>NC_086448.1:136492660-137692660 GCF_028390025.1 Pseudophryne corroboree | reverse complement strand
GGGGTTTCTTTGCTAAAGGATCCCAAGCCTGAAGTAGTGCTGTAAGCTTAGCTTGTTAAAAGCTAAAAGATACATTTTCTAACTTACAACATAAAATTAATATTGCGTTGGTCCATGGTGGCTGTGCCACTACCAGTACTCAAGGAACTGGTAACCTCATCGCCTAGAGGCCACGCCCGATAGCCATGCAATAACAGCCAAGGGTAAAAAATGGGGGTTCTTTGTCACAGGATTCCAAGCCTGAAAAATGGGGTTTCTTTGGCACAGGATCCCAAGCCTGAAAAATGGGGTCTCTTTGGCACAGGATCCCAAGCCTGAAAAATGGGTTATCTACGCCACAGGGTCCAAACCCTGAAAAATGGGGTCTCTTCGCTACAGGGTCCGAAGCCTGAAAAATGGGGTCTCTTTGCCACAGGGTCCCAAGCCTGAAAAATGGGGTCTCTTTGGCACAGGGTCCGAAGCCAGAAAAATTGGGTATCTTTGCCACAGGTTCCGAAGCCTAAAAAATGGTGACTCTTCGCCACAGGATCCCAAGTCTGAAAAATAGTGTTTGTTATTACAGGATCCCAAGCCTGAAAAATGGGGTTTCTTTGCCACAGGGTCCCAAGCCTGAAAAATGGGGTATCTTCGCCACAGGGTACGAAGCCTTAAAAATGGAGTATCTTCGCAACAGTTTCCGAAGCCTGAAAAATGGGGTTTATTTGATATTGGATCCCAAGCCTGAAATAAGGTTTCTTTGCTACAGGATCCCAAGCCTGAAGTAGTGCTGTAAGCTAACCTTGTTAAAAGCTAAAAGATACATTTTCTAACTTACAACATAAAATTGATATTGCATTGGTCCATGGTGGCTGTGCCACTACCACTTCTCAAGGAACTGGTAACTTCATCGCCTAGAGGCCACACCCGATAGCCATACAATAACAGCCATGGGTAAAAAATTGGGTTTCTTTGGCACAGGATCCCAAGCCTGAAAAATGGGTTGTCTATGCCACAGGGTCCGAACCCTGAAAAATGGGGTTTGTTCCCTACAGGGTCCGAAGCCTGAAAAATGGGGTCTCTTTGCCACAGGATCCCAAGCCTGAAAATGGGGTCTCGTCGCCACAGGGTCCGAAGCCTGAAAAATGGGGATTCTTCGCCACAGGTTCCGAAGCATGAAAATTATTGTTTCTTATTACAGGATCCCAAGCCTGAAAAATAGGGTTTCTTTGCCACAGGTTCCCAAGCCTGAAAAATGGGGAGTCTTCGCTACAGGGTCCGAAGCCTAAAAAATGGGGTCTCTTCGCCGCAGATTCCGAAGCCTTAAAAATGGGGTTTGTTTTCTGCAGGATACCTAGCCTGAAATGGGGTTTCTTTGCTAAAGGATCCCAAGCCTGAAGTAGTTCTGTAAGCTTACCTTGTTAAAGGCTAAAAAAAAAAATTTTCTAACTTACAACATAAAATTAATATTGCGTTGGTCCATGGTGGCTGTGCCACTACCAGTTCTCAAGGAACTGGTAACCTCATCGCCTAGAGGCCACGCCCGATAGCCATGCAATAACAGCCATGAGTAAAAAATTGGGTTTCTTTGGCACAGGATCCCAAGCCTTAAAAATGGGTTGTCTATGCCACAGGGTCCGAACCCTGAAAAATGGGGTTTGTTCCCTACAGGATCCCAAGCCTGAAAAATGGGGTTTATTTGCCACAGGGTCCCAAGCCTGAAAAATTTTATTTCTTATTACAGGATTCCAATCCTGAAAAATGGGGTTTCTTTGCTACATGGCCCCACGCCTGAAAAATGGGGTATCTTTGCTACAGGGTCCGAAGCCTTAATAATGGGGTATCTTCGCAACAGATTCAGAAGCCTGAAAAATGTTTTTTTTCTAAATTGAATCCCAAGCCTGAAATGGGGTTTCTGTGCTACAGGATCCCAAGAATGAAGTAGTGCTGTAAGCTTACCTTGTTAAAGGCTAAAAGATACATTTTCTAACTTACAACATAAAATTAATATTGCGTTGGTCCATTGTGGCTGTGCCACTACCAGTTTTCAAGGAACTGGTATCCTCATCACCTAGAGGCCACGCCCAATAGCCATGCAATAACAGCCACGGGTAAAATATGGTGGTTCTTTGGCACAGGATCCCAAACCTAAAAAATGGGGTTTCTTTGGCACAGAATCCCAAGCCTGAAAAATGGGGTCTCTTTGGCACAGTATCCCAAGCCTGAAAAATGGGTTATCTACGCCACAGGGTCCGAAGCCTGAAAAATGGGGTCTCTTCGCTACAGGGTCCGAACCCTGAAAAATGGTGTCTCTTTGCCACAGGGTCCCAAGCCTGAAAAATGGGGTCTGTTTGGCACAGGGTCAGAAGCCTGAAAAATAGGTTATCTTCGCCACAGGTTCCGAAGCCTGAAAAATGGTGACTCTTCGCCACAGGATCCCAAGTCTGAAAAATATTGTTTGTTATTACAGGATCCCAAGCCTGAAAAATGGGGTTTCTTTGCCACAGGGTCCCAAGCCTGAAAAATGGGGTATCTTCGCCACAGGGTACGAAGCCTTAAAAATGGAGTATCTTCGCAACAGTTTCCGAAGCCTGAAAAATGGGGTTTATTTGATATTGGATCCCAAGCCTGAAATAAGGTTTCTTTGCTACAGGATCCCAAGCCTGAAGTAGTGCTGTAAGCTAACCTTGATAAAAGCTAAAAGATAAATTTTCTAACTTACAACATAAAATTGATATTGCATTGGTCCATGGTGGCTGTGCCACTACCACTTCTCAAGGAACTGGTAACTTCATCGCCTAGAGGCCACACCCGATAGCCATACAATAACAGCCATGGGTAAAAAATTGGGTTTCTTTGGCACAGGATCCCAAGCCTGAAAAATGGGTTGTCTATGCCACAGGGTCCGAACCCTGAAAAATGGGGTTTGTTCCCTACAGGGTCCGAAGCCTGAAAAATGGGGTCTCTTTGCCACAGTGTCCCAAGCCTGAAAATGGGGTCTCGTCGCCACAGGGTCCGAAGCCTGAAAAATGGGGATTCTTCGCCACAGGTTCCGAAGCATGAAAATTATTGTTTCTTATTACAGGATCCCAAGCCTGAAAAATAGGGTTTCTTTGCCACAGGTTCCCAAGCCTGAAAAATGGGGAGTCTTCGCCACAGGGTCCGAAGCCTAAAAAATGGGGTCTCTTCGCCGCAGATCCGAAGCCTTAAAAATGGGGTTTGTTTTCTGCAGGATACCTAGCCTGAAATGGGGTTTCTTTGCTAAAGGATCCCAAGCCTGAAGTAGTTCTGTAAGCTTACCTTGTTAAAGGCTAAAAAAAAAAATTTTCTAACTTACAACATAAAATTAATATTGCGTTGGTCCATGGTGGCTGTGCCACTACCAGTTCTCAAGGAACTGGTAACCTCATCGCCTAGAGGCCACGCCCGATAGCCATGCAATAACAGCCATGAGTAAAAAATTGGGTTTCTTTGGCACAGGATCCCAAGCCTTAAAAATGGGTTGTCTATGCCACAGGGTCCGAACCCTGAAAAATGGGGTTTGTTTCCTACAGGATCCCAAGCCTGAAAAATGGGGTTTATTTGCCACAGGGTCCCAAGCCTGAAAAATGTTATTTCTTATTACAGGATTCCAATCCTGAAAAATGGGGTTTCTTTGCTACATGGCCCCACGCCTGAAAAATGGGGTATCTTTGCTACAGGGTCCGAAGCCTTAATAATGGGGTATCTTCGCAACAGATTCCGAAGCCTGAAAAATGTTTTTTTTCTAAATTGAATCCCAAACCTGAAATGGGGTTTCTGTGCTACAGGATCCCAAGAATGAAGTAGTGCTGTAAGCTTACCTTGTTAAAGGCTAAAAGATACATTTTCTAACTTACAACATAAAATTAATATTGCGTTGGTCCATTGTGGCTGTGCCACTACCAGTTTTCAAGGAACTGGTAACCTCATCACCTAGAGGCCACGCCCAATAGCCATGCAATAACAGCCACAGGTAAAATATGGTGGTTCTTTGGCACAGGATCCCAAACCTAAAAAATGGGGTTTCTTTGGCACAGAATCCCAAGCCTGAAAAATGGGTTATCTACGCCACAGGGTCCGAAGCCTGAAAAATGGTGTCTCTTTGCCACAGGGTCCCAAGCCTGAAAAATGGGGTCTGTTTGGCACAGGGTCCGAAGCATGAAAAATAGGTTATCTTCGCCACAGGTTCCGAAGCCTGAAAAATGGTGACTCTTCGCCACAGGATCCCAAGTCTGAAAAATATTGTTTGTTATTACAGGATCCCAAGCCTGAAAAATGGGGTTTCTTTGCCACAGGGTCCCAAGCCTAAAAAATGGTGTATCTTCGCCACAGGGTCCGAAGCCTAAAAAATGGGGTATCTTCGCCACAGGTTCTGAAGCCTGAAAAATGGGGTTCTTTGCTACTGGATCCCAAGCCTGAAATGTGGTTTCTTTGCTATAGGATCCCAAGCCTGAAGTAGTGCTGTAAGCTTACCTTGTTAAAGTCTACAAGATACATTTTCTAACTTACAACATAAAATTAATATTGCTTTGGTCCATGGTGGCTGTGCCACTACTAGTTCTCAAGGAACTGGTAACCTCATCGCCTAGAGGCCACGCCCGATAGCCATGCAATAACAGCCATGGGTAAAAAATTGGGTTTCTTTGGCACAGGATCCCAAGCCTTAAAAATGGGTTGTCTATGCCACAGGGTCCGAACCCAGAAAAATGGGGATTGTTCCCTACAGGATCCCAAGCCTGAAAAATGGGATTTATTTGCCACAGGGTCCCAAGCCTGAAAAATGTTGTTTCTTATTACAGGATTCCAATCCTGAAAAATGGGGTTTCTTTGCTACATGGCCCCACGCCTGAAAAATGGGGTATCTTTGCCACAGGGTCCGAAGCCTTAATAATGGGGTATCTTCGCAACAGATTCCGAAGCCTGAAAAATGTTTTTTTTCTAAATTGAATCCCAAGCCTGAAATGGGGTTTCTGTGCTACAGGATCCCAAGAATGAAGTAGTGCTGTAAGCTTACCTTGTTAAAGGCTAAAAGATACATTTTCTAACTTACAACATAAAATTAATATTGCGTTGGTCCATTGTGGCTGTGCCACTACCAGTTTTCAAGGAACTGGTAACCTCATCGCCTAGAGGCCACGCCCAATAGCCATGCAATAACAGCCACGGGTAAAAAATGGTGGTTCTTTGGCACAGGATCCCAAACCTAAAAAATGGGGTTTCTTTGGCACAGAATCCCAAGCCTGAAAAATGGGGTCTCTTTGGCACAGTATCCCAAGCCTGAAAAATGGGTTATCTACGCCACAGGGTCCGAAGCCTGAAAAATGGGGTCTCTTCGCTACAGGGTCCGAACCCTGAAAAATGGTGTCTCTTTGCCACAGGGTCCCAAGCCTGAAAAATGGGGTCTGTTTGGCACAGGGTCAGAAGCCTGAAAAATAGGTTATCTTCGCCACAGGTTCCGAAGCCTGAAAAATGGTGACTCTTCGCCACAGGATCCCAAGTCTGAAAAATATTGTTTGTTATTACAGGATCCCAAGCCTGACAAATGGGGTTTCTTTGCCACAGGGTCCCAAGCCTGAAAAATGGTGTATCTTCGCCACAGGGTCCCAAGCCTGAAAAATGGGGTGTCTTCGCTACAGGGTCCCAAGCCTGAAAAATGGGGTCTCTTCGCCGCAGATTCCGAAGCCTGAAAAATGGGGTTTGTTTTCTGCAGGATACCAAGCCTGAAATGGGGTTTCTTTGCTAAAGGATCCCAAGCCTGAAGTAGTGCTGTAAGCTTAGCTTGTTAAAAGCTAAAAGATACATTTTCTAACTTACAACATAAAATTAATATTGCGTTGGTCCATGGTGGCTGTGCCACTACCAGTACTCAAGGAACTGGTAACCTCATCGCCTAGAGGCCACGCCCGATAGCCATGCAATAACAGCCAAGGGTAAAAAATGGGGGTTCTTTGTCACAGGATTCCAAGCCTGAAAAATGGGGTTTCTTTGGCACAGGATCCCAAGCCTGAAAAATGGGGTCTCTTTGGCACAGGATCCCAAGCCTGAAAAATGGGTTATCTACGCCACAGGGTCCAAACCCTGAAAAATGGGGTCTCTTCGCTACAGGGTCCGAAGCCTGAAAAATGGGGTCTCTTTGCCACAGGGTCCCAAGCCTGAAAAATGGGGTCTCTTTGGCACAGGGTCCGAAGCCAGAAAAATTGGGTATCTTTGCCACAGGTTCCGAAGCCTGAAAAATGGTGACTCTTCGCCACAGGATCCCAAGTCTGAAAAATAGTGTTTGTTATTACAGGATCCCAAGCCTGAAAAATGGGGTTTCTTTGCCACAGGGTCCCAAGCCTGAAAAATGGGGTATCTTCGCCACAGGGTACGAAGCCTTAAAAATGGAGTATCTTCGCAACAGTTTCCGTAGCCTGAAAAATGGGGTTTATTTGATATTGGATCCCAAGCCTGAAATAAGGTTTCTTTGCTACAGGATCCCAAGCCTGAAGTAGTGCTGTAAGCTAACCTTGTTAAAAGCTAAAAGATACATTTTCTAACTTACAACATAAAATTGATATTGCATTGGTCCATGGTGGCTGTGCCACTACCACTTCTCAAGGAACTGGTAACTTCATCGCCTAGAGGCCACACCCGATAGCCATACAATAACAGCCATGGGTAAAAAATTGGGTTTCTTTGGCACAGGATCCCAAGCCTGAAAAATGGGTTGTCTATGCCACAGGGTCCGAACCCTGAAAAATGGGGTTTGTTCCCTACAGGGTCCGAAGCCTGAAAAATGGGGTCTCTTTGCCACAGGATCCCAAGCCTGAAAATGGGGTCTCGTCGCCACAGGGTCCGAAGCCTGAAAAATGGGGATTCTTCGCCACAGGTTCCGAAGCATGAAAATTATTGTTTCTTATTACAGGATCCCAAGCCTGAAAAATAGGGTTTCTTTGCCACAGGTTCCCAAGCCTGAAAAATGGGGAGTCTTCGCTACAGGGTCCGAAGCCTAAAAAATGGGGTCTCTTCGCCGCAGATTCCGAAGCCTTAAAAATGGGGTTTGTTTTCTGCAGGATACCTAGCCTGAAATGGGGTTTCTTTGCTAAAGGATCCCAAGCCTGAAGTAGTTCTGTAAGCTTACCTTGTTAAAGGCTAAAAAAATAAATTTTCTAACTTACAACATAAAATTAATATTGCGTTGGTCCATGGTGGCTGTGCCACTACCAGTTCTCAAGGAACTGGTAACCTCATCGCCTAGAGGCCACGCCCGATAGCCATGCAATAACAGCCATGAGTAAAAAATTGGGTTTCTTTGGCACAGGATCCCAAGCCTTAAAAATGGGTTGTCTATGCCACAGGGTCCGAACCCTGAAAAATGGGGTTTGTTCCCTACAGGATCCCAAGCCTGAAAAATGGGGTTTATTTCCCACAGGGTCCCAAGCCTGAAAAATTTTATTTCTTATTACAGGATTCCAATCCTGAAAAATGGGGTTTCTTTGCTACATGGCCCCACGCCTGAAAAATGGGGTATCTTTGCTACAGGGTCCGAAGCCTTAATAATGGGGTATCTTCGCAACAGATTCAGAAGCCTGAAAAATGTTTTTTTTCTAAATTGAATCCCAAGCCTGAAATGGGGTTTCTGTGCTACAGGATCCCAAGAATGAAGTAGTGCTGTAAGCCTACCTTGTTAAAGGCTAAAAGATACATTTTCTAACTTACAACATAAAATTAATATTGCGTTGGTCCATTGTGGCTGTGCCACTACCAGTTTTCAAGGAACTGGTATCCTCATCACCTAGAGGCCACGCCCAATAGCCATGCAATAACAGCCACGGGTAAAATATGGTGGTTCTTTGGCACAGGATCCCAAACCTAAAAAATGGGGTTTCTTTGGCACAGAATCCCAAGCCTGAAAAATGGGGTCTCTTTGGCACAGTATCCCAAGCCTGAAAAATGGGTTATCTACGCCACAGGGTCCGAAGCCTGAAAAATGGGGTCTCTTCGCTACAGGGTCCGAACCCTGAAAAATGGTGTCTCTTTGCCACAGGGTCCCAAGCCTGAAAAATGGGGTCTGTTTGGCACAGGGTCAGAAGCCTGAAAAATAGGTTATCTTCGCCACAGGTTCCGAAGCCTGAAAAATGGTGACTCTTCGCCACAGGATCCCAAGTCTGAAAAATATTGTTTGTTATTACAGGATCCCAAGCCTGAAAAATGGGGTTTCTTTGCCACAGGGTCCCAAGCCTGAAAAATGGTGTATCTTCGCCACAGGGTCCCAAGCCTGAAAAATGGGGTGTCTTCGCTACAGGGTCCCAAGCCTGAAAAATGGGGTCTCTTCGCCGCAGATTCCGAAGCCTGAAAAATGGGGTTTGTTTTCTGCAGGATACCAAGCCTGAAATGGGGTTTCTTTGCTAAAGGATCCCAAGCCTGAAGTAGTGCTGTAAGCTTAGCTTGTTAAAAGCTAAAAGATACATTTTCTAACTTACAACATAAAATTAATATTGCGTTGGTCCACGGTGGCTGTGCCACTACCAGTACTCAAGGAACTGGTAACCTCATCGCCTAGAGGCCACGCCCGATAGCCATGCAATAACAGCCAAGGGTAAAAAATGGGGGTTCTTTGTCACAGGATTCCAAGCCTGAAAAATGGGGTTTCTTTGGCACAGGATCCCAAGCCTGAAAAATGGGGTCTCTTTGGCACAGGATCCCAAGCCTGAAAAATGGGTTATCTACGCCACAGGGTCCAAACCCTGAAAAATGGGGTCTCTTCGCTACAGGGTCCGAAGCCTGAAAAATGGGGTCTCTTTGCCACAGGGTCCCAAGCCTGAAAAATGGGGTCTCTTTGGCACAGGGTCCGAAGCCAGAAAAATTGGGTATCTTTGCCACAGGTTCCGAAGCCTGAAAAATGGTGACTCTTCGCCACAGGATCCCAAGTCTGAAAAATAGTGTTTGTTATTACAGGATCCCAAGCCTGAAAAATGGGGTTTCTTTGCCACAGGGTCCCAAGCCTGAAAAATGGGGTATCTTCGCCACAGGGTACGAAGCCTTAAAAATGGAGTATCTTCGCAACAGTTTCCGAAGCCTGAAAAATGGGGTTTATTTGATATTGGATCCCAAGCCTGAAATAAGGTTTCTTTGCTACAGGATCCCAAGCCTGAAGTAGTGCTGTAAGCTAACCTTGTTAAAAGCTAAAAGATACATTTTCTAACTTACAACATAAAATTGATATTGCATTGGTCCATGGTGGCTGTGCCACTACCACTTCTCAAGGAACTGGTAACTTCATCGCCTAGAGGCCACACCCGATAGCCATACAATAACAGCCATGGGTAAAAAATTGGGTTTCTTTGGCACAGGATCCCAAGCCTGAAAAATGGGTTGTCTATGCCACAGGGTCCGAACCCTGAAAAATGGGGTTTGTTCCCTACAGGGTCCGAAGCCTGAAAAATGGGGTCTCTTTGCCACAGGGTCCCAAGCCTGAAAATGGGGTCTCGTCGCCACAGGGTCCGAAGCCTGAAAAATGGGGATTCTTCGCCACAGGTTCCGAAGCATGAAAATTATTGTTTCTTATTACAGGATCCCAAGCCTGAAAAATAGGGTTTCTTTGCCACAGGTTCCCAAGCCTGAAAAATGGGGAGTCTTCGCCACAGGGTCCGAAGCCTAAAAAATGGGGTCTCTTCGCCGCAGATTCCGAAGCCTTAAAAATGGGGTTTGTTTTCTGCAGGATACCTAGCCTGAAATGGGGTTTCTTTGCTAAAGGATCCCAAGCCTGAAGTAGTTCTGTAAGCTTACCTTGTTAAAGGCTAAAAAAATAAATTTTCTAACTTACAACATAAAATTAATATTGCGTTGGTCCATGGTGGCTGTGCCACTACCAGTTCTCAAGGAACTGGTAACCTCATCGCCTAGAGGCCACGCCCGATAGCCATGCAATAACAGCCATGAGTAAAAAATTGGGTTTCTTTGGCACAGGATCCCAAGCCTTAAAAATGGGTTGTCTATGCCACAGGGTCCGAACCCTGAAAAATGGGGTTTGTTCCCTACAGGATCCCAAGCCTGAAAAATGGGGTTTATTTGCCACAGGGTCCCAAGCCTGAAAAATGTTATTTCTTATTACAGGATTCCAATCCTGAAAAATGGGGTTTCTTTGCTACATGGCCCCACGCCTGAAAAATGGGGTATCTTTGCTACAGGGTCCGAAGCCTTAATAATGGGGTATCTTCGCAACAGATTCCGAAGCCTGAAAAATGTTTTTTTTCTAAATTGAATCCCAAGCCTGAAATGGGGTTTCTGTGCTACAGGATCCCAAGAATGAAGTAGTGCTGTAAGCTTACCTTGTTAAAGGCTAAAAGATACATTTTCTAACTTACAACATAAAATTAATATTGCGTTGGTCCATTGTGGCTGTGCCACTACCAGTTTTCAAGGAACTGGTAACCTCATCGCCTAGAGGCCACGCCCAATAGCCATGCAATAACAGCCACGGGTAAAAAATGGTGGTTCTTTGGCACAGGATCCCAAACCTAAAAAATGGGGTTTCTTTGGCACAGAATCCCAAGCCTGAAAAATGCGGTCTCTTTGGCACAGTATCCCAAGCCTGAAAAATGGGTTATCTACGCCACAGGGTCCGAAGCCTGAAAAATGGTGTCTCTTCGCTACAGGGTCCGAACCCTGAAAAATGGTGTCTCTTTGCCACAGGGTCCCAAGCCTGAAAAATGGGGTCTGTTTGGCACAGGGTCAGAAGCCTGAAAAATAGGTTATCTTCGCCACAGGTTCCGAAGCCTGAAAAATGGTGACTCTTCGCCACAGGATCCCAAGTCTGAAAAATATTGTTTGTTATTACAGGATCCCAAGCCTGACAAATGGGGTTTCTTTGCCACAGGGTCCCAAGCCTGAAAAATGGTGTATCTTCGCCACAGGGTCCCAAGCCTGAAAAATGGGGTGTCTTCGCTACAGGGTCCCAAGCCTGAAAAATGGGGTCTCTTCGCCGCAGATTCCGAAGCCTGAAAAATGGGTTTTGTTTTCTGCAGGATACCAAGCCTGAAATGGGGTTTCTTTGCTAAAGGATCCCAAGCCTGAAGTAGTGCTGTAAGCTTAGCTTGTTAAAAGCTAAAAGATACATTTTCTAACTTACAACATAAAATTAATATTGCGTTGGTCCATGGTGGCTGTGCCACTACCAGTACTCAAGGAACTGGTAACCTCATCGCCTAGAGGCCACGCCCGATAGCCATGCAATAACAGCCAAGGGTAAAAAATGGGGGTTCTTTGTCACAGGATTCCAAGCCTGAAAAATGGGGTTTCTTTGGCACAGGATCCCAAGCCGGAAAAATGGGGTCTCTTTGGCACAGGATCCCAAGCCTGAAAAATGGGTTATCTACGCCACATGGTCCAAACCCTGAAAAATGGGGTCTCTTCGCTACAGGGTCCGAAGCCTGAAAAATGGGGTCTCTTTGCCACAGGGTCCCAAGCCTGAAAAATGGGGTCTCTTTGGCACAGGGTCCGAAGCCAGAAAAATTGGGTATCTTTGCCACAGGTTCCGAAGCCTGAAAAATGGTGACTCTTCGCCACAGGATCCCAAGTCTGAAAAATAGTGTTTGTTATTACAGGATCCCAAGCCTGAAAAATGGGGTTTCTTTGCCACAGGGTCCCAAGCCTGAAAAATGGGGTATCTTCGCCACAGGGTACGAAGCCTTAAAAATGGAGTATCTTCGCAACAGTTTCCGAAGCCTGAAAAATGGGGTTTATTTGATATTGGATCCCAAGCCTGAAATAAGGTTTCTTTGCTACAGGATCCCAAGCCTGAAGTAGTGCTGTAAGCTAACCTTGTTAAAAGCTAAAAGATACATTTTCTAACTTACAACATAAAATTGATATTGCATTGGTCCATGGTGGCTGTGCCACTACCACTTCTCAAGGAACTGGTAACTTCATCGCCTAGAGGCCACACCCGATAGCCATACAATAACAGCCATGGGTAAAAAATTGGGTTTCTTTGGCACAGGATCCCAAGCCTGAAAAATGGGTTGTCTATGCCACAGGGTCCGAACCCTGAAAAATGGGGTTTGTTCCCTACAGGGTCCGAAGCCTGAAAAATGGGGTCTCTTTGCCACAGGGTCCCAAGCCTGAAAATGGGGTCTCGTCGCCACAGGGTCCGAAGCCTGAAAAATGGGGATTCTTCGCCACAGGTTCCGAAGCATGAAAATTATTGTTTCTTATTACAGGATCCCAAGCCTGAAAAATAGGGTTTCTTTGCCACAGGTTCCCAAGCCTGAAAAATGGGGAGTCTTCGCCACAGGGTCCGAAGCCTAAAAAATGGGGTCTCTTCGCCGCAGATTCCGAAGCCTTAAAAATGGGGTTTGTTTTCTGCAGGATACCTAGCCTGAAATGGGGTTTCTTTGCTAAAGGATCCCAAGCCTGAAGTAGTTCTGTAAGCTTACCTTGTTAAAGGCTAAAAAAATAAATTATCTAACTTACAACATAAAATTAATATTGCGTTGGTCCATGGTGGCTGTGCCACTACCAGTTCTCAAGGAACTGGTAACCTCATCGCCTAGAGGCCACGCCCGATAGCCATGCAATAACAGCCATGAGTAAAAAATTGGGTTTCTTTGGCACAGGATCCCAAGCCTTAAAAATGGGTTGTCTATGCCACAGGGTCCGAACCCTGAAAAATGGGGTTTGTTCCCTACAGGATCCCAAGCCTGAAAAATGGGGTTTATTTGCCACAGGGTCCCAAGCCTGAAAAATGTTATTTCTTATTACAGGATTCCAATCCTGAAAAATGGGGTTTCTTTGCTACATGGCCCCACGCCTGAAAAATGGGGTATCTTTGCTACAGGGTCCGAAGCCTTAATAATGGGGTATCTTCGCAACAGATTCAGAAGCCTGAAAAATGTTTTTTTTCTAAATTGAATCCCAAGCCTGAAATGGGGTTTCTGTGCTACAGGATCCCAAGAATGAAGTAGTGCTGTAAGCTTACCTTGTTAAAGGCTAAAAGATACATTTTCTAACTTACAACATAAAATTAATATTGCGTTGGTCCATTGTGGCTGTGCCACTACCAGTTTTCAAGGAACTGGTAACCTCATCACCTAGAGGCCACGCCCAATAGCCATGCAATAACAGCCACGGGTAAAATATGGTGGTTCTTTGGCACAGGATCCCAAACCTAAAAAATGGGGTTTCTTTGGCACAGAATCCCAAGCCTGAAAAATGGGGTCTCTTTGGCACAGTATCCCAAGCCTGAAAAATGGGTTATCTACGCCACAGGGTCCGATGCCTGAAAAATGGGGTCTCTTCGCTACAGGGTCCGAACCCTGAAAAATGGTGTCTCTTTGCCACAGGGTCCCAAGCCTGAAAAATGGGGTCTGTTTGGCACAGGGTCCGAAGCCTGAAAAATAGGTTATCTTCGCCACAGGTTCCGAAGCCTGAAAAATGGTGACTCTTTGCCACAGGATCCCAAGTCTGAAAAATATTGTTTGTTATTACAGGATCCCAAGCCTGAAAAATGGGGTTTCTTTGCCACAGGGTCCCAAGCCTAAAAAATGGTGTATCTTCGCCACAGGGTCCGAAGCCTAAAAAATGGGGTATCTTCGCCACAGGTTCTGAAGCCTGAAAAATGGGGGTTCTTTGCTACTGGATCCCAAGCCTGAAATGGGGTTTCTTTGCTATAGGATCCCAAGCCTGAAGTAGTGCTGTAAGCTTACCTTGTTAAAGTCTACAAGATACATTTTCTAACTTACAACATCAAATTAATATTGCTTTGGTCCATGGTGGCTGTGCCACTACTAGTTCTCAAGGAACTGGTAACCTCATCGCCTAGAGGCCACGCCCGATAGCCATGCAATAACAGCCATGGGTAAAAAAATTGGGTTTCTTTGGCACAGGATCCCAAGCCTTAAAAATGGGTTGTCTATGCCACAGGGTCCGATCCCAGAAAAATGGGGATTGTTCCCTACAGGATCCCAAGCCTGAAAAATGGGGTTTATTTGCCACAGGGTCCCAAGCCTGAAAAATGTTGTTTCTTATTACAGGATTCCAATCCTGAAAAATGGGGTTTCTTTGCTACATGGCCCCACGCCTGAAAAATGGGGTATCTTTGCCACAGGGTCCGAAGCCTTAATAATGGGGTATCTTCGCAACAGATTCCGAAGCCTGAAAAATGTTTTTTTCTAAATTGAATCCCAAGCCTGAAATGGGGTTTCTGTGCTACAGGATCCCAAGAATGAAGTAGTGCTGTAAGCTTACCTTGTTAAAGGCTAAAAGATACATTTTCTAACTTACAACATAAAATTAATATTGCGTTGGTCCATTGTGGCTGTGCCACTACCAGTTTTCAAGGAACTGGTAACCTCATCGCCTAGAGGCCACGCCCAATAGCCATGCAATAACAGCCACGGATAAAAAATGGTGGTTCTTTGGCACAGGATCCCAAACCTAAAAAATGGGGTTTCTTTGGCACAGAATCCCAAGCCTGAAAAATGGGGTCTCTTTGGCACAGTATCCCAAGCCTGAAAAATGGGTTATCTACGCCACAGGGTCCGAAGCCTGAAAAATGGGGTCTCTTCGCTACAGGGTCCGAACCCTGAAAAATGGTGTCTCTTTGCCACAGGGTCCCAAGCCTGAAAAATGGGGTCTGTTTGGCACAGGGTCCGAAGCCTGAAAAATAGGTTATCTTCGCCACAGGTTCCGAAGCCTAAAAAATGGTGACTCTTCGCCACAGGATCCCAAGTCTGAAAAATATTGTTTGTTATTACAGGATCCCAAGCCTGAAAAATGGGGTTTCTTTGCCACAGGGTCCCAAGCCTAAAAAATGGTGTATCTTCGCCACAGGGTCCGAAGCCTAAAAAATGGGGTATCTTCGCCACAGGTTCTGAAGCCTGAAAAATGGGGGTTCTTTGCTACTGGATCCCAAGCCTGAAATGGGGTTTCTTTGCTACAGGATCCCAAGCCTGAAGTAGTGCTGTAAGCTTACCTTGTTAAAGTCTACAAGATACATTTTCTAACTTACAACATAAAATTAATATTGCTTTGGTCCATGGTGGCTGTGCCACTACTAGATCTCAAGGAACTGGTAACCTCATCGCCTAGAGGCCACGCCCGATAGCCATGCAATAACAGCCACGGGTAAAAAATGGGGTTTCTTTGGCACTGGATCCCAAGCCTGAGAAATGGGGTTTCTTTGGCACAGGATCCCAAGCCTGAAAAATGGGTTGTCTATGCCACAGGGTCCGAACCCTGAAAAATGGGGTGTCTTCGCCACAGGGTCCCAAGCCTAAAAAATGGGGTCTCTTCGCCGCAGATTCCGAAGCCTGAAAAATGGGGTTTGTTTTCTGCAGGATACCAAGCCTGAAATGGGGTTTCTTTGCTAAAGGATCCCAAGCCTGAAGTAGTGCTGTAAGCTTAGCTTGTTAAAAGCTAAAAGATACATTTTCTAACTTACAACATAAAATTAATATTGCGTTGGTCCATGGTGGCTTTGCCACTACCAGTTTTCAATGAACTGGTAACCTCATCGCCTAGAGGCCACACCCGATAGCCATGCAATAACAGCCACGGGTAAAAAATGGGGGTTCTTTGGCACAGGATCCCAAACCTGAAAAATGGGGTTTCTTTGGCACAGAATCCCAAGCCTGAAAAATGGGGTCTCTTTGGCACAGTATCCCAAGCCTGAAAAATGGGTTATCTACGCCACAGGGTCCGAAGCCTGAAAAATGGGGTCTCTTCGCTACAGGGTCCGAACCCTGAAAAATGGTGTCTCTTTGCCACAGGGTCCCAAGCCTGAAAAATGGGGTCTGTTTGGCACAGGGTCCGAAGCCTGAAAAATAGGTTATCTTCGCCACAGGTTCCGAAGCCTGAAAAATGGTGACTCTTCGCCACAGGATCCCAAGTCTGAAAAATATTGTTTGTTATTACAGGATCCCAAGCCTGAAAAATGGGGTTTCTTTGCCACAGGGTCCCAAGCCTGAAAAATGGTGTATCTTCGCCACAGGGTCCGAAGCCTGAAAAATGGGGTATCTTCACCACAGGTTCTAAAGCCTGAAAAATGGGGGTTCTTTGCTACTGGATCCCAAGCCTGAAATGGGGTTTCTTTGCTACAGGATCCCAAGCCTGAAGTAGTGCTGTAAGCTTACCTTGTTAAAGGCTAAAAGATACATTTTCTAACTTACAACATAAAATTAATATTGCGTTGGTCCATGGTGGCTGTGCCACTACCAGTTCTCAAGGAACTGGTAACCTCATCGCCTAGAGGCCACACCCGATTGCCACGCAATAACAGCCAAGGGTAAAAAATGGGGCATCTTTGTCACAGGATCCCAAGCCTGAAAAATGGGGTTTCTTTGGCACAGGATCCCAAGCCTGAAAAATGGGTTGTCTATGCCACAGGGTCCGAACCCTGAAACATGGGGTGTCTTCGCCACAGGGTCCCAAGCCTAAAAAATGGGGTCTCTTCGCCACAGATTCCGAAGCCTGAAAAATGGGGTTTGTTTTCAGCAGGATGCCAAGCCTGAAATGGGGTTTCTTTGCTAAAGGATCCCAAGCCTGAAGTAGTGCTGTAAGCTTACCTTGTTAAAGGCTAAAAGATACATTTTCTAACTTACAACATAAAATTAATATTGCATTGGTCCATGGTGGCTGTGCCACTACCAGTACTCAAGGAACTGGTAACCTCATCACCTAGAGGCCACGCCCGATACCATGCAATAACATCGACGGGTAAAAAATGGGGGTTCTTTGTCACAGGATCCCAAGCCTGAAAAATGGGGTTTCTTTGGGCAGGATCCCAAGCCTGAAAAATGGGGTCTGTTTGGCACAGGGTCCGAAGACTGAAAAATGGGGTTTCTTCGCTACAGGGTCCGAAGCCTGAAAAATGGGATCTCGTCGCCAGAGGGTCCGAAGCCTGAAAAATGGGGTATCTTCGCCACAGGTTCCGAAGCCTGAAAAATGGGGTATCTTCGCCACAGGTTCTGGAGCCTGAAAAATTGGGTTTCTTGCTACTGGATCCCAAGCCTGAAATGGGGTTTCTTTGCTACTGGATCCCAAGACTGAAGTAGTGCTGTAAGCTTAGCTTGTTAAAGGCTAAAAGATACATTTTCTAACTTACAACATAAAATTAATATTGCATTGGTCCATGGTGGCTGTGCCACTACCAGTACTCAAGGAACTGGTAACCTCATCGCCTAGAGGCCACACCCGATTGCCATGCAATAACAGCCACGGGTAAAAAATGGGGCATCTTTGGCACAGGATCCCAAGCCTGAAAAATGGGTTGTCTATGCCACAGGGTCCGAACCCTGAAAAATGGGGTTTCTTCGCTACAGGGTCCGAAGCCTGAAAAATGGTGTCTCATTGCCACAGGCTCCCAGGCCTGAAAAATGCGGTCTCTTCGCTACAGGATCCCAAGTCTGAAAAATGGGGTTTCTTTGCCACAGGGTCCCAAGCCTGAAAAATGGGGTATCTTCGCCACAGGGCCCGAAGCCTTAAAAATGGAGTATATTCGCAACAGTTTCCGAAGCCTAAAAAATGGGGTTTATTTGATATTGGATCCCAAGCCTGAAATAAGGTTTCTTTGATACAGGATCCCAAGCCTGAAGTAGTGCTGTAAGCTCACCTTGTTAAAGGCTAAAAGATAAATTTTCTAACTTACAACATAAAATTGATATTGCGTTGGTCCATGGTGGCTGTGCCACTACCACTTCTCATGGAACTGGTAACCTCATCGTCTAGAGTCCACACCCAATAGCCATGCAATAACAGCCACTGGTAAAAAATGGGGGTTCTTTGGCACAGGATCCCAAGCCTGAAAAATGGGGTGTCTTTGGCAAAGAATCCCAAGCCTGAAATATGGGGTCTCTTTGGCACAGGATCCCAAGCCTGAAAAATGGGTTACCTACGCCACAGGGTCCGTAACCTGAAATATGGGGTCTCTTCGCTACAGGGTCCGAACCCTGAAAAATGTGTCTCTTTGCCACAGGGTCCCAAGCCTGAAAAATTGGGTCTGTTTGGCACAGGGTCCGAAGCCTGAAAAAAAGGTTATCTTCGCCACAGGTTCCGAAGCCTGAAAAATGGTGACTCTTCGCCACAGGATCCCAAGTCTTAAAAATATTGTTTGTTATTACAGGATCCCAAGCCTGAAAATTGCGGTTTCTTTGCCACAGGGTCCCAAGCATGAAAAATGGGGTATCTTCGCCACAGGGTCCGAAGCCTTAAAAATGGAGTATCTTCGCAACAGTTTCCAAAGCCTGAAAAATGGGGTTTATTTGATATTGGATCCCAAGCCTGAAATAAGGTTTCTTTGCTTCAGGATCCCAAGCCTGAAGTAGTGCTGTAAGCTTACCTTGTTAAAGGCTAAAAGATACATTTTCTAACGTACAACATAAAATTGATATTGCGTTGGTCCATGGTGGCTGTGCCACTACCACTTCTCATGGAACTGGTAACCTCATCGTCTAGAGGCCACGCCCAATAGCCATGCAATAACAGCCACGGATACAAAATTGGGTTTCTTTGGCACAGGATCCCAAGCCTGAAAAATGGGGTCTCTTTGCCACAGGGTCCCAAGCCTGAAAAATGGGGTCTCGTTGCCACAGTATCTGAAGCCTGAAAAATGGGGTATCTTCGCCACAGGTTCCGAAGCCTGAAAAATGGTGACTCTTCGCCACAGGATCCCAAGCCTGAAAAATATTGTTTCTTATTACAGGATCCCAAGCCTGAAAAACGGGGTTTCTTTGCCACAGGTTCCACAGCCTGAAAATTGGGGTGTCTTCGTCACAGGGTCCCAAGCCTGAAAAATGGGGTCTCTTCGCCGCAGGTTCCGAAGCCTGAAAAATGGGGTTTCTTTGCTACTGAATCCCAAGCCTGAAATGGGGTTTCTTTGCTAAAGGATCCCAAGCCTGAAGTAGTGCTGTAAGCTTACCTTTTCAAAGGTAAAAGATACATTTTTTATCTTACAACATAAAATTAATATTGCGTTGGTCCATGGTGGCTGTGCCACTACCAGTTCTCAAGGAACTGGTAACCTCATCGTCTAGAGGCCACGCCCGATAGCCATGCAATAACAGCCACGGGTAAAAAAAAAAATGGGGGTTCTTTGTCACAGGATCCCAAGCCTGAAAAATGGAGTTTCTTTAGCACAGGATCCGGTGTCTGAAAAATGGGGTCTCTTTGGTACAGGATCCCAAGCCTGAAAAATGGGTTATCTACGCCACAGGGTCCGAACCCTGAAAAATTGGGTCTCTTTGCTACAGGGTCCGAAGCCTTAAAAATGGGGTCTCTTTGCCACAGGGTCCCAAGCCTGAAAAATGGGGTCTCTTTGCCACAGGGTCCCAAGCCTGAAAAATGGGGTCTCTTTGGCATAGGGTACGAAGCCAGAAAAATGGGGTATCTTTGCCATAGGTTCCGAAGCCTGAAAAATGGTGACTCTTCGCCACAGGATCCCAAGTCTGAAAAATAGTGTTTCTTATTACAGGATCCCAAGCCTGAAAAATGGGGTTTCTTTGCCACAGGGTCCCAAGCCTGAAAAATGGGGTATTTTCACCACGGGGTCCGAAGCCTGAAAAATGGGGTATCTTCGCAACAGGTTCTGGAGCCTGAAAAATTGGTTTTCTTGCTACTGGATCCCAAGCCTGAAATGGGGTTTCTTTGCTACAGGATCCCAAGACTGAAGTAGTGCTGTAAGCTTATCTTGTTAAAGGCTAAAAGACACATTTTCTAACTTACAACATAAAATTAATATTGCGTTGGTCCATGGTGGCTGTGCCACTACCAGTTTTCAAGGAACTGGTAATCTCATCGCCTAGAGGCCATGCCCGATAGCCATGCAATAACAGCCACTGGTAAAAAATGGGGGTTCTTCGGCACAGGATCCCAGGCCTGAAAAATAGGGTTTCTTTGGTACAGAATCCCAAGCCTGAAAAATGGGTTATCTACGCCACAGGGACCGAACCCTGAAAAATGGTGACTTTTCGCCACAGGATCCCAAGCCTGAAAAATATTGTTTCTTATTACAGGATCCCAAGCCTGAAAAATTGGGTTTCTTTGCCACAGGTTCCCAAGCCTGAAAAATGGGGTGTCTTCGCCACAGGGTCCCAAGCCTAAAAAATGGGGTCTCTTCGCCGCAGATTCCAAAGCCTGAAAAATGGGGTTTGTTTTCTGCAGGATACCTAGCCTGAAATGGGGTTTCTTTGCTAAAGGATCCCAAGCCTGAAGTAGTGCTGTAAGCTTACCTTTTCAAAGGTAAAAGATACATTTTTTATCTTACAACATAAAATTAATATTGCGTTGGTCCATGGTGGCTGTGCCGCTACCAGTTCTCAAGGAACTGGTAACCTCATCGTCTAGAGGCCACGCCCGATAGCCATGCAATAACAGCCACGGGTAAAAAAAAATGGGGGTTCTTTGTCACAGGATCCCAAGCCTGAAAAATTGAGTTTCTTTAGCACAGGATCCGGTGTCTGAAAAATGGGGTCTCTTTGGTACAGGATCCCAAGCCTGAAAAATGGGTTATCTACGCCACAGGGTCCGAACCCTGAAAAATTGGGTCTCTTTGCTACAGGGTTCGAAGCCTGAAAAATGGGGTCTCTTTGCCACAGGGTCCCAAGCCTGAAAAATGGGGTCTCTTTGCCACAGGGCCCCAAGCCTGAAAAATGGGGTCTCTTTGGCATAGGGTACGAAGCCTGAAAAATGGGGTATCTTCGCAACAGGTTCTGGAGCCTGAAAAATGGTGACTCTTCGCCACAGGATCCCAAGTCTGAAAAATAGTGTTTCTTATTACAGGATCCCAAGCCTGAAAAATGGGGTTTCTTTGCCACAGGGTCCCAAGCCTGAAAAATGGGGTATTTTCACCACGGGGTCCGAAGCCTGAAAAATGGGGTATCTTCGCAACAGGTTCTGGAGCCTGAAAAATTGGTTTTCTTGCTACTGGATCCCAAGCCTGAAATGGGGTTTCTTTGCTACAGGATCCCAAGACTGAAGTAGTGCTGTAAGCTTATCTTGTTAAAGGCTAAAAGACACATTTTCTAACTTACAACATAAAATTAATATTGCGTTGGTCCATGGTGGCTGTGCCACTACCAGTTTTCAAGGAACTGGTAATCTCATCGCCTAGAGGCCATGCCCGATAGCCATGCAATAACAGCCACTGGTAAAAAATGGGGGTTCTTCGGCACAGGATCCCAGGCCTGAAAAATGGGGTTTCTTTGGTACAGAATCCCAAGCCTGAAAAATGGGTTATCTACGCCACAGGGACCGAACCCTGAAAAATGGTGACTTTTCGCCACAGGATCCCAAGCCTGAAAAATATTGTTTCTTATTACAGGATCCCAAGCCTGAAAAATTGGGTTTCTTTGCCACAGGTTCCCAAGCCTGAAAAATGGGGTGTCTTCGCCACAGGGTCCCAAGCCTAAAAAATGGGGTCTCTTCGCCGCAGATTCCAAAGCCTGAAAAATGGGGTTTGTTTTCTGCAGGATACCAAGCCTGAAAGGGGGTTTCTTTGCTAAAGGATCCCAAGCCTGAAGTAGTGCTGTAAGCTTACCTTGTTAAAAGCTAAAAGATACATTTTCTAACTATCAACATAAAATTAATATTGCGTTGGTCCATGGTGGCTGTGCCACTACCAGTACTCAAGGAACTGGTAACCTCATCGCCTAGAGGCCACGCCTGATAGCCATGCAATAACAGCCATGGGTAAAAAATGGGGGTTCTTTGTCACAGGATCCCAAGCCTGAAAAATGGGGTTTCTTTGGCACAGGATCCCAAGCCTGAAAAATGGGGTCTCTTTGGCACAGGATCCCAAGCCTGAAAAATGGGTTATCTATGCCACAGGGTCCGAACCCTGAAAAATGGGTTCTCTTCGCTACAGGGTCCGAAGCCTCAAAAATGGGGTCTATTTGCCACAGGGTCCCAAGCCTTAAAAATGTGATCTCTTTGGCACAGGGTCCGAAGCATGAAAAATGGGGTATCTTTGCCACAGGTTCCGAAGCATGAAAAATGGTGACTCTTCGCCACAGGATCCCAAGCATGAAAAATGGGGTATCTTCGCCACAAGGTCCGAAGCCTGAAAAATGGGGTATCTTCGCCACAAGGTCCGAAGCCTGAAAAATGGGGAATCTTCGCCACAGGTTCTGGAGCCTGAAAAATGGGGTTTCTTGCTACTGGATCCCAAGCCTGAAATGGGGTTTCTTTGCAACAGGATCCCAAGACTGAAGTAGTGCTGTAAGCTTACCTTGTTAAAGGCTAAAAGATACATTTTCTAACTTACAACATAAAATTAATATTGCGTTGGTCCATGGTGGCTGTACCACTACCAGTTCTCAAGGAACTGGTAACCTCATCGACTAGAGGCCACACCCAATTGCCATGCAATAACAGCCACAGGTAAAAAATGGGGTTTACTTTGGCACAGGATCCCAAGCCTGAAAAATGGCTTGTCTATGCCCAAGGGTCCGAACCCTGAAAAATATTGTTTCTTCGCTACAGGGTCCGAAGCCTGAAAAATGGGGTCTCTTTGCCACAGGGTCCCAAGCCTGAAAAATTGTGTCTCGTCGCCACAGGGTCCGAAGCCTGAAAAATGGGGTAATTTCGCCACATGTTCCGAAGCCTGAAAAATGCAGTCTCTTCGCTACAGGATCCCAAGCCTGAAAAATGGGGTTTCTTTGCCACATGGCCCCACGTCGGAAAAATGGGGTATATTCGCCACAGGGTCTGAAGCCTTAATAATGGGGTATCTTCACAACAGATTCCGAAACCTGAAAAATGGGGTTTCTTTGATATTGGATCCCAAGCCTGAAATGGGGTTTCTGTGCTACAGGATCCCAAGCCTTAATTAGTGCTGTAAGCTTACTTTGTTAAAGGCTAAAAGAAACATTTTCTAACTTACTACATAAAATTAATATTGCGTTGGTCCATGGTGGCTGTGCCAGTACCAGTTTTCAAGGAACTGGTAACCTCATCGCCTAGAGGCCACGCCCGATAGCCATGCAATAACAGCCACGGGTAAAAAATGGGGGTTCTTTGGCACAGGATCCCAAGCCTGAAAAATGGGGTTTCTTTGGCACAGAATCCCAAGCCTGAAAAATGGGGTCTCTTTGGCACAGGAACCCAAGCCTAAAAAAAATTGGTTATCTACGCCACAGGGTCCGAAGCCTGAAAAATGGGGTCTCTTCGCTACAGGGACCGAACCCTGAAAAATGATGTCTCTTTGACACAGGGTCCCAAGCCTGAAAAATGGGGTCTGTTTGGCACAGGTTCCGAAGACTGAAAAATGGGGTTTCTTCGCTACAGGATCCCAAGTATGAAAAATGGGGTTTCTTTGCCACAGGGTCCCAAGCCTGAAAAATGGGGTATCTTCGCCATAGGGTCGAAGCCTGAAAAATGGGGTATCTTCGCCACAGGTTCCGAAGCCTGAAAAATGCGGTCTCTTCGCTACAGGATCCCAAGTCTGAAAAATAGGGTTTCTTTGCCACAGGGTCCCAAGCCTGAAAAATGGGGTATCTTCGCCATAGGGTCGAAGCCTGAAAAATGGGGTATCTTCACCACAGGTTCCAAAGCCTGAAAAATTGGGTTGCTTTGCTACTGGATCCCAAGCCTGAAATGGGGTCTCTTTGGCACAGGATTCCAAGCCTGAAAAATGGGGTCTGTTTGGCACAGGATCGCAAGCCTGAAGTAGTGCTGTAAGCTTAACCTTGTTAAAGGCTAAAAGATACATTTTCTAACTTACAACATAAAATTGATATTGCGTTGGTCCATGGTGGCTGTGCCACTACCACTGCTCAAGGAACTGGTAACCTCATCGCCTAGAGTCCACGCCCGATAGCCATGCAATAACAGCCACGGGTAAAAAATGGGGTTTCTTTGGCACAGGATCCCAAGCCTGAAAAATGGGTTGTCTATGCCACAGGGTCCGAACCATGAAAAATGGGGTTTCTTCCCTACAGGGTACAAAGCCTGAAAAATGGGGTCTCTTTGCCACACGGTCCCAAGCCTGAAAAATGGGGTCTCGTCGCCACAGGGTCTGAAGCCTGAAAAATGGGGTATCTTCGCCACAGGTTCCGAAGCCTGAAAAATGGTGACTCTTCGCCACAGGATCCAAAGCCTGAAAAATATTGTTTCTTATTACAGGATCCCAAGTCTGAAAAATGGGGTTTCTTTGCCACAGGTTCCCAAGCCTGAAAAATGGGGTGTCTTTGCCACAAGGTCCGAAGCCTGAAAAATGGGGTCTCTTCGCCGCAAATTCCAAAGCCTGAAAAATGGGGTTTGTTTTCTGCAGGATACCAAGCCTGAAATGGGGTTTATTTGCTAAAGGATCCCAAGCCTGAAGTAGTGCTGTAAGCTTACCTTGTTAAAGGCTAAAAGATACATTTTCTAACAAACAACATAAAATTAATATTGCGTTGGTCCATGGTGGCTGTGCCACTACCAGTTCTCAAGGAACTGGTAACCTCATCGCCTAGAGGCCATGCCCGATAGCCATGCAATAACAGCCACAGGTAAAAAATGGGGGTTCTTTGTCACAGGATCCCAAGCCTGAAAAATGGGGTTTCGTTGGCACAGGATCCCAAGCCTGAAAAATGGGGTCTCTTTGGCACAGGATCCCAAGCCTGAAAAATGGGTTGTCTATGCCACAGGGTCCGAACCCTGAAAAATGTGGTTTCTTCGCTACAGGGTCCGAAGCATGAAAAATGGGGTCTCGTCACCACAGGGTCTGAAGCCTGAAAAATGGTGTTTCTTATTACAGGATTCCAATCTTGAAAAATGGGGTTTCTTTGCTACATGGCCCCACGCCTGAAAAATGGGGTATCTTCGCCACAGGGTCCGAAGCCTTAATAATGGGGTATCTTCGCAAAAGATTCCGAAGCCTAAAAAATTGTTTTTTTTTTATATTGGATCCCAAGCCTGAAATTGGGTTTCTGTGCTACAGGATCCCAAGACTGAAGTAGTGCTGTTAGCTCACCTTGTTAAAGGCTAAAAGATACATTTTCTAACTTACAACATAAAATTAATATTGCGTTGGTCCATGGTGGCTTTGCCACTACCAGTTTTCAAGGAACTGGTAACCTCATCGCCTAGAGGCCACGCTCGATAGCCATGCAAAAACAGCCAGGGGTAAAAAATGGGGGTTCTTTGGTACAGGATCCCAAACCTGAAAAATGGGGTTTCTTTGGCACAGAATCCCAAGCCTGAAAAATGGGGTCTCTTTGGCACAGTATCCCAAGCCTGAAAAATGGGTTATCTATGCCACAGGGTCCGAAGCCTGAAAAATGGGGTCTCTTCGCTACAGGGTCCGAACCCTGAAAAAATGGTGTCTCTTTGCCACAGGGTCCCAAGCCTGAAAAATGGGGTCTGTTTGGCACAGGGTCCGAAGCCTGAAAAATAGGTTATCTTCGCCACAGGTTCCGAAGCCTGAAAAATGGTGACTCTTCGCCACAGGATCCCAAGTCTGTAAAATATTGTTTATTATTACAGGATCCCAAGCCTGAAAAATGGGGTTTCTTTGCCACAGGGTCCCAAGCCTGAAAAATGGTGTATCTTCGCCACAGGGTCCGAAGCCTGAAAAATGGGGTATCTTCGCCACAGGTTCCGAAGCCTGAAAAATGGGGGTTCTTTGCTACTGGATCCCAAGCCTGAAATGGGGTTTATTTGCTACCGGATCCCAAACCTGAAGTAGTGCTGTAAGCTTACCTTGTTAAAGTCTACAAGATACATTTTCTAACTTACAACATAAAATTAATATTGCTTTGGTCCATTGTGGCTGTGCCACTACTAGTTCTCAAGGAACTAGTAACCTCATCGCCTAGAGGCCACGCCCGATAGCCATGCAATAACAGCCACGGGTAAAAAATGGGGTTTCTTTGGCACAGGATCCCAAGCCTGAGAAATGGGGTTTCTTTGGCACAGGATCCCAAGCCTGAAAAATGGGGTCTCTTTGGCACAGGATCCCAAGCCTGAAAAATGGGTTGTCTATGCCACAGGGTCCGAACCCTGAAAAATGGGGTTTCTTCGCTACAGGGTCCGAAGCCTGAAAAATGGGGTCTCTTTGCCACAGGGTCCCAAGCCTGAAAAATGGGGTCTCGTAGCCACAGGGTCTGAAGCCTGAAAAATGGGGTATCTTCGCCACAGGTTCTGAAGCCTGAAAAATGCGGTCTCTTCGCTACAGGATCCCAAGCCTGAAAAATTTTGTTTCTTATTACAGGATCCCAAGTCTGAAAAATGGGGTTTCTTTGCCACAGGGTCCCAAGCCTGAAAAATGAGGTATCTTCGCCACAGGGTCGAAGCCTGAAAAATGGGGTATCTTCGCCACAGGTTCCAAAGCCTGAAAAATTGGGTTTTTTTGCTACTGGATCCCAAGCCTGAAATGGGGTTTCTTTACTACAGGATCCCAAGCCTGAAGTAGTGCTGTAAGCTTACCTTGTTAAAGGCTAAAAGATACATTTTCTAACTTACAACATAAAATTAATATTGCGTTGGTCCATGGTGGCTGTGCCACTACCAGTACTCAAGGAACTGGTAACCTTATCGCCTAGAGGCCACGCCCGATAGCCATGCAATAACAGCCACTGGTAAAAAATGGGGGTTCTTTGGCACAGGATCCCAAGCCTGAAAAATGGGGTTTCTTTGGCACAGAATCCCAAGCCTGAAAAATGGGGTCTCTTTGGCACAGGAGCCCAAGCCTGAAAAATGGGTTATCTACGCCACAGGGTCCGAAGCCTGAAATATGGGGTCTCTTTGCTACAGGTTCCGAAGCATGAAAAATGGTGTATCTTCAACACAGGATCCGAAGCCTGAAAAACGGTGTCTCATCACCACAGGATCGCAAGCCTGAAATATATTTTCTTATTACAGGATCCCAATCCTGAAAAATGGTGTTTCTTTGCCACAGGGTTCCAAGACTGAAAAATAGTGTCTCTTCACTACAGGGTCCGAAGCCTGAAAAATGGGGTCTCTTCCCTACAGGGTCCGAAGCCTGAAAAATGGTGTCTCTTCGCCACAGGTTCCGAAGCCTGAAAAAAAGGGTATCTTCACCACAGGATCCCAAGCCTGAAAAATGTTTTTTCTTTTTAAAGGATCCCAAGCCTGAAAAAAGGAGATTCCTTGCCACAGGGTCACAAGCCTGAAAAATTGGGTTTTTTTGCTTCAGGATCCCAAGCCTCAAATGGGGGTTCTTTGCTACAGGATCCCAAGCCTGAAGGAGTGCTGTAAGCTTACCTTTTCAAAGGTAAAAGATACATTTTCTATCTTACAACATAAAATTAATATTGCGTTGGTCCATGGTGGCTGTGCCACTACCAGTTCTCAAGGAACTGGTAACATCATCGCCTAGAGGCCACGCCCGATAGCCATGCAATAACAGTCATGGGTTAAATATGGGGTCTCTTTGCCACAAGGTCCGAAGCCTGAAAAATAGGCTCTCTTTGACACAGGTTCCGAAGCCTGAAAAGTGGAGTCTCTTTGCCAAAGGATCCGAAGCCTGAAAAATGGCGATTCTTATTAAAGGATCCCAAACCTGAAAAATGGGGTCTTTTTGGCACAGGATCCCAAGCCTGAAAAATGGGTTATCTACGCCACAGGGTCCGAAGCCTGAAAAATGGGTTATCTTCGCCACAGGTTCTGAAGCCTTAAAAATGGCAGTTCTTTATTACAGAATCCCAAACCTGAAAAATGGGGTTTCTTTGCTACAGGATCCCAAGCCTGAAATGGGGATTCTTTGCTACAGGATTCCAAGCCTGAAGTAGTGCTGTAAGCTTACCTTGTTAAAGTCTACAAGATACATTTTCTATCTTACAACATAAAATTAATATTGCACAAAAGAAAAAGGTTTGGAGAGGAGTGTACAGCGCTAAAAACCCTTTAAATCCGGATAATGTATATATATACAACACAATAAAAATTGTTCTTATCCTTTGCACATAAAAATGAACAATCATAAGAGTATTAATAGATATCTTAGTGGATAATATAGAGAGTATTAATTAAAACAGTTGGTGATCGTTATGCTAACTTGGTATCCAGCTGATTGTCAGTAGTGAGACCGGTTTAAACAGAATCTCCGTTTTTTTGCTGTGCTCACTATGAAACTGACACTCACTTTAAAGAAACCAATACCGTTCACTGAAAGGTATCTTTATATTCCTTATTCCCATCTGGTGTCTTCAGGATTCAGGACTCCAACAGACCAATCACAAATGGATTAAAAAGAAGTACCCCTTAGGGAATTTATTCACAAAAGACGTAACACATTTTTCTTTAAAAAGAAGAAGAACACGGAACGCATACCCGCTCCCAAACAGAGGCTGTGCTTCACCACTGAGATGTCCGGAATATCTCAGTCCGCTGTAACGGCAAACAGCCTCAGGCGTGCGGGTAAGGTATCTTGAGAAAGGGGGCGGACCCCCGAAACGCGTTGATGCTGTAGTGACGTGGGAGCTGATCCAGGAGAGAGCTGCAACTTACCCGCACGCCTGAGGCTGTTTGCCGTTACAGCGGACTGAGATATTCCGGACATCTCAGTGGTGAAGCACAGCCTCTGTTTGGGAGCGGGTATGCGTTCCGTGTTCTTCTTCTTTTTAAAGAAAAATTTGTTACGTCTTTTGTGAATAAATTCCCTAAGGGGTACTTCTTTTTAATCCATTTGTGATTGGTCTGTTGGAGTCCTGAATCCTGAAGACACCAGATGGGACTAAGGAATATAAAGATACCTTTCAGTGAACGGTATTGGTTTCTTTAAAGTGAGTGTCAGTTTCATAGTGAGCACAGCAAAAAAACGGAGATTCTGTTTAAACCGGTCTCACTACTGACAATCAGCTGGATACCAAATTAGCATAACGATCACCAACTGTTTTAATTAATACTCTCTATATTATCCACTAAGATATCTATTAATACTCATATGATTGTTCATTTTTATGTGCAAAGGATAAGAACAATTTTTATTGTGTTGTATATATATACATTATCCGGATTTAAAGGGTTTTTAGCGCTGTACACTCCTCTCCAAACCTTTTTCTTTTGTGCAGTGTTAACTACAGGTGTTGGTGTATACCTGGGATTGGAGTTGAGCAGCTGATTACCAGCGCTGTGAGGGGAAAAAAAATCTCTTTTTTCATAAAATTAATATTGCATTGGTCCATGGTGGCTGTGCAACTACCAGTTCTCAAAAAACTGGTAACCCCATCGCCTAGAGGCCACGCCCAATATCCATGCAATAACAGTCACGGTTAAAAAATGGTGTTTCTTTGGCACAGGATCCCAAGCCTTAAAAATGGTGTTTCTTTGGCACAGGATCCCAAGCCTGAAAAATGGGGTCTTTTGGCACAGGATCCCAAGCCTGAAAAATAGGTTGTCTATGCCACAGGGTCCGAACCCAGAAAAATGGGGTCTCTTCGCTACAGGGTCCGAAGCCTGATAAATGATGTCTCTCTGCCACAGGGTCCCAAGCCTGAAAAATGGGGTCTGTTCGCCACAGGGTCCGAAGCCTGAAAAATAAGGTTTCTTCGCCACAGGATCCCAAGCCTGAAATTTGGTGTTTCTTATTACAGGATCCCAAGCCTGAAAAATGGGGTTTCTTTGCCACAGGGTCCCAAGCCTGAAAAATTGTGTCTCTTCGCCACAGGTTCCGAAGCCTGAAAAATGGGGTTTCTTTGCTACTGGATCCCAAGCATGAAATGGGGTTTCTTTGCTACAGGATCCCAAGCCTGAAGGAGTGCTGTAAGCTTACCTTTTCAAAGGTAAAAGATACATTTTCTATCTTACAACATAAAATTAATATTGCGTTGGTCCATGGTGGCTGTGCCACTACCACTTCTCAAGGAACAGGTAACCTCATCGCCTAGAGGCCACGCCCGATAGCCATGCAATAACAGTCATGGGTTAAAAATGGGGTCTCTTCGCCACAAGGTCCGAAGCCTGAAAAATAGGCTCTCTTTGACACAGGTTCCGAAGCCTGAAAAGTGGAGTCTCTTTGCCAAAGGATCCGAAGCCTGAAAAATGGCGATTCTTATTAAAGGATCCCAAACCTGAAAAATGGGGTCTCTTTGGCACAGGATCCCAAGCCTGAAAAATGGGTTATCTACGCCACAGGGTCCGAAGCCTGAAAAATGGGTTATCTTCGCCACAGGTTCTGAAGCCTTAAAAATGGCAGTTCTTTATTACAGAATCCCAAACCTGAAAAATGGGGTTTCTTTGCTACAGGATCCCAAGCCTGAAATGGGGTTTCTTTGCTACAGGATTCCAAGCCTGAAGTAGTGCTGTAAGCTTACCTTGTTAAAGTCTACAAGTTACATTTTCTATCTTACAACATAAAATTAATATTGCATTGGTCCATGGTGGCTGTGCAACTACCAGTTCTCAAAAAACTGGTAACCCCATCGCCTAGAGGCCACGCCCAATATCCATGCAATAACAGTCACGGTTAAAAAATGGTGTTTCTTTGGCACAGGATCCCAAGCCTTAAAAATGGTGTTTCTTTGGCACAGGATCCCAAGCCTGAAAAATTGGGTCTTTTGGCACAGGATCCCAAGCATGAAAAATGGGTTGTCTATGCCACAGGGTCCGAACCCTGAAAAATGGGGTCTCTTCGCTACAGGGTCCGAAGCCTGATAAATGGTGTCTCTCTGCCACAGGGTCCGAAGCCTGAAAAATGGGGTCTGTTCGCCACAGGGTCCGAAGCCTGAAAAATAAGGTTTCTTCGCCACAGGATCCCAAGCCTGAAATTTGGTGTTTCTTATTACAGAATCCCAAGCCTGAAAAATGGGGTTTCTTTGCTACAGGGTCCCAAGCCTGAAAAATTGGGTCTTTTCGCCACAGGTTCCGAAGCCTGAAAAATGGGGTTTCTTTGCTACTGGATCCCAAGCCTGAAATGGGGTTTCTTTGCTACAGGATCCCAAGCCTGAAGGAGTGCTGTAAGCTTACCTTTTCAAAGGTAAAAGATACATTTTCTATCTTACAACATAAAATTAATATTGCGTTGGTCCATGGTGGCTGTGCCACTGCCAGTTCTCAAGGAACTGGTAACCTCATCGCCTAGAGGCCACGCCCGATAGCCATGCAATAACAGTCACGGGTTAAAAATGGGGTCTCTTCGCCACAAGGTCCGAAGCCTGAAAAATAGGCTCTCTTTGACACAGGTTCCGAAGCCTGAAAAGTGGAGTCTCTTTGCCAAAGGATCCGAAGCCTGAAAAATGGTGATTCTTATTAAAGGATCCCAAGCCTGAAAAATGGGGTCTCTTTGGCACAGGATCCCAAGCCTGAAAAATGGTTGATCTACGCCACAGGGTCCGAAGCCTGAAAAATGGGGTATCTTCGCCACAGGTTCTGAAGCCTTAAAAAATGGCAGTTCTTTACTACAGAATCCCAAACCTGAAAAATGGGGTTTCTTTGCTACAAGATCCCAAGCCTGAAATGGGGTTTCTTTGCTACAGGATCCCAAGCCTGAAGTAGTGCTGTAAGCTTACCTTGTTAAAGTCTACAAGATACATTTTCTAACTTACAACATAAAATTAATATTGCTTTGGTCCGTGGTGGCTATGCCACTACGAGTTCTCAAAATGCAGGATTGCTGCATGCTGACCACAGGAGCCAGAGCCTAATCTGATTTGCTGCTGACCTGCTGACGAGACGTATCCCCGGAAGCCGGAAGCCGCGAAACTGGAAGCCACTGGCCTGCGTTCCACGCATGCGGGCCAGGCGATACAGGTTGTATCGAAGCTCTGGGAATCTGCTGGCCGGCCCCACCGGAGGTCCACGAGGCGCAACAAGGCACGGACCCGGGAGAGGAGGGGACGAGGACTCAAAACGTAATAACCTACAGGTACCATCACCTAACAAGCGCCAGCTCACACACTTACAGTGGGCAATATAGGAGAGTGCTGGGAGCTACCTGTACATTAAAACGGCCGCAGTAGAAGGGTAAAGTGACCCGCAACTGCTTTAAAAAGTTTTTGAGTTACCAAATTGAGCTGCAGGGACAAGGCGGCACACGGCTAAAAAAGTCCACACAAATAGAGACTGTTCTCTTAAGGGACATTAATTTTCATCTACGTGGGATGAGCAGGTCTCGGGACTTTTTTCTACGCCTCTGGGGCGATTATTGAATCATGTCGGTATAAGGCATTGGTACATTAACACCAATATATGATTATCTGTGAAAGGCAGTAAATTGACATAATCACTGCACCACTTTGTTTATTAGATAATGCAAAGATAGAATCATGTTGACTCTCTAAATGGAATGTCATGATCTTTTAATATGTTTTAAATAAATAAATAAATTTAGATTTAATCAGTCTGACCTACTCTTTCTGGTATTCTCTCTGTAATACCTGGTGCGCCAAGATATTTCCTTGTTTGATTCCAGTTTATGCTAGTAAGGGTACTAGTTTATCTGTCGGCTGCACCATTTCGGCAAACCATTGCACCTGACCACCACTGTCTCTTTCACTATCCATTCTTTATAACTTTTCTATTTTTCTCTGTCCTTCACATTATCCCCTTCCCCACTTTTTCCAAACCAACGTTCTCCTAAACAAAAGGGGTTTGCGCAGATAGTATTTGTCCCTACAATAAAAGATGTTTTACATATCACAGATGACCCCTCTGTCCCTGACACGAGGGTGCGCATGTATAAGGTAAAGAAACCTGAGGTAACGTTTCCTCCATCTCATGAACTGAACGAATTATTTGAAAAAGCTTGGGAAACTCCAGACAAAAAACTGCAGATTCCCAAGAGGATCCTTATAGCGTATCCTTTCCCTGCAAAGGACAGGGTACGTTGGGAATCCTCACCCAGGGTGGACAAGGCATTAACGCGTCTGTCCAAGAAGGTGGCACTACCGTCTCCTGACACGGCGGCCCTTAAGGATCCTGCGGATCATAGACAGGAGACTACCTTAAAGTCTATTTATGCACATACAGAGGCTTTACTCAGACCGGCAATAGCATCGGCATGGGTCTGTAGCGCTGTAGCAGCATGGACAGATATCTTGTTGGCTGACATGGATACCCTGGACAAGGATACCGTTGTCCTGACTTTGGGCCACATTAAGGACGCAGTATTGTATATGAGAGACTCTCAAAGAGACGTGGGACTGCTTGGCTCCAGAGCCAACGCCATGGCAGTTTCGGCAAGGCGAGCTCTGTGGACCCGCCAATGGTCGGGTGATGCCGACTCAAAAAAGCATATAGAGGTTTTACCTTACAAGGGTGAAGTTTTGTTTGGGGACGGTCTCGTGGATCTGGTTTCCACAGCTACCGCGGGTAAATCTACTTTTTTGCCTTTTGTTCCCCCACAGCAAAAGAAAACCCCACAATATCAGATGCAGTCTTTTCGGTCGCATAAGTCCAGAAGAGGTTGGTGCTCCTCTTTCCTCGCCAGAGGTAAGAGTAGAGGTAAGAGAACACCTGCTTCGGCTAGTTCCCAGGAGCAGAAGTCCTCCCCGGCTTCTGCTAAATCCACCGCATGACGCTGGGGCTCCACGGAGGGAGTCCGCACCGGTGGGGGCACGTCTTTGACTCTTCAGCCAGGTCTGGGTCCTATCAGGCGTGGATCCTTGGGCATTGGAAATTGTATCCCAAGGTTACAAACTGGAGTTTGAAGAGGTGCCCCCTCGCCGATTTCTCAAGTCGGCCTTGCCAACCTCTCCCCCGGAGAGGGAAGTGGTATTAGATGCAATTCAAAAGCTGTGTCAACAGAAAGTGATTGTCAAGGTTCCCCTAGGCCAACAGGGCAAAGGGTACTATTCAACAATGTTTGTGGTCCCGAAGCCGGATGGTTCGGTCAGACCAATTTTGAATCTGAAATCACTAAACATATACTTGAAAAAGTTCAAATTCAAGATGGAATCATTCCGGACTGTGATATCCAGTCTGGAAGTAGGGGATTTTATGGTGTCGCTGGATGTGAAGGATGCCTACCTTCATTTCCCCATATTTCCTCTTCATCAAGAATACCTGTGTTTCGTGGTACAGGACTGTCATTACCAGTTTCAGACGTTGCCGTTTGGGCTTTCCACGGCCCGAGGATTTTCACCAAGGTAATGGCAGAAATGATGGTGCTCCTGCGCAAGCAGGGTGTCACAATTATCCCGTACTTGGACGATCTCCTGATAAAGGCGAGATCAAGGGATCAATTGCTGAAAAGCGTGTCACTCTCCCTGAGAGTGTTACATCAACACGGTTGGATTCTCAATCTGCCAAAATCACAGTTGCTTCCAACGACTCGACTATCATTCCTAGGCATGATTCTAGACATGGAACAAAAGAGGGTTTTTCTACCAATAGAAAAAGCCCAGGACATCCAGAACATGGTCAGGGACCTGCTAAAACCAAAAAGAGTGTCTGTTCATCAATACACTCGAGTTCTGGGAAAAATGGTGGCAGCCTACGAGGCCATTCCCTTCGGCAGGTTCCATGCGAGGGCGTTTCAGTGGGACCTTCTCGATAAATGGTCGGGGCCCCATCTACACCTTCATCGAAAGATAAGCCTGTCCCCCAGGGCCAGGGTGTCTCTCCTGTGGTGGCTGCAGAGTACTCACCTTCTAGAGGGTCGCAGGTTCGGCATTCAAGACTGGGTTCTAGTGACCACGGACACGAGCCTCTGAGGATGGGGAGCAGTCACAAAAGGAAGAAATTTTCAGGGGGTATGGTCAAGCCAGGAGGCTTGTCTACACATCAACGTACTGGAATTGAGGGCCATATACAACGGCCTACGACAAGCGGAGTATCTTCTTCGCGACCTACCGGTTCTGATCCAATCAGACAACATCACAGCAGTGGCTCATGTAAACCGCCAAGGCGGGACAAGGAGCAGAGTGGCGATGGCGGAAGCCACCAGAATTCTGTGCTGGGCAGAAAATCACGTAAGCATTCTGTCAGCAGTCTTCATACCGGGAGTGGACAACTGGGAAGCAGACTTCCTCAGCAGACACGATCTCCATCCAGGAGAGTGGGGACTTCATCAAGAGGTCTTTGCAGAGATAGCAAGTCTTTGGGGACTTCCTCAAATAGACATTATGGCGTCACGCCTCAACAAAAAGCTTCAGAGATATTGTGCCAGGTCAAGGGACCCTCAGGCAGTAGTGGTAGACGCCCTAGTGACACCATGGGTGTTTCAGTCGGTCTATATGTTCCCTCCTCTAACTCTCATCTCAGAAGTGTTGAGAATCATAAGACGAAAGAGTACAAGCAATACTCGTGGTTCCAGATTGGCCTCGAAGGGCCTGGTATTTAGATCTTCAGGAAATGCTCACAGAAGATCCGTGGCCTCTTCCTCTCAGGGAGGGCCTGTTACAGCAGGGGCCTTGCATGTTCCAAGACTTACCGCGGTTGCGTTTGACGGCATGGTGGTTGAACACCGAATCCTAGCAGAGAGAGATATTCCGGAGGAGGTTATCCATACTCTGATAAAGGCTAGGAAGGAGGTAACAGCGAAGCATTATCACCGTATCTGGAGGAAGTATGTATCTTGGTGTGAAACCAAGAATGCTCCAACGGAAGGTTTCCATCTGGGCCGTTTTCTCCACTTCCTACAGACGGGAGTGGATATGGGCCTAAAATTAGGCTCTATTAAGGTACAGATTTCGGCCCTATCTATATTTTTTCAAAAGGAATTGGCTTCTCTCCCTGAAGTTTAAACTTTCGTGAATGGGTTGCTGCACATCCAGCCTCCTTTTGTGCTACCAGTGGCACCATGGGACCTTAACGTGGTGTTACAGTTCCTTAAATCACAATGGTTTGAACCTCTTCAAACGGTGGAATTAAAATTTCTCACCTGGAAGGTGGTTATGTTATTAGCCTTGGCATCTGCACGGCGGGTGTCGGAGTTGGCGGCCTTATCTCACAAGAGCCCCTACTTGATTTTTCATGTGGATAGAGCAGAATTGAGGACTCGTCCTCAATTTCTGCCTAATGTGGTCTCTTCTTTTCATTTGAACCAACCTATTGTGGTGCCTGTGGCTACGGGTGACTTGGAGAATTCCAATTCCCTGGATGTGGTCAGGGCCTTAAAAATCTACGTAGCCAGAACGGCTAGGGTTAGGAAAACAGAGGCTCTGTTTGTCCTGTATGCAGCCAACAAGATTGGCGCGCCTGCTTCTAAACAGACTATTGCTCGCTGGATCTGTAACACGATTCAGCAGGCTCATTCTACGGCTGGATTGCCGGTACCAAATTCGGTAAAGGCCCATTCCACTAGGAAGGTGGGCTCTTCTTGGGCGGCTGCCCGAGTCGTCTCGGCATTGTAGTTGTGCCGAGTTGCTACTTGGTCAGGTTCAAACACTTTTGCAAAATTCTACAAGTTTGATACCCTGGCTGATGAGGACCTCGCGTTTGCTCAGTCGGTGCTGCAGAGTCATCCGCACTCTCCCGCCCGGTTTGGAGCTTTGGTATAAACCCCATGGTCCTTATGGAGTCCCCAGCATCCTCTAGGACGTAAGAGAAAATAAGATTTTAAACCTACCGGTAAATCTTTTTCTCCTAGTCCGTAGAGGATGCTGGGCGCCCGTCCCAGTGCGGACTAAATCTGCAAGACTTGTATATAGTTGTTGCTTACATAAGGGTTATGTTACAGCTGGAATCGGTCTTTGACTGATACTGTTTTTTTTTCGTTCATACTGTTAACTAGTGGCGTATATTCTAAGTTATATGGTATGATTGGTGAGGGCTGGTATGAATCTTGCCCTTAGATTTACAAAATCCTTTCCTCATATTGTCCATCTCCTCTGGGCACAGTTTCTCTAACTGAGGTCTGGATGAGGGGCATAGAGGGAGGAGCCAGTGCACACCCATACTAAAAGTTCTTTAGAGTGCCCATATCTCCTGCGGAGCCCGTCTATACCCCATGGTCCTTACGGAGTCCCCAGCATCCTCTACGGACTAGGAGAAAAAGATTTACCGGTAGGTTTAAAATCTTATTTTCGTCTCATACTGTGTGGGGTAATGTGATGTTTGGGTCATATTGTGTCGCGTAATGTGAATTTGGCTCAAACTGTGTGGGGTAATTTGAATTTTGGCTAATACTCAGTACCGGCCAGTGGTCTCACCATTATGTTTCATTTTATTTCTCTAGAGTGTATGATATCTACTTTATTATTAGGAACTAGGTTTATTAGGAAATTAGATTAAGCCATGTGATTTTATTGAGAGAATGTAAACTAGTGGTAGACATGTCCGTGGGCGGTGCTAGACACACCCAAAAGGCGGGCTAGACACGCCCAAAAGGCAGTGGTAGACACGCCCCTCCAGCAGTGCACCCCCTAATAAAATTAGCTGTACACGCCTATGTCCAGACATACATCACCAACCAAGATCTGAGTCTGACATACAGCCACTGCAGGGGAGCAGAAGCACAGGTAGGGGCGGGGCGTTATTGTGCTAGAGCAGGCACTGCTGGTCCCATGGGATGAGATGCAGATACAACACACAGATGCAACACACAGCTCTAGCCTGACTTGGGAATTGCCCCTGATCATGTCGGTGTTCAGAGGCTCCCACTGACACAGCCTGCTGACCAGTGCAGCTGATGAACTTCGCCCCGCTGGTCAGTGCAGAAGGATGAGTCAGATCAGGGGGCGTGGCCTGTGGTGTAAATGAGCGAAGCCTTGGACAGCTTTTGGTAGTTTATGACAGGAAAAATTGATAGTATGGACAGGAAAAATATAAATCTCCAGGGGATCCTATGACCCTACTTTATGGGCGGGCCTGGAGCTGCAGCTCCACCCACCCCATTGTTAATCCAGCCCTGTACTCTATAGAGCACTGTATAACTGAGCTACAGTAATATGGGAGGGAAATTGCTACTTTTGGGCAATTGTTGAAATTGACGCATTTATTACAATAAAATCACCATTTTCAATCATATCACTTTGAAAAAGCATAAAGACCACCCACCTCAAATCCCCTAAACTAAAGGAGATTGTAATAATTAAATCGCAGCAATTTTTCTTGTCATCCTGTAAACATGAAAATAAATAAAACAAACCCAGCCCTGCACATCCTTCCTCAATGATCATTGGTAATGGTCCTATAGGGTGGAAGGAGGTGGCTTTGGAGAGAGGTGAAATGAACGGAGATAAAGTACCAACCAACCAGCTCCTAACTGTCATTTTTCAAACACAGCCAGTAACATGGCAGTTAAGAGCTGATTGGCTAGTACATTACCTTTGTCCAATGTATTCCTCTCCCTGACTGGCAGGTACTAGGGTGATCCTATAGTTTAATAAAACGAATGCGTGCCCTCTTATTAAATTAACACATGTCCATATGGGATCAGTACTAAATCCCGCTGGACGGGATCCCGGAGGTCGAAATACCGACGCCGGAATCCCGACCAAACAATCCCGACAGGGGTGGCGAGCGGAATGCAGCCATTTCCGGGCTCGCTTCGCTCGCCACGCTGCAGGCACGGTGCCTCGCTACGCTTGGCACACTATTATATTCTCCCTCAATGGGTGTCGTGGACACCCACGGAGGTAGAATATGTCGGGATTGTGCCGGTCGGGATTCCGGCGTCGGTATTTCGACTGCCGGGATTCCGTCCGGCGGGATGTTGACCGCATCCCATCTATATGCCTCTTTTCATATAATAATAAATGTACTTTTTTGAACATGAAATAATTACTATGCTCCTTTTCTTATAATAAAAACTTTATTATGCCATTTTCAAAGAATAACTACTTTCTGTTCCCTTTTATTTGTAAATACTTGTCTTCACTGGCGTAACTATAGAGGATGCAAGGGGAGCGCTTGTTACAGGTGCTCCACCGTTTAGGAAGCCAGTTGGCCCAGCAAGCTACCCCTGCACCGTGTATGTTTTCTTTTTTTTACATTTTCTCTTAATAACATTCTGCCATCTGCGGGATCCGGTTTGGAAGTTCCTAGTAGGGATGAGCGGGTTCGGTTCCCTCAGAACCGAACTCTACCGAACATCATGTCCTGAGCCCGTCCCCAAGCCCGGCTAGGGTTTTCCCACCAGACTCAGAAACCAGAACGAGGTAAAACGTCATCATCCTACTGCCGGATTCTCGCGAGTTTTGGATTCCATATAAGGAGCCGCGCGTCGCCGCCATTTCCACTCCAGTCCTGGAGAGTGTAGCGAGAGGATGTGTCTCCTCAGTGTCTGTGCGGGAAAGTGGTGTGGCGTGTTGGGTGGCGACCTGCTCTTTTGTGTCATTCCAGTGATGTCTTGTGCTGCATCAGTCCAGTCGTGGTGTCTTGTGCTGCATCAGTCCAGTAACAGTGGTGGTGTCCTGTGCTGCCATAAGTCCAGTGGTGCTGATGTATATGTCCAGTCCAGTGGTGCTGTGTTGTGCTGCATCAGTCCAGTGGTGGTGTCCTGTGCTGCCATAAGTCCAGTGGTGGTGTCCTGTGCTGCTATAACTCCAGTGGTACTGCCGTATAAGTCCAGTCCAGTGGTACTGCCATATAAGTTCAGTGGTACTGCCGTATAAGTCCACTGGTACTGCCGTATAAGTCCAGTGTTACTGCCATATAAGTCCAGTCCAGTGGTACTGCCGTATAAGTCCAGTGGTACTGCTGTATAAGTTCAGGGGTACTGTAGTATAAGTCCAGTCCAGTGGTACTGCTGTATAAGTCCAGTGGTACTGCCGTATGAGTCCAGGGGTACTGCCGTATAAGTCCAGGGGTACTGCCATATAAGTCCAGTGGTACTGTCGAATAAGTCCAGTGGTGCTGCTGTATATGTCCAGTCAATTGGTGCTGTGTTGTGCTGCATCAGTCCAGTGGTGGTGTCCTGTGCTGCCATAAGTCCAGTGGTTGTGTCCTGTGCTGCCATAACTCCAGTGGTACTGCCGTATAAGTCCAGTCCAGTGGTGGTGTCATGTGCTGCCATAATTCCAGTGGTACTGCCGTATCAGTCCAGTCCAGTGGTACTGCCGTATAAGTCCACTGGTACTGCCGTATAAGTTCAGCCCAGTGGAACTGCCGTATAAGTGCAGTGATACTGCCATATAAGTCCAGCGGTACTGCCGTATAAATTCAGGGGTACTGCCGTATAAGTCCAGTCCAGTGGTGCAGCCGTGTAAGTCCAGGGGTACTGCCGCATAAGTCATGGGGTACTGCCGTATAAGTCCACCAATATTGTGCGTGCATTACATCTGGGCAAATTCCAGCACATCCCATGTTTTGCACATACAATTGGTGGTGCAGATTTTTTTTTTTAAATGACAGGGGCGTGCAGGAGATGCTGTCGGTGGCCCGAAAATTGCGGGCCACTTTCGACATTCAGCCACTGCGTGCCATTCCTAGATGGGTCAGGTGTTTGTGCCGCCCACTTGTGTCGCTTAGCTTAGTCATCCAGCTACTTCATTGCACCTCTTTTTCTTCTTTGCATGATGAGCTGTTTGGGGGCTATTTTTTAAAAGTGCCATCCTGTCTGACACTGCAGTGCCACTCCTAGATGGGCCAGGTGTTTGTTCCGCCCACTTGTGTCGCTTAGCAAAGTCATCCAGCTATCTTGGTGCAACTTTTTGGCCTAAAAACAATATTGTGAGGTGTTTAGAATAGACTGGAAATGAGTGGAAATGAATGTTACTGAGGTTAATAATACCGTAGGATCAAAATGACCCCCAAATTCTGTTTTCAAAAATCATCCAGATTCAAAACCAAAACCCGAAAGGGTGTTTTTAGCAAAACCAATCCAGATCCAAAACACGAGCAGGGATCCAGATCCAAAACCAAAACACGAAAAGTGTCCGCCGCACATCTTTAGTTCCTAGTAGTATGGGGGTTGGAGGGGTGGTGTCACCGGGACTGTGCAGGCAGAAGCAGGCAAAGAAAGGGCTGATGGACGATCAGCCCTGCTGTTGCACATAACCAGAACTTGCAGACTCTCACCCCGGAGCGCATGACACTCCGTAATCCAGCCACTCACAAGGACCAAGCTCTGTCCACAAACTGCAGGAACCAGGCTGACATATGCTGCTGAGGTAGTGCCTAAGAGTCCCCCTCCCTCCCAGAAGGGGGGGGGGTCGTAGGGTTGGGGGACAAGCTTTGCAACTTGGCACCGGGGCAGTGATAGGGGGGTTCTATGCAAACTGTCCCCGGGTCTGGGGGGAGAGGGGGATTTGTGGCTGTCTGTGCAAGCTGTCACCAGGTGGGGGGTTTGTCACATGGTCAGTGGGGGAATAGGGGGGCCAAGCTGGCAGTGGGTCAGTGGTGGTGGAGTGATCTGTACAAGATGTCACCCAGAAGGGGAGTGTTGCAGGGGGTTTATTTCTGCTAGCTGTCACCCAAAGAAGGGGGGGGGTCTCTGCAAGCTGTCACGGGGTCTTTGTGTGTGTGTGTGTGTGGGGGGGGGGGGCAGGGTGTGTCAATATTTATTGATATCTCATTGTCAGAGCCGGCCCTAACCAATATGATGCCCTAGGCAAGATTTTGGCTGGTGCCCCCTAGCACCACCGCTGGTTCCGCCTCTGACCTTGCACCCCTTTCCCAGCACCATCACACCTCATCCATAGCAGTCCTTATTTTGGTGTTTGTACCCCCTATACTTTAAATAGGAACAGTTCGCACATTTGGCGCACAGCCCAAAAAGGGGTGTGTTTTTGCTGGCAAGGGGCATGGCCACACAATAGTAACCCCAATTCCAATTACGCCATACAGTACTGCAACTTTATTCACATTTGATCATGCGATAGTGTCCATAATTTATATTACATCCCACAGTAGTATCACTTTACCTTATAAACGTTACTCCTCACAGTAGAGCCCCTTATTCACATTACATCACACTGAATTGCTCCTTATTCACATTACACCACACCCTATTGCACTTTATTCACATTAGACAACACAGTAGTGCCCTTTCTATACGCAACGCCACATAGTAGAGCACCTTATACATATAATGCCACACAGTAATGCCCTTTACACCTATGAGACACATTATTAATGTCCTTATAAACATAATGTGCCTTACACATTATGACAACCTTTATTAATGCCCTTTTACACATAATGTCCCATATGCTGCACATTATTAATGCCCTTATACACATAATGACACACATAGTGCCCCGTACACATTTGCTGCACATTATTAGTGCCCCTATACACATAATGACACACATACAGTAGTACCCTGTTACACATATGCCGCACATTATTAATGCCCTTATACACATAATGACACACATAGTGCCCCTTACACATATGTTGCACATTATTAATGCATTTTTACATGACACACATAATGCTCCCTACACATATTCTGAACACTACTGCACAACCAACCCACTCACATGCACACAGCACTCACACTGCCACTAACACTGTGACCTCTGCCTCTGCTTGGATACAGATGTGTCCTCATAAATCTTGCCTCAATGCTAATGTCGGGCTCCTTTTTTATGAAAATGCATCTTATTTGCATTGTTATGTGACTAGGATGCACAAGCAGCTTCTGCTGATTAAAATGATATGCAGCATACCTATATACTGTGTGAGACTGTGGCTGTATCTGCATATTAAATGCTACACACAGAATATAGGCATGCCGCATATAATTTTAATCAGCAGAAGCTGCTGATGCCCTAGGCAATTGCCTAGTTTGCCTATGCCTATGGCCGGCTCTGCTCATTGTCCACCCTATTCATTCTCAGGCCCACCCCCTCTCTGCTGTTCTGACCACCATCAACTCAAACCATCCATTTCCACCAGTCGCTCAGATGGAGCTGAAGGGGTACCTATTGCTAAGGGCCAACAAAGGCCTAGTTACACTCCTGCTTTTTTTAAAAATATATATATGTGTATATATATATATATATATATATATATATATATATTATATATAACCCTATATTTCCTTTAGCTTAGTGGTTATTACTTATGTCTCATCCTTCTATTTTGATCCTACTCCAGAAGGTTACAAAATAAAAAAAATAGAATAATCCTTTTTTCAGTTTGCCTCAGATGCCATCCAGCCACTTAGGCGTAATAGCATCACACATCCACTGTTGTACTACTGCCAATTCAAAGTCTGAAGAACTGACTCACCCATGTCAGTGATTGCTGACATCATCTCCCGCTGTCACAGACCTTTTATCAGGGAAGAAAGAAAACCAAGGCCTATTCCCCTGCACCATGTCCTGGTTTCCTGCTGATGAAGTCCGTAACTGCCGCACCAGGCAAACATGCAGCACAGAGTAGAATTTAGGCTTTAAACAAGTACATGAGTATGTGATAATATAGCTTCCTTTGTGTTTAATATCCCACTATTCAGTAGAGATGAGCGGGTTCGGTTTCTCTGAATCCGAACCCGCACGAACTTCATGTTTTTTTTCACGGGTCCGAGCGACTCGGATCTTCCCGCCTTGCTCGGTTAACCCGAGCGCGCCCGAACGTCATCATGACGCTGTCGGATTCTCGCGAGACTCGGATTCTATATAAGGAGCCGCGCGTCGCCGCCATTTTCACACGTGCATTGAGATTGATAGGGAGAGGACGTGGCTGGCGTCCTCTCCATTTAGATTAGGAGAGAGAGAGAGAGATTGACCTGAGGCTGATACTGTAGAAGAGAGTGCAGAGTTTAGTGACTGACCACAGTGACCACCAGCAGTGCAGTTGTTTTATTTAATATATCCGTTCTCTGCCTGAAAAAAACGGTACACACAGTGACTCAGTCACATACCATATCTGTGTGCACTGCTCAGCCCAGTGTGCTGCATGCCTGCATCATCTATGTATATATTATATATCTGACTGTGCTCAGCTCACACAGCTTATAATTGTGGGGGAGACTGGGGAGCACTGCAGTGCCAGTTATAGGTTATAGCAGGAGCCAGGAGTACAAGACAGTCACATACCATATCTGTGTGCACTGCTCAGCCCAGTGTGCTGCATCATCTATGTATATATTATATATCTGACTGTGCTCAGCTCACACAGCTTATAATTGTGGGGGAGACTGGGGAGCACTGCAGTGCCAGTTATAGGTTATAGCAGGAGCCAGGAGTACATATTATATTAAAATTAAACAGTGCACACTTTTGCTGCAGGAGTGCCACTGCCAGTGTGACTGACCAGTGACCTGACCACACTGACCACCAGTATAGTTAGTAGTATACTATATTGTGATTGCCTGAAAAAGTTAAACACTCGTCGTGTGACTTCACTTGTGTGGTGTGTTTTTTTTTATTCTATAAAAAACTCATTCTGCTGACAGACAGTGTCCAGCAGGTCCGTCATTATATAATATATATACCTGTCCGGCTGCAGTAGTGATATATATATATTTTTTATATCATTATCTATCATCCAGTCGCAGCAGACACAGTACGGTAGTTCACGGCTGTAGCTACCTCTGTGTCGGCACTCGGCAGTCCATCCATAATTGTATACCACCTACCCGTGGTTTTTTTTTCTTTCTTCTTTATACATACATACTACTACATCTCTTTATCAACCAGTCTATATTAGCAGCAGACACAGTACAGTACGGTAGTTCACGGCTGTGGCTACCTCTGTGTCGGCACTCGGCAGTCTGTCCATAATTGTATACCACCTAACCGTGTTTTTTTTTTCTTTCTTCTTTATACATACATACTACGACATCTCTTTATCAACCAGTCTATATTAGCAGCAGACACAGTACAGTACGGTAATTCACGGCTGTAGCTACCTCTGTGTCGGCACTCGGCAGTCCGTCCATAATTGTATACCACCTAACCGTGGTTTTTTTTTCTTTCTTCTTCATAGATACATACTACGACATCTCTTTATCAACCAGTCTATATTAGCAGCAGACACAGTACAGTACGGTAGTTCACGGCTGTGGCTACCTCTGTGTCGGCACTCGGCAGTCCGTCCATAATTGTATACCACCTAACCGTGGTTTTTTTTTCTTTCTTCTTTATACATACATACTACGACATCTCTTTATCAACCAGTCTATATTAGCAGCAGACACAGTACAGTACGGTAGTTCACGGCTGTGGCTACCTCTGTGTCGGCACTCGGCAGTCCGTCCATAATTGTATACCACCTAACCGTGTTTTTTTTTTCTTTCTTCTTCATACATACATACTACGACATCTCTTTATCAACCAGTCTATATTAGCAGCAGACACAGTACAGTACGGTAGTTCACGGCTGTGGCTACCTCTGTGTCGGCACTCGGCAGTCCGTCCATAATTGTATACCACCTACCCGTGGTTTTTTTTTCTTTCTTCTTTATACATACATACTACTACATCTCTTTATCAACCAGTCTATATTAGCAGCAGACACAGTACAGTACGGTAGTTCACGGCTGTGGCTACCTCTGTGTCGGCACTCGGCAGTCCGTCCATAATTGTATACCACCTACCTGTGGTTTTTTTTTCTTTCTTCTTCATACATACATACTACGACATCTCTTTATCAACCAGTCTATATTAGCAGCAGACACAGTACAGTACGGTAGTTCACGGCTGTGGCTAGCTCTGTGTCGGCACTCGGCAGTCCGTCCATAATTGTATACCACCTAACCGTGGTTTTTTTTTCTTTCTTCTTCATACATACATACTACGACATCTCTTTATCAACCAGTCTATATTAGCAGCAGACACAGTACGGTAGTTCACGGCTGTAGCTACCTCTGTGTCGGCACTCGGCAGTCCGTCCATAATTGTATACTAGTATCCATCCATCTCCATTGTTTACCTGAGGTGCCTTTTAGTTGTGCCTATTAAAATATGGAGAACAAGAATGTTGAGGTTCCAAAATTAGGGAAAGATCAAGATCCACTTCCACCTCGTGCTGAAGCTGCTGCCACTAGTCATGGCCGAGACGATGAAATGCCAGCAACGTCGTCTGCCAAGGCCGATGCCCAATGTCATAGTACAGAGCATGTCAAATCCAAAACACCAAATATCAGTAAAAAAAGGACTCCAAAACCTAAAATAAAATTGTCGGAGGAGAAGCGTAAACTTGCCAATATGCCATTTACCACACGGAGTGGCAAGGAACGGCTGAGGCCCTGGCCTATGTTCATGGCTAGTGGTTCAGCTTCACATGAGGATGGAGGCACTCAGCCTCTCGCTAGAAAAATGAAAAGACTCAAGCTGGCAAAAGCAGTAGCACCGCAAAGAACTGTGCGTTCTTCGAAATCCCAAATCCACAAGGAGAGTCCAATTGTGTCGGTTGCGATGCCTGACCTTCCCAACACTGGACGTGAAGAGCATGCGCCTTCCACCATTTGCACGCCCCCTGCAAGTGCTGGAAGGAGCACCCGCAGTCCAGTTCCTGATAGTCAGATTGAAGATGTCAGTGTTGAAGTACACCAGGATGAGGAGGATATGGGTGTTGCTGGCGCTGGGGAGGAAATTGACCAGGAGGATTCTGATGGTGAGGTGGTTTGTTTAAGTCAGGCACCCGGGGAGACACCTGTTGTCCGTGGGAGGAATATGGCCGTTGACATGCCTGGTGAAAATACCAAAAAAATCAGCTCTTCGGTGTGGAACTATTTCAACAGAAATGCGGACAACAGGTGTCAAGCCGTGTGTTCCCTTTGTCAAGCTGTAATAAGTAGGGGTAAGGACGTTAACCACCTCGGAACATCCTCCCTTATACGTCACCTGCAGCGCATTCATAATAAGTCAGTGACAAGTTCAAAAACTTTGGGTGACAGCGGAAGCAGTCCACTGACCAGTAAATCCCTTCCTCTTGTAACCAAGCTCACGCAAACCACCCCACCAACTCCCTCAGTGTCAATTTCCTCCTTCCCCAGGAATGCCAATAGTCCTGCAGGCAATGTCACTGGCAATTCTGACGAGTCCTCTCCTGCCTGGGATTCCTCCGATGCATCCTTGCGTGTAACGCTGTTAGGGTCTCCTGCCCTGTGCTGCCACGTCGTCATGGCAACCGGGAGACAAGTGCTAGTGGAGTAACCTGAGCGCAGCTGATACTCCGGTTCGGGTCTTTTGCTGTGCAGTGGTTATAGGCTCTGTGCACGGCAGGGGATCCGGTGCTGGTTTTTGTGCTCACAGTCTGTGAGGTCTGAGTGGGGCGTGGACAGCACCTGCGTTATAAGGCCTCTTTTCAGGGTAAGCAGATGCTGCTGAATCTTTGTTGGTTAGTCAGTTCATGAAAGTTAGCCAGTACTGTGTAGCTTTGTATTTGTTTGTTGCTTACTGCAAATAGGCCTGGGGATTTGGTATTACACTCTGCCAATCCAGACCTAGCAGTAAGACTGGAGTCAGTCGTTTAGCTTGCTGGGGTTCTGTTACTACTCTGTGAACTTAGCAAGTTTGCGGCTGTATTCTAAGACTTGCCTGTCTAATCCTGTCTCACTGTGCTAGGTGTCAGGGGTCAGTTTAGTGGCAGTAAGCTAAAACCTGTGCACTGCAAGTGAGAATCAGGATTGTGGAGTCTCTCCTTGTGTCTATCATTCCATCTCTGACCAAGGAGTTTACTGCCACACCCGTTGGTAACCCTTTAGGGTTTTGCTGTTGCCCTTAGCAACAGCATTTCGGGTTCTCTACGTATTAAAACACAACATCTTGCTATTTCCATCTGAGCAGTTCTAATACAAGGGAGATACCCAGTTCCTTAGCCTCTGGGCTTCTCTGTTCACTTTGTGTGTATTTTGTTACCCTATCACCTTCTGTGTACGTTATGTCATATTCCCCAGTTTGTCTGTGAGTCCATTTGTTTTGCATAACAGTTCAAACACCAGTACATTCCTGCAGACACTGGAGTGCATAACAGTTCTGACACCAGTACTTTCCTGCAGGCACTGGTGTGCATAACATATTCAGCAGCCTAATACTCCTGTTGAAATTTTGTGGGAATATGGAGCATACCCCTCAAAATACGTTGCAACAGGTGGTCGATCAGGTGCAGGTCCTGACTCGACAATTTAATGATTTGTCCATTAAAATGCACACCTCCCAGGCTGCTGGCGGAGCTCCCGCAGCAGCAGCACCTGCAGGGGTTAAGGAGCCGAAAGTAAATCTCCCGGATCGTTTTTCTGGAGATCGCTCGCAGTTCTTTTGTTTCAAGGAGAGCTGCAAGCTATACTTCCGGCTTAGGCCTCAGTCTTCTGGGTCGGAGATTCAGCGGGTGGGCATAGTGATTTCCTTGCTACAAGGAGACCCACAGGTCTGGGCATATGGGTTGCAGCCTGACTGTCCGTCGCTTAAAAGTGTTGATGCTTTTTTTACGGCACTGGGCATGTTGTATGATGACCCTGACAAGACGGCCTCAGCCGAGGCTCAGATTTCGATCCTTAAGCAAGGGCGAAGGCCAGTTGAGGTTTACTGTACGGAGTTTCGGAGGTTGGCCCATGATACCCAGTGGAATGACCCAGCCCTGAGACACCAGTACCGAAGAGGTCTTTCTAACCAGATAAAGGACCAACTGGTACAATATCCCTTGCCTGATAGCTTGGATCAGCTCATGCAGTTATCCATCCGGGTGGATAGACGGCTGAGAGAGCGTAGGCTTGAAAGGGAGACTGAGATTTCCTTCCTTCCCAAGGGAACCTCAGACTCTGAGGAATTTTCTGAGGAGCCTATGCAGATTGGGGCTACCCGCCTCTCCTCGCGTGAGAAGACGCGGAGGAGACAGCAGGGCTTGTGTTTGTACTGTGGGAATAAAGGTCATGTGGTAGTATCATGCCCAGAAAAGCCGGAAAACTTCAGGGCCTGAGGGTGATGGGAAATATCCTGTCAGGCCAGAAGTCAGAATTTCCCAAGAAGACTTTTATCATTCCGGTGACCTTGAAGATCCTCGGTCAAACTGTCAAGACTGAGGCCTTTGTGGACAGTGGGGCCGACGGGGTTTTTATGGACCGCCAATTCGCCCTGAAACACTCTGTTCCCTTAGTACCCTTGGCATCGGAAATTGAGATTTGTGGGTTAAACGGGGAACCATTATCCCAAGGTAAAATTACCTCTTGCACTAGCCAGATTTCTTTGTTTATTGGAGCCACACACTCTGAAAAATTGTCCTTTTATGTGACTGTCTGTACTTTTGCCCCATTGGTGTTGGGGTTACCCTGGTTAAGGGCCCACAATCCTCAATTTGACTGGGTCTCTGGGGAGATTCTTAGTTGGGGTACTGATTGTTTCAGGAGTTGCTTGAGCCTTCCAGTCAGGCTCTCGCAGCTAAGTTTGCCAGGATTGCCAGGGTGTTATGCAGATTTTGCGGACGTGTTCTCCAAAAAAGTTGCAGAGGTACTACCTCCCCATCGCCCCTATGACTGTGCCATTGATTTGTTGCCAAATGCTAAGCTTCCCAAGAGCAGGTTGTACTCCCTGTCACGTCCTGAGACTCAGGCTATGGCAGAGTACATTCAGGAGAACTTGGCTAAGGGATTTATCAGACCTTCACAGTCTCCAGTTGGGTCGGGGTTCTTCTTCGTGGGTAAAAAGGACGGTTCGTTGCGACCCTGCATCGACTTCAGGGAATTGAACCGTATCACGATTAAAAACTCATACCCACTGCCTCTCATTTCGGTCTTGTTTGACCAGCTTCGTACTGCCACCATTTTTTCTAAGATTGACCTACGCGGTGCGTACAATCTAATCCGAATAAGAGAGGGGGATGAATGGAAGACTGCCTTTAATACCCACTCAGGGCATTATGAATATTTGGTGATGCCTTTTGGGCTCTGTAATGCCCCGGCAGTCTTCCAGGATTTCATGAATGATGTGCTCAGGGAATATTTGGATAGATTCTTAGTTGTATACTTAGATGACATCCTAATCTTCTCCCATTCCCTGGAGGAACATCGGAAGCATGTACGCTTAGTCCTCCAGAAACTCAGAGACCACCGGCTTGGGGCGAAGCTGGAGAAGTGCGAATTTGAAGTTCAGCAAATCGCATTTCTAGGATATATTATCTCCCCAGAAGGTTTCCAAATGGAGGGTTCCAAGGTACAGGCAGTCCTGGATTGGGTGCAGCCCACTAGTTTGAAGGCGCTTCAGCGTTTCCTGGGCTTTGCGAATTTTTATAGACGATTTATCGCTAGATTTTCGTCTATAGTGGCGCCCTTGGTGGCACTCACTAAGAAAGGGGCGGATGTTGCTCACTGGTCTTGTGAGGCTAAAGCGGCTTTTGCCCGTCTCAAAAGGGCATTTGTTTCGGCCAAGGTGCTGCGACACCCAGATCCAGAGCGTCCTTTTGTGGTGGAGGTGGATGCCTCTGAGATGGGTATTGGGGCAGTGCTTTCTCAGATGGGAGTGTCTGATAATCGCCTTCATCCCTGTGCTTACTTTTCCCGTAAATTTTCGCCTGCCGAGATAAATTATGACGTGGGTAACCGGGAATTGTTGGCTATTAAGGATGCACTCGAGGAGTGGAGACACTGGCTTGAGGGGGCTAAGTTTGTGGTCTCAATTCTCACTGACCATAAGAATCTGGCATATTTAGAGTCAGCGAAGCGTCTCAATGCCAGGCAGGCACGATGGGCTTTGTTTTTTGCTCGCTTTAATTTTTTGATAACATATCACCCTGGGTCAAAAAACATCAAGGCTGATGCGCTCTCGCGGAGTTTTGCTCCAATCCAGGAGACCACCGAGGAGCCGTTGCCCATTGTTTCCCCATCATGTATTAAAGTGGGCATTACCCAGGACCTCTTATCATTAGTCCTTAGAGCACAGGAGCAGGCTCCTCCAGACCTTCCGGTAGGTCTTTTGTTTGTGCCTCCTAGGTTAAGACAGCGAGTGTTCCTGGAATTCCATGCCAAGAAGTCGGCAGGTCACCCGGGTATTGCCAGAACTCGGGAGTTGCTATCTAGGGCGGTGTGGTGGCCCTCGGTGGCTAAGGATGTGGATCAGTGGGTTCGGGCATGTGACATCTGTGCCCGAAATAAGACTCCTAGAGGGGTTCCTGTTGGCCCATTACATCCACTCTCTATCCCATCTAAGCCATGGACCCACATTTCAATGGATTTTGTGGTGGACTTGCCCAAATCCTCGGGGATGACAGCCATCTGGGTTGTCGTTGACAGGTTTTCGAAGATGGCGCACTTCGTTCCACTGGTTGGGCTGCCATCAGCCAGACGCCTGTCTGAATTATTTATGCTGCATGTTGTGCGTCTCCACGGGTTGCCACTTGATGTGGTCTCTGACCGCGGATCCCAGTTTGTGGCCAAATTCTGGAGGGCATTTTGTTCCGATCTCCAGATTTCTGTCAGCTTGTCGTCAGGCTACCATCCGCAGTCTAATGGGCAGACTGAAAGGGTGAACCAGTCCTTGGAGCAGTTCCTCAGGTGTTATGTCTCCAAGTGTCAGACTGACTGGGTTGCTCATCTGTCCATGGCGGAGTTTGCCTATAACAACGCGGCTCACTCTGCTACAGGGATCTCTCCCTTCCTTTGTGTGTATGGGCATCATCCTAAGGCCAATTCTTTTGACCCCCTAGACTCCACGCCTGGTGGTTCCTCTGTGGTTTCGGTCCTTAGAGGTATTTGGCGGAAAGTGAAGAAAGCCCTTGAGTCTGTGTCATTAGTGACCAAAAGGGTTTTTGATAAGCGGAAAAGACCCTGCAGCTTCAAATTAGGAGACTTCGTCTGGTTGTCAACCAAGAATTTGAAGTTGAGACAGCCATCTCATAAGTTAGGCCCCCGGTTCATCGGCCCTTATAAGATCACCAGGGTTATCAATCCGGTGGCATTTCAGTTAGATCTGCCCCGTTCTTTGGGTATCAATAAAACATTTCATTGTTCCCTTTTAAAACGGGCGATTAGTAATCCTTCTTCCAGTGGAAGACCTTCCCCTCTTCTGATACGTGGCCAGAGGGAGTTTGTTGTTGAAAGGATTCTTGACTCCAAGGTGGTTCGGGGTCGGCTGTCATTTTTGGTGCACTGGAAGGGGTATGGCCCGGAGGAGCGGTCGTGGGTGCGCAGTTGTGATCTTCATGCCCCCAGACTGATACGCTCTTTCTTCTCGCAGTTCCCCGATAAACCCGGTGGTAGGGGTTCTTTGACCCCTCGTCAGAGGGGGGGTACTGTTAGGGTCTCCTGCCCTGTGCTGCCACGTCGTCATGGCAACCGGGAGACAAGTGCTAGTGGAGTAACCTGAGCGCAGCTGATACTCCGGTTCGGGTCTTTTGCTGTGCAGTGGTTATAGGCTCTGTGCACGGCAGGGGATCCGGTGCTGGTTTTTGTGCTCACAGTCTGTGAGGTCTGAGTGGGGCGTGGACAGCACCTGCTTTATAAGGCCTCTTTTCAGGGTAAGCAGATGCTGCTGAATCTTTGTTGGTTAGTCAGTTCATGAAAGTTAGCCAGTACTGTGTAGCTTTGTATTTGTTTGTTGCTTACTGCAAATAGGCCTGGGGATTTGGTATTACACTCTGCCAATCCAGACCTAGCAGTAAGACTGGAGTCAGTCGTTTAGCTTGCTGGGGTTCTGTTACTACTCTGTGAACTTAGCAAGTTTGCGGCTGTATTCTAAGACTTGCCTGTCTAATCCTGTCTCACTGTGCTAGGTGTCAGGGGTCAGTTTAGTGGCAGTAAGCTAAAACCTGTGCACTGCAAGTGAGAATCAGGATTGTGGAGTCTCTCCTTGTGTCTATCATTCCATCTCTGACCAAGGAGTTTACTGCCACACCCGTTGGTAACCCTTTAGGGTTTTGCTGTTGCCCTTAGCAACAGCATTTCGGGTTCTCTACGTATTAAAACACAACATCTTGCTATTTCCATCTGAGCAGTTCTAATACAAGGGAGATACCCAGTTCCTTAGCCTCTGGGCTTCTCTGTTCACTTTGTGTGTATTTTGTTACCCTATCACCTTCTGTGTACGTTATGTCATATTCCCCAGTTTGTCTGTGAGTCCATTTGTTTTGCATAACAGTTCAAACACCAGTACATTCCTGCAGACACTGGAGTGCATAACAGTTCTGACACCAGTACTTTCCTGCAGGCACTGGTGTGCATAACAAACGCCTACTGCTGCTGGCGCTGCTGTTGTTGCTGCTGGGAGTCGATGGTCATCCCAGAGGGGAAGTCGTAAGCCCACTTGTACTACTTCCAGTAAGCAATTGACTGTTCAACAGTCCTTTGCGAGGAAGATGAAATATCACAGCAGTCATCCTGCTGCAAAGCGCATAACTGAGGCCTTGACAACTATGTTGGTGTTAGACGTGCGTCCGGTATCCGCCGTTAGTTCACAGGGAACTAGACAATTTATTGAGGCAGTGTGCCCCCGTTACCAAATACCATCTAGGTTCCACTTCTCTAGGCAGGCGATACCGAGAATGTACACGGACGTCAGAAAAAGACTCACCAGTGTCCTAAAAAATGCAGTTGTACCCAATGTCCACTTAACCACGGACATGTGGACAAGTGGAGCAGGGCAGGGTCAGGACTATATGACTGTGACAGCCCACTGGGTAGATGTATGGACTCCCGCCGCAAGAACAGCAGCGGCGGCACCAGTAGCAGCATCTCGCAAACGCCAACTCTTTCCTAGGCAGGCTACGCTTTGTATCACCGGTTTCCAGAATACGCACACAGCTGAAAACCTCTTACGGCAACTGAGGAAGATCATCGCGGAATGGCTTACCCCAATTGGACTCTCCTGTGGATTTGTGGCATCGGACAACGCCAGCAATATTGTGTGTGCATTAAATATGGGCAAATTCCAGCACGTCCCATGTTTTGCACATACCTTGAATTTGGTGGTGCAGAATTATTTAAAAAACGACAGGGGCGTGCAAGAGATGCTGTCGGTGGCCAGAAAAATTGCGGGACACTTTCGGCGTACAGGCACCACGTACAGAAGACTGGAGCACCACCAAAAACTACTGAACCTGCCCTGCCATCATCTGAAGCAAGAAGTGGTAACGAGGTGGAATTCAACCCTCTATATCATGGGTCTTCAACCTGCGGCCCTCCAGCTGCTGTGAAACTACACATCTCAGCATGCCCTGCCACAGTTTTGCTATTAAGGTATGCTAAAACTGAGGCAGGGCATGATGGGATGTGTAGTTTCACAGCAGCTGGAGGGCCGCAGGTTGAAGACCCATGCTCTATATGCTTCAGAGGTTGGAGGAGCAGCAAAAGGCCATTCAAGCCTATACAATTGAGCACGATATAGGAGGTGGAATGCACCTGTCTCAAGCGCAGTGGAGAATGATTTCAACGTTGTGCAAGGTTCTGATGCCCTTTGAACTTGCCACACGTGAAGTCAGTTCAGACACTGCCAGCCTGAGTCAGGTCATTCCCCTCATCAGGCTTTTGCAGAAGAAGCTGGAGACATTGAAGGAGGAGCTAACACGGAGCGATTCCGCTAGGCATGTGGGACTTGTGGATGGAGCCCTTAATTCGCTTAACAAGGATTCACGGGTGGTCAATCTGTTGAAATCAGAGCACTACATTTTGGCCACCGTGCTCGATCCTAGATTTAAAGCCTACCTTGGATCTCTCTTTCCGGCAGACACAAGTCTGCTGGGGTTGAAAGACCTGCTGGTGAGAAAATTGTCAAGTCAAGCGGAACGCGACCTGTCAACATCTCCTCCTTCACATTCTCCCGCAACTGGGGGTGCGAGGAAAAGGCTCAGATTTCCGAGCCCACCCGCTGGCGGTGATGCAGGGCAGTCTGGAGCGACTGCTGATGCTGACATCTGGTCCGGACTGAAGGACCTGACAATGATTACGGACATGTCGTCTACTGTCACTGCATATGATTCTCTCACCATTGAAAGAATGGTGGAGGATTATATGAGTGACCGCATCCAAGTAGGCACGTCACACAGTCCATACTTATACTGGCAGGAAAAAGAGGCAATTTGGAGGCCATTGCACAAACTGGCTTTATTCTACCTAAGTTGCCCTCCCACAAGTGTGTACTCCGAAAGAGTGTTTAGTGCCGCCGCTCACCTTGTCAGCAATCGGCGTACGAGGTTACATCCAGAAAATGTGGAGAAGATGATGTTCATTAAAATGAATTATATTCAATTCCTCCGCGGAGACATTGACCAGCAGCAATTGCCTCCACAAAGTACACAGGGAGCTGAGATGGTGGATTCCAGTGGGGACGAATTGATAATCTGTGAGGAGGGGGATGTACACGGTGATATATCGGAGGGTGATGATGAGGTGGACATCTTGCCTCTGTAGAGCCAGTTTGTGCAAGGAGAGATTAATTGCTTCTTTTTTGGGGGGGGTCCAAACCAACCCGTCATATCAGTCACAGTCGTGTGGCAGACCCTGTCACTGAAATGATGGGTTGGTTAAAGTGTGCATGTCCTGTTTTGTTTATACAACATAAGGGTGGGTGGGAGGGCCCAAGGACAATTCCATCTTGCACCTCTTTTTTCTTTTATTTTTCTTTGCGTCATGTGCTGTTTGGGGAGGGTTTTTTGGAAGGGACATCCTGCGTGACACTGCAGTGCCACTCCTAAATGGGCCCGGTGTTTGTGTCGGCCACTAGGGTCGCTAATCTTACTCACACAGTCAGCTACCTCATTGCGCCTCTTTTTTTCTTTGCGTCATGTGCTGATTGGGGAGGGTTTTTTGGAAGGGACATCCTGCGTGACACTGCAGTGCCACTCCTAAATGGGCCCGGTGTTTGTGTCGGCCACTAGGGTCGCTAATCTTACTCACACAGTCAGCTACCTCATTGCGCCTCTTTTTTTCTTTGCGTCATGTGCTGATTGGGGAGGGTTTTTTGGAAGGGACATCCTGCGTGACACTGCAGTGCCACTCCTAAATGGGCCCGGTGTTTGTGTCGGCCACTAGGGTCGCTAATCTTACTCACACAGTCAGCTACCTCATTGCGCCTCTTTTTTTCTTTGCGTCATGTGCTGATTGGGGAGGGTTTTTTGGAAGGGACATCCTGCGTGACACTGCAGTGCCACTCCTAAATGGGCCCGGTGTTTGTGTCGGCCACTAGGGTCGCTAATCTTACTCACACAGTCAGCTACCTCATTGCGCCTCTTTTTTTCTTTGCGTCATGTGCTGATTGGGGATGGTTTTTTGGAAGGGACATCCTGCGTGACACTGCAGTGCCACTCCTAAATGGGCCCGGTGTTTGTGTCGGCCACTAGGGTCGCTTATCTTACTCACACAGTCAGCTACCTCATTGCGCCTCTTTTTTTCTTTGCGTCATGTGCTGATTGGGGAGGGTTTTTTGGAAGGGACATCCTGCGTGACACTGCAGTGCCACTCCTAGATGGGCCAGGTGTTTGTGTCGGCCACTAGTGTCGCTTAGCTTAGTCATCCAGCGACCTTGGTGCAAATTTTAGGACTAAAAATAATATTGTGAGGTGTGAGGTATTCAGAATAGACTGAAAATGAGTGGAAATTATGGTTTTTGAGGTTAATAATAATATGGGATCAAAATGACCCCCAAATTCTATGATTTAAGCTGTTTTTTAGTGTTTTTTTTTAAAAACACCCGAATCCAAAACACACCCGAATCCGACAAAAAAAATTCGGTGAGGTTTTGCCAAAACGCGGTCGAACCCAAAACACGGCCGCGGAACCGAACCCAAAACCAAAACACAAAACCCGAAAAATTTCAGGCGCTCATCTCTACTATTCAGGTGAGCTATAATTTTTGAAATGAAGGTGTAAGCTAAGCAAAATATCTAATATTACATTCCATATACAGTAAGTTAAAATTCAGTAGTATGTCTTTACATATTGCGTACATATACAGTTAACAGATCCAGGGGCGTAACTGAGAGTGTGCGACTGGCAGCACCATCGCCTTGGTTCTAGTTAGCAGGGTTTCTGGAATGGCGCCCTGCAGCTAGGATCTCTGCTCCAGCAGATAAATACATCATATAACAGCATATTGTGGGACAGTTATTGTGCTAGGGTTTCAGGATTCAGACCGCCTCTATTTCAACTACTCCGCATTTATCATCTATTTATCCCTATGAGAGCGCAGTTGGCGGAACCATCTTTTTCTGTCAGTACACAGACAGATCGACTTCCCAGGGATCACAGATTCATTTATTAAAGGGACCATAAAAAGAGATTTTAAGATAGTGTAAAATTCAGCCCGGGCCCTACGCATATGCCGACTACGCTGCTGCATAGAGCTCGGAACTGATGAGGGCGTGCTGCAGTCTGTGTTCTCTTAACCACCCAGCAGCCACACAACTCCCACACTACACCGCTGCCGGACCCTGCTGCCTCCTCTCCCCTGTCACCCTGTGCTGCGCGGTCACGCTGCAATACAGAAGTGATGGAGCTGAGTGAGGCGCCCATTTCACTTACAGCTCCGACTGCAGCAGCACCAGCTGACAGGTGGTGGCGGGGGCCCTGGCTTGATGACCTACATCGGACCCCCTTACCCCATCCCCCACCCCCATGGTGCAGTGCTGGCTGGACCAGTAGTCTACAGAAATGTATGGTTTTTTCGTTAGTAGCCTCTAATATAGCAATAATTTTCCTATACAGTATGTGTAAAATATACTATCTTCCTAATTGTGGTTAGTGCACTAATGAATCCTACAGTAGTATAAGATGAATTATTATTGAATCAGTCATTCTTTCTAAGAGGTTATTACGAATAATCCCTAAGGAAGAATGACTGATTTAATAATAATTGTGATTTTACAGCTTAAACTACTGTAGGATTAATCAGTGCATTTGCACTAACCACAATTAATAAGATGAATACAGGTTGAGTATCCCATATCCAAATATTCCGAAATACGGAATATTCCGAAATACGGACTTTTTTGAGTGAGAGTGAGATTGTGAAACCTTTGTTTTTTGATGGCTCAATGTACACAAACTTTGTTTAATACACAAAGTTATTAAAAATATTGTATTAAATGACCTTCAGGCTGTGTGTATAAGGTGTATATGAAGCATAAATAAATTGTGCGAATGTAGATACACTTTGTTCAATGCACAAAGTTACAAAAAATATTGGCTAAAATCACCTTCCGTCTGTGTGTATAAGGTGTATATGTAACATAAATGCATTCTGTGCTTAGACTTGGGTCCCATCACCATGATATCTCATTATGGTATGCAATTATTCCAAAATACGGAAAAATCCAATATCCAAAATACCTCTGGTCCCAAGCATTTTGGATAAGGGATACTCAACCTGTATTATATTTTTTTTTACATATATATGGAAAAGATTGCTATGTTCAATACTTGAGTTGTTAATTGCCACTACATCACTTTTATTAATAAGGGCCCCCACAAATTTGTTGCCCAGGGGCCCCCACAGACATTAATCCGTCCCTGTGCCCAAGGCAGGGTGGCAGGCGCAGCATCAACACCGCATATATGCAGAAGCGCAGTGACACAAGTGTGTGTGTTGTAATAAATCACAAAATGACCCAGTCACACACCATGTGTGTGTCAGTGTTCCCTTGGGACCTGCACCATGTGTGTGTGTCAGTGTGCCCCCTATCTATGTAACGTGTATAAGCGGCTCCTTTGTGGTGTAATATGTATAAGTGGTTCATCTGTGCTGTAACGTGTAAAAGCGGCTCTACTGTGGTGTAACGTGTATACTACTGTGGGCAGAGGCATATCTAAGGCAGGGTGAGTGGGGCACGTGACCTGGGCGCCTTGGCAGGCCCAGCAGAGGGGGGCGCCGGCGGCGGCCAGGGCATCATGCCCACCCGCCCCCACAGCCGGATTTTTTCTTAAAGGGCCCCGCTGCCCGCACACAGATCGTACCTCCGATCTGCGACGCGGCGCTCCTCCGGCGGCTCCCTATAGGTTGCCCTGGCAACCGAACAGCAGCATCTCCAGCGCCGCATATAATCTCAGGACAGCTGAGCAACGGCTCAGCTGTCCAATGGTGTAAAGGTGCAGCCTGCGGCTCAGTGATTGGCTGGGCACGCAGGCTGCAGGGAAGAAGAGTGTGGAGCCAGCGTGCGTGGAAGAGCAAGCTGCAGAGAAAAAAGTAAGCTGGCTGTATTTTTTTTTAATCATCATGCACTGTGGGGCACTGTGTATCTGGCACTGTGGGGCACTGTATCTGGCACTGTGGGGCACTGTATCTGGCACTGTGTATCTGGCACTGTTGGGCAATTGTGTATCTGTCACAGCGGATCTGACACTGGGGCAATATGTATCTGGCACTGTATCTGTCACTGTGGATCTGACACTGTGGGGCAATATGTATCTGGCACTGTGGGGCACTGTGTATCTGGCACTGTGGGGCAATTGTGTATCTGGCACTGTGTAAAAAGGGGACTCTGCATGCATACTGTGCAAAAATTAAATGAAGGTGTGCTGAGAGACGACACAAGGGTTAGGTGATAGTGTGCTGAGAGGCGACACAGGGGGTAGGTGATAGTCATGTTGGCACGCCCTATTTGCAGTGGCCACACCCCTTCTGGTGCATGGCCACGTCCATTTTTCGGTGCTTAGGCGCACGCACATACTTCTTTTTGTGTGTGTGGTTTGTTTTTTTGGGGGGGTGGGAGCGCCACTCTTCATCTTGCCCTGGGCTCCGAAAACCCTACTTACGCCTCTGACTGTGGTGTAATGTGTATAAGCGGCTCTACTGCTGTGGTGTAACGTGTATACTACTGTGCTGTAACGTGTATAAGCGGCTCTACTGTAGTGTAATGTGTATACTACTGTGGTGTAATGTGTATAAGCACTCTACTGTGGTGTAACATGTATAAGTGGGTCTACTGTGGTGTAATGTATACACTACTGTAGTGTAATGTGTATACTACTGTGGTATAACTTGTATAAGCAGCTCCTCTGTGGCATAACATGTATAAACGTCTCTACTGTGGTGTGGCGTAGCATGTATAAGGATTTCTACTGTGGCGTAGCATGTATATTGGGCTCTACGGTGCAGTGTAATGTGAATTGATACTATCCTGTGGCCATGCCCCTTCCCCATGAAGCCACGCCCCTATATATTTTACTAAGGGGCACCAAAATATATATTCGCATACCAAAAAAATTAGGCTAGGGCCGGCCCTGGTATAATTGGAGAATGTTAAATTGATGTTTCACTGTAATTAAGCATGAACATATATAACTGTATATATAGAGTAATTTGTGTCAAATGAAAAAAAGTAGCTCTGCCTGATAATAGGTCAAATATAATAGACTCAGAGATTCCAAAAGTGCTGATGTTTTGAATATTTAGCCATAAAGTTTAAAATAATTACTACTTAAAATTTTGAAGCTGAATCATGAAACATTTGTCTCTTTTTGTAGCGTGTAGGCTATTACATTTGGCACGATATAAAGCTATGGTGAGAGCGCAGCCAATCAGAATAAAGATAAGTAGCACCAGAATGTGGTGATTGGGTACTTACAGTTACAAAGAGATGGGGGTATATTTACTAAGGTCCCGATTTTGACCGAGATGCCGTTTTTTCTTCAAAGTGTCATTTCGGTAATTAACTAAGCAAAAATCTCGGCAGTGATGAGGGCATTCGTAATATTTTGGAAGTCTTAGGAAAAAATCACGAATCAATACACCATCGGTCAAATACGCCTGCAATTTGGTAGAAATAGGGAATTTACTAAAAAGTGCAAATCACAAACACTGCCGACAATAGCCAAACACTGCCGTGCAGAAATACAATTCGTGAAAAAGTGCTAAAAAAAAAAAGACCTGCTTTTTTATCCCGTGTTTGGATAGGCATGCACGGATCCATGAGATCCGTGCATGTTTATCAGTGGGAAGGGGATGGGAAAGTGTTTATTTTTTGTAAAAAAAATGCGTGGGGTCCCCCCTCCTAAGCCAAATTAGCCTCGGGCTCTTTGAGCCGGTCCTGGTTGCAAAAATATGGGGGGAAAAATGATAGAGGTTCCCCCATATTTAAACAACCAGCACCGGGCTCTGCGCCTGATCCTGGTTCCAAAAATACGGGGGACAAAAAGCGTAGGGGTCCCCCGTATTTCTGAAACCAGCACCGGGCTCCACTAGCCAGATACATAATGCCACAGCCGGGGGACACTTTTATATAGCTCCCGGCGGCCCTGGCATTACATAACCAACTAGTCACCCCTGGCCGGGGTACCCTGGAGGAGTGGGGACCCCTTCAATCAAGGGGTCCCCCCCTCCAGCCACCCAAAGACCAGGGGTGAAGCCCGAGGCTGTCCCCCCCATCCAAGGGCTGCGGATGGGAGGCTGATAGCCGTTGTGAAAAAAAAATGAATATTGTTTTTAGTAGCAGTACTACAAGTCCCAGCAAGCCTCCAGGTACTTGTCAAAATAAAAAAACGGACACCCGACCTCGCACTGAAAGGGGCCCCATGTTTTCACATGGGACCCCTTTCCCCGAATGCCAGAAACCCCCTCTGACTTATGTCTAAGAGGGTTCCTTCAGCCAATCAGGGAGCGCCACGTTGTGGCACCCTCCTGATTGGCTGTGTGCTCCTGTACTGTATGACAGGCGGCACACGGCTGGGAACTTTGTGGTCAGCGGTTGACCGAAAGTAACCTCACCGCTGACCACAAAGTTCCCACCATTGGTTACAATGGAGCGCATAGGCGCTACATTGTAACACTGCCGGGTGCTGCCTGTCATACAGTACATGAGCACACAGCCAATCAGGAGGGTGCCACAACTCCCTGATTGGCTGAAGGAACCCTCTTAGACATAAGTCAGAGGGGGTTTCTGGCATTCGGGGAAAGGGGTCCCATGTGAAAACATGGGGCCCCTTTCAGTGCGAGGTCGGGTGTCCATTTTTTTATTTTGACAAGTACTGGATTACAAATGGATTAAAAGAAGAAGAGGCTTCTACACTGGATTTTGTGAGTATAATTTTTTCCACAGGTACACCATGGATTCTACATGGAGAAGAGGACCGACCCTCGTGTGAACATAAGGTAAGTATGTGTATATGAAGGTGTGTATGTATGCATTAAAGTTATACTTTCAAGGTGTGTGTCTTATGTTTTTATTGGGGTATTTTTTTAGTAGTAGTACTACAGGTACCAGCGGGCCCGGTTTTCCTCCGCATGCTGGTACTTGTGGTTCTCCAAGTACCAGCTTGCGGGGGAGGCTTGCTGGGACTTGTAGTACTGCTACTAAAAACAATATTCATTTTTTTTTCACAACGGCTATCAGCCTCCCATCTGCAGCCCTTGGATGGGGGGGACAGCCTCGGGCTTCACCCCTGGTCTTTGGGTGGCTGGAGGGGGGGACCCCTTGATTGAAGGGGTCCCCACTCCTCCAGGGTACCCCGGCCAGGGGTGACTAGTTGGTTATGTAATGCCAGGGCCGCCGGGAGCTATATAAAAGTGTCCCCCGGCTGTGGCATTATGTATCTGGCTAGTGGAGCCCGGTGCTGGTTTCAGAAATACGGGGGACCCCTACGCTTTTTGTCCCCCGTATTTTTGGAACCAGGACCAGGCGCGGAGCCCGGTGCTGGTTGTTTAAATATGGGGGAACCTCTATCATTTTTTTCCCATATTTTTGCAACCAGGATCGGCTCAAAGAGCCCGAGGCTGGTTTGGCTTAGGAGGGGGGACCCCACGCAATTTTTTTTTTTATTTTAACACTGTTTTTTTTTTTATAAAGGTGCACAATGAAGCCCAGCACGGATCTCTCAGATCCGGCCGAGATTCATTGTATTAAAGTCGGCAGTGTTTTACAAGTCACTCACGTAAAACACTGCCTAAAAAAACGAATGACGTCGACATCGGTAAAACCGAAAATGCAGAATACGGCAGCTTAGTAAATTAGTCGTACTAAATTCAAAAAGTTGCATATTTACACTTTCGATGTCATTTGTGATTGAACTTTGACCTCAAACGGGAAAATACGAATTTTAGTAAATATACCCCTTGGTCTCAGAAATTTTAAAAGTATACACTTTCCAAGAGGTCACTGTCTTGCTGGCAACTGTCTCGGTGCTTAGATAGAAGTGTCCATTCAGTCACAGCATCCTCAGCTATCATCCTGGAGGGCAAAGACTCCTTTATGATATCACAGGCAATTTGATGACTTCACAAGGCCATGACATGGCATCCCAGCATACAGCAATAGTAACTCATTATAGGTAATGGTTAATGCAGCTCTCTATTTAAATCTATATATCTAGAAATCATCATGTACTCTATAGAGCACTGTATAACTGAGCTACAGTAGTATAGGAGGGAAATAGTTACTTTTGGGCAATTGTAGAAATTGGCGCATTTACAGTATTACAGAAAAATCACCATTTTCAATCATATCACCTTGAAAAAACATAAGGAGCACCACCTCATATTTCCTAAACTGAAGGAGGTACCAGGATGACCCTATAATTTAATAAAACTAATGTGTGACCTCTTACTATATTAATAGATGTATATGTGCCCAGTGCTTAAAGTGGTCCTAGAGAGGTGGTGGAACTCACCCCCCTCCCCACGGTGCCCATGTAATAAAGGTATTGCGCGCGCCGTAGGCGCGAGCAGCAAAAAGGGGGTGTGGCCTCAAAAAGAAAGGGGTGTGGTCACACAATAGTAATAATGCCCACAGTAGTAGTACCCAAGTGGAAATTTTGAAGTGGGGGTATGGAAAAGTGAAGGGTGCAATTATGTGCGCGCCGAAGGCGCGTGCACTCCTGACAAGGGGGCATGGCCACGCAAAAGGGGGCGTGCCCTTCAGTGTAGTTTACCACACCATATACCCCTTATACCAGTGGTTCCCAAACTGTGTGCCGTGGCACCCTGGGGTGCCGCGGAACACTTGCAGGGGTGCCTCGGGTTGGTGGTCCAGGACCAATTCAAAATATTTATTATCCATGTAATAGGAAAAACTAGTATTTGTGGCTGCCAGTCATAAAATATGTGTACAAACAGAAGCAAATCTTGTCCCTCACCACATAACTGAACCTAAGTATGACATATAAACATAATTTACTTAATTTCATATTTTTTATAAATTTCCCAATTAGAAACTTTTGGACTAGGGGTGCCGTGATAAAAATTCTGATACTCTAGGGCGCCGTGATTCAAAAAAGTTTGGGAACCACTGCCTTATACACATTATGCACCACAATAGTAGGACCCCTTTCACATTATACCTCACAGTATGAGCCGAAATTCACATTTATACCACACAGTATGAGCCACATTCATATTACACCACACAGTATGAGCCAAATTCACATTACACCACACGGTATGAGCCGAAATTCACATTACACCACACAGTATGAGCCGAAATTCACATTATAGCACACGGTATGAGCCGAAATTCACATTTATACCACACAGTATGAGCCACATTCATATTACACCACACAGTATGAGCCGAAATTCACATTATAGAACACGGTATGAGCCAAAAATTCACATTATAGCACACGGTATGAGCCGAAGTGACAGCAGGGACATGGAAAGTGACAGCAGGGACATGGAAAGTGACAGCAAGGGAACACAGTAGGGACTAGGGAGAGAGAAAGGCAGCAGGTTAGATTACCTGTTTAGCAGCGGCGGTGGTCTGCGGTGCTGTGGATGAGTAGGCTGTGGTAGGCGTGACGTGGAGGAGGCTGTGGGCCTCGGAGATAGTGCAGAGGAGGAGGCTGTGGGTGCGCAGAGGTCCGAGGGCGGGGCGGCAGAAGAGGCTGAGGGCGGCTGCAGTGGATCTGGAACCAGGCTGGCTTTATTATCCCTGCCGCCGCATCGAGATCCTGTGTCCACGACGCTAATATTTCAAAACTGCTGCGGACCGGCAGCCAATCAGCGACAGATTTGAACTAGTAGCGTCGCGGTCACAGGAGCTCGATGCAGCGGCAGGGATAATAAAGCCGGCCTGGTCCTAGATCCGCTGCAGCTGGGAGTCTGGAACCTGGGCTTCCAGTGCGGCGGCGATGGTAGGGGTGGAGCGACGGAGGGCGGACCGGGAACGCAGCTTCTTTGTCGGCCCATACAGTAATGCCCCCAGCAGTAGCACCCCTTATACAATGCCCACAGTAGTAGTGCCCCTTATGCAATGCCCCCAACAGTAGTGCCCCCTTTACAATGCCCTCATTAGCTGTGCACCCCATCAGTAATGCCCTTAATGGTAATGCCCCTGTGTAGTATTGCCCCTAGTCGTTTAGCCCCTGTAGTTTAGCCCCAGTAGTCATGTCCATACTGGTGCCCCTGCAGTTATGACCCCAGCAATTTACTCCCCCCCCCTTTAGTTTAGCCTCTGAGTGGTAATGCCCCCAGTAGTTTTGCCCTCATGTAGTTTGCCCCATGTAGTTTATCCCCCAGTGGTAATGCCCCCTGCAGTTGTGCCCCCAGTTGTTTAGCCCCTGTAGTTTAGCCCCCATGTAGTTTGCCAAAGTTAGTAATGTCCCCAGTAGTTTGCCCCCTTGTAGTTATACCCCCAGTAGTTTAACTCCTGTAATTATGCCCCCTTGTAGTTTAGCCCCCAGTAGTAATGCTGCCAGTAGTTTGCCCCTTTGTAGCTTGCCCCCTTGTAGTAATGCCCCCAGTAGTTTGCCCCTTGCAGTTTGCCTCAGCAGTAAAGCCCCCCAGTAGTTTGCCGCCAGTACTAAAGCCCCCCAGTAGTTTGCCCCTCTGTAGTTTGCCCCAGTAGTAAAGCCCCCCAGTAGTTTGCCCCTCTGTAGTTTGCCCCAGTAGTAAAGCCCCCCAGTAGTTTTGCCCCTCTGTAGTTTGCCCCAGTAGTAAAGCCCCCCAGTAGTAAAAGCCCCCCAGTAACTAGCCCCCAGTAGAAACGCCGCTAGTGGTACACATATAGGAGGGAGGGGGGGGAGCACCATACTTACCAAGCCCCGCTCCTGCCGCAGTCCTCTCTCGCCGCCCGCACCTCGGCACTATGGGAGAGACGTCATGACGTCTCTCCCATAGCGCGCACTGACAGAGCCGGAAGCCGGAGCTCAGTACTGAGCTCCGGCTGCCGCTGCGGAGAGGGAGGCGGGCGCCCGCTGGTAACGCGATCTCAGCGGGCGCCCGGCATCTCCCTGCAGCGCCGCCCGGGACATCGGGTTAGGTGAGCCGGGGGGAGGCGGAACTGCGTTCCGTCTCCTGGTGGAACTGACGGAACGCAGTTCCGCCCCGTTCCGGCTCACTTTAACCCCTGCATGTGCCTCCTCTTTTATAATAATAAATGTACTACTTTTGAACATGAAATAATTACTATGCTCCCTTTCTTATAATAAAAACTTTATGATGACACTTTCAAAGAATAAATACTTTCTGTTCCCTATTATTTTTATATACTTGTCTTCAGTGGCGTAACTATAGAGGGTGCAAGGGGAGCGCTTGTTACGGGGCCCCGCCGTTTAGGAAGCCAGTTGGCCCAGCAAGCTACCTCTACACCGTGTTTGTTTGTTTTTTACTCTTAATAACATTCTGCCACCTGCGGGATACGGTTTGGAAATTCCTAGTAGTATGGGGGTAGGAGGGGCGGTTTCACCAGGACTGTGCAGGTGGAAGCAGCAAAGAAAGGGGAGAAGGAGGAGCAGCCCTGTGGTGGTGGTGGTAGGGTGGGGGGGGGGGGGGGGGTTTCTATGCAAACTGTCCCTGGGTCTGCATCCAGAGCTGGCCCTAACCAATATGATGCCGTAGGGAAGATTTGGCAGGTGCCCCCTTGTGCAGACACTAGTTCCTCCTCTCACCCTGTACTCTTTTCCCAGCACCATCACCACTCACCCATAGCAGTCCTCATTTTGGTGCTCCTACCCCCTATATTTTACATAGAAACAGTGCGCAGCCCAAAACGGTGCGTGTTCTTGCTGGGAAGGGGCATGGCCACACAATAATACCCCCAGTTCAAATTACGCCATACAGTACTGCAACTTTATTCACATTATATCATGCAATAGTGTCTCTTATTCATCACACAGTAGTACCACATTACTCCTCGCAGTAGTGTCCCTTATTCACATTACAACACACCATATTGCTCTTTATTCACATTAGACCACACAGTAGTGCGCTTTCTATACTTTTCACCACCAAGTACTGTAGTACACCTTATAGACATAATGCCGCACATTAGTAATACATTTCGTATGCAGATAGAGCCGCAGTCACACAGAATATAGGCATGCTGCATATCATTTTATTCAGCAGAAGCTGCTTGTGCCCCTAGGCATTCGCCTATTTTGCCTATGCCTTGGGCCGGCTCTGTCTGCATCCACTATTGAAGCGGATCTTTTTCACCAATTAATATTAAAATCAAACAGCTATACCATCAATAAGCACACAGAAATACCCTTTAGGCTTGCATACAGAGGCACAATGGAAAAGCCCAAAATACAACACACACGTAGAGGTGGGCAGAATATGCACCAAAGGACAAGGATCAAAGAATCCTCCGATACAGCGCAGGAGATAATATTTAATCTCTCTAACCACCAGCTATCTCAAGATGATATCAACATTGTACATAAAGGATTGAGCTTTGTACCAACAGTGAAATGAATCAGCTCTGGTGGAAGATAGAACTGTTTAAGCTAAATAGGAACAGTAAATGAAAGAATTATTTGCTGATAAAGAACCAAGCAATGAAATAAAGGTGTTACCTTCATAGCTGGCTAAATTCCAACCTAAATCTATATTTAACCCTGACAGCAGCAGCGCATCACTTAATACTTATACCCATCTATTTGAACAATCTGTAAATATAAAACCAAACAGATTTAAATCTCAGCATAATAATTTATCCAAGGAAGAACATACTGTATGTCTTTGAGAAACCTAAATAGATATTCACCAAGCGGATAAAGGGAGCTCACTAGCCATCCAAGATTTGGATAATACCCTGCCACTTCCAGGTCTGTAGTCTCTTCCAGCCAATTGTAATAAAAATTGCGATCAGAAATGAAGGTTCTTCCTTCATATACATGACAAGATACTGGCTTCTGCAAAACTTCACACTTCGCTTTAGTGATGCAAATCCATCTAGACTTACAGTATATGGGCTTACAATGAAAACACATTATACATATATATATATATATATATACAGTATACAGTGTGTATATATATATATATATTAGTTTACTAAATAGCACCTGTAAATAATCTTATTACTATATTAGATAAGGGATTAAGTCCAGTTGCGAATAATTAGGATCATAAGGTATTATGGGTTAACAGTGCAAAAGTAAGTGATCAGCACTGAGACCAGCGCTATATTTCTGTACCGTTGTTAACAGTTGCTTGGGACTCTGGTGATGCGTTCTAGCGGCTGTATGACGCGCCCGCTGGAATGCATAATGCATTTCCGGTGAGGCATTTCCGCCGAAACCGGAAGTGCAGTCGTGGAGCGCACGCCGCTCGCGGGGTGGAATGCAAATAGCGTTCCTAGCCCCTATACTCCTTAATTATATAATAAAAACTACTATAAGTTGTCAGCAGAGCCCCCTTAATTACAATAATCGGTATTTACCTTTGGTCTATTACCCTAAGTGACGCTAATGGGATTAAATCCTTTAATTACACTAAATCTCAAACAGGAAGTGATGTAATCACTTGAGGGGTATATATAGTTGCCCAGTTTTCACCTTCACTGATAGCTGTGAAGGGAATCCTGAGGCATTGTTGAGGGTGAGCCTTTTTCTACACCCATATTCAATTTGTTTTTTTATTAAGGTATAATGAATTCTGATAGCTCCTTTGTATTCTTTCAGGATTTGTTTGCTTGTCCTTGAATTATTCTATTCATCACTTTCACTTATTATTGTGAAGTGACCTATTGATACATTCAGAAGGTGAGCTTGACAATTTCATTAATATCTTAAATATCTTAAGGAAAGATGAAGCTGTCTATCAATTTGACATGAATTCAGCTACATCAGTAAATATATAACTTGATAGTAATTTAAGTATAGTAACATCTAAAACTAAATTATACCTCACAGTTCTGATTTTTAAGAATACTATTCGAGTATCAGCATGGTCTCTTATAAATATGTGGGTTTAGAATTAAAGTATATGTAAAGTTTTATACTAAGATGGGCTTCCATTGGTATATGAGGAATATATTAAGGAGGTCTCACCTAAATTAAGGTTTCCTCATTTCTGATATGTGCAGAATATATCATGAAGGATATATTCCAAGAGCATCTTTGATTCTACACCATTTATTATTGACCAAATACCTTATAGGTGTAATTGATTATCCTCATGTTGTCCCCTGGGTTAATTAACCAAATTATCTCCCTATTTAAGATTAAATTGTGTGATTGTATGAGATCATTATTTGTTCCACATCAAATTATGAACTATTAGGGTTATCAATACTATTTCCCTAATAAGCTTATATGAATTGATTTGTTTGTTCTTATGAATACCATTTCCCTAATAAGTTTATATAAAATGATTTTCTTGTTCTTAGGAATTGTTCACAGCACCACATTTTATACTTTTCATTGGTATTTGTTGGCGATGATAAACTGGTATGTACATCTATCAAACCATTAGATGTAATCTCTCCGAATTATCCATCTAAAATAAACCAATGATTTAATTATTGGTCCTATTACCTTAATACTTTCCAGCTTATATGATGCTTTATAAATGGTTAAATAACGTTTTTTGATGATGCTTTACAAATGGATCAATAACGTTTTTTGAATGAAGCACGAATATTATCATTAATCATCTATGCAATGGTATTTTAGTATTAAAGTGTAGCGATTAATTAATTGTTTAGCCAATAATCAAGTATGACTTAATTTGGCTGTCCGAATTATTGTTTGTTCCTCCTCCCTCTTTAAATGTTCTTAAAATTTGTTGTACTCTTCCATAATTGTGAACTGATATTTTGATGATCATATTTTCAGATATCTTGTTTAAATTAAACGGCATAATCTGGATTTGATATTTGAAATTCACAAATATTGAGATCTGGTATGTATGTAGATATTTGAAAAAATGTAGGTGTTTATGATAATTGAATATAAAACTTACTTATTTTTCCTAACCACCCAGATTATAACCATGATGAAGTCCTAACGGACGAAACGCGATCATACATCTGGAAAATTTAATTGAGGATTAGACATCTCATGCAACAGTTGACATCATCAGAATATAATTCTCCAATTCATTGTCAAACAATATGTTCTTGTTCTTATGATGTATATGATCTTAAAGGAATTTTATTGATGTTACAAATATTTACAATAGTATTTAAGATCTATTGTCAATTTTATGAATAAATAATTTTTATATAAATGGATCAATTTTCTGAGGTGGTTTAGCTCCCATGAGAATTCTGTTTTTTCTTCATTCTATCTGTCGTACCTATTCTGACTGGAGGTACTTCTCAGTGGTCCGAGCTCTTGTCAATACAGCGCACTAGAGGGTCTTAATTGTTTCTAAATATATATATATATATATATATATATATATATCGCTCCAAAATCTGCCGGCACTCCTATATTTTTTCCAGCAACAGACTCTGGTACTCAGTAAGCTCACATGCAAAGTCCAAATAAGAACTGGCACTCTGTACACATTTCTTAATGCAGAAAAAAACTTGTACTGCCATACAGTACATCAACGTTTCAGGGTTTACACTGCGTCACCATACACGCATACACACTTGCCAACGGTGGCAGCGACGGCGGCAGAGGCTATGCTGCATTCGGCAGCATGTCTCTCGCTAGCGATGTCTTCTGTCTTCTGATAAGAACTTGAATGGTTGGTTGAAGGGGTAGTTTTTAAAGAATTGTTCCTTAATCATGAAGTAACATCAGTCTGACGTCAGAGTGCCAATCTTTTTCGCAGAAATGCAGAAAACGTAATAATAATTTGAAAAATATTTTTTCAGCATCATTTTCCAACCTAGGGGGTAAATTTACTAAGATTCGTAATTTCCGAAAAAAGGTCAAAGTTCAATCACGAATGACATCGACAGTGTAAAACTGCAACTTTTTGAATTGATTACGATGGATTTACTAAGCTGTCGTATTCGGGTTTTTCTTTTCTTCCGATGTCGATGTCATTCGTTTTTTTTTACCTATTTTTACGGCAGTGATTAGCAAAACACTGCCGTTTTTTTTTACAATCAATCTCGGCCGGATCTGTGTGATCCGTGCTGGGGTTCTTATTTTTTTTTTTTTTAATTAAACAATGTAAAATCCCCCAAAAAAATGCGTGGGGTCCCCCCTCCTAAGCATAACCAGCCTCGGGCTCTTTGAGCCGATCCTGGTTGCAGAAATATGGGGAAAAAATTGACAGGGGTTCCCCCATATTTAAGCAACCAGCATCGGGCTCTGCGCCTGGTCCTGGTCCCAAAAATACGGGGGACAAAAAGAGTAGGGGTCCCCCGTATTTTTAAAACCAGCACCGGGCTCCACTAGCTGGACAGATAATGCCACAGCCGGGGGTCACTTTTATATAGTGCCCTGCGGCCGTGGCATCAAAAATCCAACTAGTCACCCCTGGCCGGGGTACCCTGGGGGAGTGGGGACCCCTTCAATCAAGGGGTCCCGTCCCCCCAGCCACCCAAGGGCCAGGGGTGAAGCCCGAGGCTGTCCCCCCCCCATCCAATGGGCTGCGGATGGGGGGGCTGATAGCCTTTGTTGTAATTGAAAAGATATTGTTTTTAGTAGCAGTACTACAAGTCCCAGCAAGCCTCCCCCGCATGCTGGTACTTGGAGAACCACAAGTACCAGCATGCGACGGAAAAACGGGCCCGCTGGTACCTGTAGTACTACTACTAAAAAAATACCCAAAAAAAGACAAGACACACACACCGTGAAAGTATAATTTTATTACATACATACACACATACATACATACTTACCTTAAGTTCCCACGCAGGTCGGTCCTCTTCTCCAGTAGAATCCAAGGGGTACCTGTTGAAGAAATTATACTCACGAGATCCAGGGGTCCAGGCTCCTCGGGAAATCCAGGGGTAATCCACGTACTTGACAAAAAAAACAAAACGGTGTCCCGACCACGAACTGAAAGGGGACCCATGTTTGCACATGGGTCACCTTTCCACGAATGCCAGAAACCCACTTTGACTTCTGTCTAAGTGGGTTTCTTCAGCCAATCAGGGAGTGCCACGTTGTAGCACTCTCCTGATCAGCTGTGTGGTCCTGTCCTCACTGACAGGCAGCACACGGCAGTGTTACAATGTAGCGCCTATGCGCTACATTGTAACCAATGATGGGAACTTTCTGCCCTGCGGTTGACCTAAAGTGACGTCACCGCTGAGCTGAAAGTTCCCATCATTGGTTACAATGTAGCGCATAGGCGCTACATTGTAACACTGCCGTGTGCTGCCTGTCAGTGAGGACAGGACCACACAGCTGATCAGGAGAGTGCTACAACGTGGCACTCCCTGATTGGCTGAAGAAACCCACTTAGACAGAAGTCAGAGTGGCTTTCTGGCATTCGTGGAAAGGTGACCCATGTGCAAACATGGGTCCCCTTTCAGTTCGTGGTCGGGACACCGTTTTGTTTTTTTTGTCAAGTACGTGGATTACCCCTGGATTTCCCGAGGAGCCTGGACCCCTGGATCTCGTGAGTATAATTTCTTCAACAGGTACCCCTTGGATTCTACTGGAGAAGAGGACCGACCTGCGTGGGAACTTAAGGTAAGTATGTATGTATGTGTGTATGTATGTAATAAAATTATACTTTCACGGTGTGTGTGTCTTGTCTTTTTTTGGGTATTTTTTTAGTAGTAGTACTACAGGTACCAGCGGGCCCGTTTTTCCGTCGCATGCTGGTACTTGTGGTTCTCCAAGTACCAGCATGCGGGGGAGGCTTGCTGGGCCTTGTAGTACTGCTACTAAAAACAATATCTTTTCTTTTACAACAAAGGCTATCAGCCTCCCTATCCGCAGCCCATTGGATGGGGGGGGACAGCCTCGGGCTTCACCCCTGGCCCTTGGGTGGCTGGGGGGGGACACCCCTTGATTGAAGGGGTCCCCACTCCCCCAGGGTACCCCGGCCAGGGGTGACTAGTTGGATTTTTGATGCCACGGCCGCAGGGCACTATATAAAAGTGACCCCCGGCTGTGGCATTATCTGTCCAGCTAGTGGAGCCCGGTGCTGGTTTTAAAAATACGGGGGACCCCTACTCTTTTTGTCCCCCGTATTTTTGGGACCAGGACCAGGCGCAGAGCCCGATGCTGGTTGCTTAAATATGGGGGAACCCCTGTCATTTTTTTCCCCATATTTCTGCAACCAGGATCGGCTCAAAGAGCCCGAGGCTGGTTATGCTTAGGAGGGGGGACCCCACGCAATTTTTTTTGAAAAAATAATCACTTTCCCACCCCTTCCCACTGATATACATGCACGGATCTCATGGATCCGTGCATGCCTATCCAATCACGAATAAAAAAAGCAGGTCTGTTTTTTTTTAGTACTTTTTTACGAGTTGTAATTTTTCACGGCAGTGTTTGTTCTTTTTTTGCTTTGCACTTCTTAGTAAATGACCGAGATTCATACTTAAACAGCCGCGTTTTGACCGATGGTGTATTCATTCGTAATTTTTTACCTGAACTTGCAAAAAATTACGAATGCCCTCATCACTGCCGTGATTAGTGCTTAGTAAATTACCGAGATGACACTTTGATGAAAAAACGGCATCTCGGTCAAAATCGGGAGCTTAGTAAATTTACCCCCTAGTGTAAATTGCAGGCATGTAATTATACAAATTCGAACTCCAGTCTCTGCTTTTTAAAATTATATTGCTAAACAAACTATTTTTTTTTTATTACAGCAACTCTGCACCTGCAAGCTAAGTATAATAAGTTATTGTATAACTGCAAACTCAGCAGGCACACTTTAACCTAGTAAACTTTTTAGCTTATTATTTATTATTAAAAACTTGTAAATTAAACTGCTAGCAAATACAGCATAACTTTTAAACTGCTCTGCCATTATATTATTTTGATTTTGATTACAATTTATGGGACAATAATAACATTATATGCATTCCTTTGATAAAGGACCAAGTTAAGTAACGGTGTCATGACAGAATCGTTTTCCATTTTCCAAAAACGAGATGTTTGGAGCCTGCAGGGAAACATATTAGCTAAGGCCACGACCGCAGTGCGCGTATATTTCGGCAGCTTATTAACCTTTTTTTATTTCCACAAGTTTAAACTAATCACCTTTCTACTTCCCTTTACTTAACTTTATATGCCTTGAATGTTTTGTTTGCTTAAATTTCCTTCAGTTATTAATACCTTACACCCATTCGCACCTTCTTACTGTGCCAAGTGCTCGGAGGTGTTTTAATTCATTTTGGGATAACTTTTAGAAGAGGTCATTCAAAGTTTAAACATATTTGGAAAGGAGGGGAAAACACTGGAGAAAAATATTTTGGTGTTTTTTGGTGTTTGTGTGACAGAATTTAAAGTAGTAGTAGTTGTAGTAGTAATAATAATAATAATAATAATAATAATTAACACTAAGAGTAATTATAATTATATTTCTTAATCTCTTTTCTCCAATAGGACTCAAGGTGCTGTACAAAATACAGCAGTGAGACATCCATTTTGGATTATCAATTCTGAAGGTACCAGACAGGGCATCCATTTTAGGTGCACTAAATAGGTTACACTGGGTGGAATGATGTGATAATCACAAAACATATGGATGTTGGCAATTTGTTCTGAACTTTTTCAATTAAAAAGAACTTCATGAGTATTAGGTATGTATTTTCTTGTATGTAAATGGGCTGAACTATGCATTAGCTGAAAGAGCAAATCCCATTACTTAGCACCCTTGACCCAGGAGAGACTGATGCAATAAACATTAGTGGCCGTAGATGATTAAATGTTAGGCAATCACATGACACTCACATCCAATCAAGTGTTGCCTTTTTCAGCCAGAATCCAGTGTTTCTTCATGTTGTCCAGCTAATTACAAGATTGTTTTTTTTTCCAGCAAATTCAATCCCTTTAGAAAGCACAAACCAGCTATAACTTATTATTTAAACAAAGACCATCTGCCTATATAAGATTAGTTTAAAATGTAAAATAATTACTTTTTATATCACATGAAAATTCAATCTGCACAATAATCACTAAAACTTCCATTCATACTGTAGTATCGTTACAAAACAGAACATTCTGCTTTCAGCAGACTTTATCAGTAAAGGCCCAGGGATTAATGATTTCATGTCGTAAAATGAGTAAACATATCATTTTGCACATTGTAGCCATAAAATGATAATTTAGAAAGATGTCTTCGGCTTATTGAATTATTTTTTACCTCATTATTAAACAAATTCTCTGCTAAAAAAAAAAAGAATAAATATATTATTTTTCTGTCATAGCACCCACGTATAGTAAAATTATCTAGCCAAGAAAGACATTAGTAAGAAGAAAAAAAAAGCAATAATTATTGGCTGGGTAAACCGTTTTTCACATAACTTTTGGCATTCCTTCAGGGAAAGCTTTTGCTGTGGATTTATAGGTCAGATAGGCTCAGCAGTTTCAGTCTATTGCCCACCCTACCCTAACAAAGCTAGTGTATGTTTGCACAGCTGTGCTTGTGGCTGTGTGAGACCCATGAATCCCACAAGCCCAGAGTTCCTTTACCTCCCTTCACTATTCCACCAGTTTATGAATGCACACAGACAGAAACTGTAAAGAAACTGTTCCACTAGCAGGTTAAAAAAGCTCAAAAAGCAAGTGCTGTTTATTTTCTTTCCTCGCTTTCCTGCTGTTTCAGTGAGTAAATCCTTTTTTCCCCCCTCTTATTCTTTACCTGTTTGTCTATTGCTGCCTGCAAAACGAATAAAAAGAAAATACCTTTAAGTTCAGGAAACTTTTAAATATAGCAACAGGAAATTCAGTTGTCTGGATCTAAGCTATCTTTGAATTTATACAGTGTTTTAGTAAACTATAGATAGACAGCTGTGTTTACCCATGGCTGTTGCTGGCAAAAATACCTGATTTTTTTGTTTTGCTGTTTTGTTTAGTTTTTTGGGGTGGGGGCGGGGTAGTGTAATTATGTGACATTTTTACAAATTGATTTTTCGTTCTACTAATGTTTTGTCAGAGATTTATGAAGTGATGTGAGTGAGCTAGTTGATTATTTTCTATGTATAATGCTCCTTAAGAACCATACATATTTACCACAAACCACATTTAGGGGTAAATTTACTGAAGGTTCTAAAAATAAAAATTGGTGATGTTGCCCATAGCAACCAATCAGATTCTGTCTATCGTTTCTGTATTTCATCCTAGAAAATAATAGGCAGAGTCTGATTGCTATGAGCAACATCACCACTTTTTATTTTTGGAACCGTTAGTAAATTTACCCCTTAGAATGCAATTGTGGCATGAAAATATCCCTCCAACTGGCAATGTAATAATGACAATTATCACATGAATTTCTTAAAGTTGAGGCTCTGGGACAGAGCCTCCGTAAAAGCTCTGTTTCGGTGAAGGGCTACTGCTATCACTTTACTTCCAGGTTTGGATCTGGAAAGTGTACTGAGCATGCTCAGTCTTCGGCATACGCATGCACGAGCGGGGGCTGAAGGGAAGGGCTATGCATTACAGTAGCTCATAAGTACTATGGGCAAATGCCATCTCATGGTGTTAGCTACTGGAGCCAAGCATGTAAAGACTTTTTTTGGCTGCTGCTTTTTTGGTCAGAAATGGAAGGACTGCAGCATATATCAATAATATCAGCTCATTGAAGTCGTTACAATAGATCTCTATGGGGACAGCTTTATGTAGGGATGGCCATTGACCATTGATGATTCCTAATCATTGATGGTTTATGGCCGATGTTGATTGCTTTTGCTATCGATGGGAGAGAACCAGATGGTTTCCCTCCATCGATTGCACAGCATAAACAAATGTTTATTTATTTTTTTCTTTCAAGGTGCCCGACACCCGTGAAGCCCCGCCCTCAGGCTGTGATTGGCCCGTGGGTCATTCACAGAAATAACATGGATGAACACCGATGGGTGAAACCATCGATGGTCTTCATTAGCATATTTGGTGACTATCGATGGCCACTCACAGTTTTGCCACTGATGGTTGCCACACAGATACACCAATACACCGATAGCCATCCCTAGCTTTATGGAGATATTTCTCAAGCTCCACAAAGCTTAGCTTTACGGAGCTTGTCTCTTTTAGCTAATACCATCTGTATATGAAGTTACTGTAGCCAGCTTTCTCCTATGGGAAAAGCCTAGGCAGAGGGAGGTCTTCTGTTCCCTTCCTGGAAGTCTGAGGCTTCTCTCATCATTCATCACATAGTATTCACTATATGCATGCGCAGTGGCATAGCCACGTCCAAACCCGGCAACATAGCAGCAGCAGCAGAGAGTATCACTATTCTGCTTTCCGTTTGCCAGGATAGCATCTTTTGGGTTGCAATGTACAAGCTGCTTGACAACTTGCTCTGAAACTTCATCTCTTATCTCAGTAAATAGCATTTAGGTGATATATAATGGGGCTAATATAAATATGCCCCTAAAGAAAATATGTGTCCGTCGGTTAGGTTGTGTTAAAATCTAGGGACCTAGAGATGAATTGAACATACAGTATACCTGTTGGCGGAGCATAACTTACGTATTGTCACATTACATATGCTCCGTAACTGAGCACACGCAATTATGGGTGATGCCTTTCAATCTTCACTAATGACTAAAGAGGGTAACTGGGCAATAATTGGGCACTATCTTGTAGTGCAGTGGGGGCGTATTGTCACAACTACAAGCTCTGCACAGTATAAATACATAGGGCAATTGCAGAGCGAAAATGCTTCTTGTGCCGGGACCCAGGACAAGCTGAAGGTTCCTCAGGCAGCTCTGCAGCGGCTGGCTGCTAGATGCAGGGGCAAATTAATTGGTCACAGCATCCTTAAGACGTTCAGGCATTCGTTTTCTAGGCTGCAGAGTGCCAAATACATCTGGCACAAGGCACCAATGGTGCTGACCCCTAGGGACTGCATCCTGGGCAGCGGCACCACTCACCAACACCTAGTTAAATGCAGTATACATGCTTCCAAATGTATCTATTGCACTAGTACTGTAAAGTCTGGCGAATGGTGATGATGACTGGTAGAAAACCAATCTTATGGATAGGTGCAGTGAGTGCACAGCAACAGGAATATAAGCATTTATTTCCATGCACGCAATATGAGACCACGGGGAGATGTATAAGTCTTTGTCACTGCCTCTCCTCTGCTGTAGCTGCACCACCAGGTCTGCCCTCCTTCATTGTAATGAGACATCTCTGTGTTTCTTGGGTCCGCCTCTCCAAGCTGACGCTCCGGTACTTAGAGGATTTGGGGCTGAGACCACGGGGGAGATGTATAAGCCTTGGGAAGAGATAAAGTGATGAGAGATAAATTACCAGCACTAACTTTCATTTTCTAAACACACCCTGTAACATGACAGTTAGGAGCTGGTACCTTATCTCTCTACTCTTTATCACTCTCCAACATTCCCCCACATGCTTATCCCTATTTACCAATCCCTCCCTGCTGGCGAAAGCTATTTATTATTGGAAGGTAAAGTCATCTTCTTCTTTTTTTCAATACCATGGGTCTGATTCAGTTAGAAGCAAACAAAAAAAAAAGGAGGAGCAAAAGAAAAGCAATTTGCCCTTAGAACAAAGCATGTAGCAGTGCAAGGGGTGAATAAATACTGAGCAGCATTATGACACTGAAATTTAGAGTTAGGTTAGGAGTCAGCCTTCTCAACTATGGGTGGAATTCAATTAGCCAGGTTACTCAATTTCAGGGGGTTAACACAGCTAAATGCAACTTAAAGCGGCCGTCCACCAGTTTTTTTGCTATCCATTTAGGGGTCTATTTAGTTTACTAAGCCTTGGATGGAGATAAAGTGGACGGAGATAAAGTACCAGCCAATCGGCTACTAACTGCCATGTCTCAGGCTGGGTTGGAAAAATGTCAGTTAGGAGCCGATTGGCTGGTACTTTACCTCCATCCACTTTATCTCCATCCAAGGCTTAGTAAATAGACCCCTTATTCTTGCAGCTTCTGAGCAGGTGAAAAGTAAAAAAAATAAAATCACTCAATTTACAGGCATTTCTATGAACCCCAAATGAATCCAGAACTTTTGGAAAACACTTGCGTTCTATCTTTTTTTTTTTTTTTTTTTTAAATGTATTGAAAAAATATGTTTTGCTTTTGGCCACTAATATACTCCTATTCTGTTATCCAATGTTAATTTGCACTTTTTGGGGGGGATACAGACTGATTTCTCCATTTTCCCTCATACTTAGCATCTTAAAAAAATGACCACGCAACCACTTACATAGAAACAGAGAATTTTGATGGCAGATAAGAACCACTTGACCAATCTAGTCTACCCTAAACACATGTACACAGAGCCAGCGCAAGCCGCTCAGCAAAGGGATGCAGTGCAGGGAGGCGCCAGGAATGGAGAGGCGCTCTCCCTGTGCTGCATCCATGTGCTGAGCTGATGTCTCTGCTGCTGTTGCTGCTACTGCCGGCTGCTGCTGCGCCTGTCACACTCTATGACAGGCAGTGGCGTCGGCAGCATGAAGCCTCCTCTCCCCTCCCCTGTGTCAGTGCAGTGTGCTGACCTAAAAGGGGGCAGAGCTACATGGAACAAGGGGGCGGAGCTACACGGGACCAGGCTGAACAGGAAGATGATCTGCTCCAGCTCCGGCCTGCCAGACTTCCTTAGGTAAGTGGATGGAAAGAGAGTGAGTGAAAGTGTGTGTGTGTGTATGTGTAATATATGTGTGACTGAGTATGTGTGTAATGTATGTGTGTGTGTGTGTGTGTGTGACTGTACAGCATAATGTGTATAAGCGTCACTGGTAAAGGGGGTGTTGCGTGTGTAAGCGTCACTGGTAAAGGGGGCGTTGCGTGTGTGAGCGTCACTGCTACAGGGGGCGCTATGTGTGTATGCGTCACTGGTACAGTGGGTATTACGTGTGTGAGCATCACTGCTACAGGGGGGTTTTGTGTGTGTAAGCGTCACTGGTAAAAGGGGCGTTGCGCGTGTAAGTGTTACTGGTACTGGTGCGTTACGTGTGTAAGCATCACTACTATAGGGGCGTTACGTGTGTAAGTGGCACTGGCGCAGGGGGCATTACGTGTGTAAGCGTCACTGGTACAGGAGGCGTTACATGTGTAATCGGCACTGGTACAGGGGGACGTTAAGTGTGTAAGCGTCACTGGTACAGGGGGCGTTACATGTGTAAGCGTCACTGGTACAGGGGGCGTTACGCATGTAAGCGTCTGGTACAGGGGGCGTTACGTGTGTAAGCGCCACTACTACAGGGAGCATTATGTGTATACGTGTCACTGCTACAGGGGTCGTTATGTGCACTGTCCCATTATAAAGTATGCAAGGGCGCAAATTTATAGTTTGCAGGAGGGCGCCGAACACCCTAGCACCGACCCTGCATGTACATGAACACACTTACACACTACGGTTCATTTTTTGTCAGGAGCCAGTTAACCTACCAGTATATTTTTAGATTGTGGTACAAACAGGACCGGTGCAAGGTTTCCCAGAACCCTAGGCAAATCTTCAGCACTCCCCCCCCCCCCCCTCAAAAAATAATAATTAAAAAAACAAAAAACAAATTATATATATATATATATATATACACACACAAAATTGTGCTAATTGCCACTCGGGGTTGCTAGCAGTATAATCCTTTTTTTGGGGGGGGGTGAAGTATCAGTGAGGCAATTACAGGCTTTTTTCACTAACGTACATTCCTACCTGATATATTCCCCCCCCCCTCCCCCCCCCCCACACACACACACTACAAGTTTTATAAACCTAAAACCATTGATTAATATCACAGGATGGAGGTTCAGCTGCTGGCTGCGGACTATCACTCCCTGATCCCAGTGACCAGTCTGATGGGCTGTCAATTGGGGGAAGCACTGGAGTAGTGGGCTATACCTGGCCTCGATCTGCTTTGCTAATTGGATGTGTTGGTGCAGTGCTCAGTTAAATTGCACCCGCCGGCAACTTTCTCTGCCTAAGGGGCTGGAGCTGCAGTGCCGGTAGTAACTGATGGCTCCTATCTCAGCTGCTTTCTGGTCAGGCAGTGTGTGGTGGAGGAACGTGGGGGAGGGTATGAGCTTGCGGCTGGTGTCAGGAGTAGTAGAGATGAGCGGGTTCGGTTCCTCTGAATCCGAACCCACCCGAACTTCAGGTTTTTTTACACGGGTCCGAGCAGGCTCGGATCTTCCCGCCTTGCTCGGCTAACCCGAGCGCGCCCGAACGTCATCATCACGCTGTCGGATTCTCGCGAGGCTCGGATTCTATCGCGAGACTCGGATTCTATATAAGGAGCCGCGCGTCGCCGCCATTTTCACACGTGCATTGAGAGTCATAGGGAGAGGACGTGGCTGGCGTCCTCTCCGTTTAGAGAAGAGAGAGACACAGTATTTTGGGGAGCATTATTAGGAGGAGTACTACTATACTGTATACTACTATACTACTTGCTGAAGTGATATTTATAGATTAGATAGTGTGACTGTAAGTGTATTATCTGACTTGTGGGGGAGACACTGACAGTGGGGAGCAGTTAGAGTCTGAGAGCAGGACTCAGGAGTACATATAACGTACAGTGCACACTTTTGCTGCCAGAGTCAGTGCCACACTGCCATTGTTGTGACCACACTGACCACCAGTATAATAATATATTTTGTGATTGTCTGCTTAGGCCTCGGAGTACTAGTTGCAAGTTGCAACGTGACCTGAAGTGACCACCAGTTTAATAATCAATCACCACCAGTTTAATATATATATATATATATATATATATATATATAATTGTATATAATATATATATATATATATAATATTGTATACCACCTACCCGTGGTTTTTTTTTCATTCTTCTTTATACATACTACTATAGTAGCTTACTGTAGCAGTCTGCGGTGCTGTGCTGACCTGACAGTGTCCAGCAGGTCCGTCATCAGTCATTACATAATAAATATATATATAGTACCTGTCTGGCTGCAGTACTAGTGATATTATATTGATTTCATCTCATTATCAATAATTTATCATCCAGTCTAGACTCTATATTAGCAGCAGACACAGTACGTTAGTCCACGGCTGTAGCTACCTCTGTGTCGGCACTCGGCAGTCCATCCATAATTGTATACCACCTACCCGTGGTTTTTTTTTTCTTTCTTCTTTGTACATACTACTATAGTATAGTAGCTTACTGTAGCAGTCTGCGGTGCTGCTGAGCTGACAGTGTCCAGCAGGTCCGTCATCAGTCATCATTACCTAATAAATATATTATCTACCTGTCCAGCTGCAGTACTAGTGATATTATATATACATACATATATATATTGATTTCATCTCATTATCAATCATCCAGTCTATATTAGCAGCAGACACAGTACGTTAGTCCACGGCTGTAGCTACCTCTGTGTCGGCACTCGGCAGTCCATCCATAATTGTATACCACCTACCCGTGGTTTTTTTTTTTCTTTCTTCTTTGTACATACTACTATAGTATAGTAGCTTACTGTAGCAGTCTGCGGTGCTGCTGAGCTGACAGTGTCCAGCAGGTCCGTCATCAGTCATCATTACCTAATAAATATATTATCTACCTGTCCGGCTGCAGTACTAGTGATATTATATATACATACATATATATATATTGATTTCATCTCATTATCAATCATCCAGTCTATATTAGCAGCAGACACAGTACGTTAGTCCACGGCTGTAGCTACCTCTGTGTCGGCACTCGGCAGTCCATCCATAATTGTATACCACCTACCCGTGGTTTTTTTCTTTTCTTTCTTCTTTGTACATACTACTATAGTATAGTAGCTTACTGTAGCAGTCTGCGGTGCTGCTGAGCTGACAGTGTCCAGCAGGTCCGTCATCAGTCATCATTACCTAATAAATATATTATCTACCTGTCCGGCTGCAGTACTAGTGATATTATATATACATACATATATATATATATATTGATTCATCTCATTATCATCCAGTCTATATTAGCAGCAGACACAGTACGGTAGTCCACGGCTGTAGCTACCTCTGTGTCGGCACTCGGCAGTCCATCCATAATTGTATACCACCTACCCGTGGTTTTTTTTTTCTTTCTTCTTTGTACATACTACTATAGTATAGTAGCTTACTGTAGCAGTCTGCGGTGCTGCTGAGCTGACAGTGTCCAGCAGGTCCGTCATCAGTCATCATTACCTAATAAATATATTATCTACCCGTCCGGCTGCAGTACTAGTGATATTATATATACATACATATATATATTGATTTCATCTCATTATCAATCATCCAGTCTATATTAGCAGCAGACACAGTACGTTAGTCCACGGCTGTAGCTACCTCTGTGTCGGCACTCGGCAGTCCATCCATAATTGTATACCACCTACCCGTGGTTTTTTTTTTCTTTCTTCTTTGTACATACTACTATAGTATAGTAGCTTACTGTAGCAGTCTGCGGTGCTGCTGAGCTGACAGTGTCCAGCAGGTCCGTCATCAGTCATCATTACCTAATAAATATATTATCTACCTGTCCGGCTGCAGTACTAGTGATATTATATATACATACATATATATATATATATATATATATATATTGATTTCATCTCATTATCATCCAGTCTATATTAGCAGCAGACACAGTACGGTAGTCCACGGCTGTAGCTACCTCTGTGTCGGAACTCGGCAGTCCATCCATAATTGTATACCACCTACCCGTGGTTTTTTTTTTTCTTTCTTCTTTGTACATACTACTATAGTATAGTAGCTTACTGTAGCAGTCTGCGGTGCTGCTGAGCTGACAGTGTCCAGCAGGTCCGTCATCAGTCATCATTACCTAATAAATATATTATCTACCTGTCCGGCTGCAGTACTAGTGATATTATATATACATACATATATATATATTGATTTCATCTCATTATCATCCAGTCTATATTAGCAGCAGACACAGTACGGTAGTCCACGGCTGTAGCTACCTCTGTGTCGGCACTCGGCAGTCCATCCATAAGTATACTAGTATCCATCCATCTCCATTGTTTACCTGAGGTGCCATTTAGTTGTGCCTATTAAAATATGGAGAACAAAAATGTTGAGGTTCCAAAATTAGGGAAAGATCAAGATCCACTTCCACCTCGTGCTGAAGCTGCTGCCATTAGTCATGGCCGAGACGATGAAATGCCAGCAACGTCGTCTGCCAAGGCCGATGCCCAATGTCATAGTACAGAGCATGTCAAATCCAAAACACCAAATATCAGTAAAAAAAGGACTCCAATACCTAAAATAAAATTGTCGGAGGAGAAGCGTAAACTTGCCAATATGCCATTTACCACACGGAGTGGCAAGGAACGGCTGAGGCCCTGGCCTATGTTCATGGCTAGTGGTTCAGCTTCACATGAGGATGGAAGCACTCAGCCTCTCGCTAGAAAACTGAAAAGACTCAAGCTGGCAAAAGCACCGCAAAGAACTGTGCGTTCTTCGAAATCCCAAATCCACAAGGAGAGTCCAATTGTGTCTGTTGCGATGCCTGACCTTCCCAACACTGGACGTGAAGAGCATGCGCCTTCCACCATTTGCACGCCCCCTGCAAGTGCTGGAAGGAGCACCCGCAGTCCAGTTCCTGATAGTCAGATTGAAGATGTCAGTGTTGAAGTACACCAGGATGAGGAGGATATGGGTGTTGCTGGCGCTGGGGAGGAAATTGACCAGGAGGATTCTGATGGTGAGGTGGTTTGTTTAAGTCAGGCACCCGGGGAGACACCTGTTGTCCGTGGGAGGAATATGGCCGTTGACATGCCTGGTGAAAATACCAAAAAAATCAGCTCTTCAGTGTGGAGGTATTTCAACAGAAAAGCGGACAACAGGTGTCAAGCAGTGTGTTGCCTTTGTCAAGCTGTAATAAGTAGGGGTAAGGACGTTAACCACCTCGGAACATCCTCCCTTATACGTCACCTGCAGCGCATTCATAATAAGTCAGTGACAAGTTCAAAAACTTTGGGTGACAGCGGAAGCAGTCCACTGACCACTAAATCCCTTCCTCTTGTAACCAAGCTCACGCAAACCACCCCACCAACTCCCTCAGTGTCAATTTCCTCCTTCCCCAGGAATGCCAATAGTCCTGCAGGCCATGTCACTGGCAATTCTGACGATTCCTCTCCTGCCTGGGATTCCTCCGATGCATCCTTGCGTGTAACGCCTACTGCTGCTGGCGCTGCTGTTGTTGCTGCTGGGAGTCGATGGTCATCCCAGAGGGGAAGTCGGAAGACCACTTGTACTACTTCCAGTAAGCAATTGACTGTCCAACAGTCCTTTGCGAGGAAGATGAAATATCACAGCAGTCATCCTGCTGCAAAGCGGATAACTGAGGCCTTGACAACTATGTTGGTGTTAGACGTGCGTCCGGTATCCGCCGTTAGTTCACAGGGAACTACACAATTTCTTGAGGTAGTGTGCCCCCGTTACCAAATACCATCTAGGTTCCACTTCTCTAGGTAGGCGATACCGAAAATGTACACAGACCTCAGAAAAAGACTCACCAGTGTCCTAAAAAATGCAGCTGTACCCAATGTCCACTTAACCACGGACATGTGGACAAGTGGAGCAGGGCAGGGTCAGGACTATATGACTGTGACAGCCCACTGGGTAGATGTATGGACTCCCGCCGTAAGAACAGCAGCGGCGGCACCAGTAGCAGCATCTCGCAAACGCCAACTCTTTCCTAGGCAGGCTACGCTTTGTATCACCGCTTTCCAGAATACACACACAGCTGAAAACCTCTTACGGCAACTGAGGAAGATCATCGCGGAATGGCTTACCCCAATTGGACTCTCCTGTGGATTTGTGGCATCGGACAACGCCAGCAATATTGTGTGTGCATTAAATATGGGCAAATTCCAGCACGTCCCATGTTTTGCACATACCTTGAATTTGGTGGTGCAGAATTTTTTAAAAAACGACAGGGGCGTGCAAGAGATGCTGTCGGTGGCCAGAAGAATTGCGGGACACTTTCGGCGTACAGGCACCACGTACAGAAGACTGGAGCACCACCAAAAACTACTGAACCTGCCCTGCCATCATCTGAAGCAAGAAGTGGTAACGAGGTGGAATTCAACCCTCTATATGCTTCAGAGGTTGGAGGAGCAGCAAAAGGCCATTCAAGCCTATACAATTGAGCACGATATAGGAGGTGGAATGCACCTGTCTCAAGCGCAGTGGAGAATGATTTCAACGTTGTGCAAGGTTCTGATGCCCTTTGAACTTGCCACACGTGAAGTCAGTTCAGACACTGCCAGCCTGAGTCAGGTCATTCCCCTCATCAGGCTTTTGCAGAAGAAGCTGGAGACATTGAAGGAGGAGCTAACACGGAGCGATTCCGCTAGGCATGTGGGACTTGTGGATGGAGCCCTTAATTCGCTTAACAAGGATTCACGGGTGGTCAATCTGTTGAAATCAGAGCACTACATTTTGGCCACCGTGCTCGATCCTAGATTTAAAGCCTACCTTGGATCTCTCTTTCCGGCAGACACAAGTCTGCTGGGGTTGAAAGACCTGCTGGTGAGAAAATTGTCAAGTCAAGCGGAACGCGACCTGTCAACATCTCCTCCTTCACATTCTCCCGCAACTGGGGGTGCGAGGAAAAGGCTCAGAATTCCGAGCCCACCCGCTGGCTGTGATGCAGGGCAGTCTGGAGCGACTGCTGATGCTGACATCTGGTCCGGACTGAAGGACCTGACAACGATTACGGACATGTCGTCTACTGTCACTGCATATGATTCTCTCACCATTGAAAGAATGGTGGAGGATTATATGAGTGACCGCATCCAAGTAGGCACGTCACACAGTCCGTACTTATACTGGCAGGAAAAAGAGGCAATTTGGAGGCCCTTGCACAAACTGGCTTTATTCTACCTAAGTTGCCCTCCCACAAGTGTGTACTCCGAAAGAGTGTTTAGTGCCGCCGCTCACCTTGTCAGCAATCGGCGTACGAGGTTACATCCAGAAAATGTGGAGAAGATGATGTTCATTAAAATGAATTATAATCAATTCCTCCGTGGAGACATTGACCAGCAGCAATTGCCTCCACAAAGTACACAGGGAGCTGAGATGGTGGATTCCAGTGGGGACGAATTGATAATCTGTGAGGAGGGGGATGTACACGGTGATATATCGGAGGATGATGATGAGGTGGACATCTTGCCTCTGTAGAGCCAGTTTGTGCAAGGAGAGATTAATTGCTTCTTTTTTGGTGGGGGTCCAAACCAACCCATCATTTCAGTCACAGTCGTGTGGCAGACCCTGTCACTGAAATGATGGGTTGGTTAAAGTGTGCATGTCCTGTTTATACAACATAAGGGTGGGTGGGAGAGCCCAAGGACAATTCCATCTTGCACCTCTTTTTTCTTTAATTTTTCTTTGCGTCATGTGCTGTTTGTGGAATGTTTTTTGGAAGGGCCATCCTGCGTGACACTGCAGTGGCACTCCTAGATGGGCCCGGTGTTTGTGTCGGCCACTAGGGTCGCTTATCTTACTCACACAGCTACCTCATTGCGCCTCTTTTTTTCTTTGCGTCATGTGCTGTTTGGGGAGGGTTTTTTGGAAGGGCCATCTTGCGTGACACTGCAGTGACACTCCTAGTTGGGCACGGTGTTTGTGTCGGCCACTAGGGTCGCTTATCTTACTCACACAGCTACCTCATTGAGCCTCTTTTTTTCTTTGCGTCATGTGCTGTTTGGGGAGGGTTTTTTGGAAGGGCCATCCTGCGTGACACTGCAGTGCCACTCCTAGATGGGCCCGGTGTTTGTGTCGGCCACTAGGGTCGCTTATCTTACTCACACAGCTACCTCATTGCGCCTCTTTTTTTCTTTGCGTCATGTGCTGTTTGGGGAGGGTTTTTTGGAAGGGCCATCCTGCGTGACACTGCAGTGCCACTCCTAGATGGGCCCGGTGTTTGTGTCGGCCACTAGGGTCGCTTATCTTACTCACACAGCTACCTCATTGCGCCTCTTTTTTTCTTTGCGTCATGTGCTGTTTGGGGAGTGTTTTTTGGAAGGGCCATCCTGCGTGACACTGCAGTGCCACTCCTAGATGGGCACGGTGTTTGTGTCGGCCACTAGGGTCGCTTAGCTTAGTCATCCAGCGACCTAGGTGCAAATTTTAGGACTAAAAATAATATTGTGAGGTGTGAGGTATTCAGAATAGACTGAAAATGAGTGGAAATTATGGTTTTTGAGGTTAATAATACTTTGGGATCAAAATGACCCCCAAATTCTATGATTTAAGCTGTTTTTTAGTGTTTTTTAAAAAAAAAAACACCCGAATCCAAAACACACCCGAATCCAACAAAAAAAATTCGGTGAGGTTTTGCCAAAACGCGGTCGAACCCAAAACACGGCCGCGGAACCGAACCCAAAACCAAAACACAAAACCCGAAAAATTTCAAGTGCACATCTCTAAGGAGTAGGGTCTTACAGCTGGTGTTTAGGCTCAGGGTATGGGCTTACGGCTGATGTTATGGTTCAGTGTAGCTTCCTTCCAACATGTTTCAGCTTCTCCTAGCTACAATCTTGAAACAATATGCCCAGTCCATATTCCTGACGGGGCAGAGGGGAATCCGGGGGTCTAAACTTTCTGTGGCAGCGGGAGACTCCCGATTCACTTTAGAGTGCAGATGTGGGAGGGCAAGCAACTATACTAAACCCGTTTGACTTATATGACAGGAAATAAACCAAATACTTTTAATTTTTTTTAAAAGCCAAGCACTTATGTGAAAACACTTTGTAACATTCATGATATATAATATACATATTTACACACACATAAATACACTTAGGTTATTGGCCGAGATGTACTAAAAATGCGGTAAAACCTCAGTTTTCGGAGGGTTTTACCGCATTTTCATTTGTACTAAGCCCCGACCGCCACGTTTTCGCCGCACAGGGTATCGCCATCTTTTGATGGCGATACCCTATAGAAGCCTATGGGCTTCTTAACGCCGGCCGCCCCAACCCGCCAACTCGCGCCGTTGACACCGGCCCCCCTCTCCCCCGGCATACCTCTGTTAAGTCATCCTGGCACTGGAAGTCAAGCTCCTCCTCCCCTAGCAACCCAGCAGTTGGTCCTTCCGGCTGCAGGGAGGAGGAGGCGCCGGGGACAGCCTGCTGCTGTTTCCCGGCAGTTGAGGAGTGTGAGAGCCCAGGGAGGTGACGGAGACCCCCCGCATATCACCTCACAGGTATCGCGGGGGGCCTCCGTCACCGCATTGTGATGCTAATCGCATATGTTAGTACATATACGATCAACAACACTGTGAGGGGCAGCAATGTATGTTAATACATCCTGCCCAGAAGGTAAACCGTGAAATAGAACATTATTAGAAGCATGAGGCAGACAACAAGCGTTGGTAATGTTCTACTGGTAAAGATAGCTACTCACTTGTACTGTTTCTTCCCAACCACCTCAGGAACCAACACAGTGCTGTAGGGGCTTTGCTCTGGTACTCCATGCTGGTTGTTCACGTGATGTGAATGGCTGTAGCAATCTCTGCCACATATGACAGCAGCTACCCCTGAACATTATGTAGACAGCTATGCTGTCAGTGTCTGCTGCTGTGGCGAGCTCCGCGGTCGCGATCGCGGCTATTCTGCTGTCTCCCGTCTCAAAAATAAAAAGACTGTCGTAACTCTCAGCTAACTTAGCTCCACCTGCCGCCCACCCTCACCAGTCAGCCCGGTCTCTCAGTACAGCCAGCTGACTTTGAGCACTCTCCTGTGCAGCCCCGACCAGCAGCAGCTCAGCCTGACCCCTAATCCCAGCCGCCTGCCTGCTGCACATATGTGCTGGCCCTCTGACACACTCCTGCTGTTCCACCTTCTGCTCTTCTAACAGCCGCTGCCGGTCAGGTGGGTCAAGCTGCGAGGGGGGACGGATCTGCTCGCTGTTTGTTGAAGAAGTCCTTCCCTTTCCTCCCTTTGTGAAGGTGCCGCCCCCGATCATCAGGGCGGGTGGGAGCGAGCGACGCAGCAGGGGAGGAGGGAACAGCCCCAGAGTGAATAGAGAGCAGGTGCCTTACATTATTTAATTTTTTTGTTACTCCGCACCGCCCTTCAAGTACCGGCGCCCTTAGGCAGCTGCCTAAAGCTGCCTAATGGTAGCGCCGGCACTGGGTACAAAACTGGAGAACCTTGAAGGAAAGCCACGCAAGCACGGGGAGAATATACAAACTCCACACAGTTATCAGGAGTGTGCAAAGCCGCGCTGAGTGAATTACAGAGTGATAGCCACGTTAATTCAAGCGACAGTAAACATAAATTTTACCGGGGGACAATTCAACATGCTCCTAAAAAATCTCTCTGCACATTTTAAACCTGCCCCAACTGAAGTGTAACATTTTTTTGCCAAGGTGCAAATTTCTTCTGTTTTTGCTCCTAGAACTTAGGGGGTAATTCCAAGTTGATCGCAGCAGGAATTCTGTTAGCAATTGGGCAAAACCATGTGCACGGCAGGGGAGGCAGATATAACATGTGCAGAGAGAGTTAGATTTGGGTGTGGTGTGTTCAATCTGCAATCTAATTTGCAGTGTAAAAATAAAGCAGCCAGTATTTACCCTGCACAGAAATAAAATAACCCACCCAAATCTAACTCTCTCTGCAAATGTTATAGCTGCCCCCTGCAGTGCACATGGTTTTGCCCAACTGCTCAAAAATTTCCTGCTGCGATCAACTTGGAATTACCCCCTTAATCCTATGTACAGAGAAACAAGAAAGTTAATCCATGGATCACAATATGAAAAGCTTTCTCTGTCTTCATGGCAGTTTAATTAAACCCCAAAAATGTAACTTGTCACCTTTATGGTCCATCTGTGACTTGTTAATCTGTCGAGAGTATTGTAACATCATTTGTCATAGTGATCTATTGATCACAATTCTGACAAGGGTACAAGCTGCATTCATCTATCAGTGATGTCAGTGATACTCATGCTCTACTATTAGGGCAAGGTAGCCAGAGCTGTCTTGTAATTCCCAGAGGCTCTCCCATCTGTAAGGAAACTTCTTGCCCACAGGAGAGCCAAGCTGTCATCGGCTCTCTAGGTTCAGTATTCATGCTTGAAATTAGATCTGCGTCTACACAGCATTCTTTTATAGAATTCTGTGTGGGTGAATGTGTCCTGCAGCATGATTCCAGATATCTTATAGATCCCAGTAATGCTGCAATAAAGAACCTTGTAAAGAACAATCTCTAACAGAATCACTTATGTCCCATGCCTACCCTGCGCTAACACACACTGGGACAGATGTATTAAGCCTGGAGAAGTGATAAAGAATTGATAAGCGAAAGGTGAAAGCGCACCAGCCAATCATTACGGGTTAGAAAAATGACAGTTAGGAGCATAGGCGTGCGCAGCACATTTTATTAGGGGGTGCACCGTCAGAGTGGTGTGTCTAGCACCGCATTGGGCGTGTCTAGCACCATCTATTGACGGTCAACGCAATATAAAATATCCATCCTTGTACCAATCCTAATAAAGCAGATATATTGTCAGATGTTGTGGTGTGCACCAAACAAACACCCCTGATGGCACTCACTGCAATTACACTGCTCCTCCTCAGCCTGGTCTGGCTCCCCCTCTCTTTCCTCTGCAAGCTGCAGCATCTTACTTACAAGTCAGTCACTCACTGACACTGACAGTCGCAGACTAGTACTGCTGCTGCTGGAAAAACGAGTGACGTGTCAACTCTGCTGCCAACCGCCTGCCAGTATTGAATTTGTCTTCTTAAGAGGAACACTGACTGCATGCTGATCCTCATCGGTGGCTGGCGTTGGCATAGCATAGAAGTAGAGTGGTGGGCATGTGGCAGGTGGGTGTGCGAGCAGCATGACGTAATCACATCACATCACGCTGTTTTTGTACATGGAGGTGGAGCCGGGAGTTTGAAAGCCGATGTCAGTGGAACCCTTGATTTACCCAGGGGTCCGGTCAGTAATACAGTACTGACAGGGTGCAGCACAGAGGAGACAGTAATCAGCCTGCTCAGCGATCGCTGCATCAGGCATGTGAGATCGGGGTGCCAGACATTAGGGGGTGCCTGTGCGCACCAGGCACCCCCCCTGCGCACACCTATGGTTAGGAGCTGATTGGCTGGTGCGTTATCACCTCTCACTTATCACTGCTTTATCACATCTCCAGGCTTAGTTAATACATCTGCCCCACTGTTCCTGCAGGAGATATTTGGTCGGTTCCTTGCAGAAGCACTGATCCGGCGGTGAACACACACACACACACACACACACACACACACACGCACACGCACACACACACACACACACACACACACACACACACACGTGACATTACTAAAATGTGTGTATGGTTAATGTTAAATAAATGACTTGAGGATACTGACATCAGAAATGCCTACCTATTCTCTCAGAATAAGTATCTGCAGTGAGAGGGCCATATAATGATGACGTGTTTCGCCTCATCACGGCCAAATCCCTTGCCGCATAATGTTGCGACTCACAACTTTACGCCAGTGTGATTTGTGGTGCCATGCCGCCCACACCTTCCATCTGGACCTTCCCCCTCTATTACACAGTAGGTAAGTATGCAACCAATATTATGAATTAGAATGTAGGAAACATTTGAAACCCTTTCTCATGAATATGACACAGCCTCTGTTTCATTCATGTGGTGCTAGTAAAACTGCATATTCAATTATCCCGTGATATTTGGCCTCTATATGCTGGAAGCAATCACCAGGATATGTTCCTATTTTCTATGAGTAGCGAAACTCACACCAGCATGCTGTAAATATATATATATATTTTTTCTTGGTGGGGAGGGGGGGGTATAAATAAAGAATATAGCCCACTGCTGCTAAATAGTGTCTTGTGTAATCAGGTTTAAAACATTCCTCTTTTGAGGCCTCTTGTTCCCACTGACAGTTCATACACAGTTATAATCTCAAGTAAACTAAACAACAGGGTGGTATCATTCTAATTGTTTTACAGCAGCCATGATGCTCCTGTTTGTGTGGACCCAGACAAAATATTGAGTAGAGAGATAAACAGCCATAGCCAGCTACCATCTCTAAAGAATATAACAGAAGCATCGTTGTTATACTTTAATAGGCCTAGAGCTTTAATAGGCATCCCAGCATCCACTACGGACTACGAGAAATAGAATTACCGGTGAGTAAATTCTTATTTTCTCTGACGTCCTAGTGGATGCTGGGAACTCCGTAAGGACCATGGGGATTATACCAAAGCTCCCAAACGGGCGGGAGAGTGCGGATGACTCTGCAGCACCGCATGAGCAAACTCAAGGTCCTCCTCAGCCAGGGTATCAAACTTGTAGAACTTAGCAAACTTGTTTGACCCCGACCAAGTAGCAGCTCGGCAAAGCTGTAAAGCCGAGACCCCTCGGGCAGCCGCCCAAGAAGAGCCCACCTTCCTTGTGGAATGGGCTTTCACCACTTTGGATGCGGCAATCCAGCCGCAGAGTGAACCAGCTGAATCATGCTATAGATCCAGCGAACAATAGTCTGCTTCGAAGCAGGAGCGCCAACCTTGTTGGCTGCATACAGAATAAACAGCGAGTCAGACTTTCTGACTCCCACCTTTCTGGAAACATAAATTTTCAAAACCCGGACAACGTCCAGCAACTTGGAATCCTCCAAGTCCCTAGTAGCCGCAGGCACCACAATAGGCTGGTTCAAATGAAACGATGATACCACCCTAGGAAGAAATTGGGGACGAGTCCTCAATTCTGCGCTGTCCATATGGAAGATCAGATAAGGGTTTTTACATGACAAAACCGCCAATACTGAAACACGCCTAGCCGAAGCTAAGGCCAATAGCATGACCACTTTCCACTTGAGATATTTTAGCTCCATGGTCTTAAGTGGCTCAAACCAGTGGGATTTCAGGAAATCCAACACAACGTTAAGATTCCAAGGTGCCACTGGTGGCACAAAAGGAGGCTGAATATGCAGCATCCCCGGAACAGCGTCTGAACTTCAGGCAGTGAAGCCAGTTCATTTTTAGAGAAAATGTATAGGGCCGAAATCTTGACCTTTATGGATCCTAATTTTAGGCCCATAGTCACTCCTGACTGTAGGAAGTGCAGGAATCGACCCCGCTGGAATTCCTCTGTAGGGCCTTCCCGGCCTCACACCAAGCAACCTATTTTCGCCATATACAGTGAAAAAGTCTTGCTGTCACGTCTTTCCTAGCCTTTATCAGCGTAGGAATAACTGCATCCGGAATGCCCTTTTCCGCTAGGATCCGGCGTTCAACCGCCATGCCGTCAAATGCAGCCGCGGTAAATTTTGGAACAGACAGGGCCCCTGTTGCAACATGTCCTGTCTGAGAAGCAGAAGCCCTGAGTCCTCTGAGAGCATTTCCTGCAGCTCAGGGTACCGAGTCCTTCTTGGCCAATTCGGAGCAAAGAATATTGTTTTCACTCCTCCTTTTATTACAATTCTCAGCCCTTGGGTATGAGAGGAAGAGGAGGGAATACAGAGACCGACTGGAACACCCACGGTGTTACTAGTGCGACCACAGCTATCACCTGAGGGTCCCTTGACCCGGCGTAAAACCTTTTTTTAGCTTTTTATTGAGGTGGGACGCCATCTAGTCCACCTTAGGCAGTTCCCATCAATTTGCAAACTGCGTGAAGACTTCCTGATGAGGTCCCCACTTTCCCGGGTGGAGGTCGTGCCTGCTGAGGAAGTCTGCTTCCCAGATGTCCACTCCTGGAACGAACACTGCTGACTGTGCGCTTACTTGATTCTCCGCCCAGCGAAGAATTCTGGTGGCTTCTACCCTCGCCACCCTGCTCCTTGTGCCGCCTTGGCGGTTTACATGAACCCCTGCGGTCTGACTGGATCAGAACCGGTTGGTCGCGAAGCAGGATCTCCGCTTGACTTAGGGCGTTGTATATGGCCCTTAGTTCCAGCATATTGATGTGAAGGCAAGTCAGTTGACTTGACCACAGATCTTGGAAATTTCTTCACTGTGTAACTGCCCCCCACCCTCGGAGGCTTGCATCCGTGGTCACCAGGATCCAGTCCTGAATGCCGAATCTGCGGCCCTCGAGAAGGTGAAGCCACCACAGGAGAGACACCCTGGCCCTGGGGGATAGGGTGATTAACCGATGCATCTGAAGAGGTGATCCGGACCACTTGTCCAGTAAGTCCCATTGGAAGGTCCTCGCATGGAACCTGCCTAAGGGGATGGCCTCGTATGATGCCACCATCCTTCCCAGGACTCGAGTGCAGTGATGCACTGACACCTGTTTTGGTTTTAATAGATTCCTGACCAGTGTCATGAGCTCCTGAGCTCTCTCTATCGGGAGATAACCCTTTTCTTGTCTGTGTCTAGGATCGTGCCTAGGAGAGGCAGATGAGCTGTAGGAACCAACTGCGACTTTGGAATATATAGAATTCAGCCGTGTTGCCGTTACACTTCCAGAGAAAGTGATACGCTGTTCAGCAACTGCTCTCTTGATCTCGCTTTTATGAGGAGATCGTCCAAGTACGTGATAATAGTTACACCTTGCTTCCGCAGGAGCACAATCATATCCGCCATTACCATGGTGAATATTCTCGGGGCCGTGGAGAGACCAAACGGCAACATCTGAAATTGGTAATGACAATCCCGTACCGCAATTCTGAGGTATGCCTAATGAGGTGGATGAATGGGGACCTGAAGGTATGCATCCCTTATGTCCCGATTCACAATAAAGTCTCCCCCTTTTTAGGCTTGCACTGACCGCTCTTAGCGATTCCATCTTGAACTTGAACCTTCTCAGGTATATGTTCAGGGATTTTTAATTCAATATGGGTCTGACTGAACCGTCTGGTTTCGGGATTACAACATGGTCTAATAATAACACCCTCTTGTTGAAGGAGGGGACCCTTGACCACCACCTGTTAAAGATACAATTTGTGAATTGCAGATAACACTGGCTCCCTCTCTTGGGGGGAAGCCCGCAGGGCCATCGGTGAGGGGGCATCTTCTCACAGTCCAGCTTGTATCCCTGAGACACAATATCTATTGCCCAGGGATCGAACAGGGAGTGAACCCACTTGTGGCTGAACTTACGAAGGCGTGTCCCCACCGGGCCTAGCTCCGCCTGTGGAGCCCCAGCGACATTGGTGGATTTTTGTAGGGGCCGGGGAGGACTTCTGTTCCTGGGAACTAGCTGCCCGGCTCTGTCAAGAAAGGACGCCCCTCAGACTTTCTTGTTTCTTTATACGAAAGGCTGCATTTAATAATGTTGTGCTTTCTTAGGCTGTGCAGGAATATAAGGCAAACTAGCAGAATTACCAGCTATAGCTGTGGAGACAAGGCCCGAGAACCCTTCTCCACACAATCCTCAGCCTTCCATATGCCTCTTAAGTCGGCATCATCTGCTACAGGACACGTCAAGCAGAGATCGACATAGCTTTGACTCTAGGACCCAGTATACTCATGTCTCTTTGGGCATGCTTTATAACTATATATCTATCACTTAAGACAGCATCTTTAATATATTTATATTGCATACTAGGGTCTCATCTCTGCTGATAAGGTACCTGTCCACGCTGCCACAGCGCTATAAACCCATGCCGACACAATCGCCGGTCTGGGTAATATACTAGAATGTGCACGCTATCTGCAGGATCCCTGAGAATAGCAAGTGCTACCGTCTGTGCAAACAGGACACCCCAGGGGAAGATTCTCAACATATCCTGGCCCTAGTGGGGAAAGGATACAGCCTGAGAATTCTCTTGTGGGAAGCTGCCGTCTCTTGTCTGGAGATTCCCGCTCTTTTTCCTCATGAGAGGAGGGGAAATTTACCTCAGCATTCTTCCCCTTAAACATGTGTACTCTCGTGTCAGGGACAGATGAGTCATCAGTGATATGCAAATCATCTATTATTTCAATAATCATATATTGAATACCTTATAGCCATCTTGGCTGTAACTTTGCATTATCGTAGTCGACAGTGGAGTTAAACTCCATGTCGATGCCAGTGTTTGTTATTATGGATAGTGAGCATTGAGAGACTCTGAAGGTCTCTGTGACATAGGGACAGACATGGGTAGATTTCCTGTCTGTTCCCTAACCTTTTGTGCAATAAATTCACCTTAGCACTTACACATATCCAAACAGGTGTCGGCGTTGTCGACGGAGACACCCTCTCACACACATATCCGCTCTATCACCTCCTTAGAGGAGCCTTTTACCCCAGACATGTCGACACACACGTACCGACACACCACACACACAGGGGATGCTCTATTTGAGGACAGTTCCCCCACAAGGCCCTTTGGAGAGACAGAGAGAGAGTATGCCAGCACACACCCCAGCGCTATATAACCCAGGGATTACACTACAACTGAGTGTTTACCCAGTAGCTGCTGTATATACAAATTTTGCGCCTAAATTTATGTGCCCCCCCCTCACTTTTAACCCTTTGTGTACCAGGATACTGCCGGGGAGAGCCTGGGGAGCTTCCTTCCAGCGGAGCTGTGAAGAGAAAATGGCGCTGGTGTGCTGAGGAAGAAGGCTCGGCCCCCTCAGCGGCGGGCTTCTGTCCTGTTTCTGACTAAAAATGGCGGGGGTTTTACACATATACAGTTTTCCAGACTGTATTATGCGTATATATTGCCAAAAGGTATACTTATTGCTGCCCAGGGCGCCCCCCCCCCCAGCGCCCTGCAACCTACAGTGACCGGAGTGTGTGGTGTGCAGTGGGAGCAATGGCGCACAGCTGCAGTGCTGTGCGCTACCTTAATGAAGACCGGAGTCTTCTGCCGCCGATTTTATCTCCTTCTTCTGTCTTCTGGCTCTGCAAGGGGGACGGCGGCGCGGCTCCGGGAACGGACGATCGAGGTCAGGCCCTGTGTTCGAACCCTCTGGAGCTAATGGTGTCCAGTAGCCTAAGAAGCACAAGCTAGCTGCACGCAGGTAGGTTTGCTTCTCTCCCCTCAGTCCCACGTAGCAGTGAGTCTGTTGCCAGCAGATCTCACTGAAAATAAAAAACCTAACAAATACTTTCTTTCTAGCAAGCTCAGGAGAGCCCACTAGGTGCATCCAGCTCCGGCCGGGCACAGATTCTAACTGAGGTCTGGAGGAGGGGCATAGAGGGAGGAGCCAGTGCACACCAGATAGTACCTAATCTTTCTTTTAGAGTGCCCAGTCTCCAGCGGAGCCCGTCTATTCCCCATGGTCCTTACGGAGTTCCCAGCATCCACTAGGACGTCAGAGAAACATGATTTAATAGCTTGAAGTTTCATTTTGTCAGCAGCTGGAAGAATATAAGGTGTTTATTTACTAATGTGCAGGATTATATAAGTGAAGATGTTGCCCATAGCAACCAATCAGATTCTAGCTATTATCTTCAAGAAGGTGCTCGATAAATGATAAGTAGAATTTGATTGGTTGCTATGGGCAACATCTATAAACCTGCACTTTAGTAAAATACCCCTATGACTCTAGAAACTTTTTATTGATGCATTTTCTATCATTTGCCTTCCAGTGATGCAATATTCACTATTAATAGATATGTACTAAGAAACAGGGATGTGCAGTCACCTCCCCTGTCATACTACTATTATAGTTTTGACTATAACAATTAATAGAATAATGCAAACAAGATACTACTAACTTACATATATCTTCTTTGTAGTATTCTACTGATTGTCACAGTTTCTGCAGAGGGAGGAGTCAGGGAGAATCCAGGCAGAAGCAGTGAGCAGCTCTGCCTCCTCTCCATATGTCAGACTGTGCCTGGAGCGGGGGGGGGGCAGCCAATAATGCTGTATAGAAAACGGAGCCAGTGAGGCTCTATTAGATCTGCCTCAGGAGGGGGTGTAGCCTGTGCTTTCACTTCCCTTCCTGGCTGCACAGTCACAGCAGCCTCTCTCCCCCCATGCTCCCCGCCCCCTTCTCATGCTGCCGATGGAAGAGCCAGCCCTGGGGACAGCCCAGCACCATTGTCAGTGGGGGAGAACCCAGGAGCAGCAGCAGCCAAGGACCCAGGAGCAGCAGCAGCTGCAGCAGCTGAGGATCCACTGGGAGCCTGACACAGCAGTATGTGCTCCCAGTACTCCTGCAGTGCATGGTGTAACCCAGCAACCGAATACTACAAGGTACTCTGCCCATCCTTCCCTTCCTCCTCTCACTCCATACAGTGCCCCCCCAGTACCATGTGTTATCCTATTCCTCCCAATGCCATGTGTTACCCTGTGCCCCCTAGGCCATGTGTTAACCAGTGCCCCCCTGTACTCTCCTTGCCATGTGTTACCCTATGTTACCCTGGGCCGGGTGTTATCCTAAGCCCCCCTTCCCCTGTGCCATGTGTTACCCTGTGTCCCCAGTGCAATGTATTAACTTGTGCCCCAATGTACCATGCATTACCCTGTGCCATGTTACCCTGTGCCCCCTATGCCATGTGTTAATCTCTGCCCCCCTTGCCATGTGTTACCCTATGTTAACCCATGCCAAAGCAAAACTGCTACTGCTTACACTCACATGCTGAGGGCCGCCCAGCACAGGGCAAGGCAGTTCAGCATGCTAATTGCCGCCCAGCAATGCGATTGCAAATCAATTACGATCGCATCGCAGAAATTGGCAGTTTGTGGAAGCCCTCTGCGCACCACCGCCATGTTTCTTATCGCAGGAAACACAGGCAGCCCCTAATTGGGCAGCCCCAAAACCGGCCATAACATGCCTGCGTTTCCTTCTCTCCTCCCCCACAACGCTGCGTCGCCACCCACTGAATACCCGCAGCCTATCACTTAAACTGAGTTTGCATCCTTCCGGTATGCGATCGCAATGTGAAAGTCCACATGCACTGGGGACTTTGCACCTGCACAGAAATTGCTGACGGCTGAAAAACATCCGTCAGCAAATTTAGCAGTTTTACAACTGCTACAGAATTAAGGTGGTCATTCAGAGTTGTTCGCTAGCTGCATTCGTTCGCTGTGCAGTGATGTGGCAAAAAATGGCACTTATGCGTATGCGGCGCAATGCGCACGCACAACGTACTATTACAATGAACAATGGTTTTTTACACAGGGTCTAGCGAAGCTTTTCAATTGCACTGCTGGCCGCAGAGTGATTACATGAAGTGGGCGTTTCTGGGTGTCAACTGAACGTTTTCAGGGAGTGTTCGAAAAAACGCAGGCGTGCCAGGAAAAACGAAGGCGTGGCTGGGCGAACGCAGGGCGTGTTTGTGACGTCTCAAAACAGGAACTGAACAGTCTGAAGTGATCGCAAGCGCTGAGTAGGTATTGAGCTACTCTAAAACTGCACAAAAAAACTTTGTAGCCGCTCTGCGATCCTTTCATTCGCACTTCTGCTAAGCTAAAATACACTCCCAGTGGGAGGTGGCATAGCGTTTGCATGGCTGTTAAAAATTGCTAGCGAACGAACAACTTGGAATGACCACCTAAGCCCTGTGATTGCTGCATATTGCTGTGCTGCTTGCAGATGGGATGGACTATATATAGGGTGGTATATGGGATAAATCTGGCTCTGAAACTAGCCAGTGCCTCCCCAGCCATTGACCTCACCCCATGTCACTGCTAAGAAACCATATAGAGCATAATTATCAACTCCCAATATTTCAAAATAAGCCCTCCACTCCACATATTTGGCAAAGCCTCCAATCAGTCCTAACCACAATGCAGTTTACTGTGGCTACACACCACAATAGGCCCCGCAGTTCAGACATCTGAAAAACTTGGCCATCCCACCAAGGCAAAACAGCTGGAGGTATGTGTATTCCAAATTATTTCTATAAACATAAAGCATAATACTGTATGAGCTTGATTTGAATTAATTTCTTTGAAAATCAATAAATAAACAAAAATAATTTTTTTTTAAGAGTACATTCCAGAGCCGCTGAACTAATTCTGCACGTGAAAGAAGAAGGGAGTTAAATCTAAAATACAATAAACTCCCTTGGAGGTTTAGCCATTAAGGAGGTCTCTACAGATCTGCACAATGGGGGTCATTCCGAGTTGTTCGCTCGTTGCCGATTTTCGCAACGGAGCGATTAAGGCAAAAATGCACATGCGCATGGTACGCAGCACGCATGCGCTAAGTATTTTAGCACAAAACTTAGTAGATTTACTCACGTCCGAACGAAGAATTTTCATCGTCGAAGTGATCGGAGTGTGATTGACAGGAAGTGGGTGTTTCTGAGTGGAAACTGACCGTTTTCTCTGAGTGTGCGGAAAAACGCAGGCGTGCCAGGATAAAACGCGGGAGTGGCTGGAGAAACGGAGGAGTGGCTGGCCGAACGCAGGGCGTGTTTGTGACGTCAAACCAGGAGAACGAAACGGGCTGAGCTGATCGCAGTGTAGGAGTAAGTCTCAAGCTACTCAGAAACTGCTAAGAATTATTTATTCGCAATTCTACTAATCTTTCGTTCGCTATTCTGCTAAGCTAAGATACACTCCCAGAGGGCAGCGGCCTAGCGTGTGCAATGCTGCTAAAAGCAGCTAGCGAGCGAACAACTCGAAATGAGGGCCAATGGGCCTGATTCATACAGCACTGTGCATTTTTGCACAGCGGGTGATTAGGTCCTAACTGCGCATGCGTATGCACCGCGCGCGCCGGACAACAACAAAGGGCCTCCTGGTCGCAGGATAGTGAAAAAAATCTGATCGCAAGGGCGTTCGCAAGTTGATTGACAGGAAGAGGCCACTTGTGGGTGGTAACTGACCGTTTACTGGGAGTGTCCAGAAAAATGCAGGCGTTCCCAAATGTTTTCGGGGAGAGTGTCTGACGTCACCTCCGGCCCCGATCAGCCTGTAGGAGTAAGTCCTGGGCTGCGCAGAGACTGGACACAGTGGATGTTAGCAGCTCGGCATACACATGCGATCGCACACTTGCATTTACACTCCCCCTGGAGGTGGCGACTATCTGAACGTAGGACAGCAAAGTTAGCAGCCCAGCGATTAGGTCTGAATCACCCCCCTATGACCACACACAGGAGATCAAGTTAAGTAAACCAGCTGTACATGTTAAATTGTCCATTTTTTATGCATTTGATTAAGTTGAGCTATTACCTACAAATGCACCGGCTATGGCTCTACAAATAAAGAAGGTTAATTTCTTGTGTTCTAAATTTTCTGTAGTGAAAATGGTTTTGTAGAGACCGATCTTTTTCTTTTTGACAGCAAAACAAACATATTTTATGGTTCTTATCGTTCTCCTAGACCCATTAGTAGTAAGAGTTCAGAGAGAAACAGAAATACCTGGTACGATAATATTACATTTTGAAATGCAATCTTTACTTTTCCAATTCATCACTATAGGAATAGCCGTGAGTGACTACTTTTCATAAATAAATCCACCAATATTTGTACAATTGGCAACTTAGACGTATATCTGATTTTGTTTTAAACTTCATTTTGAGGATGCTTTTAATGCTTAAGCTGATCTCAGTTATTTATTAGGTTTGGCAGAAAAACAGTTGATTGAATGTTTGCCATCTATACACAGAACTTTGTACAATTTCATTGATGCAAAATGCATTAATACTTTAGTATAACACTCCAGATGTTTATATCGTGCAGCACTTTCAAAACTACAGCTGAAGTGGACCGGGCTTGTTTATTTGATACTTAAAAATTACAGCCCCATTGGACATGCGGTAAAAGGTATATTTTTCAGAAACACAGAAAAACCATCAATTTGTCTGAAAGATGTGCTGAATTTCTATAAGCAGCAGTAATCATACAATAAATATGACATATTGAAGATTTGAGACACCAGTATGGTTAATAAGATTCTTATAGTAAGGGTGATCACCTCAAAGGTTGAATTAGACTAAGAATTTTTTTGTTTGTATCCTAGTTTGAGGTGGGTAGAGTATTTTTGTGGGACACAAAAAAGACAAATGGCAAACTTTAAGGTACTTAACCAAAGCCTGCCCAACCTAAACCAAGAACGGAACCACTTAATATACACTTATAAACTGAATTCTGTTGAAAAAAACGGTGAAGTCACATGATGCCAGTGATAGTCCAACAAAGTTCTATTATCTCTTTATGGTGTTAAACCTTGTCCTGAAATTTCTCCAACACTCTCTTCTCATCTATGCAATCGTGTATGTAGGACAAAGAAAAAAGAGGTGCAAAACTGTATTAACTCACTGTCACCCAGTGATTGGAAAATGGATGGTGATCCCAGATTAAAGAATAACTTTAGGGTGGTAAGAATCATGGCCCATATTTATTAAACCTTGGAGAGTGATAAATTGCATAGTGATAAAGTACCAACCAATTAGCTCCTAACTGTCATTTCCAAACACAACCTGTAACATGGCAGTTAGGAGCTGATTGGCTGGTACTTTATCACTATGCAATTTATCACTCTCTAGGCCCATATATTATATGTAACAGTGGTCGAAGTGGGGCGGTATACGGCGGTATGGTATACCGCCACTTCTTCCACTGACCCGGAAATGCGGAACTGAAAGTGCAGCAGGAGGCGAGGGAAGTGGCCATCCTGTGGCACATGTTGCTCCCCGTCCCTGCGCGGTGGCCGGCGGCTGTGTAGAGCGCTGTATTAGCTCACAGCCTCTCACTGCCGCCCGCCGCTCACCGCCGCCAGCAGCCCGACGCTCACCGCCGCCAGCAGCCCACCGCTCACTGCTGCCATCCACCAGCAACAAATGAGGTAATGTTCCCTGCTGTCACCTCTCTCCCTGTCGTTACCTTCCCTGTCCCTACTGTCACTCTCTCTCCCCCAGCTGTCACTGTCGTCACTCTCTCTCTCCCAGCTGTCACTGTCATCACTCTCTCTCTCCCTGCTGTCACTGTTGTCACTCTCTCTCCCTGTCGTCACTCTCTCCCTGTCGTCACTCTCCCTGTCGTCACTGTCATCACTCTCTCTCCCTGTCGTCACTGTCGTCACTCTCTCTCCCTGTCGTCACTCTCTCTCTCCCTGTTGTCACTCTGGCTGTCCCTGCTGTCACAATTTCAGCTCATTCAGTGTGCTATAATGTGAATTTCGGCTCATTCAGTGTGCTATAATGTGAATTTCGGCTCATTCAGTGTGCTATAATGTGAATTTTGGCTCATTCAGTGTGCTACAATGTGAGTTTTGGCTCATTCACTGTGCTACAATGTGAATTTCGGCTCATTCAGTGTGCTACAATGTGAATGTCGGCTCATTCAGTGTGCTACAATGTGAATTTCGGCTCATTCAGTGTGCTACAATGTGAATTTCGGCTCATTCAGTGTGCTACAATGTGAATTTTGGATCATTCAGTGTGCTATAATGTGAATTTAGGCTCATTCAGTGTGCTATAATGTAAATTTTGGCTCATTCAGTGTGCTACAATGTGAATTTCGGCTCATTCAGTGTGTGCTATAATGTGAATTTCGGCACATTCAGTGTGCTACAAGGTGAGTTTCGGCTCGTACTGTGTGCTACAATGTGAGTTTCGGCTCGTACCGTGTGCTACAATGTGAATGTCGGCTCATTCAGTGTGCTACAAGGTGAGTTTCGGCTCGTACTGTGTGCTACAATGTGAGTTTCGGCTCGTACCGTGTGCTACAATGTGAATTTTGGCTCGTACCGTGTGCTATAATGTGAATTTCGGCTCGTACCGTGTGCTATAATGTGAATTTCGGCTTGTACCGTGTGCTATAATGTGAAAGGGGCACCAGTACTAGATAGTATAAGGGGTTCTACTACACAGGACACGAGCCCTTTTGGGTGACCACGCTCCCTTTTGGGGGTTACCACGCCCCCTTTTCTGGAGCGAAGGCGTGCGCATAATTACGTCCTTTACTTTTGCATACCCCCACTTCAAAATTTCCACTTCGACCACTGATATGTAATATTATATTTAAAGAGCATTAGTTTATTGATAATGCAGGGTGTGTAGGGGGCCCACACTGCACACCCTGCACCCATATAATATACTTACCTCTCTGCCATCTCTGAGTTCCATGCAGAGAAACAGAAATCACCAGGAAAATGGTGCAGTGTGCATTGGAGAGGTCCCCAGGAACAAGGCGCAGATGCCATGTTCCCGGAGACATGCACATGTTCAAACTCATCCAGTGTGCATGGGCTAGCGATGAGTGGTGACCGCTGATGCATGCTCCCGCACAGAGCCGTAACTAGCTATGGGCGAGAGGGTCTTTGCACACAGCGCAATGCGCTGTGAGGCAGAAAAATCTCTGCAGGCACCCGCCGGGCTACGCTACACTACCACCCACCAGCCAGCGCCGTCATTTACTGTAGCTACAGTGCAGCCCGAGGAGAGGAGTGCCGGAGTCCCGACTCCCTCCCTCTTTCACTGACGATGCGGGCAGATGGTTGGTTTGTGGTGTGGCTGACAGGTGCTCGGCGGCTCCGCTCTGGTTGCTAGCTGTGATCGGAGCTCTCAGCCCAGCTCCGATCGCGCTGCAACAGAGACAGTGGGGGCAGAACAAGCTACAATGAAGTGCCCGCGGCATTATGCAAGACAGCCAAGTACTAATGAGTCGGCCTGACTCATTGGTACTTGACAGGCGACGTACTGGCCGTCACAATCAGGGAGGAGGTGAGGTAGCCGTCCGGTCCGCCGGAGGAGAGGACCTTTCTATCCCCTTCCCTATCCTCCCCCGGGTACAATCAGGGAGTATGGGACGTTTTGTGCTTCCTGTTCAGCTGGCTGCTGGGGGCTGACCCGTCCCTCCCCTCTCTCACACAAGCTGGGAAAAGGGGGTGGGGGTCCAACTGCTATCATGGTCCCCCCCATCCCAGCGGCAGCTGTTGCTGCAGGCAGACACTGAGTATGTAGGAGGGGAGGGGAGCGCCGTGATTTGCGGGTATATAGGGGGCGGGGCTTAATGCCGTGAAGAGCCCGCCCCCATGAGAGACTTGTGGATGTGCTGTAGTGAGTAGGGTAACTCTAATGCTGGCTTCCCCCCTTTCCTTCTCTCTCTGACTGACCTTGCCTTTCTCTCTTTCTCTTCATAATACTATCTCTCTCCCCTCTCATCCATTTCTCCCTGACACCCCAGGGCCGTAACTAGGTATGGGCAGATGGTGCCGTGGGCGCACCATCCACATCCACCACCACTGGCCGCCATCAAATGCCTCGCTCCCTGCCAGCGCCGTAACTATGTGTGTGCAGAAGGGGCATTGCCCACAGCGCACACCTAGTTAGAGCGCATATTCCCGCTGCGCTCCCACTGGCCGGGCCGTCCCTGTCTAATGCTCCCGCGGCCCGCCCCTTCTCCCGTGGCACCGCCGTCCATGTACTCCCTGGCACACGAGCGGTGGCTATCAGGTCCTCCTCTGGCTCCATATGCGCCGAGCCCGGAGTGGCTGCAATGGAGGAGTGGCGGGGCTACTGTTCACCGGCAGTGATTAGCAGAGATAACGTTATAAGAGAAAGGCAGCGCCGGGCGCCTGGAGAGGTAGGTAAGCATGGAGAAGAGTGCCCGGAGCGGTAATAGGCCATTTAGCGCTGTGGACTAGCTTAGTACATCCCACCCTATAATGTGTAAAAAGGGGAATCTGTCTGCCATAATGTGTAAAAAAGGGGACTCTGTCTGCCGTAATGTATAAAATGGGGACGCTGTCTGCCATAATGTGTAAAAAGGGGACGCTGTCTGCCGTAATGTGTAAAAAGGGGGACTGTCTGCCGTAATGTGTAAAAAGGGGATGCTGTCTGCCGTAATGTGTAAAAAGGGGGACGATGTCTGCCGTGATGTCTAAAAAGGGGGACGCTGTCTGCCGTAATGTGTAAAAAGGGGACGCTGTCTGCCGTAATGTGTAAAAAGGGGGCGCTGTCTGCCATAATGTGTAAAAAGGGGGACGCTGTTTGCCGTAATGTCTAAAAAGGGGGACGCTGTCTGCCGTAATGTGTAAAAAGAGGACGCTGTCTGCCGTAATGTGTAAAAAGGGGCTCTACCTGGTGTAGTGGCGCTACCGTGCGGCGTAATTTGAATAATGGAGACTACTGTGCGCCATTATATGAATTGGTATTATTTTGTGGCCACGCCCCTATATATTTTGCGCGCGCCTATGGTGCGCACTGCCGCCGGTTTACTTTATGGGGGGAGGGCGCCAATGCCATTTCTTGCACACAGCGCTAAATTGTCTAGTTACGGCACTGCTCCCGCATCATCGCAAGCTGCCGCCGTCCGTCGTGCTGTTTGTAAAGTGCTCCACCCCCGTGAACAGCGCTGGCTCAGGGAAAATAGCTTAGTGTGTATGCACTGAGCTATTTTCCTGCCAGCGATGTCCACGATCATCGCTGTGCATACATGCTGGGCTGGGTTTTTGCCCAGTGTGTATGCACCTTAAGAAAGAAAAAAAATACTATCAAAAATAAGCAGCTCACCAACACGTTCTTAATTTAATGATACATTAATGAATAACAGTTTCTCATGCTGTGACCCCAATGTTCTGTAGCCTACAGATATAGTTGAAGCAATCACACACTTCTGCAGTTTTAGAAAATAAAAAATGTCTGGAATTTATAAAGCAGCACAGACATTACTAGCTGCCTCAACACTCTGATCTGCAGACGGGATACGGTTGTTAGGTCGACACAGCTTAGGTCAACAGTCATTAGGTTGACCACTGAAGGTCGACATGCATTAGGTCGACATGGTCAATAGGTCGACATAATCATTAGGTTGATGTGTACTAGGTCAACAGGTCAGAAGGTCGACATGAGTTTTTCACTTTTTCTTTCTTTAAGTTTTTGGATTTTTTCATACTTAATGATCCACGTGGACTACGATTGGAACGGTGCGAGTGGACACGGTGCACTGATTGGGGTACCCCGTCACTTTACAAAGAAAACGACGCCCAAAAAAGTTTTAAAAAAATGTCGACCTTTTGACCTGTTGACTTAGTACATGTCGACCTAATGACCATGTCGACCTATTGTCCCTGTCGACCTAATGCATGTCGACCTTCCATGGTCGACCTAATGACTGTCGACCTAAGTTGAGTCGACCCATGCCCCTGCAGACATACAGTATCTATATACTGTGGCAACCGAGACATAACTGAACAGACTCCTGAGCATATTTTAGCATACTGTACAATATATATACAATATACAGTATATACTGTACAACACATTTATATGATTTCATTAATTGGATATTGTGGAACAATTTTTTATGGCTATATGGCAGAGAATTGTCCATAAAATTGTGATTTTACACCAGGATAAATAACTGTGATTGTCACATGTACTTGAATATATTTTTAGCAGCTCCCCTTCCAAGTGAAAATACAGCTGTGCACATATTTTGCATAATAATATACAGTACTTATTCACACCTATGTAAATATACTGCAAACATACATATTCACTGTATTTCCAAATGCATCCAAGTGGAAGATCTCTGTTTCCACGGTGTCTGTATTGTGTTGGTTTTCTGTTTGTCAAGAATGATGTGTTTTGCTTACTTTCCCTTAGACATTTACATGCTTATGAAATAAAAAAACAAGTTATCTGTAAAAATATGCAAGCTTATACTGTACATATGTTGCATTAATCCTTAAAACACAAAAACAATCTTTAAAATTCAAAATAATAAGTTATAACAAGACGAGTACATAAAAGTAAGTTTGATGATAATGTATAAATAACAAACTCACAGGGCTGGACTATCCATGGCAAAAGGGCCGATGGCCTGATTGGCCAGTCATCCCACATGACGCACACAGAGACTGGGGCTGGCCGAGCAGCTCTGCCTCCAGGCATTCTGCTTGGCCACCTGGCCTAAAGAGAGACAGGGGGGTCCTGCAAGGCCTTGTGACTCATGACATGCCCACTTAAGTCTTGATCATGCCCCCTTGTCATGCATACAGGAGACTACCAGGGTTGTCTAAGACCCCCAGTCTGTCCCTGTAAACTCATGTATACCGTTATACATGTAATGACTGGCAGTGGTCATTACATGTAGCATTACATGGAAAAATTATAATATTGCATGTCATGCAGCATTACATGGAAAAATTATAATATTGCATGTATAAATAATGTGCAAATGCAGTTCTAGGGGCTGATGCAGATTTAAATGCAAGACTAGTTCGCAGTGATTGCTCAAGCATTAAATTATGAACTGCGTGTATGGTACTTAATGCTTATATACGCCTGTATGGAGAGTTATACTGTATGTATATATGCATCAGTGGCAGATACCGGAGGTGGGGCGATCGCCTCAAAGTAAGGCTTCTCACCTGTCCACTACCGCTGACCGCTGTATAACAGACAAACATTGTCAGTTGCTCGGTCATTCCTGGAGATAATTATATATCAGGTGCTAGATAGGGGGAGGGGTCACAGACAAACAGCAGACAGAGAGGGGGGGACTTTTTCCCCCTGGTATCCCCCCAGCACACTAAAAAATTACCTGTAACCATACCTGAACCTATCTGGTAATAGAATTTCAGAGAAATTGGTCGCATGCGTTTGCAAAGACATGTTTAGCTGCTGAGCCTCGCCAAGGCTTCTCCAATATCAGCAGTCCTAACACTACATAACAGCAGTGCCCACATAGGGCCATGTGATTTGTCTACAGTAAAGCCTGATGATAAAGGATCATACTAAAACAGAATCTGGACCCAAAGCTCATTTGTCCCTATAGAATACAGGTGTATGGCCAATGACCAAAATAGAACTTGCAGGCCTCATGACTCAGTATCACCCTTTCTGTAAAAGTTGCGAATAGTTCCTCTGTACGCACCTTGCATTTGGCAGAGGAATCTGTGATCCCTGTAACTTACTGTAGTGATCTGTTTACCATACTTTGACTGAAGCCCAGCAGCAACAGAGCAAGTAAAACACCCCCCTGTGTATATATGCTAATTTATGAAGACAAGTTGTTTATGTTGCCAGATTTAACTCAAGAAATTAGGCGGCTGTTCTGTGAATGGATTTAATTATATTGTATAAATAAACACATACCTGCTAAATACAAAATCTTTCAGCGCCATTTTTCCTTAATTTTTTTATTTATTTTTTTAACAAAGGGCACATGGGTATCCACTGTGGGAATGCATTTTCACGATGAACTGCACAGAGAATTGTGTACTGTACCATCATCAGGGACTAAATGTACATTCTCCATGCTGCAGGGTGACGGGACCACTAAATACTGATTAAGGGGATCATTCCGACCCATTCGCACGCTGCAGTTCAATGCGCATCGCTAGCGCGATCGAAAGAAGATTGACAGCAAGGAGGCGTTCCGGGGTGGATACTTTCCGTTTTCCGGGCTTGGAGATCCGAACGCAGGCATGTCCAGGCGTTTGGAGGGCAGTTGCCTGACGTCAATTCCGGGACCTTCGTCGCTGGATCCATCGCACAGGGTAAGTAACTACAGGGCTAGTCTTGTTCAGCACAAAACTTTTTTTAAATAGCAGGGCTGCACAAGCGATCGCAGCCCTGCTATGCTAAAATACACTTCCCCATAGGCGGCGTCTAGTTGATCGCATGAGCAGCAAAAAGTTGCTACGTGTGATCAACTTGGAATGACCCACTTAATCCAATTGTATGGGGCAACGGAACATATTGGTTTGTAAAATTAAATGTTAAAAGATAAAATTTTAATAAATAATAGATGGCTCTATACTCACAACTCTAAACTGTTGGGGAATAAAGCAGACTGTCAGTCTGATATGAATGAGGTGTCTTTAAAAGTGGACACTCGGGTGACATATATTGTTATCTTTGTCAGTCTCATACAATGCCAAAGCTAAGGATATATTTTACAGACGTCTATGCAAGTATCCTCGCCACTCACATATTATAGTAAATCTTCATCACTGGTGTCTCCTCAGTATTAATCATAAGTATAGCCCCTAAGGGATGCAGTCATTATGAATATGTCGACGGTAACACCGTCGGCAGCACTATGCTGACGCCAATTATGACTTAGGGGGTCATTCCGAGTTGTTCGTGCGCTAGCTGTTTTTAGCAGCCGTGCAAACGCTATGCCGCCTCCCACTGGGAGTGTATTTTAGCTTAGCAGAAATACGAACGAAAGGATCGCAGAGCGGCTACAAAATAATTTTGTGCAGTTTCAGAGTAGCTTCAGACCTACTCAGTGCTTGCGATCACTTCAGACTGTTCAGTTCCTTTTTTGACGTCACGAATACGCCCTGCGTTCGCCCAGCCACGCCTGCGTTTTTCCTGGCACGCCTGCATTTTTTCGAACACTCCCTGAAAACGGTCAGTTGCCACCCAGAAACGCCCACTTCATGTCAATCACTCTGCGGCCACCAGTGCGACTGAAAAGTTTCGCTAGACCTTGTGTGAAACTACATCGGCCGTTGTGAAAGTACGTCGCGCGTGCGCATTGCGCCACATACGCATGTGCAGAAGTGCCTTTTTTTTCATCATGGCTGCACAGCGAACATTTTCTGCTAGCGAACAACTCGGAATTACCCCCTATATTAGCAGTAACAGGATAAATACAGTATAATCTTCTAGTCTTCTACTCCATGTAAAATTGGCTTTTCATACAAACTGAAGCAGAATCCCACCTTATATTGAATTTATGGTTATTATGTTTTGTGTTTAAAACAATTCCCTTCACTATCAAAGCAATGTATTTCTGGTTCCATGAAGTCTCTGTGCATTTGCAGAATGAGTATTTGTAGAATACATTTTGGAGATTGCTCATGTGATATATATTCCAGAATCCGTGCACATAATAATCTGTTACTGAACCACTGCGGTTTGTTACTGCGGAGTTCCATAAGTGTCCTGGCTTGTTATTCCTCAGCATATCATTGTTATGTGTTAGCTTTTAAATCATTCAGCTTTCCCCATACAAGCTGCATTATACGTTGTAGGGATTCAGATTAGTGTTCTATAAAATTGAGTGGGAACAATACTCCTCTTCAACACCAGCTGTACAATTTTATATAACACTTAATACTGAACTGAGTGAGATTAAATCCAGTCTGTCAGTGTATTGTGGCCTACCCTTTTGCAGGAACTGTTGTTCTTGGAACAGCCTTTACCATTTTACTATCTACTGACAGAAATTAATTGTGAAGGCCTTACAGAACAATTTATCAACAACCTTTTGAATTCACACTTTTTTCAGACTTCATATCTGTGGACTACAGAGCCTGTCTCTCCATGTCAGGATGTCAGCGAAATGCAGAAAATGACCAGGGTGGACTCATGGGAACAGCTGATCTTAGATATGTATGGTAAGGTTGATCTCCTCAAGGACTAGTCTTGAAGGGAGCTGAAAGAGCCCAGATCAGTCTTCTGACTGATCACATTGGTAACGTAAACACAGATGCAGCACAAAAACAGACCAACCCTTAAAAAGGAAGTATGCCAAAAACATTACAATTAGCACACAGCGAGGCACAGTGCTGGAACAGCCTCTTGGAAATAAACAAAATCTTTCTAACATAATGACTGGAACTAACAATATATATTTTTTTTAATGACAAAGTAATGGAGACAAATATTGTACAATGTATATGGCAAGGAAATTGGTGAAGTCTTCAAATGTTGTGGAACTACAACTCCCAGAGTGTTCTACTAACTGCACTACAGCTTTCGTCATTACCAGCATAAAACATACTTACCTACTCTCCCGGAAGCTGCAGGAGGCTCCCGTTTTTTTGGGGTAGCCCCCCGCACCCCCGGAAGAGTGGCCAGGTCTCCCACATCCTGCTCGCACCCTAGTGATGCGAGCAGGATGGAGAGATAACCTCCCGCATTCGCGGGTCCATCGGGTGGAGAAGGGGTTAAAATGACGCAAATCGCGGCATTTTCTGATGCGGGGGTGGGTCTTAGTGATGTCACAGCCCGGCTCCGCCCCCCGAAGACACCTGCAGCGTCTCGTCTCCGGGCTTCTCCCGGATAGGAGAAATACAATGTAGGTAAGTATGGCATAAAATCCATGAGGTTTTCTCACAGTTAAGAGTGAATGTTAAAAAAAAAAAGAATAATTTTGCTTTATCTTAGATATTCTCTGTTCCTCAACTGCCTTTCTGGAATACAAACTTTGTGCAAAAGTCTTAGGCAGGTATGGAAAAAAAATGCTGCAAAGTAAGAATGCTTTACAAAATAGAAGTCTATTTTTATCAATTAACAAAATGCTAAAGTGAATGAACAGAAGATAAATCTAAAGCAAATCAATATTTGGTGTGACCACCCTTTGCCTTCAAAACATAATTTTCATATGTAGATTGAAGCATAGTCATTAACTGAAACAGAAACAGCTGTGTATTGTAGGAAGCTTAAAACTGGGCGAGGAACAGCAGAACTGCTACAAAGGTGAGGTTCTGGAAGACAGCTTCATGTCACAGGTCATACACCATGTCAAGACTGAGCACAACAGGACACAAGGTAGTTATACTGCATCAGCAAGGTCTCTCCCAGGCAAAGATTTCAAGGTAGACTAGGGTTTCAAGATTTTTTTGAAGAGGTACAAAGAAACAGGTAACACTGAGGACTGCAGACACAGGGTCAGACAAGGAAACTTAGTGCATCAGATGAAAAACTTATTATGCTTACTTCCCTTTGAAAATGGAAGATGTCCAGTAGTACCATCAGCTCAGAACTGGCAGAAACCAGTGGGACCCAGGTACACCCATCAACTGTTCAGAGAAGTCTGGCAAGAAGTGGCCTTCATGAAAGAATTGCATCCAAAAAGTCATACCTTTCGACGTGGAAACAAGGCCAAGCAACTCAACTATTCACGAAAACACAGGAACTGGGGTGCAGAAAAATGGCAGCAGGTGCTCTGGACTGAGGAGTCAACATTTTAAATAATGGCTGTAACACAAGGTAGCTTGTTTGCCGAAGGGCTGGAGAGCGGTACAATAATGAGTGTCTACAGGCAACAGTGAAGCATGGTGGAGGTTCCTTGCAGGTTTGGGGCTGCATTTCAGAAAATGGATTTGGTGGTTTGGTAAAGTGTCCTCAATGCTGAGAAATACAGGCAAGTACTTACCCATCATGCAGTACCATCAGGGATGTGTCTGATTCGCTCCAAATTTATTCTGCAATAGGACAACGAGCCCAACATACAGAAAATGCCATTAAGAAATATCTTCAGCGTAAAGAAGAAATAGGAGTTCTGGAAGTGATGATATGGCAGCCACAGAGCCCTGATATCAACATCATCAGGTCTGTCTGGTTTTACATGTAGAGACAGAATGATGAGAGCAAGCCTGCATCCACAGAAGATCTGTGGTTAGTTCTCCAAGATGTTTGGAATAACCTCCCTGCCGAGTTCCTTCAAAAACTGTGTGCAAGTGTACCTAGAAGAATTGATGCTGTTTTGAAGGCAAAGCGTGATTACACCAAATATTGATTTGATTTAGATTTCTTTTCTGTTCATTCACTTTGCATTTTGTCAGTTGATAAAAATAATCTATTAACATTAGTAATTTTGAAAGAATTTTTACTTTGCAGCATTTCTTCCACACATGCCTAAAATGTCTGCATAGTACTGTGTGTGTGTGTGTGTGTGTGTGTGTGTGTGTGTGTATATATATATATATATATATATACATATATATGTATATATATATAAAGTAGCTGTGGATGGCCCGGCACTCCTGAACGCCTGTATGATAACTGCTGCGGTGCCCTCCGGGTGACTCTAGGTCACTGGTATATAACGTAAATGTGCGGCGGCACTCAGACAGACTCTTCAATATGCAAAATCAGGTCATTTATTGAGACCGTGAAACCATATATGTATATATATATATATATATATATGAAATCACGACAGCACTCAAAGCCTATGTATATAAAGCAAAAAATGGTGGTGCATGGCAGCAATAAATATAAAACACTCACCATGCCGTTTGGTTAAGGAATAAATCCTGCTTTTCTTTCATCTACACGTGAGGGCTGGCTTGTCTACTTTTTCTGCATCGCTGGAGAAGTGAGTGTTTTATATATATATATATATATATATATTTTTTTTTTATATGAACTGTAGTCAAGTCTTAATAGAGGAGAGAAAAGGGTCCTGTCTTTAGTTATATATACCCTGGTCACTACCGGGGTTATTCCCGTGTCTGACCCAGGTTACCTGCTGTCTGAAATGGGTGACCCAGCTTTTTCAACCCAAGTTACTGATTAAAGCTGCTGATTGGCTCATCCTTCTCCTTCTGGGATGCTCTGGTTACTGTCTTCCTCTGCATAGATGCCCTCTCTCTCTGGGAATGAATGGTCCATGGTGGCAGCGCTGACAGGCAGTAGCTCTCTTTTGTGGCAGCGATTCTCCTGAAGACAGTGGCGGCAGCTTCTGATCAGCAGGGAAGATAAGAGGGCAGCAGTCTTCTTCTTCCTGGTTTAACTAGTGGGTACCCTGGGGAGTGACTGATGATCCACATCTTGGGCAGCATCTGGTTAGGGGTCTACACAGGAGCCGCACACCATGATCTCACTCTGGCCAGCCAAACCACAGGATGTGCTGGCAGGCTTTCCTTTAAAGCGGCACTCACAGTTTCCCACCAGATCATTCAACTCCTGAGCCCAGCTGACAGGCAACCCCCAACATGCAGGGCAGACACAAGTCAGTGTGAAAGGGGGCGAACTGGGAATAACCAGGGTCCAAGCAGTAATGTGAAATGGGGGTAGGTGCTATGACCCAGGTCAAACCCGTGTTCAAAGACCCAGGAAAAAACAGGGTCAAATGAGTCGGCTTCTGCTGCTCTCCAGGTATCTCCTGGAAGCATCTGTAGTGTCAGTCTCTGAGTCTGGGGGACTGGGAACCACTGTCGAGGAGAGCCACTGCCCAAGCACTGCAGTTCTTAGAAGAGACGGAAAGACGGCCATCCACATTGACATCATGATGTCATAAGATGCCACTTGCCTGGACATTGTGATTGGGCGGACCTGGGGACCAAGCTCATCAGACTGCACAGGAGCATTGCAGCCTGCCTTTTCCATATTGCTTTATTTGTGGGTACTGGAAAATGTTTTCAGAATGGACAAGCACCAATTCCAATATAATCCCAGAAATTCCAGGATGTATATCATCCATACCTTGGTTGTTTATATAAAACTGGTAACAAATAGTTGCTAGTACTGTACAGGCCCAAAATGACTTTTGATCGCAGCTACATGACTGAATCAAGTATGATCTGCAGTGTTTGGAGGCAAACGTGCCCAGCAAGTACCTTTCATATTGAACGAAGGCATGGCCAGTTTCAGAGCTGCCTTCAGTTAAGATAAGGACTTTGCACACTGGTCAAAACCATTTTAACTCCAACATATTACACTGCAATAAAATAATTGTTGCACTGTGTCACAATCACCAGTGTTTTCCTAATGGAAATTGCAAAATGTGCAATGCCTGGTAAAGTAAAATCAGTGAAGACTCTGCATTTTTTTGCCAAATCATTGTTCCTTGCCAGTTGTCAGACTGGACTCAGAGTAGGAGAAGTTTAAACTACCCATCACTACAGATAAGACAACTGAGGTTATGGCGGTGAGGAATTTACAGGGGCAGATATTATAAAGTTTAATAAGAAATGACCACTGAAGTTGAGTAATTTAACAATATTACTGCACATATGTCACTAATGATGCAGGTTAGCTAATTGATGCAAGCTCAAATTGCAGAGCTGGACAAATTTCAAGATGTGTCCAGTTCAACTCTCTTGCCCTTTACAAAATTAAATGTGAATCTATTTTTGAGCTGCATACAGATTGCAAATATCAAAAAAATAATGCAAGTCAATTGTAGAACTGGCACTAATAATTAGAGATGAGCGGGTTCGGTTCCTCGGAATCCGAACCCGCCCGAACTTAATTTTTTTTTACACGGGGCCGAGCGACTCGGATCTTCCCGCCTTGCTCGGTTAACCCGAGCGCGCCCGAACGTCATCATCCCGCTGTCGGATTCTCGCGAGGCTCGGATTCTATCGCGAGACTCGGATTCTATATAAGGAGCCGCGCGTCGCCGCCATTTTCACACGTGCATTGAGATTCATAGGGAGAGGACGTGGCTGGCGTCCTCTCCGTTTATAGAGAAGAGAGTGAGACTAGAGTAGAGAGAGACACAGTAGTAATTTTGGGGAGCATTAGGAGGAGTACTACTACTTGCTGAAGTGATAGATAGTGTGACTGTATATCTGACTTGTGGGGGAGACACTGACAGTGGGGAGCAGTTAGAGTCTGAGAGCAGGAGTACATATTTTAACGTACAGTGCACACTTTTGCTGCCAGAGTGCCACACTGCCATTGTGACCACACTGACCACCAGTATATATTGTGATTGTCTGCTTAGGAGTACTACTTGCAGTTGCAAGTTGCTGATAGTGTGACCAGTGACCTGACCACCAGTTTAATTAATCACCACCAGTTTAATATATATATATATATATATATAATTGTATATAATATATATATAATATTGTATACCACCTACCCGTGGTTTTTTTTTTTTCTTTCTTCTTTATACATACTACTATAGTAGCTTACTGTAGCAGTCTGCGGTGCTGCTGAGCTGACAGTGTCCAGCAGGTCCGTCATCAGTCATTACATAATAAATATATATACCTGTCCGGCTGCAGTACTAGTGATATTATATATATATATTGATTTCATCTCATTATCATCCAGTCTATATTAGCAGCAGACACAGTATGGTAGTCCACGGCTGTAGCTACCTCTGTGTCGGCAGTCGCTCGTCCATCCATAATTGTATACCACCTACCCGTGGGTTTTTTTTTTCTTTCTTCTTTATACATACTACTATAGTAGCTTACTGTAGCAGTCTGCGGTGCTGCTGAGCTGACAGTGTCCAGCAGGTCCGTCATCAGTCATTACATAATAAATATATATACCTGTCCGGCTGCAGTACTAGTGATATTATATATATATATATATTGATTTCATCTCATTATCATCCAGTCTATATTAGCAGCAGACACAGTACGGTAGTCCACGGCTGTAGCTACCTCTGTGTCGGCAGTCGCTCGTCCATCCATAATTGTATACCACCTACCCGTGGTTTTTTTTTTTTCTTTCTTCTTTATACATACTACTATAGTAGCTTACTGTAGCAGTCTGCGGTGCTGCTGAGCTGACAGTGTCCAGCAGGTCCGTCATCAGTCATTACATAATAAATATATATACCTGTCCGGCTGCAGTACTAGTGATATTATATATATATATATTGATTTCATCTCATTATCATCCAGTCTATATTAGCAGCAGACACAGTACGGTAGTCCACGGCTGTAGCTACCTCTGTGTCGGCAGTCGCTCGTCCATCCATAATTGTATACCACCTACCCGTGGTTTTTTTTTTTTCTTTCTTCTTTATACATACTACTATAGTAGCTTACTGTAGCAGTCTGCGGTGCTGCTGAGCTGACAGTGTCCAGCAGGTCCGTCATCAGTCATTACATAATAAATATATATACCTGTCCGGCTGCAGTACTAGTGATATTATATATATATATATTGATTTCATCTCATTATCATCCAGTCTATATTAGCAGCAGACACAGTACGGTAGTCCACGGCTGTAGCTACCTCTGTGTCGGCAGTCGCTCGTCCATCCATAATTGTATACCACCTACCCGTGTTTTTTTTTTTTTCTTCTTCTTTATACATACTACTATAGTAGCTTACTGTAGCAGTCTGCGGTGCTGCTGAGCTGACAGTGTCCAGCAGGTCCGTCATCAGTCATTACATAACAAATATATATACCTGTCCGGCTGCAGTACTAGTGATATTATATATATATATATTGATTTCATCTCATTATCATCCAGTCTATATTAGCAGCAGACACAGTACGGTAGTCCACGGCTGTAGCTACCTCTGTGTCGGCAGTCGCTCGTCCATCCATAAGTATACTAGTATCCATCCATCTCCATTGTTTACCTGAGGTGCCTTTTAGTTGTGCCTATTAAAATATGGAGAACAAAAATGTTGAGGTTCCAAAATTAGGGAAAGATCAAGATCCACTTCCACCTCGTGCTGAAGCTGCTGCCACTAGTCATGGCCGAGACGATGAAATGCCAGCAACGTCGTCTGCCAAGGCCGATGCCCAATGTCATAGTACAGAGCATGTAAAATCCAAAACACCAAATATCAGTAAAAAAAGGACTCCAAAATCTAAAATAAAATTGTCGGAGGAGAAGCGTAAACTTGCCAATATGCCATTTACCACACGGAGTGGCAAGGAACGGCTGAGGCCCTGGCCTATGTTCATGGCTAGTGGTTCAGCTTCACATGAGGATGGAAGCACTCAGCCTCTCGCTAGAAAAATGAAAAGACTCAAGCTGGCAAAAGCAGTAGCACCGCAAAGAACTGTGCGTTCTTCGAAATCCCAAATCCACAAGGAGAGTCCAATTGTGTCGGTTGCGATGCCTGACCTTCCCAACACTGGACGTGAAGAGCATGCGCCTTCCACCATTTGCACGCCCCCTGCAAGTGCTGGAAGGAGCACCCGCAGTCCAGTTCCTGATAGTCAGATTGAAGATGTCAGTGTTGAAGTACACCAGGATGAGGAGGATATGGGTGTTGCTGGCGCTGGGGAGGAAATTGACCAGGAGGATTCTGATGGTGAGGTGGTTTGTTTAAGTCAGGCACCCGGGGAGACACCTGTTGTCCGTGGGAGGAATATGGCCATTGACATGCCTGGTGAAAATACCAAAAAAAATCAGCTCTTCGGTGTGGAAGTATTTCAACAGAAATGCGGACAACAGGTGTCAAGCCGTGTGTTGCCTTTGTCAAGCTGTAATAAGTAGGGGTAAGGACGTTAACCACCTCGGAACATCCTCCCTTATACGTCACCTGCAGCGCATTCATAATAAGTCAGTGACAAGTTCAAAAACTTTGGGTGACAGCGGAAGCAGTCCACTGACCAGTAAATCCCTTCCTCTTGTAACCAAGCTCACGCAAACCACCCCACCAACTCCCTCAGTGTCAATTTCCTCTTTCTCCAGGAATGCCAATAGTCCTGCAGGCCATGTCACTGGCAATTCTGACGATTCCTCTCCTGCCTGGGATTCCTCCGATGCATCCTTGCGTGTAACGCCTACTGCTGCTGGCGCTGCTGTTGTTGCTGCTGGGAGTCGATGGTCATCCCAGAGGGGAAGTCGTAAGCCCACTTGTACTACTTCCAGTAAGCAATTGACTGTCCAACAGTCCTTTGCGAGGAAGATGAAATATCACAGCAGTCATCCTGTTGCAAAGCGGATAACTGAGGCCTTGACAACTATGTTGGTGTTAGACGTGCGTCCGGTATCCGCCGTTAGTTCACAGGGAATTAGACAATTTCTTGAGGTAGTGTGCCCCCGTTACCAAATACCATCTAGGTTCCACTTCTCTAGGCAGGCGATACCGAGAATGTACACGGACGTCAGAAAAAGACTCACCAGTGTCCTAAAAAATGCAGTTGTACCCAATGTCCACTTAACCACGGACATGTGGACAAGTGGAGCAGGGCAGGGTCAGGACTATATGACTGTGACAGCCCACTGGGTAGATGTATGGACTCCCGCCGCAAGAACAGCAGCGGCGGACACCAGTAGCAGCATCTCGCAAACGCCAACTCTTTCCTAGGCAGGCTACGCTTTGTATCACCGGTTTCCAGAATACGCACACAGCTGAAAACCTCTTACGGCAACTGAGGAAGATCATCGCGGAATGGCTTACCCCAATTGGACTCTCCTGTGGATTTGTGGCATCGGACAACGCCAGCAATATTGTGTGTGCATTAAATATGGGCAAATTCCAGCACGTCCCATGTTTTGCACATACCTTGAATTTGGTGGTGCAGAATTTTTTTAAAAACGACAGGGGTGTGCAAGAGATGCTGTCGGTGGCCAGAAGAATTGCGGGACACTTTCGGCGTACAGGCACCACGTACAGAAGACTGGAGCAACACCAAAAACGCCTGAACCTGCCCTGCCATCATCTGAAGCAAGAAGTGGTAACGAGGTGGAATTCAACCCTATATATGCTTCAGAGGTTAGAGGAGCAGCAAAAGGCCATTCAAGCCTATACAATTCAGCACGATATAGGAGGTGGAATGCACCTGTCTCAAGCGCAGTGGAGAATGATTTCAACGTTGTGCAAGGTTCTGATGCCCTTTGAACTTGCCACACGTGAAGTCAGTTCAGACACTGCCAGCCTGAGTCAGGTCATTCCCCTCATCAGGCTTTTGCAGAAGAAGCTGGAGTCATTGAAGGAGGAGCTAACACGGAGCGATTCCGCTAGGCATGTGGGACTTGTGGATGGAGCCCTTAATTCGCTTAACAAGGATTCACGGGTGGTCAATCTGTTGAAATCAGAGCACTACATTTTGGCCACCGTGCTCGATCCTAGATTTAAAACCTACCTTGGATCTCTCTTTCCAGCAGACACAAGTCTGCTGGGGTTCAAAGACCTGCTGGTGAGAAAATTGTCAAGTCAAGCGGAACGCGACCTGTCAACATCTCCTTCACATTCTCCCGCAACTGGGGGTGCGAGGAAAAGGCTCAGAATTCCGAGCCCACCCGCTGGCGGTGATGCAGGGCAGTCTGGAGCGACTGCTGATGCTGACATCTGGTCCGGACTGAAGGACCTGACAACGATTACGGACATGTCGTCTACTGTCACTGCATATGATTCTCTCCCCATTGAAAGAATGGTGGAGGATTATATGAGTGACCGCATCCAAGTAGGCACGTCACACAGTCCGTACTTATACTGGCAGGAAAAAGAGGCAATTTGGAGGCCCTTGCACAAACTGGCTTTATTCTACCTAAGTTGCCCTCCCACAAGTGTGTACTCCGAAAGAGTGTTTAGTGCCGCCGCTCACCTTGTCAGCAATCGGCGTACGAGGTTACTTCCAGAAAATGTGGAGAAGATGATGTTCATTAAAATGAATTATAATCAATTCCTCCGTGGAGACATTCACCAGCTGCAATTGCCTCCACAAAGTACACAGGGAGCTGAGATGGTGGATTCCAGTGGGGACGAATTGATAATCTGTGAGGAGGGGGATGTACACGGTGATATATCGGAGGATGATGATGAGGTGGACATCTTGCCTCTGTAGAGCCAGTTTGTGCAAGGAGAGATTAATTGCTTCTTTTTTGGTGGGGGTCCAAACCAACCCGTCATTTCAGTCACAGTCGTGTGGCAGACCCTGTCACTGAAATGATGGGTTGGTTAAAGTGTGCATGTCCTGTTTATACAACATAAGGGTGGGTGGGAGGGCCCAAGGACAATTCCATCTTGCACCTCTTTTTTCTTTAATTTTTCTTTGCGTCATGTGCTGTTTGTGGAGTATTTTTTTGAAGGGCCATCCTGCGTGACACTGCAGTGCCACTCCTAGATGGGCCCGGTGTTTGTGTCGGCCACTAGGGTCGCTTATCTTACTCACACAGCTACCTCATTGCGCCTCTTTTTTTCTTTGCGTCATGTGCTGTTTGGGGAGTGTTTTTTGGAAGGGCCATCCTGCGTGACACTGCAGTGCCACTCCTAGATGGGCCCGGTGTTTGTGTCGGCCACTAGGGTCGCTTATCTTACTCACACAGCTACCTCATTGCGCCTCTTTTTTTCTTTGCGTCATGTGCTGTTTGGGGAGTGTTTTTTGGAAGGGCCATCCTGCGTGACACTGCAGTGCCACTCCTAGATGGGCCCGGTGTTTGTGTCGGCCACTAGGGTCGCTTATCTTACTCACACAGCTACCTCATTGCGCCTCTTTTTTTCTTTGCGTCATGTGCTGTTTGGGGAGTGTTTTTTGGAAGGGCCATCCTGCGTGACACTGCAGTGCCACTCCTAGATGGGCCAGGTGTTTGTGTCGGCCACTAGGGTCGCTTATCTTACTCACACAGCTACCTCATTGCGCCTCTTTTTTTCTTTGCGTCATGTGCTGTTTGGGGAGTGTTTTTTGGAAGGGCCATCCTGCGTGACACTGCAGTGCCACTCCTAGATGGGCCAGGTGTTTGTGTCGGCCACTAGGGTCGCTTATCTTACTCACACAGCTACCTCATTGCGCCTCTTTTTTTCTTTGCGTCATGTGCTGTTTGGGGAGTGTTTTTTGAAAGGGCCATCCTGCGTGACACTGCAGTGCCACTCCTAGATGGGCCAGGTGTTTGTGTCGGCCACTAGGGTCGCTTATCTTACTCACACAGCTACCTCATTGCGCCTCTTTTTTTCTTTGCGTCATGTGCTGTTTGGGGAGTGTTTTTTGGAAGGGCCATCCTGCGTGACACTGCAGTGCCACTCCTAGATGGGCCCGGTGTTTGTGTCGGCCACTAGGGTCGCTTATCTTACTCACACAGCTACCTCATTGCGCCTCTTTTTTTCTTTGCGTCATGTGCTGTTTGGGGAGTGTTTTTTGGAAGGGCCATCCTGCGTGACACTGCAGTGCCACTCCTAGATGGGCCAGGTGTTTGTGTCGGCCACTAGGGTCGCTTATCTTACTCACACAGCTACCTCATTGCGCCTCTTTTTTTCTTTGCGTCATGTGCTGTTTGGGGAGTGTTTTTTGGAAGGGCCATCCTGCGTGACACTGCAGTGCCACTCCTAGATGGGCCCGGTGTTTGTGTCGGCCACTAGGGTCGCTTATCTTACTCACACAGCTACCTCATTGCGCCTCTTTTTTTCTTTGCGTCATGTGCTGTTTGGGGAGTGTTTTTTGGAAGGGCCATCCTGCGTGACACTGCAGTGCCACTCCTAGATGGGCCAGGTGTTTGTGTCGGCCACTAGGGTCGCTTAGCTTAGTCATCCAGCGACCTCGGTGCAAATTTTAGGACTAAAAATAATATTGTGAGGTGTGAGGTATTCAGAATAGACTGAAAATGAGTGGAAATTATGGTTTTTGAGGTTAATAATACTTTGGGATCAAAATGACCCCCAAATTCTATGATTTAAGCTGTTTTTTAGTGTTTTTTGAAAAAAACACCCGAATCCAAAACACACCCGAATCCGACAAAAAAAATTCGGTGAGGCTTTGCCAAAACGCGGTCGAACCCAAAACACGGCCGCGGAACCGAACCCAAAACCAAAACACAAAACCCGAAAAATTTCAAGTGCACATCTCTACTAATAATAGTATTACTGCAATGTATTTATTTACTTATATATTAATTATTTATACAGCATATTGTGTTGCACTTTACAATTCGGACAGTCTAGTAATAAAACTAGAATGGGCATTAACAGACAGAGAGCTTCCAATCTATAGGGATATTGGGATTTGATACATGATGTTTAGGGCAGCATACTGTATAGACAAAGCTTAATGGGCTGTATGATCCAACTATACAGCAATGTATTAAGCAATTTTGGCCTAGCGTCAGAGGGTTGATAATTTGTTTGAACTGTGCAGAAGGGAGGTAATCGGGTAAAGAAGCTCAGGTAAGTTAGATGGGTGGTTCTAAAATTTGATAAGCTTGAATGAAGAGGTGTGTTTTCTGGGAACTCTTGAAAGTTCGGATGCTAGAGGAAGATATTTTGTGTGTGGCAGGGAATAGATTAGAATGAATGCCAGGGCCAATTTAGGCTTGTGGGGGCCTTGGGGCAACTAGGTTGTGGGTCCACCCAGCAATAAAATTGATCCCTAGGCCTTCCACCGCACCCCCCACCCCTGCTGCCAATGCCACTGCCACTATGCCCCATAGGTATATATGTCATCTGTTGTGGAGGAGAATGCAGGGGCATGTCTAATACAGAGGAAAAGGAAAAATGTGGAGCGGAACAGCTGCTTTGGGTTCTAGTGCACCCCGGCTGTAGCAGGTATGCAGAGAAAGTACAGAGCATGCCTGTAATGTCAGTGTTTGCGTTGCAGCAAAGTGAGGGGTCCTGCCCTGTCTATTTCTCCCACCGCCCTATAATCTGACCCTGAAGGGCAGTGACAGACTGGGGCATGAAGGGCCCACCGGGAAAATGCAATGTTAGGGGCCCATTTTTTGAGGTTTGGCTAACCATTACTGCATGGTCTGGGCACCTTGATACATAGCATATATATATAGTAAATACTGCTAGTGCATGCATGATAATGTACCAGATTAATAACAGCAATGCACTGTAGAAAATATGTAATTGTCCTGAGCAGTATAATGTAACATGTGCATAATGTATAATTCAAGTGTACAATCTGGACAAGCAGTGTGGCCCACCAGGGGGTTCCCCTGTGCCCCTATGGGGCAGTCCGGCCCTGCTGGAGAGTGCAACCCAGAAAAAGTCCTGTGATTATGAATGGGAGCAGGTAAGGGGGTTAGAGATACTCTGCAGATATTGGTGGAGGTGAGTCCGGAGCTATGATGACGCAAGAGAAGAGATCTTTGTTTGCGTAGCCTTGATTATGGCCTTGTATGCAAGTGCATTCTGTAAAATATAGGCAGCCAATGTAAGGACTGCCAGAGCAGCAGTACAAGACTGTCTTGCACGTACATTATTCCTATGGTTTGCATTAGCCACGTTTGTATAAACACAGCCTTACAGTACTTGGTCAACGCTTACATTCCCCTCCTACATCCACTCTAAGGGGTCTTCCCAGCAATGCGACTAAATCTGCACACGGATGGTTCAATAAGAAATGATTGTGTGCATGCACTAGATCAAAAAGCAGAATTTGCACCAAGGAATTGGTTTACATCCAGCTTTGCCCCTGAGAGCACAGAGGTCTCCGTAACTGCAAGTTGTTGCTTAAAAATTCTCATACTGTTTATAGTATTTTTTGTTTAAGGAGATTTTAATGAAACTCTATTATTTACTTTGAAAGAACGTGTAAAAAGCCACTTCAATTGGAAACCAATTTTATTTGATTTGTAAAATCAAGCTGACTTGATTTGATGAAATAAAGGCTATAGAAAGACACGTTTTTCATGACTTATATAATCCCTGTGGAGTGATCATATGTATCCTGCAATACGTTGTTGAGTAATATCGGTGAGTACCAATCAAAGCATTGTTTGTATAGTCTGTCACTTTGACACCTGATGAATAATGCATTCCTAAGGACTGCAGACCCAGGAGGGGAAGGGGGGCACTTTGAGTAATACAATTCCCTTTTCCTGCTATATACTTAAAATTAACAGTGAAATACCATGTTTCAAATGTGCAGAACATATAATAAATATATATATATAGATATATAGATATATAGATATATATACAGTAGATATATATAGTTCAAACAAACAAGACAGCAATCATGAAAAAAATTCTTTAGGAGCGGTGCAGGGTCCAAAATGTAGAATACAAAAACACTCACTTTTGTAAAAAAAAAAAAAAAGTACAAGAACCATCGGGATCCGGTCTGAAGATCGACACTGTCTAGGGCGACAATGTTTAGGTCGACCACTATTGGTTGACAGTCACTAGGTCGACAGAGCTGGAAGGTCGACAGGTCAAAAGGTTTTTCACATTTTTTCTTTTTTTTTACTTTTTCATACTTAACGAACCACCTGGATTACGATTGGAACGGTAATCTGTGTCGACCTTCCAACCTTGTTGACCTATAGTGGTCGACCTAGACACTGTCGATTTGATGATCCACACCAGAACCAGCAGGGGATGTTTATTAGAGAATCATCAGTGTAATTTTCATGCAGACTCCAAAAGTGAATGTATATATATATATATATATATATATATATAGAGAGAGAGAGAGAGAGAGAGTAAAGGCGATGAAACATTCAGCGGCACTCAGGATCTCTTTCAGCAAAAACTGTATATTAAAATCACAGCGTTCTATGCTGTGATTTTAATATACAGTTTTTGCTGAAAGAGACCCTGAGTGCCGCTGAATGCTTCATCGCCTTTACTCTACCTAATTTGTATCAGAGGGCTCCAGGGCAACTAACTGGAGTTGTGGGAGTGCCGGTCCTTATATTGTCTATATATATATATATATATATATATATATATATATATACAGTATGTACACATACATAGGTTTTTCTCTATCGTCCTAAGTGGATGCTGGGGTTCCTGAAAGGACCATGGGGAATAGCGGCTCCGCAGGAGACAGGGCACAAAAGTAAAGCTTTTACAGGTCAGGTGGTGTGTACTGGCTCCTCCCCCTATGACCCTCCTCCAGACTCCAGTTAGTTAGATTTTTGTGCCCGGCCGAGAAGGGTGCAATTCTAGGTGGCTCTCATAAAGAGCTGCTTAGAGAGTTTAGCTTAGGTTTTTTGTTTTACAGTGATTCCTGCTGGCAACAGGATCACTGCAACGAGGGACAGAGGGGAGAAGAAGTGAACTCACCTGCGTGCAGGATGGATTGGCTTCTTGGCTACTGGACATGAAGCTCCAGAGGGACCATCACAGGTACAGCCTGGATGGTCACCGGAGCCACGCCGCCGGCCCCCTCACAGATGCTGAAGCAAGAAGAGGTCCAGAATCGGCGGCTGAAGACTCCTGCAGTCTTCTAAAGGTAGCGCACAGCACTGCAGCTGTGCGCCATTTTCCTCTCAGCACACTTCACACGGCAGTCACTGAGGGTGCAGGGCGCTGGGGGGGGGGCGCCCTGGGAGGCAAATGAAAACCTTTAAAAAGGCTAAAAATACCTCACATATAGCCCCAGAGGCTATATGGAGATATTTACCCCTGCCTAAATGTACTAAATAGCGGGAGACGAGCCCGCCGGAAAAGGGGCGGGGCCTATCTCCTCAGCACACGGCGCCATTTTCTGTCACAGCTCCGCTGGTCAGGAAGGCTCCCAGGTCTCTCCCCTGCACTGCACTACAGAAACAGGGTATAACAGAGAGGGGGGGGCAAAATAAATGGCAATATATTAATATAAAAGCAGCTATAAGGGAGCACTTAATCATAAGGCTATCCCTGTCATATATAGCGCTTTTTGGTGTGTGCTGGCAGACTCTCCCTCTGTCTCCCCAAAGGGCTAGTGGGTCCTGTCTTCGTATAGAGCATTCCCTGTGTGTCTGCTGTGTGTCGGTACGTGTGTGTCGACATGTATGAGGACGTTATTGGTGTGGAGGCGGAGCAATTGCCAAATATGAGGATGTCACCTTCTAGGGGGTCGACACCAGAATGGATGCCTTTATTTGTGGAATTACGGGATAGCGTCAACTCGCTTAAGCAGTCGTTTGCCGACATGAGGCGGCCGGACACTCAATTAGTGCCTGTCCAGGCGCCTCAAACACCGTCAGGGGCTGTAAAACGCCCCTTGCCTCAGTCGGTCGACACAGACCCAGACACAGGCACTGATTCCGGTGGTGAAGGTGACGAATCAACCGTATTTTCCAGTAGGGCCACACGTTATATGATTTTGGCAATAAAGGAGATGTTACATTTAGCTGATACTACAGGTACCACTAAACAGGGTATTATGTGGGGTGTGAAAAAACTACCAGTAGTTTTTACCGAATCAGAAGAATTAAATGACGTGTGTGATGAAGCGTGGGGTGCCCCGATAAAAAACTGCTAATTTCAAAGAAGTTATTGGCTTTATACCCTTTCCCGCCAGAGGTTAGGGAGCGCTGGGAAACACCTCCTAGGGTGGACAAAGCGCTAACACGCTCATCAAAACAAGTGGCGTTACCCTCTCCTGAGACGGCCGCACTTAAAGATCCATCAGATAGGAGGATGGAAAATATCCAAAAAGGTATATACACACATGCAGGTGTTATACTACGACCAGCTATTGCGACTGCCTGGATGTGCAGTGCTGGGGTAGTTTGGTCAGAGTCCCTGATCGAAAATATTGATACCCTGGACAGGGACAATATTTTACTGTCGTTAGAACAAATAAAGGATGCATTTCTTTATATGCGTGATGCACAGAGAGATATCTGCACACTGGCATCACGGGTAAGTGCTATGTCCGTTTCGGCCAGAAGAGCTTTATGGACACGACAGTGGACAGGCGATGCGTAGAGGAGTTATTTGGGGTCGGTCTATCGGATTTGGTGGCCACGGCTACGGCCGGGAAATCCACCTTTCTACCTCAAGTCACTCCCCAACTGAAAAAGGCACCGACCTTTCAACGCAGCCCTTTCGTTCCTTTAAAAATAAGAGAGCAAAGGGCTATTCATATCTGCCACGAGGCAGAGGACGAGGGAAGAGACAGCAACAGGCAGCTCCTTCCCAGGAACAGAAGCCCTCCCCGGCTTCTACAAAAGCCTCAGCATGACGCTGGGGCTTCGCAAGCGGACTCGGGGGCGGTAGGCGGTCGTCTCAAGAATTACAGCGCGCAGTGGGCTCACTCGCAGGTAAATCCCTGGATCCTGCAGATAATATCTCAGGGGTACAGGTTGAAATTAGAGACAGAGCCACCTCGCCGTTTCCTGAAGTCTGCTTTACCAACGTCCCCCTCAGAAAGGGAGACGGTTTTGGAAGCCATTCACAAGCTGTATTCTCAGCAGGTGATAGTCAAGGTACCTCTTCTACAACAAGGGAAGGGGTATTATTCCACTCTTTTTGTGGTACCGAAGCCGGATGGCTCGGTAAGGCCTATTCTAAATCTGAAGTCCTTGAACCTGTACATAAAGAAGTCCAAGTTCAAGATGGAGTCACTCAGAGCAGTGATAGCGAACCTGGAAGAAGGGGACTTTATGGTATCCTTGGACATCAAGGATGCGTATCTCCACGTTCCAATTACCCCTCACACCAGGGGTACCTCAGGTTCGTTGTACAAAACTGTCACTATCAGTTCAGACGCTGCCGTTTGGTTTGTCCACGGCACCTCGGGTCTTTACAAAGGTAATGGCCGAGATAATATTTCTTCTTCGAAGAAAAGGCGTATTAATTATCCCATACTTGGACGATCTCCTAATAAGGGCAAGGTCCAGAGAACAGCTAGAGATGGGTTTAGCACTATCTCAAGAGGTGCTAAAGCAGCACGGATGGATTCTGAATATTCCAAAATCCCAATTAATGCCGACAACTCGTCTGCTGTTCCTGGGGATGATTCTGGACACAGTTCAGAAAAAGGTTTTTCTTCCCGAAGAAAAAGCCAAGGAGTTATCTGACCTGGTCAGGAACCTCCTAAAACCAGGAAAGGTGTCTGTACATCAATGCACAAGAGTCCTGGGAAAAAATGGTAGCTTCTTACGAAACAATCCCTTTCGGCAGATTCCATGCAAAGGGATCTGTTGGACAAATGGTCAGGGTCGCATCTTCAGATGCACCTGCGGATAACCCTGTCGCCGAGGACAAGGGTATCCCTTCTGTGGTGGTTGCAGGAGGCTCATCTATTGGAGGGCCGCAGATTCGGCATGCAGGATTGGATCCTGGTGACCACGGAGGCCAGCCTGAGAGGCTGGGGAGCAGTCACACAGGGAAGAAATTTCCAGGGAGTGTGGTCGAGCCTGAAAAAGTCTCTTCACATAAGCATTCTGGAACTAAGAGCAATCTACAATGCTCTAAGCCAGGCGGAACCTCTGCTTCAAGGAAGACCGGTGTTGATCCAGTCGGACAACATCACGGCAGTCGCCCATGTAAACAGACAGGGCGGCACAAGAAGCAGGAGGGCAATGGCAGAAGCTGCCAGGATCCTTCGCTGGGCGGAGAATCACGTGATAGCACTGTCAGCAGTATTCATCCCGGGCGTGGACAACTGGGAAGCAGACTTCCTCAGCAGACACGACCTTCACCCGGGAGAGTGGGGACTTCATCCAGAAGTTTTCCACATGCTATTAAACCGTTGGGTAAAACCAATGGTGGACATGATGGCGTCTCGCCTCAACAAAACACTGGACAGGTATTGCGCCAGGTCAAGAGATCCGCAGGCAATAGCTGTGGACGCGCTGGTAACACCTTGGGTGTACCAGTCGGTATATGTGTTTCCTCCTCTGCCTCTCATACCAAAGGTATTGAGGATTATACGGCAAAGAGGAGTAAGACTAGTGGCTCCGGATTAGCCAAGAAGGACTTGGTACCCGGAACTTCAAGAGATGGTCACGGACGATCCGTGGCCTCTACTTCTGAGAAGGGACCTGCTTCAGCAGGGTACTTGTCTTTTTCAAGAATTACCGCGGCTGCGTTTGACGGCATGGCGTTTGAATGCCAGATCCTAAAAAGGAAAAGGCATTCCAGAAGAAGTCATTCCTACCTTGATAAAGGCAAGGAAGGAAGTCACCGCGAAGCATTATCGCCGTATTTGGCGAAAATATGTTGCGTGGTGCGAGCAGCGGAGTGCTCCGATGGAGGAATTTCAACTGGGTCGTTTTCCTACATTTCCTGCAATCAGGATTGTCTATGGGTCTCAAATTGGGATCTATTAAGGTTCAAATTTCGGCCCTATCAATATTCTTCCAAAAAAAAAAAAAAAAAAAAAAGAATTGGCCTCAGTCCCTGAGGTCCAGATTTTTATCAAAGGAGTACTGCATATACAGCCTCCTGTGGTGCCTAAGGTGGCACCGTGGGATCTAAATGTAGTTTTAGATTCCTCAAATCCAATTGGTTTGAACCACTAAAGAATGTGGATTTGAAATATCTCACATGGAAAGTGACTATGTTACTGGCCCTGGCTTCGGCCGGGAGAGTATCTGAACTGGCGGCTTTGTTTTATAAAAGCCCTTATTTAATTTTCCATTCGACATAGGGCAGAGCTGCGGACGCGTCCGCATTTTCTCCCTAAGGTGGTATCAGCGTTTCACCTGAACCAGCCTATTGTAGTGCCTGCGGCTACAGACGACTTGAAGGACTCCAAGTTGTTGGACGTTGTCAGAGCCTTAAAAATATACATTTAAAGGACGGCTGGAGTCAGAAAATCTGACTCGCTGTTTATACTGTATGCACCCAACAAGTTGGGTGCACCTGCTTCTAAGCAGTCGATTGCTCGTTGGATTTGTAACAAAATTCAACTTGTACATTCTGTGGCAGGCCTGCCACAGCCTAAATCTGTTAAGGCCCATTCCGCAAGGAAGGTGGGCTCATCTTGGGCGGCTGCCCGAGGGGTCTTGGCATTACAACTCTGCCGAGCAGCTACGTGGTCAGGGGAGAACACGTTTGTAAATTTTTACAAATTTGATACCCTGGCAAAGGAGGACCTGGAGTTCTCTCATTCGGTGCTGCAGAGTCATCCGCACTCTCCCGCCCGTTTGGGAGCTTTGGTATAATCCCCATGGTCCTTTCAGGAACCCCAGCATCCACTTAGGACGATAGAGAAAATAAGAATTTACTTACCGATAATTCTATTTCTCGGAGTCCGTAGTGGATGCTGGGCGCCCATCCCAAGTGCGGATTATCTGCAATACTTGTACATAGTTATTGTTAACTAATTCGGGTTATTGTTTAGGAAGCCATCTTTCAGAGGCTCCTCTGTTATCATACTGTTAACTGGGTTTAGATCACAAGTTGTACGGTGTGATTGGTGTGGCTGGTATGAGTCTTACCCGGGATTCAAAATCCTCCCTTATTGTGTACGCTCGTCCGGGCACAGTACCTAACTGGAGTCTGGAGGAGGGTCATAGGGGGAGGAGCCAGTACACACCACCTGACCTGTAAAAGCTTTACTTTTGTGCCCTGTCTCCTGCGGAGCCGCTATTCCCCATGGTCCTTTCAGGAACCCCAGCATCCACTACGGACTCCGAGAAATAGAATTATCGGTAAGTAAATTCTTATTTTTTATTTCACTAATTTATAAAAACATCATTAAAATCAGCAAGAACGTTTTTTTTTTATCTATAGTATATATTGCATTAGATGTTTTGCTAGTTTGCTAGAGCATAAAACAACCAATTATGGGGTACAATTACTAAGCAGTGATAAGAGCGGAGAAGTGAGCCAGTGGAGATATTTCCCCATCAACCAATCAGCAGCTCTGTGTCATTTTATAGTATGCAAATTATAGATGTTACTTCAGTGCTGATTGGTTGCCATGGGCAATTTCTCCACTGGCTCACTTCTCCGCTCTTATCACTGCTTAGTAAATGTACCCCTAAGTTAGTTAAACAGATAAGTAATAGGTGCAGATGTGTCCCTGGTCACAGGGCCGGCAACAGAAATCTTGGGGCCCGGTACACTATGGGGCCCCCGCAACCCCCCTTAACTTGGCAGAGAGTGGCTTTAAAAAAATAGTACATATATGTCATTCTTCAGTTACATGGTGCGTAAAAATATTTGCTTCTGTTTGTGCACAACATTCAGGTCCGGCTCTATCATTAGGCACCATCCACTGGAGGGCTCCACTGAATTCATCTAGCAAAAAACTGAAGGATGTCTCTGTATGCGGTCAGTAACGAACTTAAAGATGGGATGGAACACAATAAGGAGCATGCAAATATATGTATGTCTGTGCGTATACACATGTATACACAAACAATTTTTGTGGGCTGTAGATGGCATCCCGGCGGATCAGATGCTGGTGCTTACAATACTGACTCCAGAATGTTGATGCAAGAATCCTGACAGCTGGAATCCTAAATGTTAGTGTTTAGGCTGCCGGGAGGGAGGGCTAGGGTAAGGGGTAAGATGAATTCATTTAATTTAAGATGACGTTATTATGGTGCTTGGGATGCCACTGTCAGTTTTCTGACTGTGTATATATGTATAATGATGCTATTCACCCCAGCCTATTTAGTGGCCACTTGCATCTCCCCTCCGGGTGGTGTGTGTGTGTGTGTGTGTGTGTGTGTGTGTGTGTGTGTGTGTGTGTGTGTGTGTGTGTGTGTGTGCGGTTGCAGGTTAGGGGGCACTAGGCTGAAGGTTTGCCTAGGGTGCAGAGAGATCTTGCACCGGCCCTTTGATTTGGTCGTGGACCACCAATCCAAGGCACCCCTGCAAGTGTCCTGAGGCACCCCAGGGTGCCATGGCAACAGTTTGGGAGCTGTACCCAGCTTAATTATTGCAGCTGATCTGTGAGTTACAGCTCCCAGCTCCACTCCTGCAACAAAAATGCAACAATGTAATTTAAGTGACAAGCTGCATAGAGTAACCCTTTCTGTGACTGCTGCACAGGCATCACACAACCTCTATTCATTTGGCTAAATTCAATTAGGGGAGATGTTCTCACCCCCCCCCCCCTCCCCAGTAAGTGCAGGTATATACAGCATGTACGGTACCATTGGGCTCACAGATATTTTCTTGCAATACACTATGTACACAGAAACATAGAATTTTACTGCAGATAAGAACCACATGGCCCATCCAGTCTGCCCTTCAGGGTTAAGGCATTAGGGTTAGTTTAGAAGTCTGAGTTCGGGTCAGAGCCAGTAACAGAAATCTTGGGGCCCGGTACACTGATATCTCAGGGGCCCCCGCAACCCCCCTTAACTTGGCGGAGTATAGTATAAATATATATATATATGTGAAAGTAGAGAAAAGGGCACCTTCAAGTGTCTAGGTAATTGTGTACAGTGTATACCCAGTGTGGATAGGAAATGAACACTACTTATCTGGAGCGTATAATTTCCTTCGGTCGTGAGACCAACAATGGAGCATAAAAGAGATAGAGGAAATATAACATAGCGCGTACCGTTCACTTCCGGTTTTACGAATAGCGCTTCCGCCGGCTTGTGAAGCGCATCGTGGAGCGCATCATCATATTAATGACGATGCACATGTAAATAAAGCTGGTGGAGCACACAATGGGGTATATTTACTAAGCTCCCGATTTTGACCGAGATGCCGTTTTTTCTTCAAAGTGTCATCTCGGTTAATCTCGGTAATTTACTAAACACTAATCACGGCAGTGATGAGGGCATTCGTAATTTTTTGCAAGTTCTGGTAAAAAATTACGAATGAATACACCATCGGTCAAAACGCGGCTGTTTAAGTATGAATCTCGGTCATTTACTAAGAAGTGCAAAGCCAAAAAAGAACAAACACTGCCGTGAAAAATTACAACTCGTAAAAAAGTGCTAAAAAAAAACAGACCTTTTTTTTTTATTCGTGATTGGATAGGCATGCACGGATCCATGAGATCCGTGCATGTATATCAGTGGGAAGGGGTGGGAAAGTGCTTATTTTTTAAAAAAAAATTGCGTGGGGTCCCCCCTCCTAAGCATAACCAGCCTCGGGCTCTTTGAGCCGATCCTGGTTGCAGAAATATGGTGAAAAAAATGACAGGGGTTCCCCCATATTTAAGCAACCAGCATCGGGCTCTGCGCCTGGTCCTGGTCCCAAAAATACGGGGGAAAAAAAGAGTAGGGGTCCCCCGTATTTTTAAAACCAGCACCGGGCTCCACTAGCTGGACAGATAATGCCACAGCCGGGGGTCACTTTTATACAGCGCCCTGCGGCCGTGGCATCAAAAATCCAACTAGTCACCCCTGGCCGGGGTACCCTGGGGGAGTGGGAACCCCTTCAATCAAGGGGTCCCCCCCCCCCAGCCACCCAAGGGCCAGGGGTGAAGCCCGAGGCTGTCCCCCCCCATCCAATGGGCTGCGGATGGGAGGGCTGATAGCCTTTGTTGTAAAATAAAAGATATTGTTTTTAGTAGCAGTACTACAAGTCCCAGCAAGCCTCCCCCGCATGCTGGTACTTGGAGAACCACAAGTACCAGCATGCGGCGGAAAAACGGGCCCGCTGGTACCTGTAGTACTACCACTAAAAAAATACCCAAAAAAACACAAGACACACACACCGTGAAAGTATAATTTTATTACATACATACACACATACATACATACTTACCTTATGTTCTCACGCAGGTCGGTCCTCTTCTCCAGTAGAATCCAAGGGGTACCTGTTGAAGAAATTCTACTCACGAGATCCAGGGGTCCAGGCTCCTCGGCAAATCCAGGGATAATCCACGTACTTGAATAAAACAAAAAAACGGTTGCCCGACCACGAACTGAAAGGTGACCCATGTTTGCACATGGGTCACCTTCCCACGAATGCCAGAAACCCACTTTGCCTTCTGGCTAAGTGGGTTTCTTCAGCCAATCAGGGAGTGCCACGTTGTAGCACCCTCCTGATCGGCTGTGTGCTCTTGTCCTCACTGACAGGCAGCACACGGCAGTGTTACAATGTAGCGCCTATGCGCTACATTGTAACCAATGGTGGGAACTTTCTGCCCTGCGGTTGACCTAAAGTGACGTCACCGCTGAGCAGAAAGTTCCCAGCATTGGTTACAATGTAGCGCATAGGCGCTACATTGTAACACTGCCGTGTGCCGCCTGTCACTCAGTACAGGAGCACACAGCTGATCAGGAGAGTGCTACAACGTGGCACTCCCTGATTGGCTGAAGAAACCCACTTAGCCAGAAGGCAAAGTGGGTTTCTGGCATTCGTGGGAAGGTGACCCATGTGCAAACATGGGTCACCTTTCAGTTCGTGGTCGGGCAACCGTTTTTTTGTTTTATTCAAGTACGTGGATTATCCCTGGATTTGCCGAGGAGCCTGGACCCCTGGATCTCGTGAGTAGAATTTATTCAACAGGTAGCCCTTGGATTCTACTGGAGAAGAGGACCGACCTGCGTGGGAACATAAGGTAAGTATGTATGTATGTGTGTATGTATGTAATAAAATTATACTTTCACGGTGTGTGTGTCTTGTGTTTTTTTGGGTATTTTTTTAGTGGTAGTACTACAGGTACCAGCGGGCCCGTTTTTCCGCCGCATGCTGGTACTTGTGGTTCTCCAAGTACCAGCATGCGGGGGAGGCTTGCTGGGACTTGTAGTACTGCTACTAAAAACAATATCTTTTATTTTACAACAAAGGCTATCAGCCCTCCCATCCGCAGCCCATTGGATGGGGGGGGACAGCCTCGGGCTTCACCCCTGGCCCTTGGGTGGCTGGGGGGGGGGGGGACCCCTTGATTGAAGGGGTTCCCACTCCCCCAGGGTACCCCGGCCAGGGGTGACTAGTTGGATTTTTGATGCCACGGCCGCAGGGCGCTGTATAAAAGTGACCCCCGGCTGTGGCATTATCTGTCCAGCTAGTGGAGCCCGGTGCTGGTTTTAAAAATACGGGGGACCCCTACTCTTTTTGTCCCCCGTATTTTTGGGACCAGGACCAGGCGCAGAGCCCGATGCTGGTTGCTTAAATATGGGGGAACCCCTGTCATTTTTTTGCCCATATTTCTGCAACCAGGATCGGCTCAAAGAGCCCGAGGCTGGTTATGCTTAGGAGGGGGGACCCCACGCATTTTTTTGGGGGATTTTACATTGTTTAATTAAAAATAAAATAAAAAAAGAACCCCAGCACGGATCACACAGATCCGGCCGAGATTGATTGTAAAAAAAAACGGCAGTGTTTTGCTAATCACTGCCGTAAAATTAGGTAAAAAAAAACGAATGACATCGACATCGGAAGAAAAGAAAAACACGAATACGACAGCTTAGTAAATCCATCGTAATAAATTCAAAAAGTTGCAGTTTTACACTGTCGATGTCATTCGTGATTGAACTTTGACCTATTTTCGGAAATTACGAATGTTAGTAAATGTACCCCAATGAAGTAATACATTAGGTGCACAAGGAAAGGGGATAATTTTCCTATAATACGTCCCCATTAGAGAAACAAATTCTGATGTATTTATCAGTTACATAAATAAATAGATAAAAAGTTTAAAACCATAAGTTATAAGAAATAATAATATGTAAAGTTTATATATATATGTAGATTTTATATATAAATATATATACAGATGGAGCCACGCTAATCGTGGCTCTGTCTGTGCCTGGGTGCGCCCACCACGTTGTCGCCTATGGCCGGGGCATGCACACATCCATGACGCGCACCTGCTCCATCCACTATAATGGAAGCATCTGAGTGCACTTCCGGTCTGACTAGGCGAACGGATCACCTAGTCACGCCAGGAGCGCTTGTTTGCGATGGAGCTGCCTCAGATGAGCACGGCTCCATCTGTGTATATATAATACAAATGTACAAATATACATATATACAGATGGAGCCGCGCTCATCTGAGGCAAACAAGCGCTCCCCGTCTGCCTAGTAACGCCGGAAAAGCACTCAGACACTCCCATTCTAGTGAATGGGGCACGTGCGTGTCACGGACGCACGTGCGTACATACGGGCGGGCACGCCCAGGCACAGACAGAGCCACGATTAGTGTGGCTCCATCTGTATATATGCACATACAGTTGTGCTCATAAGTTTACATACCCTAGCAGAATTTGTGATTTTCTGGCCATTTGACAGAGAATATGAATGATAACTCACAAACTTTTCTTTCACTCATGGTTAGTGGTTGGGTGAACACATTTAGTGTCAAACAACTGTGTTTACTTTTATTTCTCTAACGTCCTCAGTGGATGCTGGGGACTCCGTCAGGACCATGGGGTTTAGCGGCTCTGCAGGAGACAGGGCACAATAATAAAAGCTTTAGGATCAGGTGGTGTGCACTGGCTCCTCCCCCTATGACCCTCCTCCAAGCCTCAGTTAGATTCTTGTGCCCGGCCGAGAAGGGTGCAATCTAGGTGGCTCTCCTGAGCTGCTTAGAATAAAAGTTTAAGTTAGGTTTTTTATTTTCAGTGAGTCCTGCTGGCAACAGGCTCACTGCTACGAGGGACTTAGGGGAGAGAAGTAAACTCACCTGCGTGCAGGATGGATTTGCTTCTTAGGCTACTGGACACCATTAGCTCCAGAGGGAGTCGGAACACAGGTCTCACCCTGGGGTTCGTCCCGGAGCCGTGCCGCCGACCCCCCTTGCAGATGCCGAAGTTGAAGAGGTCCAGAGGTCCAGAAACAGGCGGCAGAAGACTTTCAGTCTTCATAAGGTAGCGCACAGCACTGCAGCTGTGCGCCATTGTTGTCAGCACACTTCATACCGGCGGTCACTGAGGGTGCAGGGCGCTGGGGGGGGCGCCCTGGGCAGCAATGTATTATACCTTTTTATGGCTAAAATACATCACATATAGCCCTTGAGGCTATATGGATGTATTTAACCCCTGCCAGATCTCACAAACTCCGGGAGAAGAGCCCGCTGTTTTAGGGGGCGGGGCCTATTCTCCTCAGCACACGGCGCCATTTTCCTGCTCAGCTCTGCTGTGAGGAAGGCTCCCAGGCTCTCCCCTGCACTGCACTACAGAAACAGGGTTAAAACAGAGAGGGGGGGCACTTATTTGGCGATATGATTACATATGTGAAAATGCTATAAGGGAAAACACTTGTATAAGGGGTTGTCCCTGTATAATTATAGCGTTTTTGGTGTGTGCTGGCAAACTCTCCCTCTGTCTCCCCAAAGGGCTAGTGGGGTCCTGTCTTCTATCAGAGCATTCCCTGTGTGTGTGCTGTGTGTCGGTACGTGTGTGTCGACATGTAGGAGGACGATGTTGGTGAGGAGGCGGAGCAAATTGCCTGTATTGGTGATGTCACTCTCTAGGGAGTCGACACCGGAATGGATGGCTTATTTAGGAATTACGTGATAATGTCAACACGATGCAAGGTCGATTGACGACATGAGACGGCCGGTAAACAAATTAGTACCTGTCCAGGCGTCTCAGACACCGTCAGGGGCTTGTAAAAACGCCCATTTACCTCAGTGGTCGACACAGACACGGACACTGACTTCAGTGTCGACGGTGAAGAAACAAACGTATTTTCCTTTAGGGCCACACGTTACATGTTAAGGGCAATGAAGGAGGTGTTACATATTTCTGATACTACAAGTACCACAAATAAGGGTATTATGTAGGGTGGGAATAATCTACTTGTAGTTTTTCCTGAATCAGATAAATTAAAGTGTGTGATGATACGTGGGTTTCCTCCGATAGAAAATTATTGGAGGTATACCCTTTCCCGCCAGAAGTGAGGGCGAGTTGGGAAACACACCTTAGGGTGGATAAGGCGCTCACACGCTTATAAAAAAAGTGGCGTTACCGTCTCCAGATACGGCCGCCCTCAAGGAGCCAGCTGATAGGAAGCTGAAAAATATCCTAAAAAGTATATACACACATACTGGTGTTATACTACGACCAGCAATCGCCTCAGCCTGGATGTGCAGCGCTGGGGGGGCTTGGTCGGATTTCCTGACTGAAAATATTGATACCCTTGACAGGAACAATATTTTATTGACTATAGAGCATTTTAAGGATGCATTTCTATATATGCGAGATGCGCAGAGGGATATTTGCATTCTGGCATCAAGAGTAGATGTGATGTCCATATCTGCCAGACGATGTTTATAGACACGACAGTGGTCAGGTGATGCAGATTCCAGACGGCACATGGAAGTATTGCCATATAAAGGGGCGGTCCATCGGACCTGGTGGCCATGGCAACAGCTGGAAAATCCACTTTTGTTACCCCAAGTCACATCTCAGCAGAAAAGGACACAGTCTTTTCAGTCTCAGTCCTTTCGTACCCATAAAGGCAGGCGGGCAAAAGGCCAGTCATATCTGCCCAGTGTTAGAGGAAAGGGAAGAAGACTGCAGCAGGCAGCCCATTCCCAGGAACAGAAGTCCTCCATAGCTTCTGCCAAGTCCGCAGCATGACGCTGGGGCCATACAAGCGGACTCAGGTGCGGTGGGGGGTCATCTCAAGAGTTTCAGCACGCAGTGGGCTCACTCGCAAGTGGACTCCTGGATCCTACACGTAGTATCCCAGGTGTACATTGGAAATTCGAGACGTCTTCCCCTCACAAGTTCCTGAAGTCTGCTTTACCAACGTCTCCCTCCGACAGGGAGGCAGTATTGGGAAAAAATTCACAGGCTGTATTCCCAGCAGGTGATAATCAAAGTACCCCTCCTACAACAAGGGAAGGGGTATTATTCCACACTATATTGTGGTACTGAAGCCAAACGGCTCGGTGAGATCTAAAAGATTTGAACAATTACATACAAGGGTTCAAATCAAGATGGAGTCACTCAGAGCAGTGATAGCGAACCAGGACGATATGGTGTCACTGGATATCAGGGACGCTTACCTACATGTCCAAATTTTGCCCTTCTCACCAAGGGTATCTCAGGTTCGTGGTACAGAACTGTCACTATCAGTTCAGACGCTGCCGTTTGGATTGTCCACGGCACCCCGGGTCTTTACCATGGTAATGGCCGAAATGATGATTCTTCCTAAAAGAAATATGGACGCTTTCCTGATAAGGGCAAGGTCCAGAGAACAGTTGGCGGTCGGAGTAGCACTATCTCAAGTAGTTCTACGACAGCACGAGTGGATTCTAAATATTCCAAAATCGCAGCTTTTTCCGACGACACGTCTAATGTTCCTAGGAATGATTCTGGACACAGTCCAGAAAAGGATGTTTTCTCCCGGAGAAGAAGGCCAGGGAGTTATCCGAGCTAGTCAGGAACCTCCTAAAACCAGGAAAAGTATCAGTGCATCATTGCACAAGGGTCCTGTGAAAAATGGTGGTTTCTTACAAAGCGATCCCATTCGGTAGATTTCACGCAAGAACCTTTCAGTGGAATCTGCTGGGAAAATGGTCCGGATCGCATCTTCAGATGCATCAGCGGATAACCCTGTCTCCAAGGACAAGGGTGTTTTCTTCTGCGGTGGCTGCAGAGTGTTCATCTATGAAAGGGCCGCAGATTCGACATTCAGGACTGGGTCCTGGTGACCACGGATGCCAGCCTGAGTGGCTGGGGAGCAGTCACACAAGGAAAAAATTTCCAGGGAGTGTGATCAAGTCTGGAGACTTCTCTCCACATAAATATACTGGAGCTAAGGGCAATTTACAAGGCTCTAAGCTTAGCAAGACCTCTGCTTCAAGGTCAGCCGGTATTGATCCAGTGGGACAACATCACGGCAGTCGCCCGCGTAAACAGACAGGGCGGCACATGAAGCAGGAGGGAAATGGCAGAAACTGCAAGGATTCTTCGCTGGGCGAAAAATCATGTGATAACACTCTCAGCAGTGTTAATTCCGGGAGTGGAAAACTGGGAAGCAGACTTCCTCAGCAGGCATAACCTCCACCCGGGAGAGTGGGGACTTCAGCGGGAAGTCTTCCACATGATTGTAAACCGTTGGGAAAAACCAAAGGTGGACATGATGGCGTCCCGCCTGAACAAAAAACTAGACAGATATTGCGCCAGGTCAAGGGACCCTCAGGCAATAGCGGTGGACGCTCTGGTAACACTGTGGGTGTACCAGTCAGGGTATGTGTTCCCTCCTATACATCTCATACCAAAAGTACTGAGAATCATAGGAAGGAGATGAGTAAGAACGATACTCGTGGTTCCGGATGGGTCAAGAAGGACTTGGTACCCGGAACTTCAAGAGATGCTCACGGAAGAACCGTGGCCTCTACCTTTAAGAGAGGACCTGCTCCAGCAGGGGCCTTGTCTGTTCCAAGACTTACCGCGGCTGCGTTTGACGGCATGGCAGTTGAACGCCGGATCCTGAAATGGCATTCCAGATGAAGTCATCCCTACCCTGGTCGAAGCCAGGAAGGATGTAATCGCAAAACATTTTCACCGCATTGGGCGAAAATATGTTGCGTGGTGTGAGGCCAAGAAGGTCCCTACAGAGGAATTCCAACTGGGTCGTTTCCTACATTTCCTGAAAACAGGACTGTCTATGGGCCTAAAATTAGGGTCCATTAAGGTTCAAATTTCGACCCTGTCGAATTTCTTCCAGAAAGAACTGGCTTCAGTGCCTGAAGTTCAGACGTTTGTAAAAGGGGTACTGCATATACAGCCTCCTTTTGTGCCCCCAGTGGCACCTTGGGATCTCAATGTTGTTTTGAGTTTCCTAAAGTCACATTGGTTTGATCCACTCACCACTGTGGAATTAAAATATTTCACATGGAAGGTGAAAATTCTATTAGCCCTGGCTTCAGCCAGGCGTGTGTCAGAATGGGCGACTTTATCATATAAAAGCCCTTACTTAATTTTTTATTCTGACAGGGCAGAATTGAGGACTCGTCCTCAATTTCTCCTTAAGGTGTTTTCTGTTTTTCACATGAACCAACCTATTGTGGTACCTGCGGCTACTAGGGACTTGGAGGACTCCAAGTTACTTAACGTTGTCAGGGCCCTGAAAATATACGTTTCCAGGACGACTGGAGTCAGAAAATCTGACTCGCTGTTTAGCCTGTATGCACCCAACAAGATGGGTGTTCCTGCTTCTAAGCAGACGATTGCTCGCTGGATTTGTAGTACAATTCAGCTTGCACATTCTGTGGCAGCCTTGCCACAGCCAAAATCAGTAAAAGCCCATTCCACAAGGAAGTGGGCTCATCTTGGGCGGCTGCCCGAGGGGTCTCGGCTTTACAACTTTGCCGAGCTGCTACTTGGTCAGGGGCACACCCTGACTGAGGAGGACCTGGAGTTCTCACATTCGGTGCTGCAGAGTCATCCGCACTCTCCCGCCCGTTTGGGAGCTTTGGTATAATCCCCATGGTCCTGACGGAGTCCCCAGCATCCACTTAGGACGTTAGAGAAAATAAGAATTTACTTACCGATAATTCTATTTCTCGTAGTCCGTAGTGGATGCTGGGCGCCCATCCCAAGTGCGGATTGTCTGCAATACTTGTACATAGTTATTGTTACAAAAATCGGGTTATTCTTGTTGTGAGCCATCTTTTCAGAGGCTCCTTCGTTGTTATCATACTGTTAACTGGGTTCAGATCATAGGTTGTACGGTGTGATTGGTGTGGCTGGTATGAGTCTTACCCGGGATTCAATATCCTTCCTTATTATGCACGCTCGTCCGGGCACAGTATCCTAACTGAGGCTTGGAGGAGGGTCATAGGGGGAGGAGCCAGTGCACACCACCTGATCCTAAAGCTTTTATTATTGTGCCCTGTCTCCTGCGGAGCCGCTAAACCCCATGGTCCTGACGGAGTCCCCAGCATCCACTACGGACTACGAGAAATAGAATTATCGGTAAGTAAATTCTTATTTTTAAAATCATAATGAAAACAGAAACTACCCAAATGACCCCGATCAAAAGTTTACATACCCTGGAGATTTTGGCCTGATAACATGCACACAAGTTGACACAAACGGGTTTGAATGGCTACTAAAGGTAACCATCCTCACCTGTGATCTGTTTGCTTGTAATCAGTGTGTGTGTATAAAAGGTCAGTGAGTTTCTGGACTCCTGAAAGACCCTTGCATCTTTCATCCAGTGCTGCACTGACGTGTCTGGATTCTGAGTCATGGGGAAAGCAAAAGAATTGTCAAAGGATCTGCGGAAAAATTTAATTAAACTGTATAAAACAGGAAAGGGATATAAAAAGATATTGAAGCAATTGAGAATGCCAATCAGCAGTGTTCAAACTCTAATTAAGAAGTGGAAAATGAGGGATTCTGTGGAAACCAAATCACGGTCAGGTAGACCAACAAAAATTTCAGCCACAACTGCCAGGAAAATTGTTCGGGATGCAAAGAAAAATCCACAAATAACTTCAGCTGAAATACAGGACTCTCTGAAAAAAAGTGGTGTGGTTGTTTCAAGATGCACAATAAGGAGGCATTTGAAGAAAAATGGGCTGCATGGTCGAGTCGCCAGAAGAAAGCCATTACTACACAAATGCCACAAAGCATCCCGCTTACAATACTCCAAACAGTACAGAGACAAGCCTCAAAACTTCTGGAACAAAGTCATTTGGAGTGATGAGACCAAAATCGAACTTTTTGGCCACAACCATAAACGTTACATTTGGAGAGTAGTCAACAAGGCCTATGATGAAAGGTACACCATTCCTACTGTGAAACACGGAGGTGGATCGCTGATGTTTTGGGGATGTGTGAGCTACAAAGGCACTGGAAACTTGTCCAAAATTGATGGCAAGATGAATGGAGCATGTTATCAGAAAATACTGGAGAAAAATTTGCACTCATCAGCCCGGAAGCTGCGCATGGGAGGTACTTGGACGTTCGTTCCAACATGACAATGATCCAAAACACAAGGCCAAGTCGACTTGTCATTGGCTACAGCAGAATAAAGTGAAGGTTCTGGAGTGGCCATCTCAGTCTCCTGACCTCAATATCATTGAGCCACTCAGGGGAGATCTCAAACGTGCAGTTCATGCAAGACAGCCGAAGAATTTACTGGAACTGGAGGCTTTTTGCCAAGAAGAATGGGCAGCTTTACCATCTGAGAAAATAAAGAGCCTCATCCACAACTACCACAAAAGACTTCAAGCTGTCATTGATGTTAAAGGGGGCAATACACGGTATTAAGAACTGGGGTATGTAAACTTTTGATCAGGGTTATTTGAGTAGTTTCTGTTGTCATTATGATTTAAAAAGAGTAAACACAGTTGTTTGACAATAAATGGCTTCACCCAACCACTAACCATGAGTGAAAGAAAAGTTTGTGAGTTATCATTCATATTCTCTGACAAATGGCCAGAAAATCACAAATTCTGCTAGGGTATGTAAACTTATAAGCACAACTGTACACACGCACACATAAAAATATATGTATATATATATATATATATATATATATTAGAGATGTGCGACGGGCACTTTTCGTGTTTTGGTTTTGGTTCTGGTTCCATGCTCGTGTTTTGGATCTGGATAGGTTTTGCCAAAACCACCCTTTCATTTTTTGGTTTTGGATCTGGATGATTTTAAAAAAAACAACATAAAAAAAATCACATAATTTGGGGGTAATTTTGATCCTACGGTATTATTAACCTCAATAACATTAATTTCTACTAATTTCCAGACTATTCTAAACACCTCACACCTCACAATATTATTTTTAGGCCAAAAGGTTGCACCGAGGTCGCTGGATGACTTAGCTAAGCGATACAAGTGTGCGGCACAAACACCTGGCCCATCCAGGAGTGGCACTGCAGTGGCAGACAGGATGGCAGATTTAAAAAATAGGCCCCAAACTGCACATGATGCAAAGAAAAAAAGAGGTGCAATTAGGTAGCTGGATGGCTAAGCTAAGCGGCACAAACACCTGGCCCATCTAGGAGTGGCACTGCAATGGCAGACAGAATGGCACTTAAAAAAACTAGGCCCCAAACAGTGGAGATGAGCGGGTTCGGTTTCTCTGAATCCGAACCCGCCAGAACTTCATGTTTTTTTTCACGAGTCCGAGCGACTCGGATCTTCCCGCCTTGCTCGGTTAACCCGAGCGCGCCCGAACGTCATCATGACGCTGTCGGATTCTCGCGAGGCTCGGATTCTATCGCGAGACTCGGATTCTATATAAGGAGCCGCGCGTCGCCGCCATTTTTCACACGTGCATTGAGATTGATAGGGAGAGGACGTGGCTGGCGTCCTCTCCGTTTAGACACTTGATTTACTAATTTTGGGGAGCATTAGGAGTACTCAGTAGTGTACAGTGCAGAGTTTTGCTGATAGTGACCAGTGACCACCACTTTTATTTATAATCCGTTCTCTGCCTGAAAAAAGCGATACACAGCACACAGTGACTCAGTCACATACATACCATATCTGTGTGCACTGCTCAGGCTCAGGCCAGTGTGCTGCGTCATCTATATATATTATATATCTGTCTGACTGCTCAGCTCACACAGCTTATAATTGTGGGGGAGACTGGGGAGCACTACTGCAGTGCCAGTTATAGGTTATAGCAGGAGCCAGGAGTACATAATATTATATTAAAATTAAACAGTGCACACTTTTGCTGCAGGAGTGCCACTGCCAGTGTGACTAGTGACCAGTGACCTGACCACCAGTATATAATATTAGTAGTATACTATCTCTTTATCAACCAGTCTATATTAGCAGCAGACACAGTACAGTGCGGTAGTTCACGGCTGTGGCTACCTCTGTGTCGGCACTCGGCAGCCCGTCCATAATTGTATATACCAGTGACCTAACCGTGGTTTTTTTTTCTTTCTTTATACATACATACTAGTTACGAGTATACTATCTCTTTATCAACCAGTCTATATATTAGCAGCAGACACAGTACAGTGCGGTAGTTCACGGCTGTGGCTACCTCTGTGTCGGCACTCGGCAGCCCGTCCATAATTGTATATACCAGTGACCTAACCGTGGTTTTTTTTTCTTTCTTTATACATACATACTAGTTACGAGTATACTATCTCTTTATCAACCAGTCTATATATTAGCAGCAGACACAGTACAGTGCGGTAGTTCACGGCTGTGGCTACCTCTGTGTCGGCACTCGGCAGCCCGTCCATAATTGTATATACCAGTGACCTAACCGTGGTTTTTTTTTTCTTTCTTTATACATACATACTAGTTACGAGTATACTATCTCTTTATCAACCAGTCTATATATTAGCAGCAGACACAGTACAGTGCGGTAGTTCACGGCTGTGGCTACCTCTGTGTCGGCACTCGGCAGCCCGTCCATAATTGTATATACCACCTAACCGTGGTTTTTTTTTCTTTCTTTATACATACATACTAGTTACGAGTATACTATCTCTTTATCAACCAGTCTATATATTAGCAGCAGACACAGTACAGTGCGGTAGTTCACGGCTGTGGCTACCTCTGTGTCGGCACTCGGCAGCCCGTCCATAATTGTATATACCAGTGACCTAACCGTGGTTTTTTTTTCTTTCTTTATACATACATACTAGTTACGAGTATACTATCTCTTTATCAACCAGTCTATATATTAGCAGCAGACACAGTACAGTGCGGTAGTTCACGGCTGTGGCTACCTCTGTGTCGGCACTCGGCAGCCCGTCCATAATTGTATATACCAGTGACCTAACCGTGGTTTTTTTTTCTTTCTTTATACATACATACTAGTTACGAGTATACTATCTCTTTATCAACCAGTCTATATATTAGCAGCAGACACAGTACAGTGCGGTAGTTCACGGCTGTGGCTACCTCTGTGTCGGCACTCGGCAGCCCGTCCATAATTGTATATACCAGTGACCTAACCGTGGTTTTTTTTTCTTTCTTTATACATACATACTAGTTACGAGTATACTATCTCTTTATCAACCAGTCTATATATTAGCAGCAGACACAGTACAGTGCGGTAGTTCACGGCTGTGGCTACCTCTGTGTCGGCACTCGGCAGCCCGTCCATAATTGTATATACCAGTGACCTAACCGTGGTTTTTTTTTCTTTCTTTATACATACATACTAGTTACGAGTATACTATCTCTTTATCAACCAGTCTATATATTAGCAGCAGACACAGTACAGTGCGGTAGTTCACGGCTGTGGCTACCTCTGTGTCGGCACTCGGCAGCCCGTCCATAATTGTATATACCAGTGACCTAACCGTGGTTTTTTTTTCTTTCTTTATACATACATACTAGTTACGAGTATACTATCTCTTTATCAACCAGTCTATATATTAGCAGCAGACACAGTACAGTGCGGTAGTTCACGGCTGTGGCTACCTCTGTGTCGGCACTCGGCAGCCCGTCCATAATTGTATATACCACCTAACCGTGGTTTTTTTTTCTTTCTTTATACATACATACTAGTTACGAGTATACTATCTCTTTATCAACCAGTCTATATATTAGCAGCAGACACAGTACAGTGCGGTAGTTCACGGCTGTGGCTACCTCTGTGTCGGCACTCGGCAGCCCGTCCATAATTGTATACTAGTATCCAATCCATCCATCTCCATTGTTTACCTGAGGTGCCTTTTAGTTGTGCCTATTAAAATATGGAGAACAAAAATGTTGAGGTTCCAAAATTAGGGAAAGATCAAGATCCACTTCCACCTCGTGCTGAAGCTGCTGCCACTAGTCATGGCCGAGACGATGAAATGCCAGCAACGTCGTCTGCCAAGGCCGATGCCCAATGGCATAGTACAGAGCATGTCAAAACCAAAACACCAAATATCAGTAAAAAAAGGACTCCAAAACCTAAAATAAAATTGTCGGAGGAGAAGCGTAAACTTGCCAATATGCCATTTACCACACGGAGTGGCAAGGAACGGCTGAGGCCCTGGCCTATGTTCATGGCTAGTGGTTCAGCTTCACATGAGGATGGAAGCACTCAGCCTCTCGCTAGAAAACTGAAAAGACTCAAGCTGGCAAAAGCACCGCAAAGAACTGTGCGTTCTTTGAAATCCCAAATCCACAAGGAGAGTCCAATTGTGTCGGTTGCGATGCCTGACCTTCCCAACACTGGACGTGAAGAGCATGCGCCTTCCACCATTTGCACGCCCCCTGCAAGTGCTGGAAGGAGCACCCGCAGTCCAGTTCCTGATAGTCAGATTGAAGATGTCAGTGTTGAAGTACACCAGGATGAGGAGGATATGGGTGTTGCTGGCGCTGGGGAGGAAATTGACCAGGAGGATTCTGATGGTGAGGTGGTTTGTTTAAGTCAGGCACCCGGGGAGACACCTGTTGTCCATGGGAGGAATATGGCCGTTGACATGCCAGGTGAAAATACCAAAAAAATCAGCTCTTCGGTGTGGAGGTATTTCACCAGAAATGCGGACAACAGGTGTCAAGCCGTGTGTTCCCTTTGTCAAGCTGTAATAAGTAGGGGTAAGGACGTTAACCACCTCGGAACATCCTCCCTTATACGTCACCTGCAGCGCATTCATAATAAGTCAGTGACAAGTTCAAAAACTTTGGGTGACAGCGGAAGCAGTCCACTGACCAGTAAATCCCTTCCTCTTGTAACCAAGCTCACGCAAACCACCCCACCAACTCCCTCAGTGTCAATTTCCTCCTTCCCCAGGAATGCCAATAGTCCTGCAGGCCATGTCACTGGCAAGTCTGACGAGTCCTCTCCTGCCTGGGATTCCTCCGATGCATCCTTGCGTGTAACGCCTACTGCTGCTGGCGCTGCTGTTGTTGCCGCTGGGAGTCGATGGTCATCCCAGAGGGGAAGTCGTAAGCCCACTTGTACTACTTCCAGTAAGCAATTGACTGTTCAACAGTCCTTTGCGAGGAAGATGAAATATCACAGCAGTCATCCTACTGCAAAGCGGATAACTGAGTCCTTGACAACTATGTTGGTGTTAGACGTGCGTCCGGTATCCGCCGTTAGTTCACAGGGAACTAGACAATTTATTGAGGCAGTGTGCCCCCGTTACCAAATACCATCTAGGTTCCACTTCTCTAGGCAGGCGATACCGAGAATGTACACGGACGTCAGAAAAAGACTCACCAGTCTCCTAAAAAATGCAGTTGTACCCAATGTCCACTTAACCACGGACATGTGGACAAGTGGAGCAGGGCAGGGTCAGGACTATATGACTGTGACAGCCCACTGGGTAGATGTATGGACTCCCGCCGCAAGAACAGCAGCGGCGGCACCAGTAGCAGCATCTCGCAAACGCCAACTCTTTCCTAGGCAGGCTACGCTTTGTATCACCGCTTTCCAGAATACGCACACAGCTGAAAACCTCTTACGGCAACTGAGGAAGATCATCGCGGAATGGCTTACCCCAATTGGACTCTCCTGTGGATTTGTGGCATCGGACAACGCCAGCAATATTGTGTGTGCATTAAATATGGGCAAATTCCAGCACGTCCCATGTTTTGCACATACCTTGAATTTGGTGGTGCAGAATTTTTTTAAAAACGACAGGGGCGTGCAAGAGATGCTGTCGGTGGCCAGAAAAATTGCGGGACACTTTCGGCGTACAGGCACCACGTACAGAAGACTGGAGCACCACCAAAAACTACTGAACCTGCCCTGCCATCATCTGAAGCAAGAAGTGGTAACGAGGTGGAATTCAACCCTCTATATGCTTCAGAGGTTGGAGGAGCAGCAAAAGGCCATTCAAGCCTATACAATTGAGCACGATATAGGAGATGGAATGCACCTGTCTCAAGTGCAGTGGAGAATGATTTCAACGTTGTGCAAGGTTCTGATGCCCTTTGAACTTGCCACACGTGAAGTCAGTTCAGACACTGCCAGCCTGAGTCAGGTCATTCCCCTCATCAGGCTTTTGCAGAAGAAGCTGGAGGCATTGAAGAAGGAGCTAAAAGGGAGCGATTCCGCTAGGCATGTGGGACTTGTGGATGCAGCCCTTAATTCGCTTAACAAGGATTCACGGGTGGTCAATCTGTTGAAATCAGAGCACTACATTTTGGCCACCGTGCTCGATCCTAGATTTAAAGCCTACCTTGGATCTCTCTTTCCGGCAGACACAGGTCTGCTGGGGTTGAAAGACCTGCTGGTGACAAAATTGTCAAGTCAAGCGGAACGCGACCTGTCAACATCTCCTCCTTCACATTCTCCCGCAACTGGGGGTGCGAGGAAAAGGCTCAGAATTCCGAGCCCACCCGCTGGCGGTGATGCAGGGCAGTCTGGAGCGACTGCTGATGCTGACATCTGGTCCGGACTGAAGGACCTGACAACGATTACGGACATGTCGTCTACTGTCACTGCATATGATTCTCTCAACATTGATAGAATGGTGGAGGATTATATGAGTGACCGCATCCAAGTAGGCACGTCACACAGTCCGTACTTATACTGGCAGGAAAAAGAGGCAATTTGGAGGCCCTTGCACAAACTGGCTTTATTCTACCTAAGTTGCCCTCCCACAAGTGTGTACTCCGAAAGAGTGTTTAGTGCCGCCGCTCACCTTGTCAGCAATCGGCGTACGAGGTTACATCCAGAAAATGTGGAGAAGATGATGTTCATTAAAATGAATTATAATCAATTCCTCCGCGGAGACATTGACCAGCAGCAATTGCCTCCACAAAGTACACAGGGAGCTGAGATGGTGGATTCCAGTGGGGACGAATTGATAATCTGTGAGGAGGGGGATGTACACGGTGATATATCGGAGGGTGAAGATGAGGTGGACATCTTGCCTCTGTAGAGCCAGTTTGTGCAAGGAGAGATTAATTGCTTCTTTTTTGGGGGGGGTCCAAACCAACCCGTCATATCAGTCACAGTCGTGTGGCAGACCCTGTCACTGAAATGATGGGTTGGTTAAAGTGTGCATGTCCTGTTTTGTTTATACAACATAAGGGTGGGTGGGAGGGCCCAAGGATAATTCCATCTTGCACCTCTTTTTTCTTTTCTTTTTCTTTGCATCATGTGCTGATTGGGGAGGGTTTTTTGGAAGGGACATCCTGCGTGACACTGCAGTGCCACTCCTAGATGGGCCCGGTGTTTGTGTCGGCCACTAGGGTCGCTAATCTTACTCACACAGCTACCTCATTGCGCCTCTTTTTTTCTTTGCGTCATGTGCTGTTTGGGGAGGGTTTTTTGGAAGGGACATCCTGCGTGACACTGCAGTGCCACTCCTAGATGTGCCCGGTGTTTGTGTCGGCCACTAGGGTCGCTAATCTTACTCACACAGCTACCTCATTGCGCCTCTTTTTTTCTTTGCGTCATGTGCTGTTTGGGGAGGGTTTTTTGGAAGGGACATCCTGCGTGACACTGCAGTGCCACTCCTAGATGGGCCCGGTGTTTGTGTCGGCCACTAGGGTCGCTAATCTTACTCACACAGTCAGCTACCTCATTGCGCCTCTTTTTTTCTTTGCGTCATGTGCTGTTTGGGGAGGGTTTTTTGGAAGGGCCATCCTGCGTGACACTGCAGTGCCACTCCTAGATGGGCCCGGTGTTTGTGTCGGCCACTAGGGTCGCTAATCTTACTCACACAGCTACCTCATTGCGCCTCTTTTTTTCTTTGCGTCATGTGCTGTTTGGGGAGGGTTTTTTGGAAGGGCCATCCTGCGTGACACTGCAGTGCCACTCCTAGATGGGCCCGGTGTTTGTGTCGGCCACTAGGGTCGCTAATCTTACTCACACAGCTACCTCATTGCGCCTCTTTTTTTCTTTGCGTCATGTGCTGTTTGGGGAGGGTTTTTTGGAAGGGACATCCTGCGTGACACTGCAGTGCCACTCCTAGATGGGCCCGGTGTTTGTGTCGGCCACTAGGGTCGCTTATCTTACTCACACAGCGACCTCGGTGCAAATTTTAGGACTAAAAATAATATTGTGAGGTGTGAGGTATTCAGAATAGACTGAAAATGAGTGTAAATTATGGTTTTTGAGGTTAATAATACTTTGGGATCAAAATGACCCCCAAATTCTATGATTTAAGCTGTTTTTTAGTGTTTTTGGAAAAAAACACCCGAATCCAAAACACACCCGAATCCGACAAAAAAAATAATTCGGTGAGGTTTTGCCAAAACGCGTTCGAACCCAAAACACGGCCGCGGAACCGAACCCAAAACCAAAACACAAAACCCGAAAAATTTCAGGCGCTCATCTCTACCAAACAGTACATCGTGCAAAGATGAAAAAGAGGTTCAATGAGGTAGCTGTATGACACAAGTGTGCGGCACAAACAACATGGGACGTGCTGGAATTTGCCCAGATGTAATACACGCACAATACTGGTGGCACAGGAGAGCGTACACCTAAACCACACACACACACACACGGCAATGCCTGTAAAAATAATTTGGATAATAATAACCCTTTTATTTGGAGCTATTATGCCGCATGGGCGAACGTACCCCTACACCACACAGGACAAACCCTGTAAAAATGATTTGGATAATAATATAAGTAATGTATATAAACCTTTTATTTAGAGTATATAATATACAGCACAAGACACCACCACTGAACTGATGCAGCACAAGACAGCACCACTGGACTGGACTTATACGGCAGTACCCCTGGACTTGTATGGCAGTACCCCTGGAGTTGTACGGCAGTGTCAGACAGGATGGCACTTTAAAAAGGGTGGTCTTCTGTATGCCGAATGTCGGGATACCGGCGCCAGAATCCCGACACCCGGCATACCGACAACTATTCTACCTCGTGGGGGTCCACGACCCCCCTGGAGGGAGAATAAAATAGTGTGGCGCGCGTAGCGCGCCACCGTGCCCGCTGCGCGGCGAGCGCAGCGAGCCCGCAAGGGGCTCCTTTGCGCTCGCCACGCTGTCTGTATGCCGGCGGTCGGGCTCCTGGTATGCTGGTCGCCGGTAGCCCGAGCGCCGGCATGCCGTACGACACCCCTTTAAAAACTAGTCCCTAAACAGCACATGATGCAAAGAAGAAAAAGAGGTGCAACATGGAATTGTCCTTGGGCCCTCCCACCACTCTTATGTTGTATAAACAGGACATGCACACTTTAGTAAACCAATCATTTCGGCGACAGGGTCTGCCACATGACTGTGGCGGAAATTACTGGTTTGTTTGGGCTCCCACCAAATAAGAAGCAATCAATCTCTCCTTGCACAAACTGGCCCTACAGAGGCAAGATGTCGACCTCATCCTCTGATTCCTCACCCCTTTCAGTTTGTACATCCTCCTCCTCACAGAGTATTAATTCGCCCCCACTGGAATCCACTATCACAGTTCCCTGTGTACTGTCTGTAGGCAATTGCTGGTAAAGGTCTTCTTGGAGGAATTTATAATTCATTTTGATAAACATCATCTCCACATTTTGTGAAAATAACCTCCTACGCCGGTTGCTGACAAGGTTACCGACTGCACTAAACACTCTTTTGGAGTACACACTGGAGGGGGGGCAACTTAGGTAAAATAAAGCCAGTTTGTGCAAGGGCATCCAAATTGCCTCTTTTTCCTGCCAGTATACATACGGACTGTCTGACATGCCTACTTGGATGCTGTCACTCATATAATCCTCCACCATTCTTTCAATGGTGACAGAATCATATGCAGTGGCAGTAGACATGTAGTAATCGTTGGCAGGTCCTTCAGTCCAGACCAGATGTCAGCACTCGCTCCTGACTGCCTTGCATCACCACCAGTGGGTGGGCTAGGAAATCTTATCCTTTTCCTCGCAGCCCCATTTGCAGGAGAAAATGAAGGAGGAGCGTTTGACGGGTTACGTTCCGCTTGAGTTGACAATTTTCTCACCAGCAGGTCTTTGAACCTCTGCAGACTTGTGTCTGCCAGAAAGAGAGATACAACGTAGGCTTTAAACCTAGGATCGAGCACGGTGGCCAAAAAGTAGTGCTCTGATTTCAACAGATTGACAACCCTTGAATCCTGGCAAAGCGAATGAAGGGCTCCATCCACAAGTCCCACATACTTTGCGGAATCGCTCTGTCTTAGCTCCTCCTTCAATTTCTCTAGCTGCTTCTGCAAAAGCCTGATAAGGGGAATGACCTGACTCAAGCTGGCAGTGTCTGAACTGACTTCACATGTGGCAAGGTCAAAGGGTTGGAGAACCTTGCACAAGACGAAAATCATTCTCCACTGCGCTTGAGTCAGGTGCATTACCCCTCCTCTGCCTATATCGTAGGTGGATGTATAGGCTTGAATGGCCTCATTTTCAGAAGCATTGTCCTAGCAAAAAAACATTATTAAATAACCCTATAAGAGAATTATGCTGTGCAGAAAAAACATCCACTCTATTATATTTATTACAGTTTCCTTGCAAGTGTCGTAATTTAATTGAATGATAGTTTACAGTATGTACTGTATACTGTGAAGCTTCATACATATATTCCTTTTAGTTTATCTAATGAATCCATATTCATTTATATACAGATGTGTCCGGTGTCAGCTTGCAAGTAGCTGCGACTTGTTTGCCGCTAATAGCATCCCCGCAAATGTCGGCGGACATGTGCATACGCATCTGCTCTCGTTGAAATAATTGGAGCAGTCTGTGACTGAGCGTGGCAAGATGTTTTTCTTTTTATACCCAGCTTGCCACGCTCAGTCACAGACTGCTCCAATTATGTCGGAAGTAGTTGAGCAATTTTTACTGTGCTTGTGTCTGCATGAAGCATTGAAAAGAGTGGAGAAGTGAGCCTGTGGAGAAGTTGCCCATGGCATCCAATCAGCTGCTCCGTACAATTGAATAATATGCAAATTATAAATGTTACTTCAATGCTGATTGGTTGCCATGTGCAACTTCTCCACTGGATCACTTATCCACATTTTTCATTGCTTCATGAATAGACCCCTTAGTGGCACCGAACATGCGTCCCAATTGTCTACGCAGTTGCTATTTTATACGTACACATGGAGAAGTGTATTGAAAATGCAGTGGGTGTTCCTGGGGCGGTGATAGGGATGTGTCTTAGCACGCAAGGAGTGTGTTGCGGCCGTGCCGGTGAAAGCAATTGCTACACAGATGCTTGGTCACTCACATAGGAGCGCTACTCTGACAGAGGAACTGCACCCGCCAAATGGCTGGTACACATTTCGATGGTGCAACCTATGATGCATCTAAAGACTCACCAAGCAGTACTGCAGCATGTACAGATATTGAAAGTGGGTGGGACGCATGGCAGTACATAAGGGTAGGATAATAGACGCAGCAGGGGTACTTCTGTGTCTATCTCTGAATAATCCCTATTGGCATATTCTCCAGAGACAACACAGAAGAGGGCCCCGATGGAGCGGATCATGCTCAGTGCAGGCAACTGTAGCGCCTGCTGCTCACACCCTATGTAGTGGCAGCAGTTCTGCCACTGGCCAACAACATAAAACATCTTGCACTTTCCAATTATACTTTGAAAAAGGCCTTTTTCTAGCTTTCTAGCGCCATTTGACTCATGTAAAACATTCAAGAACACAACATTTACACGTACTAAAAACATAAAGTCCCATCACTGACATGGTTAATTTAAGATACATATAGGGATAAACCAAGCAGTATTGTAGTAGAATAATGGAAATGATTGAATGAAAGAAGCAGGTTGTCCTACAGACTGTTCACCCAATCACCAAGAACTGTTTACAGTACTGTAGGTGTATCTTGAGATGTGCCATAGAAACATGTAGTCACACATAAAGAGGCAATTAGCATAGTGAACTTCATGGCAATAATATTTCCAGGTAAAACAAAGAAATGAGAGAGGTAATTATACAGGAATGAAACATAAGCCCCTTAAGTCTGAGGCTGTATTTGTGAATAGTCCTGTGCTAGGTTGACTGACAGACTTTTGTTGTGTTTAGGCTTGTGGGACAATGAGATTGCAGGGGATGTGTTTAGCATTCCGGCTGTCAGGAGCTGGCAGTCATGTGACTGATGCCGGAATCCCGACACCACTCAGGAGACCAGCGCCGGATCACCAACAGCCGGCATTCAGAAGGTGAGTATTGGGGCACGGTTTATGGTTAGGGTCCGGGAATGGGGGGTTAGGCATTAGGGGGGTGAGCCCTAGCTGCCACCCCCTTAGGATTAGCTGTAGTTGACACCCCTGTGGGGTTAGCCCTAGCTGCCAGCCCCAAAATGATAGGGTAAGGTAGTGGACCGTGGGAGTAGAAATACTTGCCCCTTCCGATGTCAGGATCTTCAATGTCGGGATGCCGCAGTCGGGCATGTAACTGCCGGCATCACTACCGCTGGAATATAGTATGTATTCCCCTTGGGGTGAGCTTTCCATATTGAGTTTTTATCTGTACGAGTTTCTATGATTTTACTGTGTTTTAATTGTTTATTTTGCCTTGCTGCATTTATGTTGCCAAAGACCTCTTACAGTGCTGTGTAAATACCTTGTTGTGTCTTCTCCTATTAATCACTTAAAATAAAATGAAGCACAATAGTATAATGCAAATAATCACACACCCAAAATGAAGAAACACTATACATACGTGAGTCCTGAAGCCAATGGAGGAAATCCTTCACCACAAGATTCTGCTACATAATTATTACTAAAGTAACCTCTTCCATGTGTATGTGGGCCAAATTGAATACTCATACTCTTGGTAAGATGATAAACTGTCTTTCAGAAAGACCTGTTCATCAACTTCCCAGAACAGCTACAATTAATCAAATAGATAGTACAAAAAAGAGAAAATATAGATAATCTAGTGCAACAATGTATTGAATAGCTGACTATTTTAAAATAAAAGTCTCACAAATGGACAATGAAATGAGGCATATCACAAATCCTACTGTCCTACAGAATTTACCAGATGTACAAATCAACTGGGCATATCTTTCCAGCATAAGGCTCAGTCCCAGGCTTTATCTAGTGTGAAAGATAATTCCTGAAAAGGCCATCCTCTGGAGTAGGCACTGGTTATTTTCCCAAGCTGCTTAACTTGTTTTAGTCTAGGGGACCTTTATCAAAAGCAAGTTGTCATTTTTATTGTTATCTGTCTGTTTATGGTCTATTCTAACCACTATTCTTTTAATTTCCTTTTCATCCCCATTTAAAATTTTCTATGTACTCTTTTTCCTTCCTTGCTTTCCTCTCTGAAGAAGTGTACACTGTGTGGTGCAGTTGTGATTGCATCTTTACTGGCGTTGGAACACAGCTTGAAAGACTCTCTGGGGTAGAGAAAGATGTTAACACCTGACAGACTCACAACGGTAAGACAGTGGCAAGTTAAGGTTGCCTTATGATGATTGGCTTGGCTTGAATCTGCAAAGGTTTAAACCCACAGCAGTCAGGGAATAAGAGATACCACAACCCTCTTCTTGCACGACAGGGTCTCCATCTCCAGTGGCACTAATTAGGTAAGTCCTCTTCTTCCAGTGGGCAGATATTTCTTCAGTGCTCGTCAGGTCTCAGCACTGGCAGGCACCGACCATCTTGTTAAACTTTATAACTCATTACTTTTCCTCTCCCTTTCAGTTTAGTCCACCCTTTGTGCTCCATTATGCCTCATCCAAAGTTTTGGGTTTTTTTCATGGTACATACTGCTCTGTCAATAACTGGCTTCCCTTCCTTTTCTTCCATTTCTGCCACTTATGTGGCTCCTGCCTCATCTCCTTATTTGGGGCCACAGTTGTCATATCCAGGTACAGAATTAAGCTCTGCCCAGGGTCATATTTTGTACAATCCTTTCATGTCTCCACACCATTTTACTGGGTCTTTGTGTTTTCCCACACAGTGTGGTTCCCCAAAACATCCCTCGCAAGATCAGGTTAATACATAACCTGTCATGCCCTATGGGTGGAAATTATGCTTTTGGTGTGTTGTGGATTAGTCTTTTGAGGAGCCTTTGGATTTGGTTCAGGGTCTCTGTGAGGGAGCTTTGCTGGCCAAGGCCAATATTGAGTACCGTATATACTCGAGTATAAGTCGACCCGAATATAAGCCGAGATACCTAATTTTACCACAAAAAACTGGGAAAAATGACTGACTCGAGTATAAGCCTAGGGTGGGAAATGTACGGTGCCAGGGGTTTTCATGCTCAGGGTGTCATGCTCGTTGCCAGGGGTTTCATGCGGTAGGTGTTATGCTTGTTGCCAGGGGGTAATGCTTGTTGCTAGGGTTGTGCCCCCAGTGCCACATATACCCCCAGTAACAGATATCCCCCCACAGTGCCAGATAAAAACATGCTGCCGTTGCTTTGCCCCCAGTAGTTATGCCCCTTCTTTGCCCCCAGTAGTTGTGCCCCTCTTTCATTGCCTTCAGTAGTTATGCACTCTCTTTCTTTGCCCCCAGTAGTTGTGCCCCCTTTCATTGCCCCCAGTAGTTGTGCCCCCTTTCATTGCCCCCAGTAGTTGTGCCTCCTTCTTTCTTTGCCCCCTGTTGCAGTGCCCCCTTCTTTCTTTGCCCCCTGTTGCAGTGCCCCCTTCTTTCTTTGCCCCCTGTTGCAGTGCCCCCTTCTTTCTTTGCCCCCTGTTGCAGTGCCCCCTTCTTTCTTTGCCCCCTGTTGCAGTGCCCCCGTCGCCGCTTACAAACACACAAACACACACAAAAACAATACTTACCACTGCCCCGCTCCTGCTTCCCGACCGCTTCTTCTGCTGCTGCGCTGCTCCGCTCCGTCCGTCCGCTCGCTCCGTCCGGCCGCCGCTCTGTCCGGCCGCCCGCTCCCCGGCACCCGATCATCTCTATGGGAGAGACGTCATGACGTCTCTCCCATAGCAACGCGCACAGACACTAGAGGTCAATAATGACCTCTAGTGTCTGTCCTGGAGCCGGCTGCAGCGGACGCCCACACAGCCCACGGCGTCTGCTGCAGCCATTGACTCGAGTATAAGCCGAGGGGGGCTTTTTCAGCACAGAAAAATGTGCTGAAAAAGTCGGCTTATACTCGAGTATATACGGTAAGCCTTTAGTTTGTTTCCTTTATACTCTAAGTTCTTCAAATTGATGGGGAGGGGGCTGGGGGGTTGCATAGGAAGCAAATATTCCGTGGACTGTGCTTGCCGATGGACTGCACAATTTCCTGTTCTCAGTTTGAACTTTTTAGTTCATTCCAGCACTGGTGCTTATTGGCAGACACAGGGCTGTTGTTACATGCTATCTGGATGACTATCTCAGTATTGATTCTATGGCTAGTTGTCAGTGCAATAATGTACCTGTACTTTTTGGGTTTGTAAAAATCTTTTAAAATGTAAGCCTATTTAAGACAGAGGGCCCGTGGCCTGTCTGAATTATTTGGACTTTGAGATTTTAACATTGGCCAGATGCTGCTGTTTTCTGCTTGATAGACTGGTGACTGTGCAGTCTTCATTTGGGCTATTAAATTCTGTGTGACATGTTATCCCTATGGGTCTTCTGCTGTAAGCTTGAGAGGGCAACAACAAGGGTGTCAAAGATTCACCACTTTGTATTGTTATCCAATGAAATAAAGGATGTGTTGCCTCCTCTTAAGGGACTTTAATACTGGTTCAGATATGGATCTCGCCTTTGGTTCCTAGTGCTGTCCTTCAGTTCTTTACTGACACTGCAGGTTAGGCATTCTTCAGGCATACTGTATCTTGATGGTGAATGTTATTTGATGCAGTGTCCTCATGCTTGGAAGGTTGAAGGGAAGATGTCCAGATTCTGTGTGGAAGCATTCTATGGTGTTGGTATTATTATGGAAAATGTTGTAAGGGCATTGTACCTATGAATGGTTACTATGTATCAAGCTGTGTTACAACATTGATGCCCTTTAGTATGTATTGTCATTCACTGGCTCCAGTCAATTAGAATCTCGCTGAATAGTAGACAATTTCTCATGTGTTCTTATGAAGTACATTTCCTGTTTGATTATTAGTTAGAATTGCTCGCCCTGATTCATAGCTTTAATTGCTTATTTATTGGTAACATAGAGTGGAGTACCAGTTACTGTTTAGTTGATTCAGTATGTGTCAGTATGTATGCAAAGCATATTATTTATAGCCAATATGATAGGCAAAACCAGCGCCAATGGCTGGCAATCATAAATATGTAGAAAAACAGAAGTGATTCCTGTCCATCACCACATAACTGGACTTCAGGATGACATAAAGCACACTTTTCTTGATTTTATAATTTTTGCAGAAATTCTAAATAAGAAACTTTTGGTCTAGGGGTGCTGTGAAAAAATGTTGCTAATCTAGGGTATTGTGATTAAAAAATGTTAGAGAGCCAGTGCCCTAGAGGGTTTTATTATAGTGCAGTTATCCTTTGTTATAATTCCAAAAAGAGACCCATGATGTTTGTGCGTCATACATATGTACTGACTTAAACCCATTGGGGAAGCTGTGGGAGATCAGAGGGAGCAAGTGATGACTAAGGGGAGATAGCAGTAGATACACTACCCCTACACCCACCACTGGCTGCTAGCAGGCAGTTGCTGAGCTAAGCTGCCATGCAGACAGAGGAAAAGAGTGAGGCAATGAGATCTAGGGCTATAAAGCATGGTGTACAAACCTGGCCTCTGGCTCCTGTCTACATCCAGGAGATAGGAGCTACCAAGGGTTACCATTACCCAGCCTATATGATAACAGGGAGGACACTACTGTGTCCCCAATTTGTGAAATTCTGCTGTATGACTATGCATGTGTGAGAGCCTGATGTGAGTGTGACATGAGTGTGTATGGATTCCATGTTGTTAGCATACACTGACATAGCTCAAACTGTACATATTGTATGTTTTACATGAAGTGCATATTGTTATTCCATTCCATTGTTTATTTGTATTCCAGTTTTATAAATTCAATTCTCTTCATTAATCCTATTACTATAATAAAACACCATTCGTCAGATTTTCACATCTACAGTAGTTTGGATTTATTAAAAAGTAGGAGTGGTTATGCTGTCTCTCAACTTATACTCAGGCAATAGGGAAATTTATAGAGAGGACAGAACAGGTATATTAGTAAATATCTTCTATCAAAGATTCACTGTGTATGTGTACCAACCATATGTATCTGATTGTTATGTATAGCTTCACAGTGGACATGTAGGTCTCAAATTCCATGCTGTAAAGTGACTTTGCTGTGGTTATCCCTCTCCAGCCCTTAAAAGAAAAATAAAATAAAAATATTTTAAGTGAAATGAGGATTGGCATACACCTTGCTGCTAGTAAAATGTCTGAAATATATTAATGTATGTTCCTTAATGAGAAGTAATGAATGAATGTCACTTTTAATTAAGCAATAGGAAAGCCATGAAAAGTTCTAGGGAACAATATCTTAATTTGCAGCATTAAAGATCTGTCAGTGCCAGCTACAGATGACAGGTGGCAGTGCGCTATCAACTCTGATGATTACAACATTTGAGGAACATTGCAAAACCAGATACAGAAAACATGGACAGGACACTGTCAATACTGACAACTGCATACTCTTTGGGGTTAATTCATAAAGCAGTGAAAATGGTGGAAAAGTGAGCCTGTGGAGAAGTTGCCCACTAGCTGTTCCGTACATGGGGGGTAATTCCAAGTTGAGGAAATTTTTTAGCAGTTGGGCAAAACCATGGCCCTCATTCCGAGTTGTTCGCTCGTTATTTTTCTTCGCATCGGTGCGATTTTCAGCTAACTGCGCATGCGCAATGTTCGCACTGCGGCTGCGTCAAGTAAATTTGCTAAGAAGTTTGGTATTTTACTCACGGCATTACGAGGATTTTTCTTCGTTCTGGTGATCGGAGTGTGATTGACAGGAAGTGGGTGTTTCTGGGCGGAAACTGGCCGTTTTATGGGTGTGTGTGAAAAAACGCTGCAGTTTCTGGGAAAAACGCGGGAGTGGCTGGAGAAACGGGGGAGTGCCTGGGCAAACGCTGGGTTTGTTTGTGACGTCAAACCAGGAACGAAACTGACTGAACTGATCGCAGTGGCAGAGTAAGTCTCGAGCTACTCAGAAAGTGCTAAGAAATTTCTATTCGCAATTTTGCAAATCTTTCGTTCGCAATTCTGCTAAGCTAAGATACACTCCCAGAGGGCGGCGGCTTAGCGTGTGCAATGCTGCTAAAAGCAGCTAGGGAGCGAACAACTCGGAATGAGGGCCCATGTGCACTGCAGGGAGGCAGATATAACATGTGCAGAGAGAGTTAGATTTGGGTGTGGTGAGTTCAATCTGCAATCTAAATTGCAGTGTAAAAATAAAGCAGCCAGTATTTACCCTGCACAGAAACAAAATAACCCACCCAAATCTAACTCTCTCTGCACATGTTATATCTGCCTCCCCTGCAGTGCACATGGTTTTGCCCAACTGCTAAAAAAATTTCCTGCTGCGATCAACTTGGAATTACCCCCATGGACAACTTCTCCACTGGCTCACTTTTCCACACTTATCACTGCTCCATGAATAGACCCATTTATCACTTACTGCAATCTGCACTTGCATTAAAGGTTTGGTCAGTTAGGAATAAAAGGCCTCACCCGCATGCTGCCTTATAAGGACCATACTCTTACCAAGCTTTACAAAGTCTAGAATTATGTACTCTATGGGTGCGTCAAAATGTTTTGCTGTTTGCTTGTTTATTGACTTTGACATCATCTCTCTCAAAGTCAATCCTTCATCACACACTCTTCTAATTTCTCCAAACCATTGAATTTACTCATCCTCTCAAGATGATACGGTTTAGGGGTCTATGTACTAAGCCTTGGAGAGAGATAAAGTGGACAGAAATAAAGTACCAACCAATCAGCTCTTATATGCCATATTACAGGGTGGGTTTGAAAATTGACAAGGAGCTGATTGGTTGGTAGTTTATGTCTTTCCACTTTATCTCTCTCCAACGCTTAGTACATAGATCCTTTAGTTTGAAATGATGTGCTTATGACAGCTACCCCAGCCAGGTGGGTCTCTCCTGGAAGAAATTAACACCATGACAGTAGCCAGATGATGAAATTAACTTAGTTGCTTTAAAATAACGAGTTTTATGGTAAGAACTTACCCTTGTTAAAACTCTTTCTGCGAGGTACACTGGGCTCCACAAGTCTGGACAATGGGGTGTAGAGTAGGATCTTGATCTGAGGCACCAACAAGCTCAAAGCTTTGACTGTTCCCAGAATGCCCAGCGCCGCCTCCTATATCACCCCGCCTCCCAGCACAGGAGCTCAGTTTAGTTAACCAGCCCAATGCAGTAGCAGGAAAAGAGACGACAACGGTTAGTACACCACACTCTCATAACAAGAGAAGTGTCAGCGGCTAATGCCATATCAACCCAAAGAAACTAAGTGCATAAGGGTGGGCGCCTTGTGGAGCGCAGTGTACCTCGCAGAAAGAGTTTTAACAAGGGTAAGTTCTTACCATAAAACTCGTTTTCTGCTGCGGGGTACACTGGGCTCCACAAGTCTGGACAATGGGGATGTCCTAAAGCAGTTCCTTATGGGAGGGGACGCACTGTAGCGGGCACAAGAACTTGACGTCCAAAGGAAGCATCCTGGGAAGCGGCAGTATTGAAGGCATAGAACCTTATGAACGTGTTCCCGGAGGACCACGTAACCGCCTTGCACAATTGATCAAGGGTCGCACCACGTTGGGCCGCCCAAGAAGGTCCAATAGACCGAGTAGAATGGGCCGTAATATGAACAGGAGCTGACAGACCAGCCTTCACATAAGCATGCGCAATCACCATTCTAATCCACCTGGCTAGGGTCTGCTTGTGAGCAGGCCAGCCACGTTTGTGAAATCCAAACAAAACAAAGAGAGAATCAGACTTTCGAATAGAAGCAGTTCTCTTCACATAGATACGGAGAGCCCGTACCACATCCAAAGACCGCTCTTTGGGAGACAAATCAGGAGAGACAAAAGCTGGAACCACAATCTCCTGATTAAGGTGGAAAGAAGAAACCACCTTAGGTAAATATCCGGGACGAGTCCTAAGAACCGTCCGGTCATGGTGAAAAATCAGATATGGGGAACTACAAGACAAGGCACCCAAATCCGACACTCTTCTAGCAGAGGCAATAGCCAGCAAGAACACCACCTTAAGGGAAAGCCACTTAAGGTCAGCTGAACCAAGAGGTTCAAATGGAGGCTCCTGCAACGCCTCCAAAACCACCGACAAGTCCCAAGGAGCCACAGGCGGGACATAGGGAGGATGGATACGCAACACACCCTGAGTGAAAGTATGAACATCAGGTAAAGTCGCAATTTTTCTCTGAAACCACATCAACAAGGCAGAAATATGAACCTTGAGGGAGGCCAGACGCAGGCCTAAATCTAGGCCCTGCTGTAGAAAAACCAAAAGTTTGGCTGTACTAAACTTGGAAGCGTCATAATGGTTAGATGCGCACCAAAGTAGGAATGCCAGACCCGATGGTAAATCCGAGCAGAGGGCGGTTTCCGGGCCCGCAACATAGTTTTAATGACCTCTTCAGAAAAACCCTTAGCTGTTAAGACGGAAGATTCAAGAGCCACGCCGTCAAAGACAGCCGGGCTAGGTCCTGGTAGACACAGGGGCCCTGAACGAGGAGGTCTGGTCGTTGTGGAAGTAGAAGTGGACCCTCTGACGATAGGCCTTGCAGGTCTGAGAACCAGTGCCGTCTGGGCCACGCCGGAGCTATGAGAAGCAGATTTCCTTTTTCTTGCTTGAACTTCCGAATTACCCTGGGTAGGAGTGACACCGAAGGGAACACGTATGGCAGCCGAAACCTCCACGGCACTGCCAGCGCATCCACGAATGCTGCTTGAGGATCCCTTGTCCTTGCTCCGAAGACCGGAACCTTGTGATTGTGTCGAGACGCCATCAGATCCACATCTGGAAGACCCCACCTTTCCACGAGGAGTTGAAACACTTCTGGATGGAGGCCCCACTCACCGGCATGCACGTCCTGACGACTGAGAAAGTCCGCTTCCCAATTAAGGACTCCCCGAATGAATATTGCCGATATTGCCGGTAGATGGCGTTCTGCCCAACGTAGAATCCGTGAGGCTTCCTTCATTGCCAAACTGCTTCGAGTACCGCCTTGATGATTTATGTAAGCCACTGTGGTGGCGTTGTCTGACTGTACTTGAACAGGACGGTTCTGAATCAAATGCTGGGCTAGGTTCAAAACATTGAACACCGCCCGCAATTCCAGAATGTTGATCGAGAAGAGAGATTCCTCCTTGGTCCACCGACCCTGCAAGGAGTGCTGCTCCAGCACCGCGCCCCAACCTCTTAGACTGGCATCTGTCGTCAACAGGACCCAGTTGGATATCCAGAAGGGACGGCCTCTGCACAATTGTCGGTCCTGGAGCTACCAGAGCAGCGACAGACGGACCTCCGGAGTCAAAGAGATCATTTGAGACCTGATCCGGTGAGGCAGGTAATCCCACTTGGCTAGAATCAGCTTCTGGAGGGGGCGAGAATGGAATTGAGCATACTCCACCATGTCGAATGCTGATACCATGAGGCCCAGCACCTGCATCGCCGAATGTATCGACACATGCGGACGAGAAAGGAAGAAACGAATCCTGTCCTGAAGTTTCAGGACTTTCTCCTGAGACAAAAACAACCTCTGGTTGTGAGTGTCCAACAGCGCTCCCAGATGCACCATGCTCTGAGCAGGGACCAGGGAGGATTTATTCCAGTTGATGAGCCACCCATGGGCTTGTAGAAACCGGACCGTCATATCCAGATGACGCAGGAGAAGATCTGGGGAATTTGCCAGGATTAACAAGTCATCCAGATACGGCAGTATCCTGACCCCTTGACGGCGGAGTACCACCGTCATCACCGCCAAAACTTTGGTGAAGACTCGCGGAGCCGTTGTTAAACCAAAAGGTAACGTCCGAAACTGGTAATGGAGGTTGCCAACAGCGAACCTCAGGTATTGTTGATGTGACACTGCTATAGGAATATGCAGGTAAGCATCCTGTATGTCCAGGGAGACCATGTAGTCCCCAGGTTCCAAGGCCAGAACTATAGAGCGAAGGGTTTCCATATGGAACTTGGAAACCTTCACAAACTTGTTCAGTGCCTTGAGGCTGAGAATGGGCCGGGAGGACCCATTCGGTTTCGGGACTAGAAACAGCGGAGAATAGTACCCCTGGCCCCTCTGAGCAAGAGGCACCTGTACTACGACTCCTGTATCCAGGAGGGTCTGTACCACCGAATGCAGAGTGTTAGCCTTTGTCTGGTCCGACGGGATGTCTGTCTGTCAAAATCGATGAGGGGGTCAGTTTTTGAAGGCTATGGCGTAACCTCGAGTGACGACTTCCCGTACCCAGGCATCTGAAGTGGTCTTCAACCATTCCTGGGTATACCCTAGAAGCCGGCCCCCCACCCTGGGATCCCCCAGGGGGAGGCACGCCCCGTCATGCGGCAGGCTTATCGGTCTTGGCTGCTGGCTGACGGGCAGCCCAGGCTCTTTTGGGCTTCGGCTTACCAGGTTTGGAAGTGCGGGCCTGCTTATGGTACGCCTGACCTTTTGCTTTACCTGAACGACGAAAGGGGCGAAAGGACGTGCCTTTGGCCTTCGACACAGAAGGAGCTGTATTAGGCAGACAGGCAGTTTTGGCAGTAGCCAAGTCACCAACTATATTATTTAAGTCCTCCCCAAACAGAATATCCCTCTTGAAAGGGAGTACCTCCAGGGTTTTTCTAGAGTCCAGATCCACAGACCAGGATCTCAGCCACAATATCCTGCGAGCCAGGACTGACGTAGTAGAGGCCTTGGCTGCTAGGATACCGGCATCAGAAGCCACCTCGTTAATATAGCGAGAAGCTGTGACAATATATGACAAGCATTGTCTAGCATGGTCAGAGGAGATTTCAACTTCTAACTCCAAGGCCCATGCTTCAATAACCTCTGCCGCCCATGTAGCTGCAATAGTGGGCCTTTGTGCAGCACCCGTGAGGGTGTAAATCGCTTTTAGACAACCCTCGACACGTTTATCTGTAGGCTCTTTTAGAGACGTGATGGTAGTGACAGGTAGAGCTGAGGAAATCACCATCCTAGCCACATGTGAGTCTACTGGAGGAGGCGTTTCCCAATTCTTAGACAGCTCTGGCGCGAGGGGATAGCGAGCCAGCATCTTCTTTTGAGGCACAAACTTCGTACCCGGGCTTTGCCAGGGTTCCTGACGTATATCCACTAGGTGGTCAGAGTGAGGTAAAACTTGTTTAATCACCTTCTGACGCTTGAACCTATCTGGTTTCTTAGGAGGAACGGATGGCTCGGGATCATCTGTAATCTGCAGAATTAATAGCCTCCAAAAGATCAGGAACATCCACATGTGAACTACCCTCCCCATCAGCCGTATCTGAGTCAGAACCTGTGGGGTCAATGTATGTGCTGACTTCATCAGACGAGGTGTCAGTGACCAGTGGATTGTGAGGAGACGAGCGCTCGCTTAGAGGACCTCTTGGACTTAGCAATGGTCAGACTTTTTAGTAGTCAGGGACTGGTTCAACTTCTTTAATTGAGCAGATAAATCGTCCGCCCACGGCGGGTTAGCTGCAGGGACCACATACGGTTGTACCGGCATTGGAAGTCCCATAGGGGGTGTTAGTTTATGAACTAGCGTATGCAGAAGTGTGGAAAAAGCGGCCCACGGAGGGTCAGTAAGTGCCTCCGTTGCCACAGTCCCACTGGGGTGCAAGGAGCCTCCAGAACCAGAACCCACAGCTGCTATATTCTCCCCATATGTGCCTGTGGCTTCAGCAACACCAGCAATGTGTTCCGCCCTAGAACCTTTACCCTCAGAAGCAGACATGATATAACTTGCAGTATGAGGTAACACAGTACAATTATTAGCAGCACTATATCCCTAAACCCAAACCCCTGTGCAGTGTAGTCAGCACCAGCAGAGATAAAGGAGAGATATGGTGACTAAATCAGAGAAAAATACGTAATACAGTATATCTTTGTGAAAATCCTATATTAAATAACACCTGACGCACCAAGCCCCCTCAGGTTATGGAATATAGGGATAGCAAGTTCAGTGAAAGACACGAGATGGACAACACTCAGCTATTAAATGCACACACAGAAAGTCACAGTTTGTACAATGCAGAGGTTATTACAGACAATAATACTGCACTGGACTAGCTTACACAGCTATATAACAATAGATATAACACTACACAGTAAGAAACTGGATGTATATCACAGAGTAATTGTACTATAAACCCCTGACTAAATGCACTCTTTCTTACTAACACTGACTAAAAAGGCAGGTAGAATACTTAAGTGTCATGTAAAGTCACAGCACTGACAACAACCAGGCGGCTTTACATAGGAGGATTTGCCCAAGCAGTCCCAGGAACAGTGAGCTGAGGAGTAATGGCGCCGCAGACACTGACAGGGAGTGAGGAAAATACAGAGATGCAGCTCCAGGCCGGGAACACTTGCTGGAAATGGCGCCCTGGGGCTGGGTGAGGGGCTTCAGGTCTAAGCCTTATCCCCCTTGCTGGCAAAACCACCGGGTACTGTGGGTGATATTAAAATCGGTTTTAAGAGAAAACCTGACCTGCGCCCATGCCCTGGTGATCTAGTTGGATCGTCTGTATCCACAGTGTCCACCGCCAGCGCGCGCGCGGCCCGCCTCCCACTGACCGTGCCGAATCGCGATAAAGACCGGGTCCCGCGAGCGGGACCCACTTACCACCTCCCGAAGCACGGCCACGCGATCCTGGAGAGCCCCAGCAGTGTGTGTCTAACATGAAGATAACCGGAGCCTCCGCTGTAGGTACCGGCAACCAGGGATCGGGAGTGTGCAGCGCCGCTGGGGAGAGCTGGAGCTGCAGCAGTGAATGTCACAAGACATTTACCACCACTGCTGCTCTTGAAATATTCACTTTTTACCTCATAAAAAGCTTTTCTCAGGGCTGCTTGGAGCAGCCCCTCTGTTAAGTGCCTGCTTACTGCAGCACCAACTGACAAACTGAGCTCCTGTGCTGGGAGGCGGGGTGATATAGGAGGCGGCACTGTGCATTTTGGGAACAGTCAAAGCTTTGAGCCTGTTGGTGCCTCGGATCAAGATCCTACTCTACACCCCATTGTCCAGACTTGTGGAGCCCAGTGTAACCCGCAGCAGAAAAAATATTTCCAATAAGCACCAGTAGAAGAGCTGAACATACTCTGGATTTTATAAACACAGATATGTGTGGCTCTATGAGCATTGATACCCCAGGAAGGAAGAAGAACTTTCTCACATTCATCAATATCACCCACTAACTCCATATCAACAAAATTCTAGAATTATTTTTCTCTTACGTCCTAGAGGATGCTGGGGACTCCGTAAGGACCATGGGGTATAGACGGGCTCCGCAGGAGATAGGGCACCTAAAAAGAACTTTGACTATGGGTGTGCACTGGCTCCTCCCTCTATGCCCCTCCTCCAGACCTCAGTTAGATCTTGTGCCCAGAGGAGAATGGGTGCACTGCAGAGAGCTCTCCAGAGTTTTCTGTGGAAAAATAATTTTGTTAGGTTTTTTATTTTCAGGGAGTCCTGTTGGCAACAGGCTTCCTGCATCGTGGGACCGAGGAGAGAGAAGCAGAGCTGGCTTGTCAAGTTGGGCTCTGTTTCTAAGGCTACTGGACACCATTAGCTCCAGAGGGAGTCGGAACACAGGTCTCACCTGGGGTTCGTCCCGGAGCCGCGCCGCCGTCCTCCTCACAGATGCCGAAGATAGAAGCCGGATGAGAAGGCAGAAGACATCTTAGGCGGCAGAAGACATCAGATCTTCATGAGGTAAGGCGCGCAGCGGTAAGCTGCGCGCCATTGCTCCCAGTCACACACACACAGAGCAGCACTGAAGGGTGCAGGGCGCAGGGGGGGGGGGCGCCCTGGGCAGCAATAAACCTCACATTTTGGCACTAATACAGTTGGATTGGACTGCGGAGGCAGTAAATCTATGATCCCCCGCCATTTTATTGAAAAATCACTGGGACCGAAGCCCGCCGTCGGGTGGGCGGGGCTTGATCCTCAGCACTAACCAGCGCCATTTTCTCCACAGAAGCTGCATGAGGAAAACGCTGGCTCCCTGGTCTCTCCCCTGCTGAACTCACAGGCTGGAAAAAAGAGTCGGGGGGGCACATTAGTGACGCAGTGAGTGGGAATTGGCATAATATAAAAAAGCGCTATCTGGACATATTTTTTCCAGTGTTTTAAGCGCTGGTGTGTGCTGGCATACTCTTTCTCTGTCTCTCCTTAGGACCTGGTTGGGGTTTTGTCCCCTTATAGGTTAATCCCTGTGTGTGTGGGGTGTCGGTACGTGTGTGTCGACATGTCTGAGGCGGAAGGCTTCTCCAAGGAGGAGGTGGAGCAAATGAGTGGTGTGTCCCCGTCGGTTGTGCTGACTCCAGATTGGATGGACATGTGGCATATGTTGAATGCAAGTGTGGCATCTTTACATAAAAGGCTTGATAAGGCTGATTTAGGGGGGACATCAGGGTGTCAATCCTCAGATTGGACCGACTCACAGTGCCCGTCGGGGTCTCAAAAGCGTCCCTTAACACAAGACACTACTACCGACACGGATTCTGATTCCAGTGTCGATTATGACGAAGTAAAATTGCACCCTAGGGTGACTAAAACCATTCAGTGTATGATTGTGGCAATAAGGGATGTGTTGCATATTGTGGATGAACCCTCGGCCCCCGACACAAGGATACACATGTTTAAGGAAAAGAAACAGATTATTAACTTTCCCACATCTCATGAATTAAATGAATTCTTTGGAAAAGCTGGGGAGACTCCGGATAAGAGACCGCAGATCCCCAAAAGAATTTATATGGCATACCCTTTCCCTAAGCAGGACAGGGAGATTTGGGAATCACCCCCCATTGTGGACAAGGCCCTGACGCGCTTGTCAAAGAAAGTGGCGCTACCGTCTCCTGACACAGCGGCCCTTAAGGACCCTGCAGATCGCAGGCAAGAAACTACCTTAAAGTGTATTTATTCTCATACAGGTGCGGTGCTAAGACCGACAATTGCGTCGGCATGGGTGTGTAGCGCAATTGCAGCTTGGACAGATGAGCTGACAGATCAATTTGATAATATGGATAAGGATACTATATTCCTAACTCTAGCCCATATTAAAGACGCAGTCTTATTTATGAGGGATGCTCAAAGGGACATTGGATTGCTAGCTTCTAGGGCCAATGCCATGTCTGTCTCAGCGAGAAGATCCTTATGGACTCGCCAATGGACGGGTGATGCGGATTCCAAGAAACATATGGAAGTACTACCCTATAAGGGTGATGTATTGTTTGGGGATGGGCTGACGGACCTGGTTCCCACAGCTACAGCAGGTAAATCAAATTTTTTACCATATATTCCCCAACAGCAAAAGAAAGTAACTCCCTATCAGATGCTGTCCTTTCAGTCGCACAAGTCCAAAAGAGGTCGGGGATCCTCTTTCCTTGCCAGAGGTAAGGGCAGAGGCAAGAGAGCACCTGCGTCGGCAGGTGCCCAGGAACAAAAGTCCTCCCCGGCTGCTCCAAAAACCACAGCATGACGCTGGGGCTCCCCTGAGGGAGTCCGCACCGGTGGGGGCATGTCTTCGACTTTTCAGTCAGGCCTGGGTCAGTTCGGACCTGAATCCCTGGGTGTTGGAAATAGTTTCCCAGGGTTACAAATTGGAATTCGAGGAGGTGCCCCCGCGCCGATTTTTCAAATCGGCTCTACCAGCTTCCACATCGGAAAGGGATGTAGTGTTAGCTGCAATTCAAACGCTGTGTATACAGCAAGTGATAATCAAGGTTCCCCTGCACCAGCAGGGAAGAGGTTACTACTCAACCCTATTTGTGGTCCCGAAACCGGACGGTTCGGTCAGACCTATTTTGAATCTGAAATCCCTAAACCTGTACATAAAAAGATTCAAATTCAAAATGGAATCTCTCAGAGCGATAATAGCCAACATGGAGGAGGGGGAGTTTATGGTGTCTCTGGACATAAAGGATGCGTACCTTCATGTCCCCATATATGCCCCCCATCAGGAATACCTGAGATTCGCTGTACAGGATTGTCATTACCAATTTCAGACGTTGCCGTTTGGACTCTCCACGGCCCCGAGGATTTTCACCAAGATAATGGCGGAAATGATGGTGGTCCTGCGCAAGCATGGAGTCACAATTATCCCATACTTGGATGATCTCCTGATAAAAGCGAGATCAAGGGAGAAATTGCTGAGCAGTGTGGCCCTCTCTCTGAGAGTGCTCCAGCAACACGGTTGGATTCTAAATCTACCGAAGTCACAGTTGATTCCGACAACTCAACTACCGTTCCTAGGTATGATACTGGATACGGAACAAATGAAGGTCTTCCTCCCAATAGAGAAAGCCCAAGACATCCAGAACATGGTCAGAGACCTGCTAAAACCGAAAAGGGTGTCTGTTCACCAATGCACTCGAATTCTGGGGAAAATGGTGGCGGCCTACGAGGCCATTCCCTTCGGAAGGTTCCATGCAAGGACTTTTCAATGGGACCTTCTGGACAAGTGGTCCGGGTCCCATCTGCACTTACATCGGAAAATGCAAAGTGCTCACCTCCTGGAGGGTCGCAGGTTCGGAATTCAGGATTGGATCCTGGTTACCACGGACGCGAGCCTCCGAGGATGGGGAGCGGTCACACAGGGAAAAAATTTTCAGGGTCTTTGGTCAGACCAGGAGTCCTGTCTACACATCAATGTGTTGGAACTCAGGGCCATTTACAACGGCCTTCGACAAGCGGAGAGTTTTCTTCGAAACCTACCGGTTCTGATTCAATCAGACAATGTCACAGCAGTGGCTCATGTGAACCGCCAAGGCGGGACAAGAAGCAGAGTCGCGATGGCGGAAGCCACCAGGATCCTTCGCTTGGCGGAAAATCACGTAAGCGCTCTGTCAGCTGTCTTCATTCCGGGAGTGGACAACTGGGAAGCAGACTTCCTCATCAGACACGATCTCCATCCAGGAGAGTGGGGACTTCATCAAGAAGTCTTTGCAGAAGTAACACGTCTTTGGGGAACTCCTCAAATAGACATGATGGCGTCACGCCTCAACAAAAAACTTCGGAGGTATTGCGCCAGGTCTCGGGACCCTCAGGCAGTAGCAGTAGACGCTCTGGTAACACCGTGGGTGTTCAAATCGGTCTACGTGTTTCCTCCTCTTCCTCTCATCACAAAAGTGTTGAGGATCATAAGACGAAGAAGAGTACAGACGATACTCGTTGTCCCAGACTGGCCTCGAAGGGCCTGGTACTCTGATCTACAAGAGATGCTCACAGGAGATCCCCGGCCTCTTCCTCTGAGGGAAGACCTGTTGCAACAGGGGCCCTGTGTATTTCAAGACTTACCGCGGTTACGTTTGATGGAATGGCGGTTGAACGCCGAATCCTAGCGAAAAAGGGGATTCCGGAAGATTTCATCCCTACTTTAATAAAGGCTAGGAAGGAGGTGACGGTAAAACATTATCACCGTATCTGGCGAAAGTATGTGTCTTGGTGTGAGACCAAGAATGCACCTACGGAAGATTTTCATCTGGGTCGTCTTCTCCACTTCCTACAGACAGGAGTGGATATGGGCCTGAAATTAGGCTCTATTAAGGTACAGATTTCGGCCCTCTCGATTTTCTTTCAGAAGGAATTGGCTTCTCTTCCAGAAGTCCAGAATTTTGTAAAGGGAGTGCTGCACATCCAGCCCCCTTTTGTGCCTCCAGTGGCACCATGGGACCTGAACGTGGTGTTGCAGTTCCTAAAATCACACTGGTTTGAACCGCTTAACAAGGTGGAGTTGAAATTTCTTACCTGGAAGGTGGTCATGTTGTTGGCCTTAGCATCAGCAAGGCGAGTGTCAGAATTGGCGGCTTTGTCACACAAGAGCCCCTACTTGATTTTTCATGTGGATCAAGCTGAATTGAGGACACGTCCGCAATTTTTGCCTAAAGTGGTTTCTTCGTTCCATATGAATCAACCTACTGTGGTGCCTGTGGCTACAGGTGACCTGGAGGATTCCAGATCCCTGGACGTAGTCAGGGCCTTAAAAATGTATGTAGCCAGGACGGCTACAATTAGGAAAACAGAGGCTCTGTTTGTCCTGTATGCGGCCAATAAGATTGGCGCTCCTGCTTCGAAGCAGACTATTGCTCGCTGGATCTGTAATATGATTCAGCAGGCTCACTCTACGGCTGGATTGCCGGTACCAAATTCGGTTAAGGCCCATTCCACTAGGAAGGTGGGCTCTTCTTGGGCGGCTGCATTACAACTTTGCCGAGCGGCGACTTGGTCGGGGTCAAACACTTTTGCTAAATTCTACAAGTTTGATACCCTGGCTGATGAGGACCTAGCGTTTGCTCAGTCGGTGCTGCAGAGTCATACGCACTCTCCCGCCCGATTGGATGCTTTGGTATAAACCCCATGGTCCTTACGGAGTCCCCAGCATCTTCTAGGACGTAAGAGAAAATAAGATTTTAAACCTACCGGTAAATCTATTTCTCCTAGTCCGTAGAGGATGCTGGGCGCCCGTCCCAGTGCGGAAACTCTGCAAGACTTGTACATAGTTGTTGCTTACATAAGGGTTATGTTACAGTTGACATTGGTCTTGGACCGTTACTGTCGTATGTTCATACTGTTAACTGGTTATGTATGTTCCAGGTTACATGGTATGATTGGTGTGGGCTGGTATGAATCTTGCCCTTGAATTGCTAAATCCTGCCTTGTATTGTCCATCTCCTCTGGGCACAGTTCTCTAACTGAGGTCTGGAGGAGGGGCATAGAGGGAGGAGCCAGTGCACACCCATAGTCAAAGTTCTTTTTAGGTGCCCTATCTCCTGCAGAGCCCATCTATACCCCATGGTCCTTACGGAGTCCCCAGCATCCTCTACGGACTAGGAGAAATAGATTTACTGGTAGGTTTAAAATCTTATTTTAATTAGTTTACTTAGCAGAAGATTTTATTTAATATAGGAGAAGATGGCTTTGTGCCTAACAATGGGGGTCATTCCGAGTTGATCGCTAGCTGCTTTCGTTTGCTGTACAGCGATGAGGCAAAAAAATGGCACTTCTGCGCATGCATATGCGGTGCAGTGCGCACGCGCGTCATACTATTACAACGAACTATGTAGTTTCACACAGGGTCTAGCGAAGCTTTTCAGTCGCACTGCTGACCGCAGAGTGATTGACATGAAGTGGGCGTTTCTGGGTGTCAACTGACCGTTTTCAGGGAGTGTTCGAAAAAACGCATGCGTGGCTGAGCGAATGCAGGGTGTGGTTGTGATGTCAGAACAGGAACTGAACAGGCTGAAGTGATCGCAAGTGCGGAGTAGGTCTGAAGCTACTCTGAAACTGCACAAAATTATTTTGTAGCCGCGCTGCGATCAATTTGTTCGCACTTCTGCTAAGCTAAAATACACTCCCAGTGGTAGGCAGCATAGCTAGCGAGCGATCAACTCGGAATGACAACCAGTAAGAGATACCGGGAAAGCATTGTGGCCATTGTTGTTTGTGCCAATAATTACATGTCCAGATGTTGCAGCTAAAATTAGATTTTTTTCGTTGACATGTAAATAATCCTCATCAAATGAAATTAGCAGCAGTCAAAAGAATCATGCAATTTCTTAATTAGAATCAAAACAGACTATTAGAAATAAGTAAAATACTATCATAAAACTCTATGCAGTCTCCCATTGAGGACTGCAAACCAGCATGTTCTTGTTTAAATGAAAGGATACCCTTTTTCCTGGCCCAGCAGAAAGGAGTATCATCATAATTATCATTGCCTGAGGCAGCATATACTTCAGCAATGAATACTAGTCAAGAGATAACACCCTTATGCCAGCTGTTAAAGGATAGATGCCAGCTGTTATATGAGAGCCAACAGCTCACTCTATGAAGACCAATAGAGTTGTATCAAGCTTGCATACAGTATAATGACAGGATATACTGCTTGAGGGAAAGAAAAAGGAAACTCTTTATTGGGGCAAACTTATAAGGTTATTATTTAAAACATAGCTTTTAATAATATTTTTTTTTAGGAATGATGAACTCACAAAGATCAAGAGAACACCTAGGTGAAAAAGGAAAAAAGAGATGATACCTGTGACACTACATAGGGGTATATTTACTAAGCTCCCGATTTTGACCGAGATGGTGTTTTTTCTTCAAAGTGTCATCTCGGGAATTTACTAAACTCAAATCTCGGCAGTGATGAGGGCATTCGTATTTTTTTGGAAGTCAAAGAAAAAAATTACGCATGAATACACCATCGGTCAAATACGCCTGTTATTTGGTAGAACTCGGTAATTTACTAAAAAGTGTAATTCACAAACACTGCCGGCAATAGCCAAACACTGCCGTGAAAAAATACAATTCGTAAAAAAAAGCTAAAATAAAACAGACCTGCTTTTTTTTACCGTGTTCTCATAGGCATGCACGGATCCATGAGATCCGTGCATGTTTATCAGTGGGAAGGGGTTGGATTGTGTTAAATTTGCAGGAAAAAAATGCGTGGGGTCCCCCCCCACTAAACAAAACCAGCCTCGGGCTCTTTGAGCCGGTCCTGGTTCACAAAATATGGGGAGAAAAATGACCGGGGTTCCCCCATATTTCATAAACCTGCACCGGCCTCTGCGCCTGGTCCTGGTTCCAAAAATACGGGGGACAAAAAGCGTAGGGGTCCCCCGTATTTTTGAAACCAGCACCGGGCTCCACTAGTCAGGTACATAATGCCACAGCCGGGGGACACTTTTATATTGGTCCCTGCGGCCCTGGCATTACATACCCAACTAGTCACCCCTGGCCGGGGTACCCTGGAGGAGTGGGAACCCCCTAAAATTAAGGGATCCCCCTCCTCCAGCCACCCAAGGGTGAAGCCCGAGGCTGTCCCCCCAATCCAAGGGTGGCGGATGGGGGGCTGATAGCCTTTTGTGTAAATGAGAATATTGTTTTTAGTAGCAGTACTACAAGTCCCAGCAAGCCTCCCCGCAAGCTGGTACTTGGAGAACCACAAGTACCAGCATGCGGTGGAAAACCGGGCCCGCTGGTACCTGTAGTACTACTACTAAAACAATACCCCAAAAAAAACAGGACACACACACACCGTGAAAGTAAAATTTTATTACATACATGCACACCACCATACATACATACTTACCTATGTTCACACGTGGCTCGGTCCTCTTCTCCATGTAGAATCCTAGGGGTACCTGTGAAAAAAATTATACTCACATAATCCAGGGTATCTTCTTTCCTTTGTATAATCCACGTACTTGGCAAAAAAATAAAACGGAAACCCGACCACACACTGAAAGGGGTCCCATGTTTACACATGGGACCCCTTTCTCCGACTGCCAGGACCCCCCCTGACTCCTGTCAAAGAGGGTCCCTTCAGCCAATCAGGGAGCGCCACGTCGTGGCACTCTCCTGATTGGCTGTGTGCTCCTGTAGTGTCTGTCAGGCTGCACATGGCACAGATACAATGTAGCGCCTATGCGCTCCATTGTAGCCAATGGTGGGAACTTTGCAGTCAGCGGTTGACCGACAGTAACCTATAATAATATATTATAATAATATATTGTTGAGAGAGTTGAGGGAGTTTCCTTTTTCTTTCCCTCAAGCAGTATATTGTTTACCAGAACTCTTAGGGAGCAACACAGGATTATCAATATCTTTCAGTTATAATAAGACATATGTTATAGATGTGTTATCGATGAACTATAAAATACTGGTTACCTGAATTGTTGTACCACCCTCCTAGATAGGGTCAAGTCAGTGCACCTCCAACCACCCTTCCCCTTTATATAATGAGAGGGTCAATATGAACCACGAATGTTGTTGTCCTACATCACAACATATCTGACCTAGGATGTGATGTCATTGTATTTGCTTACTGTGAGACTGACCAAAAATAATAGCTTATACTTAGACAAAGCTTCAAGAAAGCTTAAAAACTAAGACCCAATGTTGGACATGATGACTAAAGATCGGTTAGGAGTGCTGCAATATAGTCTATTTAGTAGATTACTACTTGTATGTTTTGTTGAGATGTTTATAACGTTTTATGTATGAAGACAGAAGACATGAATAAAAATGGATGACTGGCTGTGATATTTATTGCTACAATGTAGGAATAATTGCTCAATTATACAAAACTCAACTTTAGCAAACACATCTTTTTAAACATATGTACAAATGCATTCAATTCTAAATAAAGCACAAGGTATCTATCCAGGGGCATAAGTTCATCCCAGTTGTCCGGAGGCAAGTTGGAGTTTGGAGCCCTCCACCAGAGGTGTATCTAGGGGTCCAAGCGCCCCTGGCATTGCAGTCCATTGGCAGTTGCTATGTTGGAGCCACAGCAACTGAGCCCCCCCCCCCCTTTCCCCCACACGCTGCCTCATATCACCGGCTGGAACTCACTGTAAGTGTGAAGCCAATGGGAAGATTCTGGTAGCAGCAGCAGCAGACTATGCATCATAGATAGGGCAGGCAGAAGGTTAGCTAGCTAATAGCAGTCTGTTAGCAGCAGAGGCTGGGCGGCGGGCTGATAATGATCCAACGCTGATCAGTTTCCAGTCTGCTCAGACAAAAGTACTTTGTGATCAGCCCACTTAGACAAATCCCTCTTGCGCTATAATAAGATATAATGTGGCTAGATGTTCAACAAATCAAACTTGATTTTTTATATATAATAATTTAATGTATAGAAAATCAATATTTCACAAATAAAATAACTAAACCGGTCTTATGCATAACATCATAAAATCAAATGTATTACATTAAACATTGAAAGGAGGTGGATCCTAAAATGTTTCTGTGCACAGAATGGTATAATGCTGAACTATAGTTGTAACTCAGTCCACAAACACAGGTCCACTGAAATAATCAATCCCAGCTGTAGTGAGAACCTGTGTAACACTCAAGATTCCTGGATAGTTACTATGTGTCTAGAGTTCCAGTTAATCTTGCCACCTATTATTGAAATTTGTAATGAGTGACAGCGCTCCACAGTGGAGCCTTACATGCAGCTTTTATCAGCGATGACGGCACAGAGAGACCCAGTGTCCAACGAGGTGGTCTCTGGCTGCGGGATCCGGCACCAATGCTGGCGCCTGTTTGTTGAAAGCACCTGATCTCCAGGCTCTGTGAGTCCTCACCTCTGTGTGCCGTGTGCAGGCACCGTAGCGCAGTCTCTCTCCTCTCCGATCCTTAATTAGCTGATGTAATGAGCAAACAACAGTGGCAAGATGACAGACCAATAGTAAATGCAGGGGTCCAATACTTCTGATGCGTTTCGCTCCTCTCCTGGGGGCTTTATCAAAGAATCTTTGATAAAGCCCCCAGGAGAGGAGCGAAACGCGTGAGAGGTATTGGACCACTGCATTTACTATTGGTCTGTCATCTTGCCACTGTTGTTTGCTCATTACATCAGCTAATTAAGGATCGGAGAGGAGAGAGACCGCGCTACGGTGCCTGCACACGGCACACAGAGGTGAGTACTCACAGAGCCTGGAGATCGGGTGCTTTCAACAAACAGGCGCCAGCATTGGTGCCGGATCCCGCAGCCAGAGACCACCTCGTTGGACACTGGGTCTCTCTGTGCCGTCATCGCTGATAAAAACCGCATGTAAGGCTCCACTGTGGAGCGCTGTCACTCATTACAAATTTCAATAATAGGTGGCAAGATTAACTGGAACTCTAGACACATAGTAACTATCCAGGAATCTTGAGTGTTGCACAGGTTCTCACTACAGCTGGGATTGATTATTTCAGCGGACCTGTGTTTGTGGACTGAGTTACAACTATAGTTCAGCATTATACCATTCTGTGCACAGAAACATTTTAGGATCCACCTCCTTTGAATATTTAATATAATATATTTGATTTTATGATGTTATGCATAAGACCGGTTAAGTTATTTTATTTGTGAAATATTGATTTTCTATATATTAAATTATTATACCTGTATATAAAAAATTAAGTTTGATTTGTTGAACATCCAGCCATATTATATCTTATTATAGCGCAAGAGGGATTTGTCTAAGTGTGTTGGATATTTACACTTGGGTATTCCAGTGTTACATTTTTTTGACTTGTTAACCCCAAGTCAATAGCTCTCCTGCAGCTTATATAAATATTATAGGTATATATATATAATACCTTGGATATTTGAGTAATTGAAATTGTAGTTTTTTATTAGCGCCTGGTGTGAGGTTTTTTTTACTTTGTGATCAGGGCTGGTTCTAGACCAAAGGAGCCCATGGCGAAAATTTCCTTTGGCGTTCCCCCCACACCAAAAATGAACATATCCCAGTTTAACATAATGCTATGTGGTGCAAGGTATGGCGCTAGTCACTTATCAGACCTTTGACCTTTGCCTTTTTACCCATGTTGCATACTTTTTCTTGCATTTTGTGCCTTAATTCAAGAAGTGTACTAAGTACTTGAGCTTAGTATCTTTACTGACCCCTCTTTACCCCACACTACATAACTGTCCCCTCTATACCCTACACTACATTACTGACCCCTCTATACCCTACACTACATCACTGACCTTTCTATACCCATCACTAAATTACTGACCCCTCTATACAGTAAAATACATTACTGACATCTATATACCTGCTAATCCATCAATGACGCCTCTATACCCTACACTACATCACTGACGCCTCTATACCTTACACTACATTACTGACCTCTCTATATCCTATACTACATCACTGACCCCTCTATACCCTAAACTACTGACCTCTATTCCCTACACTACATCCCTAACCCCTCTATACCCTACACTACATCCCTGACCCCTCTATACCCTACACTGCATCACTGATGCCTCTATACCCTACACTACATCACTGACCCCTCTATACAGTACAATGCATTACTGATCCCTCTGTACCATACATCCTCATTACATCAGAGAGAGAGAGAGAAACACTGGAAAAAATAAGGTTAAAGTGGACTACAGACACTGATGCTCTAGACCAGGGGTGTCAAAGACAAGGCCCGCGGGCCAAATCCGGCCCGCCAGACCTCGTCTGATGGCCCGCGGTGCCGCCGCCATGAAACCCCCTTCTCCCGAGTGCCCAGCTCGGGGGGGGGGCGGGGTTTCGCGGAATGACGCGATTGCGTCGTGACGTCACGGCGCAAACGCGTCATTCAACGAAACTCCGTCGGAGGAGGGAGAAGGGAGCCGCGCAGACGAGGAGGGAGAGGCTGCTGAAGAGCGGCGAGAACCGCTTCAAATGTAAGTCAGCCCCTCTCCCTTCCTCTCTTTCTCTCTCTCTCCCTCCTTCCACCACCTGCCGCAATGTGTAAAATGGGGACCTGTGCCTGCCACAATGTGTAAAATGGGGACCTGTGCCTGCCACAATGTGTAAAATGGGGACCTGTGCCTGCCACAATGTGTAAAATGGGGACCTGTACCTGCCGCTATGTGTAAAATGGGGACCTGTGCCTGCCACAATGTGTAAAATGGGGACCTGTGCCTGCCACAATGTGTAAAATGGGGACCTGTACCTGCCGCTATGTGTAAAATGGGGACCTGTGCCTGCCACAATGTGTAAAATGGGGACCTGTGCCTGCCACAATGTGTAAAATGGGGACCTGTACCTGCCGCTATGTGTAAAATGGGGACCTGTGCCTGCCACAATGTGTAAAATGGGGACCTGTGCCTGCCACAATGTGTAAAATGGGGACCTGTACCTGCCGCTATGTGTAAAATGGGGACCTGTGCCTGCCACAATGTGTAAAATGGGGACCTGTGCCTGCCACAATGTGTAAAATGGGGACCTGTACCTGCCGCTATGTGTAAAATGGGGACCTGTGCCTGCCACAATGTGTAAAATGGGGACCTGTGCCTGCCACAATGTGTAAAATGGGGACCTGTACCTGCCGCTATGTGTAAAATGGGGACCTGTGCCTGCCACAATGTGTAAAATGGGGACCTGTACCTGCCGCTATGTGTAAAATGGGGACCTGTGCCTGCCGCAATGTGTAAAATGGGGACCTGTGCCTGCCGCAATGTGTAAAATGGGGACCTGTGCACTATAAAAGGGGGCACATGGCTGGGCCCTATAAAAGGGGGCACATGGCTGGGCACTTTAAAAGGGAGCAGATGGCTGGGCACATATAAGGCAGGTGGAGCGGTAAATTTTGGATAGACCTACAGATACAACCGGCCCTTTGATGGGGACCAAACTGCTGATGCGGCCCCGATGAATTTGAGTTTGACACCCCTGCTCTAGACGATAGAGAGGGAGAGTAAAGCACAAGGGAAAGTGGGCAATCGGAACACCATAGATAGAGGAGAGATAGAAATGCCTGAAAAAGTAAAGGGGGTTGGGTATGGCATCCCGGCGGTCGGGATACCAGCGGTCACATGACCGACCACGACATCCAGACATTAAAAATCCTGACTTCGGAGGGGGTAAGTATTTCTAACCTCCTCCATCCCCTATCCTAATACTAACATTGTGGGGGTGGCGGCTAGGGCTAACCCTTCGGTGGTGGCAGCTAGGTCTAACCCCCCTCCTAGTGCCTTCCCTAACACCCTCTCCCCCGGTCCTAACCCTCCCTCCAATACTCACCTTCAGGATGTTGGCTGTCGGTGTGCCGGCACCAGTCTCCCAAGTGGTGCCGGGATTCCGGCGTCAGTCAAATGACCGCCGGTATACCGTCTGCCGGGATGGTAAACGTATCCTGAGGACAGGTAGTAAGTGTGAAGGAAAAGGTGAAAAATGCTTGCTGACTACATTCAACAGCACACCCCACTATTGTTATAACAGCTGTAACTATATCCCTCTGCCAATCATTACCCAGGATGATGTAGGTGGGAGCAATTATATTTGGGGGTGGTTCAGTAAAATGTAACAGCTCAAACTGCGATCATTCACTAATAAAATGATTTATAGCTCTCCCTGTTTAACCATTCCAGTCATAAAAACAATGTTTTTTAAACTTTTAAATAAAACTTGTTAGCATCCCCAGCACACTGTATATGCTGAGAGATGTAGTTCTCCATATCAAAACACTTAATTACTGTAAGAACACTAATCCCCCAACTGAAAACTCTCACAAACACACACTCCTAAATCTAGTACACACACACATATCCCCCTGTACTGACAACTCTCATCACTCCCACACACTAACAACTCCCTCCTGCTCCCCTCCCCACTGATACTGACAGCTCCCTCGCACCAGCGGTGTAGCTAGGTGTCATGGTGCCCAGAGCAAGGGTATGGTTTGGCAACCCCTCCCCTGTACTGGATTGGGTGCCTGTTAAATTTTAAAAGAAAAAATATAAAAAAATTCTAAATTGGTGACAGGGCTGGTTCTAAACCTTGTGGAGCTCAGTTTCCTTTGGGCGCCCCCCATGCATAAAATAGGGACAGTGCACGCAACAAAACTATAGTGGCGTGGCTTCATGGGGAAATGGCATGGCCACAGAATAGTACCAGTTCAGATTACACCACACAGCATTGTCCGTTATTTACATTACACTGTACAGTAGTGTCTGTTATTCACATTACACCACACAGTAGAGCCCCTTATACACGTTACACAACACAGTAGAGCCGCTTATACATGTTATGCCAGAGTTGAGCAGCTTACTCACATTACACCACAGTAGAGCCGCTTATACACGTTACACCACATTAGTGGCACTTATACAGGTTATGACACAGTAGAGCTGCTTATACATGTTACTCTGAAACTTCTAATGCAGTGAGAGGTGCTGCAGCAGCAGCTGGTGCATATAGGGGTGCTCCAGCATCAATGTAGAGAGAGGTGCTGTAGCAGACAGGGCAGAGAGAGGTACTGCAACAACCAAGGCAGAAAGAGGTGCTGCAGCAGCTGGGGCAGAGATAGGTGCTGCATCAGCTGGGTCAGAAAGAGATGCTGCAGAAACCAGGGCAGAAAGAGGTGCTGCTGCAGAGGGGGAAGAGAGTGGTGCTGCAGGACAGAAGTAACCTTACTGCACAGCTACAAGCACACAGTGAGACATTTAAAAGAGCAGCAGAGTTCTGGCATGTGCTGGCTGTCAGTGTCTCCTGCTGTCGCCTCTGGCCTGCCCTGTTCCCTACCTAGTCTCTGAGTCAGTGTGCAACCCTCGGCTTCTCCTCCTCCTGCTCTGCAGCTGCTTTTACAGCAGTCTGCGGAATAGTGGGCAGAGGGGTCAGGCAGTGGCGCGCCCTCTAACTTTTCCGGAGCTTGAGCTCCACCAGAGCCACCCTCGCTGCACCCCTGCCTCACACACATCCTCCCCTCTTCCCACTCACACACACACACTGATAGAACACATACACAAATCCCCCCTCCTCCACACTAACTGTCACGGACTGCTTGGGCTCACCAAGATGTCAGCAGGGGGCATGCTCTGACTTGAATCGCTGAAATTCAACAGCTCTCCCGAACTTGCAAGGTATGGCTGTGCAGCTGTCTCCAGCCATCTCCTTGCCCGCTGTGAGATTCGTGGCGGGCACCTCCACTGATGTTACCCGCAGTGCCACTGCAAAGGGCACATACTGTACAGCAGTGGTGAGCATGGGCCTGGAGAATTCCGCCTACCGGGGGCAGGGATTAATCATTTCAAAGGGGCAGACCTAGGAGGGACGTGGTGGAGCAGCAGTTGAGGGGCGTTTTATACTGTAACGGTCGGGACTCGGGAGTGCACAATTTCAGTATCCTCCCCTCGCCGTCTAATTGGTCAGTCCCACGCTGATTGCCACTACGCCTTTCCAGACTGCAGAGCTCTATCCCTTGGCAATAGGTGGCACGGCTGGACGCCCCTGGCAAGTGCCAAGGGGTAGATACGCCCCTGCCCTCCACCTCCTTAAAAAAAAGGGAAAACAAATATGGTGTGTGTGTGTGTATATAAACACACACGACTTACATAATTATAAAGATAGCACTCTCAGGCGGTCTCCAGGAACCGGAGCCCACAGTGAATTGTCAGGGCTCCAGCTACGCTTTGATTCAGGTGTCTGCAGCAAGCAAAATCAGTGTTCACTAACAGGTCCCATCTCACAGTCCAGCAGCAGCAGCAGCATTAGTGGGTGCACCACCACTTGTTGCAGCGCAGGATGAGCGGTATCAGGCAGGGGCCATCCTGTCCCCTATTGAAGGTGTTAGCATGGTTCCTGGGACAGAGCCGATCAGCAGCGGGTGTGCCACACAACTCTGTTGGAAGAGCAGCAGTAAGGTGCCCCTTCAGGGCTTGGAGCCCGGTGGCAGGCAACCCCATTGCCTCTGAGTTACACCCCTATATCTATCTCATATCTATCTATCTCATCTATATTTTTATCTACAGTACTCTAAAATAGTTTTTGATAAGAGAGGATTTTCTTCCTGTTTCTTAAAATAAAGTTTACAGGTAAGTAAATACTGAATGAACCATATTACATATCATAACCATATTACATATCATATTGTATCATATTACATAAAGGAAACCACTATTAAAAAAAATATATATAGTATGATTTCATATATCAGGGTTTCACATGATAAGGTAGTGCCGCACTTACAATAAGTATGATGAAGCAGAAAAGTATGCTTTAGTGTAGATGTTGAGTAAAATTGCTTGAGGGGTGGCCCTGGCTTCTGGCCACTGCACCTGGCCTCAGCGGTGAGAGATCTGCCAAGGCTACTCTAAAAGGACTATAAACTTTAGGATATTAATGAACTCTCTTTTTAGATGTTAATGTTTTTCTATGTCATAGCAAGAAAATTAGGAAAGCTGCACTGTTTTTCCTAAACAGAGGAAATGCTTCAAGTAACATATTAACTTCACTCCTGCAGTTCTGTATTTGCAGGAAAATGTATATATTGTGGGAAATATTATAAAATGTTTTTTTCATTAAAATTAAAAACGTCTAAACTCCTACATCCAAAAATCTAAATGGTCATACATCAGTCTTACCATTTGTTTTTAAATAGCCATACTCCTAATATTGGCTGCCGACTTAAACAGCAACTTACAGTATGTGGAACTGACCTTGACAAATGGAGTCAATTTGCTAACCACAATAAACACAGACACATGGACATTTCTTGCAGAAGTCCAAATGGAAATCTCAGTTAAGTAATGCTAATAGAGGGGTATGACTTAATATAATAGCAGTGATGCTATCAGCTGACAGTCATCATCATCATCACTGCTTATTATTGCACCAGCCTTCTAGTACAGAAAAATGTATATATCCTAAAAGGTGTATCTACATTCAATTATGATGCATTTATTTGAAAATGCCTTCACTGTGCCCAGTCTTTGCTTTCCCGAGACCTCAGTTATATTTAGTAGAAGAAAACAAAATACTACAATCTATATAAATCCAGTTGAGTAAAAATGATTTAGGGGTTTATTTACTAAGCCTTCGATAGAGATAAAGTCACTGGAGATAAAGTACCAGCCAACCAGCTCTTAATTGTCATTTTTCAAACAAATCCTGTGACATGACAGTTAGGAGCCGATTGTCTGGTACTTATCTCCAGCGATTTTATCTCCATCCAATGCTTAGTAAATAGACCTCTCAATTCCTAAATGAGTCCCATACGGGCCTGCCCACCGCATCCAGCTCGCCTCTGTCGGGCAAGTCCCTAGGGTTCATGTCTGGGGGACAGTACACCCCCAAACTAGCCCAGTTATAAACCCTCCCAGGGCATCACACTAGTAAAAGATAGCAGTGGAGTGTTACAGAGTATCAGGTGTGTGAAAGTAGTTACTCAGTGTAGAGAGTGTTATAAGAATAGAGTATGTGAAAAATAAAATACATGGATAAAAAAAATAAAAAAGATAGTGATATAAAATGTGAGTATAAGTGTTAAGGTGTGGTGACTTTTATTTTAACCTATGCCCGTTTGCTTAGTACACACCATGCTTTCTGCCATTTGCCCCATTTGCAATATATTAATTCAGTACTATAATTTATTCCTACTTTTGATTACCCTGAGTTGATACTGCCACCTACTGTCCTCCTATGGCAACTGTTCTTTTTCTACCTGCAATCTCCCATTGCCTGTTACACTGCTATAAACTGGTCATCCTGCACACTGTAACCTAAGTAGTGCCCCCTACATGGCTGCCTCTCCTGATACTTTAAAGGGCATGCTGGAAAACCATTGAAGCGTTTACAGAGTGGGTATTCCGCTGGCTCACTGTTCATTTTATATTTGTATGTTCTTCATCCATGTATTGCATATTCCTATTGTGGTGCATCCAACATGGCTGCCTCACCTGGTGCTCTGTGTAGAATGAAAAAATACATGGTTCTGATGAGCTTGCCATTTCATTTAATCTTGCCCATTATTATCATACTAATACACATGTGTCAGTTTCGACATATATGCCTCAGGTCCTTGTATGGCTTATCTCCCACAGCATAACCTTCGAAGTGCACCCAATATGGCTGCCTCACTCATGGATGGAAAAAAAATACATTGACCTGACAGTTGTACTGGGACCATTCTCCAAGCATTAGGTCGCTAGAACCACCAATTGTGTGTCCTTTTTTTAGGGCGTGACCTATTCCACCCATGATAGTCCTACATAGTGCGCCCAACATGGCTGTCTCAGCTGGTACCTTTCATGGGTGGAATATATAATCTGTATAAGTTATTACCCAAAATGTCTGCACCTACCCTGCAGTATGCATACTGTGCTCTCTAGGTTTAGTTGGTCTTAATTATTTTTGTATGTTTTTCAACTTACTGCAATTCTAATGCCTTTGTACAATAGGTCTAATTCAGACCCGATCGCTGGTACAACAGCGGTCGCAGCCTGAACTCCTTTCTGGAGTGCGCCCACGCACCCAGTAAGACCCAGTAAGATGCTAAGCATCTTGTTGGTGCAATCGCCTCTGCCTGATTGACTGGCAAAGACGGTCACGGGAGGGAGGTGGCGTGTCAACGGCATTAGAACTCTGTTGGTGGGGCGCGGTCCATACAATGCAGGCGTGGTCAGGACATTGCAGGGGCGGGCCGCGGTGAATGTGTGACATCACACGCAGCCACTGCGACTCAGTATGCGGCGGGTAGCCGCCTGCCAGCGAAGCTAGGCTGCGCAGGTAGGGAGCTACTTGGCGGGTGCGAAAGCAGCGATGCTTTCACATCTGTGCGGGGGGGGAGGAGTAGGGCCTGACATGCGGGGCGGACTAGCCCTGTGCTGGGCGTCCCCCCGGCATGTCAGTGAAACTGATCGTAGATGTGCTAAATTTAGTACATCTACGATCAGGTCTGAATCACCCCCAATATACCATGTTTAGATGTATGTAAAGCGACTTTGAGTCCTGCTGCAGAAAAGCGCCATTAAATAAAACTATTATAATTGTTATTATGACACCGCATGAAATTGCATTCTCCACAGAGGACCATCGCAGTCATATATGGTCACTATATCACAGTAATTCAGCTGTGAATCATCCGTGCCCTATGCTTGTGTGGCTGCTTGCCAATACAAATTTTTCACTTTACAGCTGGTTTAAAACAAGAAACAGTTTCAGTTTCCTGATTGACTAATCTGTGACCTAGTTTGTTTTCTCTACTTAGGGACTTTTGATGACAGGGTGAATTTTATGAAGGTATTTCCTATGCCTATAAAGTCTTATCATCTCCTCCCTGGACACTTATTAATAGTTCAAAAGAAATTGCAAAACTGGTTATGTACGGCCACTATCTAACAAACAGATCTTCCAAGATGTTATAACCCACAATTTGACAAGGGCTAAAATACATTTAACTATGGTGGTCATTCCGAGTTGATCGCAGCCAGCAGCTTTTTGATGCTGTTGCGATCAACTAGTGCACGCCTATGGGGGAGTGTATTTTAGCTTAGCAGGGCTGCGATCTCTTGTGCAGCCCTGCTAAGCTAAAACATTTTCACGTTTAACAAGACTAGCCCTATACCTACTTACCCTGTGTGACGATCTCAGCGATGCTGGGGCCGGCTTTGACGTCAGACATCCGCCCTCCGTTCTCCTGGACACGCCTGCATTTTCTTCTCCACTCCCCGAAAACGGCTGGCAATGGTCCGGTGACGCCCAGGTATGCCTTCTTTCTGTCAATCTTCTTGCGGTCTGCTCTGCGACCGCTTTCTTCGTTGTCCTGGTCGTAACCCGGCGACCACTGTCACCGGGCAACGTCGCGCATGCGTAGTGCGGCCCGCTGTGCATGCACATTCTGGACCCATTCGCACCGCAGCGACAAACCGCTGCGTGCGAACGGATCGGAATGACCCCCTATGTCATTAATGTGATTTCCTGTAGTTTTGTTATTACACACTCGCCTACTCTCCCGGATCCGCCGGAATGGTGCCTACTTTCCCGGCCCCCTGGAAGGGTAGGCTAGTCTCCCGACATTTGTGCCCCCCCGTACCTGGCCACCCACTTTGCGAGTAAAGTGGGCAGTCCAGGTGGTCGATGATGTGATTCTTGCTGAATCTTTCCCCCCCTCACTGTGTAATGCCAGTAATCTCACACCACCCCCGTGTGACACGTCATCCCCCTGCACCGCCCCCTCCTTGCTGAGCCAACCTGATTGCTCTCTCCTGCAGAGAGCAGCAGGAAGTCGGCAAGTATGTGTTAATAGTAAATGATTAACAGTACAGCTTTTGCGATGTGTGTAGCCCCAGCGCTATGCGATTAGTGCTACTCACTTGTTGGTATCCTGCAATTGGTGTTGTGTTACAGAGTAGTATTGTGATACAGGTTAAGTCTCCCATATCCAAAATCCAATTGCCAAAATATTCCAAATTGGCCTTTGCTTTCAGATGATTCAATGAGCACATTCAGGCTATGTATATAAGGTGTATATGAAACATGAATGCATTTTGTGTTTAAATTTGGGTCCCATCCCCAAGATGTCTCATTATGGCATCCAAAATCCAAAAAAATTTAAAATATTTTTGGTCCCAAGCATTTTGGATATGAGAGACTCCACTTCTAATTATTTTCTTGGCAATAGACTCTCATGTATTCAGACTGATTAAATAGCCGCTTAAAGAGGAAATAACATTTTGAACTTCTTTGACTTAAGGGCAGGTGTTCTCCTCCTGCAAGATTATGACACTGTCTTGTCACAACGTATTCTACTCCAATTTACTGTCTGCCATGTGTATGTCACTTACATTCCTAAGAATTTCCCATTCCAAGTGTAGTATACTCAAATCAGGTAACTGGGTAAAAGCTACGGGCTAAATGCATCATCGCTTGGAAAGTGATAAAATGGAGAGTGAAAAAGTGACAGCCAATCAGCTTCTAACTGCCATTTTTCAAACACAGCCTGTGACATGGCAGTTAGGAGCTGATTGGCTGGCACTTTTTCACTCTCCATTTTATCACTTTCGAAGCGATGATGCATCTAGCCCGTAGGTCATACTACTGTAATTCTGTAGGTACTGTATAATGATAGCTGACACATATGCTTCAACTACCGAAGCCTTTACCATCTGATGCAAAGAATAATGAATGCCTGTTAGTGCAGCAAGCACATCTAGCACTGCACACGGGCCAAATGTGGTAGGACACAAGTACTCAGAGTGCTACACATGTCGATTACATTTACACTTCTAATTTAAGAAACAGCACTGGGCTCTAAGGGGGCGTTCTTATAATATTTCAGTTGCAGTGAAGGCGTATTCACAGAAATAGAGAGAGAAATTAATAGAGGCGCTCATGGCATCCGAACACCATAATTTCCCAGGTTCTATAACAACCAAAGAGTCAGATGAATTTATAAAATATATATTTAATGTTCACAATGATCTAATAAAAATACCACTTGATAGAAACAATTCATAGGTAATATTGATCGTAACTTACTGATTTACCGCATATATAAATATAAAAACACATGAATTAACTAAGCTATTGCAATGATTGCTGTATCAATGGAACTTCACTGAACTGGCTGATTAAAAGTTCAGATGTAACAATGTGTTACAATCCTTGGGAAACACTGTTGCCACAGCTGCTGAATGTGATTCATAAATAAGACACAGTTACTGCACGTTTGAAATGAGCGACTTCAATACGGATGACCGGCATATATCGGTTGTGTGTAAAAGATTACCTCTCCATGTGGGCTGGTGAACCCGAGCGTCCCCGGGTGAGTCCAAAACTTGCCCAGTGAAGTTTAGAACTGGAGGGTACGTAGCGTGTATGGATATACGGAACACCACTGATTCGAGCTCAATTGCCCTGCGGGTGCTTCACCCAATAAGTGCTGTAAAGATTTGTAGAGGAGGCAGGTGTGAGGCTGTTTGATGGAAAACTGCCACGCAAATCCGGCTGTATTTTAGAGTCTCTTCCTAGACTACCTGGACGTGCACCATCCGCCGGTGGTCAGCGGGAGGGAGGATGATAATTCCTTCTATGCAGAGCTGGATATCATGGAAAATACACGTCTTAGGAAGAGTATTGTTTGTACCTAGTATACGGTAGGTGCAAGTACTCACTGATGATGATGACTTGTAGCAAACCAGGAGCATAGGCTGCCCAAACCGATCCAGTCTCCTCTGGAGATGTGTACAACTCACATATAGGCAAATATAACATTTTTAATACGCAGCTGCTTCTAAGCAATTTGCTGTGCATTTGATTTTCTTAAAATACTGCACTGAAGTCCAAAGGTACTGGTAAGCAGTGTCAGACTGGAGCATGAAGGGCCCACCGGGGGAATGCTGTTGTAGGGGCCCATGCTTAAGAGTGTGGCCAGGCTCCAGTCGCAGCAACACAGAGGTTTGGCTAACCATTACAGAGTACATGTTCTGGGCACCTTGGTAAGTATATAATAAACCATATTCTTGTGAAGTATAATGTAACATATGTATAATGCATAATTCAAGTGCACTAGGATAGAGTATGGCACCTGATCCCTAGATGAGGAGGAGGGCACACAGGCAGTAGGGCCCACCGGGGGTTTCCCCTGTTCCCCTGTGGGCCAGTCCGACCCTGCTGGTAAGTCATCACAGGTGGCTTTATTGTCACCTGACCGGTGGGCAATCTTATGTGCAGTTGCTGATGCTTACCACTTTTCCACTGCCACAATAACACGGGTAATGACCATGTTATCCCAGATCGTGGCTCAGTGAGAAAAGGGATCCAAAAAATAACACAGGTCCAATGACCTGAGATTTCAACCTGGGTAGCAAGCAAGGTGGGACCCAGGAAGGACCCGGGTAATGGGCAATGTAAATGCCATTAAAAGCATAGCGAGAGCCGGCTCACCGCCACTTTGGAGGTTATGTCATCTCCAAGCACTGGCAGAACAGTTAACAAAGGTGTAGTGTAACCGGGAGTGACTCAGTGATAGACACGGGTCAAAATGTTGGTGGGAACGGGGTCTGACCGGGGTTAAAACCATGTTCCAAAACCTAGGTTGGACCTGGGATTTCGTGGAAGAGGGGCTGCAATTTCCACATTTCCTTGCAGTTAGAGTATTGATGATCTGATGCTTTGTTAGGAGGTTTTGTAGTAACTGGAAGGCAGGATAGAAGCATGACGCAGTTGAAATCTATCTTTGTGGCTAAGTTTGGAAAACATAAACTTTTACAATATGAACAATATTAACTACTGCAAAAGAGGTTCCCCAATAATTGGCTTCTAAAGAAATACCTCTCTGCAACACTTGTTAATTTTATACCCCCATAGTAGTACCCTAGTTCACATTATGACACATACTAGTGCCCAAGTTTATTGTATTCCCCATAGTAGTGCCCTAGTGCACATTATAATGCACAGTGCCCCTAGTTCATATGCCACATTGCAGAGCTGCCAGTATAAATTTTGTCACATTGAATTGCCCCCAGCTCATATGCTGCCTTATAGTGCCCCCAGTTATTAATATGTCACACTGCAGTGCCCCGGTTATTACTGTGCAACATTACAGTGCCTTTAGTTCATATTAGTCCACACTTCGGTATCCGGTCTCTAGGTCGACCACACTTAGGTCGACAGACATTAGGCCGACATGCATTAGGTAGACAGGGTTTCTAGGTTGACATGGTCACTAGGTCGACATGTTCTAGGTCGACATTACAAAAGGTCAAGATGAGTTTTTCACAATTTTTTTTTCATTTTGTTAACTTTTTCATACTTTCCGATCTACGTGGACTACAATTGGGAACGATAATCTGTGCCGAGTGCAGCGGTATCGGAGCAAGGCCCCTTGCCCGAAGTTCGCGGGCCATGCGAGGGGACATGGTACACTAATTGGGGTTCCCGGTCACTCTACGAAGAAAACGACACCAAAAAAACCTCACGTCGACCTTGCTCATGTCGACCTAATGCTTGTGTCGACATATTTTGCGTGTTGTCTTAGTCACTGTCATCCAATAGTGGTCGACCTAGTCACTGGCGACCTAAGTGTGGTCGACCCTATGAACCACACCCCACATTACAGTGCCTGCTAGTTCCTATTATACCACACAGTGCTCTCACCCCCCAACTCATATTATGCTCCCCTGTCGGAGCTTAATCTCACCCCTCTTATACCCCTTTTCCACCTAAGGACCGTGTCCGATCCGTGGTGTTTAACACGGCTACAACCCGTGTCGGCCACCCCGTTTCCACTACGCTTCGACACGGGTTATTCCCGTGTCTGATCTGTTTCCACCTAACCCGGGTAAGCTCTGTAAAAGCCTATTGATGTCATTACAAATGGACTTTTTACTGTCTCATCAAGATGATGTCATCAAAAGGGAGGGTGGGGCCTGCTCACAGCATTGCAGCAATGGACACCGGTGCAGTAGCTGTGTCTACAGAGCCGGCCTTAGGCATAGGCAAACTAGGCAAATGCCTAGGGCATTTGGTATGCTTAGGGGCACCAGCAGCTTCTGCTGATTAAAATGATATGCAGCATGCCTATATTCTGTGTGCGACTGCGGCTGTATCTGCATACAAAATGCTATGTTGCAGTGTAGTCCTGGAAATCACTGTAATGTAGCAATTCATATGCAGATATAGCCGCAGTCGCACACAGAATATAGGCATGCTGCATATCATTTTAATCAGCAGAAGTTGCTTGTGCATCCTAGCCACATAGTAATGCAAATAAGATGCATTTTCATAAACAAAAGGCGCCCGATGTTAGCAGAGCTGCCAGCTGACTCATGCCAGGCATCTCCTGCAGAACTAGCGGCGTTGCTAGGGGGCACCAGCCAAAATCTTGCCTAGGGCATCATATTGGTTAGGGCCGGCTCTGTGTGTCTAGCATGGAGTCGCAGGCTGTTTGCAGTTAATTGCTGCTTATTTCTGCTACAGACAGCTTGATGCAGCTTTTCACCTTGTGCTACCTACTGCAGAGCTGGAGAAGGAGAGCTCAATTCTTTGCAGAGAGGGCTACCTATCGACGCAAATATTTGAAAAGGAGGAGAGCGCGTATATCATCCACTGTTGTTATTTCTCTCATAACAATGAACTCTACACCAAGCCGAAGAATGTGGATGAGAGATCGCAGACATGGAGAAGCATTCATGCAGACCATTCTAGCATATCTGGAGGAGCAGTGGATGGAAAACTTCAGGATGTCTCGCGCTACATTCGAGTATGTTTTGGAACTACTGTCCCCCGCACAGGGCCGGCTCCAGGCCTACTGACACCCTGAGCAAGAAAATGTAAAAGCGCCCCCACCCCCATATGGCGTTCCTGGGAAAGTGGGAGTGGCCTCCTGGAAAAGTGGGCGTGGCCTCACAATTTCATATTATTACACTACAGATAAATATATTTTCACACACCCTCTACGCACACAATTAGCAGCCTTACACATAACATAGTAGTGTTCCTTACACACAATGGCCCTCATTCCGAGTTGATCGGTCGCAAGGCGAATTTAGCAGAGTTACACACGCTAAGCCGCCGCCTACTGGGAGTGAATCTTAGCTTCTTAAAATTGCGACCGATGTATTCGCAATAATGCGATTACTAACTACTTAGCAGTTTCAGAGTAGCTCCAGACTTACTCTGCCTGTGCGATCATTTCAGTGCTTGTCGTTCCTGGTTGACGTCACAAACACACCCAGCGTTCGCCCAGGCACTCCCACCGTTTCTCCGGCCACTCCTGCGTTTTTCCCGGAAACGGTAGCGTTTTCAGCCACACGCCCCTGAAACGCCGTGTTTCCGCCCAGTAACACCCATTTCCTGTCAATCACATTACGATCGCCGGAGCGAAGAAAAAGCCGTGAGTAAAAATACTTTCTTCATAGTAAAGTTACTTGGCACAGTCGCAGTGCGAACATTGCGCATGCGTACTAGGCGGATTTTCACTGCGATGCGATGAAAAATACAGAGCGAACAACTCGGAATGAGGGCCCATGTCTCCAGTATAGTGCCAGATTACACGTCTCCAGTATAGTGCCAGATACACATAATGTCTACAGTAGCGCAGTGCCAGCTACACATGACTTGCCCCGCAGCAGTGCCAGCTACACATGACATGCCCCGCACAGTGGCCCTCATTCCGAGTTGTTCGCTCGGTATTTTTCATCGCATCGCAGTGAAAATCCGCCTAGTACGCATGCGCAATGTTCGCACTGCGACTGTGCCAAGTAACTTTACTATGAAGAAAGTATTTTTACTCACGGCTTTTTCTTCGCTCCGGCGATCGTAATGTGATTGACAGGAAATGGGTGTTACTGGGCGGAAACACGGCGTTTCAGGGGCGTGTGGCTGAAAACGCTACCGTTTCCGGGAAAAACGCAGGAGTGGCCGGAGAAACGGTGGGAGTGCCTGGGCGAACGCTGGGTGTGTTTGTGACGTCAACCAGGAACGACAAGCACTGAAATGATCGCACAGGCAGAGTAAGTCTGGAGCTACTCTGAAACTGCTAAGTAGTTAGTAATCGCATTATTGCGAATACATCGGTCGCAATTTTAAGAAGCTAAGATTCACTCCCAGTAGGCGGCGGCTTAGCGTGTGTAACTCTGCTAAATTCGCCTTGCGACCGATCAACTCGGAATGAGGGCCAGTGCCAGGTGCATATGACATGCCCCGCAGCAGTGCCAGCTACACATGATATGCCCCCCCGGAGTGCCAGCTACATATGCCTCGTAGCAGGCCCGGTACACATGCCCCACAGTGCCAGATATGTCCCCAGTGCCAGATACACCTGCCGCACAGTGCCAGATATGCCCCACAGTGCCAGATACACCTGCCCCACAGTGCCAGATACACCTGCCCCACAGTGCCAGATACACCTGCCCCACAGTGCCAGATACACATGCCCCACAGTGCCAGATATGCCCCAGTGCCAGATACACATGCCCCCCAGTGCCAGATATGCCCCCACTGACAGATACACATGCCCCACAGTGCCAGATATGCCCCCCAGTGCCAGATACACCTGCCCCAGTGGCAGATATGCCCCCAGTGCCAGATACATCTGCCTCACCGTGCCAGATATGCCCCCAGTGCCAGATACACCTGCCTCACCGTGCCAGATATGCCCCCAGTGCAAAGATACACATGCCCCACAGTGTCAGATATGCCCCACAGTGCCAGTAACACATGCCCCACAGTGCCAGATACACATGCCCCACAGTGCCAGATATGCCCCCAGTGCCAGATACACATGACCCACAGTGCCAGATACACATGCCCCACAGTGTCAGATATGCCCCCAGTGCCAGATACACCTGCCCCACAGTGCCAGATATGCTCCCAGTCCCAGAAACACATGTCCCCACACAGTGTCGTCGCTCCCCCCCCCCCCAAGTGCTGCTCACCGCGCTGCTGCTGCCGATGGTTCTCTTGGGCGGGGAGGAGGCGACGGCTGCTGCTCCTGCTGTGAGAACGGGGAGGAGAGCGCAGCGTGCGCCTCTCCTTCCCCTCAGTCTCCGGCGGGTGGGCGGCTGGGTGCACTAAACTAAACAAACTCAGTGCGCGCTATGTGGCACCAGCGGCGCGCACTGAGTAGTTTTGCATAGTCCCACCCCCAGCACAGAGTCAGCCACTGACTGCTGGCTGGTAGTGGGACTTGGAGGCGGGCCGGGGACGGAGCTGGAGCCACACACAGGACCAGGCTCCAATATGGCGGTGCCAGCGTACGGCGCCCATTAAGGGTGGCACCCTGCCGGCCGCTCTATTGGAACATGCCCGGAGCCGGCCCTGCCCCCGCAATAACCATGCAGACCACCAGGTTCCGGAAGCCCATTGAGCCAGCCAGGAGTATAGCGATTGCTATCTGGTGGTATGCTACCCCTGGAGTATCGCACAGTTTCCAGTTTATTTGGAGTAGGGATTGGCACAGTCTGCAAGATTGTCTACCAGGTCACGCGGGCATTGCTGGATACCATGTACCATCGCTTTATTTCCTTGCCACAAGGACAGCGGCTAGATGCGACTATAAAAGGATTTAAGAAGCGTGGCTACCCACAGTGTGCTGGTGCCATAGATGGGACCCACATCCCCATCATCGCCCCCCATGACAACCCAGCAGACTATTACAATCGTAAGGGTTGGCATTCCATTGTTCTGCAAGCTGTAGTGGACCACAAATACTGGTAAGCACTGTTTTACTAATGTGTTTGAAATAGGCTTGGCCTGTTTTATGATAATGCATAAACCTTTATTTTTAGTTTCACAGATGTCTTCATAGGGTGGCCCGGACGCAGAGGCGTCACCAGGTGTGGGTACACCCGGTGCGCACTCTGCATTACAACACCCCCACCCCCCTCTTCCCACACTCACCCCGCCGGAGCCGCGGGCGGCCGAGAAGGGGGTGTGGCCTATTTTAAAAGGGCATGGCCTCGCGGGTCTCCTCTTCTTTACTCCAGGGGGTGTATCCAGCTTCCTCGGAAATGCTGGCTGCCCCCGGAGACTAGGCGGCGTGCAGTGGCGGCTCCTTTTCTGTGACAGGAGCCGAGTGCTGCAGAGGATTATCACACTGCAGCACTCGGCTCCTGTCACTGCAGAAGAGCCAGCACTTGGTGTCACCCCTTCCACCCACCTTCTGACGCCACTGCCCGGACGGTCACATGATGCAAGGGTTCTCGCCAACTCTGATCTTTACAGTATTGCTGAGGACAAGCTTGGTGGATGGCTTTTCCCTCGAGAGGTAAGATTATTTACTACTTAAACTAATGTTCGCCCATAAACCAATAGTCAAGTTTTACCCCTGTAATAATATTAATGTTTTATTAACAGAAATCGGTGATCGTACATGGTGTGGACATCCCGGTCCACCTCATTGGTGATGCAGCATACCCATTACAGCGCTGGCTAATGAAGGGCTACACCCAGCATGTTCACTTATCCCCCGGACAGACATCATATACCCATGCCCTAAGTTCGGCCCGTATGGCAGTGGAGAATGCGTTTGGGCGTTTAAAAGGACACTGGCGCTGCCTCATGAAGAGGAATGATGTGGACTTGAAAATAATGCCAGATATAGTAGCAGCCTGCTGCATTCTCCATAACATATGTGAGATTCAAAAGGAAAACTTTCTCCCCGAGTGGAATATACATGATCATGGGGCGGGGGTCACTGTACATGATGCACCAGGCTTGGTGGGGGGGGCATGACGCTGCCAGCGAGTGCATAAGGGCCACCATTGCAGCTAATCTTCAAACAGTGTTGCAGTAGAGAAGACAGACAAGTTTTTGTGTGCAAACAATTTTTGTTTATTTTGTTTTTCAGTTATAAAAATTTGGTTCAAAAGTTATGTTATTATATGTTTTCTTTTAAACAGTTGGCACACATTTTCTGAGGTAACAATATAAAATATTTAAGTGCAAACATGACACTGTAAAATTCCACATAACGCAAGGGGTCTTCAACATGTGTCCCTCCAGCTGTTGTGGAACAACATGTACCAGCATGTGTTGCTATGTATTTCCACAACAGCTAGAGGGCCACATGGTGAAGATACCTGCCCTGAGGTAACAGTATAAAAGAGTAAAGTGCAAACAGGGCACTCGGGGAAAAAAAACCTAATGTTTGGTTTGGCAGGTATCGGGGTACCCCCAATATTTGGATCACACTGCCGCACATTTTCTGAGGTAACAATATAAAATATTTAAGTGCAAACATGACACTGTAAAATTCCACATAACGCAAGGGGTCTTCAACATGTGTCCCTCCAGCTGTTGTGGAACAACATGTACCAGCATGTGTTGCTATGTATTTCCACAACAGCTAGAGGGCCACATGGTGAAGACACCTGCCCTGAGGTAACAGTATAAAAGAGTAAAGTGCAAACAGGGCACTCTGTAAAAAAAAACCCTAATGTTTGGTTTGGCAGGTATCGGGGTACCCCCAATATTTGGATCACACTGCCGCACATTTTCTGAGGTAACAATATAAAAGGTAGCCCCAATATCTGGATCCCACTGCCCATTTTCTGAGGTAACAATATAAAAGTTTAAAGTGACAACAGGGCACTCTGTAAAATCAAAATAATGTTTGGATTTGTAGGTATCAGGGTTGAGGATACAGTGCAAACAGAACCTTAAAACACAAACATTGTTTTATCACCCACTGCTCTAAGGCAGTTGTCTATATACCCAATATTCTGAGGATTGCGGGATTTGTGTTGGGGGATTTGAGGGAGGCTCATAGTTGTATGGACCATATGGGTGCTGTGGGTAGGCTGTGTCTTGCTGTTGTGCTTGTGTGGTATTCCCTATGGTACGTGCAAACGTGCGTTCAAAAAATCTGCCTATCATGCATGGTCATTAACTGCCTCATAAAAGTTTGATGCATTTCTTTTTCTGACGCAAGAAATCTCTCAAGCCGTGCATCTTCCTGGGCATTGAGCTCACTATCCGCCTCACGCAGGTGATCCACGATAATGGACTTCATTGCTGTGACCGTTTGTTCTATTTTGTTCAGTTTCTTTTCCGCTGTGGAACGTTGTAGACTGTGAAGGGGATGAAACAGAATGTAAGCAACAATATAAAAATAGCAGTGGTAGCATATACATGTTTGTGGCCTTCTCACACCTGCACACTAGCTATACTCTGCAACATTACCATGCCTTTACATAGATTTTGTATAGGGACTGCTGCAACTATATTTGTAATGGTAATACTTACTATTTGAGCGCAAAGTCGTGGTCTTGGGGGGTTGCGACGTCTCCGCCTGAGACTGTGGTACGTCCTCAATAGTGGCACTGATGGAATAATCATTGACGGTCGAGTCTTCGAAACTGCTGTCCGATATAAGCAGCGGGGATGATGGGCTGCATTGTGAGCTGGGAAGGCTGTGCTGTGTTTCGTCACAGTCCTCGTCGACTGACATCTGGCGACTGGCAGAGCTGGATGACGATAGTGCTATGGGATTTGTTATCGCAGTTTTGCCGAAGACACTATAGCATAGGTCATAATATGCCCATTCCATACGCCCAGCACCACTTTTCTTGCGGTTATGGTCGAGTACTTTGGTGAATTGTCTGCGTAGTGCCTTCAATTTCTTAACGACTTGTTGCTGGGGTTTTTGGATGCCCCTTTCTGCCAGCATAAGGGATATGTTCTTGTAGACAATAGCATCCTTAACTGTTCCAGTCACCTGCCTTCTTATTTCTTCCTCTCCCCGAATATTAAGCAGCTCTTTAATCTCTGTGTCTGACCAGGTATGGCTAGCCATGTTGCTGTGCTGGAGCTTCTGCTGCTGTATATTGTCTGTTTGTTTGGAAGCTGCTGCAATAAAAAATATCTGTATGTACCCAGAGTGACTTCAGAGTGTTTTGTTTGCAAGCTGCCTCAATGCCTGCATGTGCCCAGCGTAGTGTTGTAGCTGCTGCAATAGATGTGCATCCGCGTTTGTTTGCTGCTGCGGTGCCTGCATGTGCCCAGCGTGTCTCCCAGGGATGACATCATCTTCCAGTGCCCCAGAAGCACCAATCAGCGTCTCAGAGCGTTACTCGGGTCTGAAAACACGTGTAATGACCGTTTCCACTGCACCGTTATCCGTGTCATTACCGTGTTCTACCCAGGTAAATAGCCGGGTAGGATTCCTGGGTCACTCAACCCGTGTTGACCCGTTTCCACCTACTAAAAACCCGTGTCGATGCGCACCCCCATGCAAAAACACGGGTAAAAACAGCTAGTGGAAAAGGGGTATTATTCACCACCTATGAGTGCTGATGAGTCCCCCTTTTTTCAATCAGGACAGTGGGCCAGACCCAATTTCTTAGCAGGCAATCCCAGCAATTTAGTAGACAACTCTAGGACCTAGGTCCGAGGCCTTCAAAGCTTCTGTGCCCCATAGCAATGGCACATCATGCACCTACATAGCCACGCCCATGCTCCTGTCCAGAAACAGGCTGAGAAAATGCAACTGTAGTAGTTGCTGATTTTTATAATTCTACTCTATTTTAATTTTTTTTTTCAAATTAGGAAAATAAAAATGAACTGTTTTCTAAATGCCTAACTAGATATATTTGAAAATATATACAGGGTAGACACACATTTATTCCTGGTACTGATTCTTAAAACACATGAGTGAACATCTGAAATTCAGATGTCACCTGGCCTGTAATAATAATATAATAAAATGCCACATAAACCACACGACTTAGGAGTGCTTTCACAGTACATCAAATCTCCCATCATACAAAGTACCTAGTGAATGAGGTACGGTTCTGACTGATACCACGTGCCCCGTCACAGCTGTGTGTTAATCTCTTGTTCAATGTAAATCACATGTCCAGGCATCGAAAATTCCAGAAAGGTTTTGCAATAATGCAGAGAAAATGAAACAATAATGTACTGCCCTCGGTTTAAACCCAAAATATGTGGTGGTCTCACTTATTGCATAATTTTGTGAAGGATTTCTCAAGGTGAGATGTGGGGTGGCAGTCTTATCCATGTGAATTACAAATGCAGACATGGCTTGAATGGCTAGTCTCATCAAATATATAAACATTATTTAACTATTGATTGTCCTAAGCATTGAGATTCCATGAAATTTAAAATTTTTCACAGAAAGATACATGCTTGCCTAATATTGAGAAAGGCTATATTCACATACACGTTATTCATGTGAAGATCATACAAGTACTCAAGTGAAAATTACATATTGATTAGAGAAATAGCTAACCTTTTTACTTGGATTGCAGATACCGGACAGGGGTTTATGTACTAAAGGGCCATATACACAGGAGACATGTGTGCTGAGCGAACCACTCAGCACACATCTCTCCCGCCGCTCAGCACAGCGCAATGTGTGCTGAGCGATGTCGAGGAGGACGGGGGGCCAGCGGGTGAAATGAGCAACGTGCTAGATTGAGCCTGCATGCAGGCCAATCTAGCACCGGCGATAGCCACGCATCACTATCGCTGTGGGGGGTACACACAAGTGATCTGTGCTTAAAATCTAAGCAATCTAGTCAGATTGCTTAGATTTTAAGCAGGGATCTCTCCGTGAGTACCCCCCTTAAGCCTTGAAGAGAGATAAGTGGATAAAGTACCAGCCAACCAGCTTCTGTCTGTCATTTTTCAAACACAGCATGTGACATGGCAGTTATGAGCTGATTGGCTGGTACTTCATCTCTCTCTCCAAGGCTTAGTTGATAGACCCCCCCCCCACCCCCGTAGTAGTGTGGAATCACCACAATGATCCCATTCCTGTAGAACACCAGCACCATACGCAGGAATTGCCTGCACTTACAGTACAACACAGCTCTTTTCAAAAAATGATGACAGGATTATTGCACTTGGGGGAAGGTAAAGTATAGTGTAGACTCTGCATGGTAAAGATTATTGTTATTATTACATTTTATTTCTAAGACGCCACAAGTGTTTTGCAGCGCCGTACAAAGGACAGTACAGGGAGACAAAACTTAGCATTACAGTAAATAAGTAACAAGTAGTACAAGTAACAAAGAGCACCACAATTCTCAAAACATAATACAGCTAAGATGTAAGTAGCGATGGAGTAATCATCGTACTACTTGGGGCTGGCGGCCGTAAATCGAGATGAGCCTTTACCATCAGGAGAAAAATGGGTAAAGATGGTCGCTGAGTAGGAGAGAGCTGTGAGTGAAAAGTGATGAGAAGAGGGCTTTGACAACAAGAGGAAAGAGGGCCATGCTCTGAAGAGCTAACAATCTAGTGGGAAGGGGCGACAGACAGATGACGTGAGGTGCAAGTAAGCGGAAGGTAGCCTGATGGCAGGGTGTAAGCAAAGCAGAGATGTTCAAGGCATGAGGCAGGGGGATGGAGGAGCAGCCTCAGGACTAGGTTATGCATTGGAAGGGTATGCTTTGATGAATAGGTGGGATTAATATCAATCATGACTCCTCCAACTCCCTGCCTACCCTTTCCCTGGTAAACCTCATTGGACCAAATGTAATCTATTCCAGTTTGCCAAAAGATATTTCACCAGCCAAACAATGTGTTCAGATAAGAGGGCAGTAAAACTACATAGAGCCATATGTGGCACCCCACTAAGTGTACCATCCGTTCATGTATATTTATTTAAAGCAATAGTATATACTGTGTCCTGTACTGCATGCTTAATTCATATTGGTGACAGTGGGCAGTGTCAGCACCTTAAGGTCCCTGGCAGCAGTGGGAGCTCATGGGAAAGAAGGAGATAAAAACGGATGCACTGACAGTTAGCGGCAGTCGGTCCACTGTGAAGGGAAGCAGAGCTGCGCTGCAGGGTGTTTCTGGTGACCTGCGATGCTGGACCAAAGGCTGAATGTGCTGAAGCTGGCCACAGGGTTTCCGGTGGTACCTCTGGTATCCTAGCAGGTGTGGTCAGGCCAGGGGGTGGACCGGGAGACGGTGACAGCAGCAGCAAGCCAGCAAGAGAGCTGGGTGGTGACACAGATCCCCACTTAGAGTAAAGGCATGACTGGGGCAGGCCTGCCAACTTATGAACACTTGGTGAATGGCACTCTGAGGGAATTCCCTTCCCCTAAGCAATACAGCAGTGAAACCAGCACAGCCGCCTTTAGACATAAACAGACGCTATCGAGTCCAGCCAATGTAGCTGATACCTGAGTAAGGCCTATGCTAAAAATACTCTGCACAGCTCTGCATCACTGTGTTACACCACCATAGCAGCCTAGAAAAGAACATTTTTCTTCAGATAGAGTTGCAGCCCCATATATCAAGCTACACATACAGGAAAAGCCACTAGAACTGATTAGCCCTGCCCCTGATGCAATAACAGACTAGGAAAGGACAGACTAGTAAACTCTAGCATCTGGACTTGTTTTAGGCTCAAGAAAGCTGCAACAGTGTTAACTCCCCATCATAGGATAGTCGCTGCAAGAAATAGCAAAGGAGAAGCTAATGTATGGATGGAAAAATAATAGACTTTCCCTACAGAGTTACACGTGCACCAGGATTACGTTATCTAAGTCATTCATAGTTGGAATAATTACAGGAGAGAAGTTACAAAGTGCCTATCCTCAAGTTTGCTTTAACTGAGGTTGCATATTGGAGACAGTGTGTAACACTTTAATCAGTCAACATGGAGGAGCAGACAGGCTTATTTCTATAAAAGAGCGAGTAGCATAACTAGCTTAAAAGTTAGACTGTGATACTTATGGATAACATCAAGCAACGGATAAACTCCTTCCATCTATGTAACCCGGCCAACATACTGTATTATAAAAGAGCTCTCATAGGTATCTACTCAACCTTCGGCCAGTTCCAGAACAACAAACGCTACCTGTGTAGTGCATTCATTGTTAATGTCTAAGGTGTATTGCTCTATGTTCACCAACTGTTGTTAGATTGTATTGGACATTTCTTCTGAAGACACCTAAGGAACTTTATGCTTAACTAATAAATGAAGTCCTTTTTTAAACCATTTTGTGATTTTTTTTTTGTACTTGAGTTAATTTACTCATCCCTACCATCCGAGAAGAACCACAACCATCCCACACCCATACTAGAGATGAGCGGGTTCGGTTTCTTTGAATCCGAACCTGCACGAACTTCACTTTTTTTTCCACGGGTCCGAGCGACTCGGATCTTCCCGCCTTGCTCGGTTAACCCGAGCGCGCCCGAACGTCATCATGACGCTGTCGGATTCTCGCGAGGCTCGGATTCTATCGCGAGACTCGGATTCTATATAAGGAGCCGCGCGTCGCCGCCATTTTCACTCGTGCATTGAGATTGATAGGGAGAGGACGTGTCTGGCGTCCTCTCCATTAGAATAGAGATAGATAGATTAGATAGAGAGAGATTGTGCAGAGTCGCAGACAGAGTTAGTTTACCACAGTCAGTGACCAGTGCAGTTGCTAGTTAACTTTTATTTAATATAATATATCCGTAAACTTCTCTCTGCTATATCCGTTCTCTGCCTGAAAAAAAAAACGATACACAGCACAGTCAGTCACACAGTGTGACTCAGGGGCAGATTTATTAAGCTTGGTGAAGTGATAAATTGGAAGGTGATAAAGGACCAGCCAGTCAGCTCCTAACTGTCATTTTTCAAACCCAGCCTGTGACATGGCAGTTAGGATCTGATTGGCTGGTCCTTTATCACCTTCTTTTATTTTATTGTCTATAAAATTAAATAAAAAATAAAAGATAATAAATAAAAAATAATAATATATATATGAAATTGCGGGAATTATGCAATTATACAGTTACCGGCCGGATTTCTTATAATATACATTCAATCCATAAAACAATTAATATGTATATAATACACAACTGTTGCACACAGCAAGAAATTTTAAAATAATTATATATTTAGGCACAACAGAATAAACTCCACTAATAGGAATGACTTTTTATGTTGACAGATATAACTTAGCAGGCGTCCCTGCGCTGTATAGTGCCACTTGTATTATCCGTTTAATTTGTTTGGACAAAACTTGTATAATTTATCCTTCCTTTAAGAAGCAAAAATGAAGCAACAGTCTCTGTGTGGAATATACGGCAATTCTGATGTAAAACTGTCCATGTATCAGCACAGCGGCATGATAAGAAAACTGTTATATGAACGTGGTAATTTGAGACTCCCTTTAACACCAGAGACACACTGAGGAAGCCGCCGAGGTTACATGAAGGCGGAGAAACGCGTATGTGATGACAAGTGAGCTACAGCCGGCCGGCTTATTCATTCACTCCAGGAGACGCTGACTGCCTCTTAAACACCGCACATCTCAGTACCCGGTTTTCCGGACCCCAGTGCTAAGGGGGAATAAGGAGGACTCTCCTTCATCTGAGCTATACAACATATTATATAGAGGTTGGTGCGTTATCTGGTGTTAAAGGGAGTCTCAAATTACCACGTTCATATAACAGTTTTCTTATCATGCCGCTGTGCTGATACATGGACAGTTTTACATCAGAATTGCCGTATATTCCACACAGAGACTGTTGCTTCATTTTTGCTTCTTAAAGGAAGGATAAATTATACAAGTTTTTGTCCAAACAAATTAAACGGATAATACAAGTGGCACTATACAGCGCAGGGACGCCTGCTAAGTTATATCTGTCAACATAAAAAGTCATTCCTATTAGTGGAGTTTATTCTGTTGTGCCTAAATATATAATTATTTTAAAATTTCTTGCTGTGTGCAACAGTTGTGTATTATATACATATTAATTGTTTTATGGATTGAATGTATATTATAAGAAATCCGGCCGGTAACTGTATAATTGCATAATTCCCGCAATTTCATATATATATTATTATTTTTTATTTATTATCTTTTATTTTTTATTTAATTTTATAGACAATAAAATAAAAAAAGTTTTTATTAAATGCTAAGCGCTGTTCCAGATTGTTTTTTCTTGTTTTAAATTAATTGGAGGCTTACAAACCAGGCCCCAGGAATGTGCAGCTAGCGTTTAATTCAAATATCAGCGCCCAATTCTGTTTTTGTCTTTATCACCTTCCACTTTATCACTTCACCGAGCTTAATAAATCTGCCCCTCAGTCTGTGTGCACTCAGCTCAGCCCAGTGTGCTGCACAGTCATCAATGTATAAATTAAAAGCTTATAATTAATTGTGGGGGAGACTGGGGAGCACTGCAGGTTGTTAGCAGGAGCCAGGAGTACAATTATATTAATTAACAGTGCACACTTTTGCTGCAGGAGTGGTGACCAGTGCCTGACCACCAGTATAGTATTGTTGTATACTACTAATATCTCTTTAAATATCAACCAGTCTATATTAGCAGCAGACACAGTACAGTGCGGTAGTTCACGGCTGTGGCTACCTCTGTGTCGGCACACGGCAGGCAGTCCGTCCGACCAGAATTGTATTATTTATTATTATATACCTACCACCTAACCGTGGTTTTTTTTTCATTCTTTATACCGTCATAGTGTCATCCTAATTGTTACGAGTATACTACTATCTCTTTATCAACCAGTGTACAGTGCGGTAGTTCACGGCTGTGGCTACCTCTGTGTCGGCACACGGCAGGCAGTCCGTCCGACCAGAATTGTATTATTTATTATTATATACCTACCACCTAACCGTGGTTTTTTTTTCATTCTTTATACCGTCATAGTGTCATCCTAATTGTTACGAGTATACTACTATCTCTTTATCAACCAGTGTACAGTGCGGTAGTTCACGGCTGTGGCTACCTCTGTGTCGGCACGCGGCAGGCAGTCCGTCCGACCAGAATTGTATTATTTATTATTATATACCTACCACCTAACCGTGGTTTTTTTTTCATTCTTTATACCGTCATAGTGTCATCCTAATTGTTACGAGTATACTACTATCTCTTTATCAACCAGTGTACAGTGCGGTAGTTCACGGCTGTGGCTACCTCTGTGTCGGCACACGGCAGGCAGTCCGTCCGACCAGAATTGTATTATTTATTATTATATACCTACCACCTAACCGTGGTTTTTTTTTCATTCTTTATACCGTCATAGTGTCATCCTAATTGTTACGAGTATACTACTATCTCTTTATCAACCAGTGTACAGTGCGGTAGTTCACGGCTGTGGCTACCTCTGTGTCGGCACACGGCAGGCAGTCCGTCCGACCAGAATTGTATTATTTATTATTATATACCTACCACCTAACCGTGGTTTTTTTTTCATTCTTTATACCGTCATAGTGTCATCCTAATTGTTACGAGTATACTACTATCTCTTTATCAACCAGTGTACAGTGCGGTAGTTCACGGCTGTGGCTACCTCTGTGTCGGCAGTCGGCAGGCAGTCCGTCCATCCATAATTGTATTATTATTATAATATATACCACCTAACCGTGGTTTTTTTTTCATTCTTTATACCGTCATAGTGTCATACTAGTTGTTACGAGTATACTACTATCTCTTTATCAACCAGTGTACAGTGCGGTAGTTCACGGCTGTGGCTACCTCTGTGTCGGCAGTCGGCAGGCAGTCCGTCCATCCATAATTGTATTATTATTATAATATATACCACCTAACTGTGGTTTTTTTTGCATTCTTTATACCGTCGTCATAGTGTCATACTAGTTGTTACGAGTATACTACTATCTCTTTATCAACCAGTGTACAGTGCGGTAGTTCACGGCTGTGGCTACCTCTGTGTCGGCAGTCGGCAGGCAGTCCGTCCATCCATAATTGTATTATTATTATAATATATACCACCTAACCATGGTTTTTTTTTCATTCTTTATACCGTCGTCATAGTGTCATACTAGTTGTTACGAGTATACTACTATCTCTTTATCAACCAGTGTACAGTGCGGTAGTTCACGGCTGTGGCTACCTCTGTGTCGGCAGTCGGCAGGCAGTCCGTCCATCCATAATTGTATTATTATTATAATATATACCACCTAACCGTGGTTTTTTTTTCATTCTTTATACCGTCGTCATAGTGTCATACTAGTTGTTACGAGTATACTACTATCTCTTTATCAACCAGTGTACAGTGCGGTAGTTCACGGCTGTGGCTACCTCTGTGTCGGCAGTCGGCAGGCAGTCCGTCCATCCATAATTGTATTATTATTATAATATATACCACCTAACCGTGGTTTTTTTATACCACCTAACCGTGGCAGTCCGTCCATAATTGTATACTAGTATCCAATCCATCCATCTCCATTGTTTACCTGAGGTGCCTTTTAGTTCTGCCTATAAAATATGGAGAACAAAAAAGTTGAGGTTCCAAAATTAGGGAAAGATCAAGATCCACTTCCACCTCGTGCTGAAGCTGCTGCCACTAGTCATGGCCGAGACGATGAAATGCCAGCAACGTCGTCTGCCAAGGCCGATGCCCAATGTCATAGTACAGAGCATGTCAAATCCAAAACACCAAATATCAGAAAAAAAAGGACTCCAAAACCTAAAATAAAATTGTCGGAGGAGAAGCGTAAACTTGCCAATATGCCATTTACCACACGGAGTGGCAAGGAACGGCTGAGGCCCTGGCCTATGTTCATGGCTAGTGGTTCAGCTTCACATGAGGATGGAAGCACTCAGCCTCTCGCTAGAAAACTGAAAAGACTCAAGCTGGCAAAAGCACCGCAAAGAACTGTGCGTTCTTTGAAATCCCAAATCCACAAGGAGAGTCCAATTGTGTCGTTTGCGATGCCTGACCTTCCCAACACTGGACGTGAAGAGCATGCGCCTTCCACTATTTGCATGCCCCCTGCAAGTGCTGGAAGGAGCACCCGCAGTCCAGTTCCTGATAGTCAGATTGAAGATGTCAGTGTTGAAGTACACCAGGATGAGGAGGATATGGGTGTTGCTGGCGCTGGGGAGGAAATTGACCAGGAGGATTCTGATGGTGAGGTGGTTTGTTTAAGTCAGGCACCCGGGGAGACACCTGTTGTCCGTGGGAGGAATATGGCCGTTGACATGCCAGGTGAAAATACCAAAAAAATCAGCTCTTCGGTGTGGAGGTATTTCACCAGAAATGTGGACAACAGGTGTCAAGCCGTGTGTTCCCTTTGTCAAGCTGTAATAAGTAGGGGTAAGGACGTTAACCACCTCGGAACATCCTCCCTTATACGTCACCTGCAGCGCATTCATAATAAGTCAGTGACAAGTTCAAAAACTTTGGGTGACAGCGGAAGCAGTCCACTGACCAGTAAATCCCTTCCTCTTGTAACCAAGCTCACGCAAACCACCCCACCAACTCCCTCAGTGTCAATTTCCTCCTTCCCCAGGAATGCCAATAGTCCTGCAGGCCATGTCACTGGCAAGTCTGACGAGTCCTTTCCTGCCTGGGATTCCTCCGATGCATCCTTGCGTGTAACGCCTACTGCTGCTGGCGCTGCTGTTGTTGCCGCTGGGAGTCGATGGTCATCCCAGAGGGGAAGTCGTAAGCCCACTTGTACTACTTCCAGTAAGCAATTGACTGTTCAACAGTCCTTTGCGAGGAAGATGAAATATCACAGCAGTCATCCTACTGCAAAGCGGATAACTGAGTCCTTGACAACTATGTTGGTGTTAGACGTGCGTCCGGTATCCGCCGTTAGTTCACAGGGAACTAGACAATTTATTGAGGCAGTGTGCCCCCGTTACCAAATACCATCTAGGTTCCACTTCTCTAGGCAGGCGATACCGAGAATGTACACGGACGTCAGAAAAAGACTCACCAGTGTCCTAAAAAATGCAGTTGTACCCAATGTCCACTTAACCACGGACATGTGGACAAGTGGAGCAGGGCAGGGTCAGGACTATATGACTGTGACAGCCCACTGGGTAGATGTATGGACTCCCGCCGCAAGAACAGCAGCGGCGGCACCAGTAGCAGCATCTCGCAAACGCCAACTCTTTCCTAGGCAGGCTACGCTTTGTATCACCGCTTTCCAGAATACGCACACAGCTGAAAACCTCTTACGGCAACTGAGGAAGATCATCGCGGAATGGCTTACCCCAATTGGACTCTCCTGTGGATTTGTGGCATCGGACAACGCCAGCAATATTGTGTGTGCATTAAATATGGGCAAATTCCAGCACGTCCCATGTTTTGCACATACCTTGAATTTGGTGGTGCAGAATTTTTTAAAAAACGACAGGGGCGTGCAAGAGATGCTGTCGGTGGCCAGAAAAATTGCGGGACACTTTCGGCGTACAGGCACCACGTACAGAAGACTGGAGCACCACCAAAAACTACTGAACCTGCCCTGCCATCATCTGAAGCAAGAAGTGGTAACGAGGTGGAATTCAACCCTCTATATGCTTCAGAGGTTGGAGGAGCAGCAAAAGGCCATTCAAGCCTATACAATTGAGCACGATATAGGAGATGGAATGCACCTGTCTCAAGTGCAGTGGAGAATGATTTCAACGTTGTGCAAGGTTCTGATGCCCTTTGAACTTGCCACACGTGAAGTCAGTTCAGACACTGCCAGCCTGAGTCAGGTCATTCCCCTCATCAGGCTTTTGCAGAAGAAGCTGGAGGCATTGAAGAAGGAGCTAACACGGAGCGATTCCGCTAGGCATGTGGGACTTGTGGATGCAGCCCTTAATTCGCTTAACAAGGATTCACGGGTGGTCAATCTGTTGAAATCAGAGCACTACATTTTGGCCACCGTGCTCGATCCTAGATTTAAAGCCTACCTTGGATCTCTCTTTCCGGCAGACACAGGTCTGCTGGGGTTGAAAGACCTGCTGGTGACAAAATTGTCAAGTCAAGCGGAACGCGACCTGTCAACATCTCCTCCTTCACATTCTCCCGCAACTGGGGGTGCGAGGAAAAGGCTCGGAATTCCGAGCCCACCCGCTGGCGGTGATGCAGGGCAGTCTGGAGCGACTGCTGATGCTGACATCTGGTCCGGACTGAAGGACCTGACAACGATTACGGACATGTCGTCTACTGTCACTGCATATGATTCTCTCAACATTGATAGAATGGTGGAGGATTATATGAGTGACCGCATCCAAGTAGGCACGTCACACAGTCCGTACTTATACTGGCAGGAAAAAGAGGCAATTTGGAGGCCCTTGCACAAACTGGCTTTATTCTACCTAAGTTGCCCTCCCACAAGTGTGTACTCCGAAAGAGTGTTTAGTGCCGCCGCTCACCTTGTCAGCAATCGGCGTACGAGGTTACATCCAGAAAATGTGGAGAAGATGATGTTCATTAAAATGAATTATAATCAATTCCTCCGCGGAGACATTGACCAGCAGCAATTGCCTCCACAAAGTACACAGGGAGCTGAGATGGTGGATTCCAGTGGGGACGAATTGATAATCTGTGAGGAGGGGGATGTACACGGTGATATATCGGAGGGTGAAGATGAGGTGGACATCTTGCCTCTGTAGAGCCAGTTTGTGCAAGGAGAGATTAATTGCTTCTTTTTTGGGGGGGGTCCAAACCAACCCGTCATATCAGTCACAGTCGTGTGGCAGACCCTGTCACTGAAATGATGGGTTGGTTAAAGTGTGCATGTCCTGTTTTGTTTATACAACATAAGGGTGGGTGGGAGGGCCCAAGGATAATTCCATCTTGCACCTCTTTTTTCTTTTTTTTTTCTTTGCATCATGTGCTGATTGGGGAGGGTTTTTTGGAAGGGACATCCTGCGTGACACTGCAGTGCCACTCCTAGATGGGCCCGGTGTTTGTGTCGGCCACTAGGGTCGCTTATCTTACTCACACAGCGACCTCGGTGCAAATTTTAGGACTAAAAATAATATTGTGAGGTGTGATGTGTTCAGAATAGGCTGAAAATGAGTGTAAATTATGTTTTTTGAGGTTAATAATACTTTGGGATCAAAATTACCCCCAAATTCTATGATTTAAGCTGTTTTTTAGGGTTTTTTGAAAAAAACACCCGAATCCAAAACACACCCGAATCCGACAAAAATAATTCGGTGAGGTTTTGCCAAAACGCGTTCGAACCCAAAACACGGCCGCGGAACCGAACCCAAAACCAAAACACAAAACCCGAAAAATTTCAGGCGCTCATCTCTAACCCATACTACTTCTGGTCGTCACACATATGGGAGAAAATACACATTTATTTCCATGCAAGCAATATGGTAGCACTTGCAGGCCCAAAATGTAGAATCCAAATGAATAACAAAAAACAAAACAAAAATAACAGCAGGGCCATGGTGTCAAGAGCAGAAATCTCATGAATGAATGCATGAAAACAAGCGTAAATCATAGGGAAATGACATTGGCTTGAAGCTGCATTCCCACATAAAGTTTTTTTCTATTTTGAACAGCAAAGTCCTTCTATATACAGTAGTTCAGTCTTTCCTTTGCAATATCTTTCTAGGGAATAGATGCCAGTCTCAAATTGACAGTATTCGTGTTTCAGCCCACAAGCTTGTTGCTGAGGATATGGTCCCCTGATTTCTGAGGCATGGCCTTTCTTTCATGTATATCATAAACGTGGAAAAGACCTCCATGTCATTGACAACTTATCATGTGCTTACCTCCTTGACTCATGTGTCTTAGATGCTGGAGTTTGATGTCCTCTTCTTCAGGTTCATGGAGGAACTCTGTGATCTGACTCTCAGGGACGACATTGGCCAATGGTTGTCTCATATTGTCCTGCATGGCTGGCCTTCTTTCAGGAAGCTGTTTCATGACCTCAAGTCTTTCTTTGCCTACTGATGCCTTATGCCCTTCAGTCTTTCTATGCTTGTTCGGCATGCCCACCAGGGAATCCCTGGTCATGAAGACCCTATAGGTTGGGCTAATGATGCCCTTTTTTGTCTCTCTATGGCTGCTGATGTTGTCACTGCCTGTGCCTCCTGCAAATCTAAATGGGTCCATTATGCCATGGAACCGCTCACTCTCTATGAGGTTCCTAACATCCCTTGATCCATCATTGCTGCATATCTCCTTGAATGGATGGGAAAGAATCCTTTGGTTAGTGTTCTGATTAGCTCAAAATAGATTACTGACAAATGCCATAGACATCACCAAAATGAAAAGACACTTTTCTACACATGCTATACAACACATGCTACTTACTGACAATGCCATGCAGTTCATGAGTGGTGAGTCCATACTTTCACCAGTGAATGGGACATCTCACATGTCACTTAGCAGTCCACAGTTCAATGGACAAGCTGAAAGGGCAGTACGTTCTGTAAAGCACCTGTTAGACAAATGTTAAAGATATGACTCTGATGTGTTTATGGCGCTCCACAATTTCAGAAATATTCTGAGATATGCCCTTCCCTTTCCTGTTCATTGCCATTGGCATTTCTTTAATGGGTGCAGTGTGTACGGGGCACACTGGCCCTTGGGTCCATGGGGGGCCCACACCGCACACACTGCACCCATATTTTAATACTTACCTTTCCTGACAATGCCATACAGTTCATGAGTGGTGAGTTCCAGGCTTTCACCAGTGAATGTGACATCTTATATTAGCAGTCCACAGTCCAATGGACTAGCAGAAAGAGCAGTACACTCTGTAAAGCACCTGATAGACAAATGTTAAAGATATGATTGGGGCATCCCACACTGCACACACTGAACCCATATTTTAATACTTACCTTTCTGGAATCCAGCATCGGGCGCTGCAGTCGTGGCAAAAATCGCAGCCAAAATGGCCGCCACACATGCGCAGTAGTTAAATTGGTCTCCAGCACATGGCAGGTGCCATGTTTTTCGGAGACCGACGCATGCGCAGTAGACTCCGGCACAATGCAATGGGCAAGCAGTGAGCAGGGGTGTTTTAACAGAGGAGGGGGCCCATCAGTAGGTGCACATGGATCCCCTCCTCTGTTAAAACACCCCTGCTCATTGCCTTCTGTCCAGGTGCACCTGCAACATCATTCCCACCACCAAGTTCAAACTTAGACCACAAGCTGAGAACAACATGCTTTGCACAACTTCAGATTGCGTCTCAAAGCTCATGACAAAACACCTCATCGCTTAAGACCATTGTCCCCTGGCAGACCATCCACATCCAGACCCCTGTCAGGGTTGAGTCAGGACAGTGCAGAGATTTTCCAACAAGCCCAACAGCATTGAGCACAACAGACGCCACCTCCTGGGGTGTGTGGGAAAACACCTCCACCTCACCTGAAACTGGCTGAGGGTCATCATGAACAATGAATGAGTCATCTGAAGAAGCACCCATTAGGGTGCAGGACAGTCCAATGCCCTTGCCCAATAGCGAGCCTATTAAGACACACCACTATCCCCTTTCTTTGTCACCAGGTCTGGGAGAATTTCTAGAATTTCCAGGCGTATTCTAAAATTCCAGGATTATGTAACAAAGGCGGGTATTCAGTGAGTGCCGTCTTTTCGCCTAGGCAAAAAAAAGGCACTTTTCGTTGTTTTTTAGGGCGAATGGGGATTCGCCCTATGCAATAGCAGGGCTGTTTTTTCACATAGGCAAAACATTCAGCAGGAGCGAAAAACATGTAGATCAGCAAATCCACATGTTTTCTCATACGTCCTAGAGGATGCTGGGGACTCCAACAGGACCATGGGGTATAGACGGATCTGCAGGAGCTTGGGCACACTATAAAGACTTAAACTGGGTGTGAACTGGCTCCTCCCTCTATGCCCCTCCTCCAGACCTCAGTTAGACTTTGTGCCTAGGAGTGATGGGTCACACACTAGGGGAGCTCTACTGAGTTTATGTTAGGTTTTTTATTTTCAGGGAGACCTGCTGGCTACAGGCTTCCTGCAGCGTGGGACTTAGGGGAGAGAAGCAGGACCTACTTCTTCTTAGTTTAAAGGTTCTGCTTCTTGGCTACTGGACACCATTAGCTTCAGAGGGTTCGATCACTTGGTGCGCCTAGCTGCTTGTTCCCGGAGCCGCGCCGTCAATCCCCTCACAAAAGCCGGAAGAAAGAAGCCGGGTGAGTATTGGAAGAAAAGAAGACTTCAGTGACGGCAGAAGACTTCAGTAACGGAGGTAACAGCAGCGGTAGTGCTGCGCTCTATGCTCCCACACACCAACGTCTCTGGCAGCGTGCAGGGCGCTGGGGGGGAGCGCCCTGGGGGCATGTTGCTGAGGGTCTACAATGCTGGGGAATGACATATTTCGGTGCCTGGGCACAGCGTATGTTCACCCCGCCAGCGTGTCGCAGGGGGGAGAGACAGCGGTAGCGCTGCGCTCCCTGCTCCCACACATACCATCACCTGCAGGGTGCAGGGCACTGGGGGGGGGGGAGCGCCCTGGGCAGCATATAATATATAATATGTAGATCACTGGCGGGGGGACATGCTTCGGTGCCCGCCCCGCCAGTGCGCCGCGAATGGGAGGGAGCAGCAGCGGTAGTGCTGCGCTTCCTGCTCCCGCTCTCCACCGGCCTGCAGGGTGCAGGGTGCTGGGGGGGGAGCGCCCTGGGCAGCATATAGCATGTGTATATGTTTATTAATGTACTTAGTAGTTCACTGGCGGGGGGACATTCTTTGGTGTCCGCCCCGCCAGTGCGCCGCGAACGGGAGGAAGCAGCAGCGGTAGCGCTGCGCTCTCCGCTCCCGCTCTCCATCGACCTGCAGGGCGCTGGGGGGGAGTGCCCTGGGAGGCATTTATGAAGATCCCGGGCGGGGGGACATACCCGGACACCGGGTGTCTTCGTCCCGCCGGGATACCGCAGGGGCTCCCACACACCAACGGCTTCCGTGGGTGCGGGGCACAGGGGGGCGCTCTGGGCTGCCTTTGGGTAAAAGAGAGTTATACAGGGGGTTACCCCATATATATATAAGGTCCCCAGTTAGTTTTCGATTTATATATTTATATAAGTTGAGCGGGCTTAAGCGCGCCGGGAAGGGGCGGAGCTTAGCCCTCACAGGGGAATCAGCGCCATTTTCCTCAGATCCCCGCCAGTTCTTGCTGGATAGTGAGTTGGAGGGGGGGCACAGTGTTTTAAAGCTATATATATTAGGGATGTGCACTTGAAATTTTTCGGGTTTTGTGTTTTGGTTTTGGGTTCGGTTCCGCGGCCGTGTTTTGGGTTCGACCGCGTTTTGGCAAAACCTCACCGAATTTTTTTTGTCGGATTCGGGTGTGTTTTGGATTCGGGTGTTTTTTTCAAAAAACACTAAAAAACAGCTTAAATCATAGAATTTGGGGGTCATTTTGATCCCAAAGTATTATTAACCTCAAAAACCATAATTTCCACTCATTTTCAGTCTATTCTGAATACCTCACACCTCACAATATTATTTTTAGTCCTAAAATTTGCACCGAGGTCGCTGGATGACTAAGCTAAGCGACCCTAGTGGCCGACACAAACACCTGGCCCATCTAGGAGTGGCACTGCAGTGTCACGCAGGATGGCCCTTCCAAAAAACACTCCCCAAACAGCACATGACGCAAAGAAGAAAAAAAGAGGCGCAATGAGGTAGCTGTGTGAGTAAGATAAGCGACCCTAGTGGCCGACACAAACACCTGGCCCATCTAGGAGTGGCACTGCAGTGTCACGCAGGATGGCCCTTCCAAAAAACACTCCCCAAACAGCACATGACGCAAAGAAGAAAAAAAGAGGCGCAATGAGGTAGCTGTGTGAGTAAGATAAGCGACCCTAGTGGCCGACACAAACACCTGGCCCATCTAGGAGTGGCACTGCAGTGTCACGCAGGATGGCCCTTCCAAAAAACACTCCCCAAACAGCACATGACGCAAAGAAGAAAAAAAGAGGCGCAATGAGGTAGCTGTGTGAGTAAGATAAGCGACCCTAGTGGCCGACACAAACACCTGGCCCATCTAGGAGTGGCACTGCAGTGTCACGCAGGATGGCCCTTCCATAAAACACTCCCCAAACAGCACATGACGCAAAGAAGAAAAAAAGAGGCGCAATGAGGTAGCTGTGTGAGTAAGATAAGCGACCCTAGTGGCCGACACAAACACCTGGCCCATCTAGGAGTGGCACTGCAGTGTCACGCAGGATGGCCCTTCCAAAAAACACTCCCCAAACAGCACATGACGCAAAGAAGAAAAAAAGAGGCGCAATGAGGTAGCTGTGTGAGTAAGATAAGCGACCCTAGTGGCCGACACAAACACCTGGCCCATCTAGGAGTGGCACTGCAGTGTCACGCAGGATGGCCCTTCCAAAAAACACTCCCCAAACAGCACATGACGCAAATAAAAATGAAAGAAAAAAGAGGTGCAAGATGGAATTGTCCTTGGGCCCTCCCACCCACCCTTATGTTGTATAAACAGGACATGCACACTTTAACCAACCCATCATTTCAGTGACAGGGTCTGCCACACGACTGTGACTGAAATGACGGGTTGGTTTGGACCCCCACCGAAAAAGAAGCAATTAATCTCTCCTTGCACAAACTGGCTCTACAGAGGCAAGATGTCCACCTCATCATCATCCTCCGATATATCACTGTGTACATCCCGCTCCTCACAGATTATCAATTCGTCCCCACTGGAATCCACCATCTCAGCTCCCTGTGTACTTTGTGGAGGCAATTGCTACTGGTCAATGTCTCCACGGAGGAATTGATTATAATTCATTTTAATGAACATCATCTTCTCCACATTTTCTGGAAGTAACCTCGTACGCCGATTGCTGACAAGGTGAGCGGCGGCACTAAACACTCTTTCGGAGTACACACTTGTGGGAGGGCAACTTAGGTAGAATAAAGCCAGTTTGTGCAAGGGCCTCCAAATTGCCTCTTTTTCCTGCCAGTATAAGTACGGACTGTCTGACGTGCCTACTTGGATGCGGTCACTCATATAATCCTCCACCATTCTTTCAATGGTGAGAGAATCATATGCAGTGACAGTAGACGACATGTCCGTAATCGTTGTCAGGTCCTTCAGTCCGGACCAGATGTCAGCATCAGCAGTCGCTCCAGACTGCCCTGCATCACCGCCAGTGGGTGGGCTCGGAATTCTGAGCCTTTTCCTCGCACCCCCAGTTGCGGGAGAATGTGAAGGAGGAGATGTTGACAGGTCGCGTTCCGCTTGACTTGACAATTTTGTCACCAGCAGGTCTTTGAACCCCAGCAGACTTGTGTCTGCCGGAAAGAGAGATCCAAGGAAGTTTTTAAATCTAGGATCGAGCACGGTGGCCAAAATGTAGTGCTCTGATTTCAACAGATTGACCACCCGTGAATCCTTGTTAAGCGAATTAAGGGCTCCATCCACAAGTCCCACATGCTTAGCGGAATCGCTCCCTTTTAGCTCCTCCTTCAATGCCTCCAGCTTCTTCTGCAAAAGCCTGATGAGGGGAATGACCTGACTCAGGCTGGCAGTGTCTGAACTGACTTCACGTGTGGCAAGTTCAAAAGGTTGCAGAACCTTGCACAACGTTGAAATCATTCTCCACTGCGCTTGAGACAGATACATTCCACCTCCTATATCGTGCTCAATTGTATAGGCTTGAATGGCCTTTTGCTGCTCCTCCAACCTCTGAAGCATATAGAGGGTTGAATTCCACCTCGTTACCACTTCTTGCTTCAGATGATGGCAGGGCAGGTTCAGGCGTTTTGGTGGTGCTCCAGTCTTCTGTACGTGGTGCCTGTACGCCGAAAGTGTCCCGCAATTCTTCTGGCCACCGACAGCATCTCTTGCACGCCCCTGTCGTTTTTAAAAAAATTCTGCACCACCAAATTCAAGGTATGTGCAAAACATGGGACGTGCTGGAATTTGCCCATATTTAATGCACACACAATATTGCTGGCGTTGTCCGATGCCACAAATCCACAGGAGAGTCCAATTGGGGTAAGCCATTCCGCGATGATCTTCCTCAGTTGCCGTAAGAGGTTTTCTGCTGTGTGCGTATTCTGGAAACCGGTGATACAAAGCGTAGCCTGCCTAGGAAAGAGTTGGCGTTTGCGAGATGCTGCTACTGGTGCCGCCGCTGCTGTTCTTGCGGCGGGAGTCCATACATCTACCCAGTGGGCTGTCACAGTCATATAGTCCTGACCCTGCCCTGCTCCACTTGTCCACATGTCCGTGGTTAAGTGGACATTGGGTACAACAGCATTTTTTAGGACACTGGTGAGTCTTTTTCTGACGTCCGTGTACATTCTCGGTATCGCCTGCCTAGAGAAGTGGAACCTAGATGGTATTTGGTAACGGGGGCACACTGCCTCAAGAAATTGTCTAGTTCCCTGTGAACTAACGGCGGATACCGGACGCACGTCTAACACCAACATAGTTGTCAAGGCCTCAGTTATCCGCTTTGCAACAGGATGACTGCTGTGATATTTCATCTTCCTCGCAAAGGACTGTTGGACAGTCAATTGCTTGGTGGAAGTAGTAAAAGTGGGCTTACGACTTCCCCTCTGGGATGACCATCGACTCCCAGCAGCAACAACAGCAGCGCCAGCAGCAGTAGGCGTTACACGCAAGGATGCATCGGAGGAATCCCAGGCAGGAGAGGACTCGTCAGAATTGCCAGTGACATGGCATGCAGGACTATTGGCATTCCTGGGGAAGGAGGAAATTGACACTGAGGGAGTTGGTGGGGTGGTTTGCGTGAGCTTGGTTACAAGAGGAAGGGATTTACTGGTCAGTGGACTGCTTCCGCTGTCGCCCAAAGTTTTTGAACTTGTCACTGACTTATTATGAATGCGCTGCAGGTGACGTATAAGGGAGGATGTTCCGAGGTGGTTAACGTCCTTACCCCTACTTATTACAGCTTGACAAAGGCAACACACGGCTTGACAAATGTTGTCCGCATTTCTGGTGAAATACTTCCACACCGAAGAGCTGATTTTTTTGGTATTTTCACCAGGCATGTCAATGGCCCTATTCCTCCCACGGACAACAGGTGTCTCCCCGGGTGCCTGACTTAAACAAACCACCTCACCATCAGAATCCTCCTTGTCAATTTCCTCCCCAGCGCCAGCAACACCCATATCCTCCTCATCCTGGTGTACTTCAACACTGACATCTTCAATCTGACTATCAGGAACTGGACTGCGGGTGCTCCTTCCAGCACTTGCAGGGGGCGTGCAAATGGTGGAAGGCGCATGCTCTTCACGTCCAGTGTTGGGAAGGTCAGGCATCGCAACCGACACAATTGGACTCTCCTTGTGGATTTGGGATTTCGAAGAACGCACAGTTCTTTGCGGTGCTTTTGCCAGCTTGAGTCTTTTCATTTTTCTAGCGAGAGGCTGAGTGCTTCCATCCTCATGTGAAGCTGAACCACTAGCCATGAACATAGGCCAGGGCCTCAGCCGTTCCTTGCCACTCCGTGTGGTAAATGGCATATTGGCAAGTTTACGCTTCTCCTCCGACAATTTTATTTTAGATTTTGGAGTCCTTTTTTTACTGATATTTGGTGTTTTGGATTTTACATGCTCTGTACTATGACATTGGGCATCGGCCTTGGCAGATGACGTTGCTGGCATTTCATCGTCTCGGCCATGACTAGTTGCAGCAGCTTCAGCACGAGGTGGAAGTGGATCTTGATCTTTCCCTAATTTTGGAACCTCAACATTTTTGTTCTCCATATTTTAATAGGCACAACTAAAAGGCACCTCAGGTAAACAATGGAGATGGATGGATACTAGTATACTTATGGATGGACGAGCGACTGCCGACACAGAGGTAGCTACAGCCGTGGACTACCGTACTGTGTCTGCTGCTAATATAGACTGGATGATAAGGAGATGAAATTAATATATATATATATATAATATCACTAGTACTGCAGCCGGACAGGTATATATATTTATTATGTAATGACTGATGACGGACCTGCTGGACACTGTCAGCTCAGCAGCACCGCAGACTGCTACAGTAAGCTACTATAGTAGTATGTATAAAGAAGAAAGAAAAAAAAAACCACGGGTAGGTGGTATACAATTATGGATGGACGAGCGACTGCCGACACAGAGGTAGCTACAGCCGTGGACTACCGTACTGTGTCTGCTGCTAACATAGACTGGATGATAATGAGATGAAATCAATATATATTATATCACACTAGTACTGCAGCCGGACAGGTAGAAGAGTATTTATTATGTAATGACTGATGACGGACCTGCTGGACACTGTCAGCTCAGCAGCACCGCAGACTGCTACAGTAAGCTACTATAGTAGTATGTATAAAGAAGAAAGAAAAAAAAAAACCACGGGTAGGTGGTATACAATTATGGATGGACGAGCGACTGCCGACACAGAGGTAGCTACAGCCGTGGACTACCGTACTGTGTCTGCTGCTAATATAGACTGGATGATAAGGAGATGAAATCAATATATATATATATATAATATCACTAGTACTGCAGCCGGACAGGTATATATATTTATTATGTAATGACTGATGACGGACCTGCTGGACACAGTCAGCTCAGCAGCACCGCAGACTGCTACAGTAAGCTACTATAGTAGTATGTATAAAGAAGAAAGAAAAGAAAAAAACCACGGGTAGGTGGTATACAATTATGGATGGACGAGCGACTGCCGACACAGAGGTAGCTACAGCCGTGGACTACCGTACTGTGTCTGCTGCTAATATAGACTGGATGATAATGAGATGAAATCAATATATATATATATAATATCACTAGTACTGCAGCCGGACAGGTATATTATATTTATTATGTAATGACTGATGACGGACCTGCTGGACACAGTCATCTCAGCAGCACCGCAGACTGCTACAGTAAGCTACTATAGTAGCTATGTATAAAGAAGAAAGAAAAAAGAAAAAACCCACGGGTAGGTGGTATACCAATATTATATATATATTATTATACAACCATAATTATATATACTATATATATATATATATATTAAACACTGGTGGTGACTGGTGGTCAGGTCACTGGTCACACCTATCAGCAACTCTGCAAGTAGTACTCCTAAGCAGACAATCAACACAATATATATTATCACTGGTGGTCACGTGTGGTCACAATGGCAGTGTGGCACTCTGGCAGCAAAAGTGTGCACTGTACGTTTATATGTACTCTCTGAGTCCTGCTCTCAGACTCTAACTGCTCCCCACTGTCAGTGTCTCCCCCCACAAGTCAGATAATATACAGTCACACTATCTATCACTTCAGCAAGTAACTAGTACTCCCTCCTAATGCTCCCCCAAAATTACTACTGTGTCTCTCTCTACTGTCTCACTCTCTTCTCTATAAACGGAGAGGACGCCAGCCACGTCCTCTCCCTATGAATCTCAATGCACGTGTGAAAATGGCGGCGACGCGCGGCTCCTTATATAGAATCCGAGTCTCGCGATAGAATCCGAGCCTCGCGAGAATCCGACAGCGGGATGATGACGTTCGCGGCGCGCTCGGGTTAACCGAGCAAGGCGGGAAGATCCGAGTCGCTCGGCCCCGTGTAAAAAAACATGAAGTTCGGGGCGGGTTCGGATTCCGAGGAACCGAACCCGCTCATCCCCTAATATATATAGCCTTAGGTTTGATAATGAGCGCATAATTACATTTATTCACGGTTTCCCTGTTTGTACCCACTATTGATTAGTCGACATACGTCGGCAGGTGTGAGGGCTTTGTCACAAGCTGCTGTGGGGATAACTGTTGGCTTCGCCGGCGCATGGCAGTACTTGATTCGGGAAATTAAGTATTAGCAAATTGGTGTTTGTGTGATTAAAACAGTAAACACAATAGGGGAGATACAGTTGTTTGGGGATGTCCTGTCGGCATTGATAAAGCTGAATATTTATCGTATATATAACCCAATATGAGGTCTTAGAACACTGTACGCTATCTACGTAAGAAGTACCGTAAGGGTACGCAAGTTGCGTATCGATCGCTTAGCCGTGATCGAGACGCTCAGGGCGTCACGTTCATTCACGGCCAAGTGATCACAGGCAGGCACGCTATTGGCTGTTGACTATCGTAATGATTCGCTATAGCGTAGCGGCGCTCGGGGACCACGAGGAGATCACCAGCGATGCAGACGCTCACAACGTTAAACCTTTATATCTATACCTTTAACAGTGAGATACACAGTATACCTTAGTGTAGAGACAAAGTGTAAGTGCAAACCTTGTGTAACCTGATTAACTACAAAGCTGCTTGAGCGTCACCGACGCTCAGGGAATACTTAACACTAAAAAGAATACACAGATACCTGGGCTTAGGGTCCGAAACCTATTATATGTATTATAACTATTATACTTGCAAAAGGAATCACAGTACAAATGATACACTACAATATAACATAAACCAACTAACAGATAAACTACACAGAAATACAATACAATTAATTAAAGGAAAATACGAGAGAAAGAGTAGAGAGAGAGAGAGAGAGAGAGATGGCTCACAGTAAGACAATATGATTACGGAGAGAAACTTACGCACAAGGGGAACGATCGCATGCGCCTCGATATCTCAGCTCCCGATTATCAGCAATGAGAACCGTTGAGAGAGAGAGCTGGATACGGTCGGCCTGCCTATTTATGCCCCACACACAATACAATTCACTGGTCCCTACAATCTCATTGTTCATTGGACACAGGAATTCGGCTTCGCATTATAACAAAAGGTCATAGGTTGATTCATACAGGTGGGCTGTGACTATTTCCAACTGCTCAGGTGGGAGGGAAACTGGGTTTCCCGCCGCATGGGTAATAAAGTGCAAATAAAGTAAATGTTCATAAACTTCTTATGTCCATAACTATTCGCACGAGCGATTGATCTGCTACAAACCAACACCGGAATATTTCTAATTAAATATTCTTCCGATGGATACTAAACACCACTGTATTACTCCTGTCTGACCCTTCGTATCACACAAAGAGGGATTCCTCTGTTCATAAACATTCTATATTAACCAAACTTTCAGAATCTCTCAAAGGGACCATGATCTACAAAATACATTATTAGTGAAAATATGTAACGATTGAGTCGCACGCTACGACTACACAAACTTTACCGTAAATACGCATACCGTGCACCAGCGGGTGCACGCAACAGCGGGTATGCGCCTTCACGGGAGAGCGCACGCATGCGCAGCGCGGACCAGTGTGAGGTGCAAATATGGCAGTGTGTATAGAGATATTTTTCTGACATTGACAGTCCACCCTTTGGCAGTCAATAATAACTGCCACTTCCTGAAAACATTTCAAAAGGAGAAAAATATATGTTAGGGGTTAATTCATTTCCATGGTTGGGTAAGGGAGGAGAGAGGAGTAGGTGTGAAGAGGGTATGACCTAGTGTGATAGCAGAAGCATGTGTGTATGAGTCCGTGTTTGGGGGGTCATGTATCATCGTGCCGTACGTGTTGTAAATCAAGCTTCGAGGTATTGCGAAGTATACATTTGAATTCCTTCTTATCCCGTGGTACGGGTCTGTGGATGGGCTGTCAAACTTTACCGAGCTCTTTTCGGATTTTGAACAAAATGGGGAGCACATTTTAGTTGATGATACATGAATGGGGGAATATGTGATTGCTGATATCTGTGCCTGTATTCCCTATACTATGTGTGTCATTACCTGAGGGTTGTAGAAATGAAGAAAAGACATAATTACGGTAAATGCGGTGGTATTCTATGTCAGGTTAATGTACATCTGTCGGTTGAAGTTTTGTTCGGTATCAGTTGAAAGTCGTCTTCTTTGCGCTGTTTTGCTCATTAGGCGTAAGCAATAAGCTTTGTCAATGCCATTAGATTTACAAAAAAATGTTGGGCTAGCGTAAGTTTAAGAATTCTAGGGAAACTGGGGATCCATGGCAAAGTTCATCAAATGTCCATATCTCAAGTGGTCAAAACTTCTTCTTTGGTCTATCCGTTGTCTGTATAGCGTCTCGTCAACTTCCTCGTCCAAGGGGGTCTTGTTATCTTGGAGGAAAACCAGAAAAACAGGTGAAAGAAACGGACCGTAGAAATCGCATTTTCATCACATCATTGTTTCTATCATTGGGTCATAAATCAAATCCAGGTTAATTACAGTTTCCTCACTCCTCAAACTCATTACCCTGGTACGATGTTTGCACTTCATTAAAGCCTGACCGCATCTAAATATCAAACCGATCGTTATGATAACACCTAAGATACATAGGAGAAACTTCCCAACATCCATTATGACTCCTTGAGCCCAGTCTCCCAAACCGGAGAACCAATTTCGCGGGTTCAACCATGACACCCAACCAGTCAGCTCATTACCTACAGCAGTAAGAGTGAGATTGTGTTTTCGGCGAAATTCCCACTTCAATTGGAGAATATCGTCCATCTTTTGGTCTATGACCTCGACCGGATCCTCTGTGCTATTCGTGATATACGTGCAACATTTCACGCCGTACTGTGTTGCCAATGTAACACAATATCCACCTGTCACTGCTGTGAGGTAATTAAGAACCATTCTATGCTGCACCAGTTCTGTTTTATAAGCTTGAAGTTCTCTTCCAGTGTATCTAAACGTGTCATCATACATTTCAGTGATATTATCTAACAAATTTGCGAGCGCCGATATGTATTTATAATTTAGCACTCCTCTAGCGGTGCGGGTGAAATCTAACGCGATTAAGAATTGAATCCCGGTGGATTCACTTATCAGATCAGAGGCCGGATGCTCTGTCTTCTCTATCAGGTGTCTTTTAACAACGTGCTCGTAGTGGGTGAGTATAAGGAGCTTGGGCACCACGATGTATGTCTTTCATTTTATCATGTGTTACAGTCATTACTTCAGGCAATACTTTTCCAATATAACACAATCCTTCAGAGTTTGGGGCAAGCCACTTGTACGCCTTTCTCCCGCATATGAAATATGCATCATCGGGGAGAACATATGGGACGGAGAAGGACATAACCATATTACACACCTTCCAGGTGAAATCTCCTAACCCTAATTCTTCCATCTGCTTAATACACGTATCAGGTTGTACGATATGTGCACAGTATCCTGGTGATACTTCTCCAACTCTCGTAATCCTATTTCCTAAGGTGTATCTATACCGGAAAGATTTTCCTCTACTGGCTATGTGGCGTACAAGTTCTGTATCTGTAGGCATTCTATCTGCTCTATGTGAAAAGGTCATGGTGTGGTTACTCCATGATACTTCCCAATTTCCCGGCTTTCTGGGATTGGAGATGTTAAAACATAATAGGGACCTATCCACGTGGTATTGGTGGAGCTTCAAACTAGGAGGGCTGGAGATATTAAACCTCCGGTCCACCGGTCTCCCACCATTTAACTCAAGTACCTCCCCTATCGTTAAAGGAAATGGTACTAGTCCTGATTTGCTATGACCCTGAGGTACTTGAGAGCATACCCAACAATCTGTTTTGTTTAATACATTACCCACTAAGGAGTGATAATCACTCAATGGATGCCGGTCCATATGGATATTAAAACTGGATTGGCATTTCTTTATGCATCCATCCTCAACCATTGTCACAGAGCCTACAGATACAGTTTTCTTTTTGAACTAACAATCCTTCACAATTGTTTACAAATAACATGGTTGTTAGATCGTGCCCGGTACTCGCCTTTGCTTGGTGATTGGGTTGCTATTGGAAATTTACACCTCCGTCTCAGTCATCAGGACCTTTCTGGATCCTTTCTCGACCTCCCTGGTACTCTCACCGAAACAGACTGTTCTGGTCAACATCATGGTCAACAGGAAAATCCATATCACAGTCTCTTGGGGCAAGTCCATCTTACAGGAGGAGAAAAGAAGAAATTTGTAAAGGGGGTATAAGAAATCAGTTTGAGGGGGAGAGAACTTGTTACGATAATAAGTTCTCTCGTCTTGTTGTTCTTCTTGTTCTGCTGTCCTCTCAAAGGTGCTGTCTCTCAGTCTTCCAAACGAACATTCTGGTGATGCAATATTCCTTCCTAACCGGCGATCTTTCTGTAAGGAGCAAAAATCTGGCATTACCATTGGTCCAACTGAGGGGTGACATACCATCTTTAAACCATGAAAACATGAGTGAGAAGAGAGAGAAAACAGAAAAAAAACAAAAGAGATAGAGAACAATTCATATGCATATATATATTACATAACTCGACATTAACCATCAATAGGAAAAGAGGATCAAAGCATTTTTTTAAAACATTGTTCAGCATTAGGAAAACATTGTCAGATTATCAGGCTGTCATATCTACGTGTCTAATGGTCTCCTTGAGCAGTCCCTCCCCACCAGCACCTGCATTACTCCACTGTCTGTATCTGGCCAGAAATACATTGTGGCGGAGGTCATGCTGGGGTTTGGTAGACTTCTGCAAGGACCAAGTGGATATGCAATGTGTGAATTCTTACCAATACTCGTCAGAGATGGGGATAGAGAGAGAGAGAAAAAAAAAAACATTTCACAGATACATTTACAAAGTTTCACCTGGTCATTCCTGTGTCTTTCAGTGAATGACCTCCCAATTTATTAACCGTTACCTCAGGCTTACCATCAGTCCTAATGATCACCTTTCCTGACTATATATTATGGGTGTGGCCCAAAATCCTTCCTATATGATCCCTGATTATAATTTGGTGTGTCATAACTTTTGCTCATTTTCATGTCTAGGGGGTCTGACTTTATGTGGGTTATTACAGTTGCTGGCATAATGCCCTTCTCTTCTACAATGGTAACAAATCCTTGGCTTTCTCCATGTGCTAGTGAAATGGAGTCTTGGCTGGTTTGATGCCTCCTCAAACGCTTGGATGCTCATCACCCTCAACCGCTTTCCCTGTACCTCCCTGCTTCCTTGGATATTCTGGTTATGTTGTTGTCTAGGGGGTGCATATACCTTGTGTGTGCTTCTAGACCTGCAATCTCTTGCATAATGACCTTCCTTCTGGCAATTATAACAGACTTCCATTTTTGAATTTTTCGCAGTGGTGTGGGGCTTTTGTTGGGGTGGTCTTGTGGTTAGGGCCTGTATACTTGTTGACATTAACTTGTTACTTAGTGACTCTCTGTATCTGGTGATGTTCTGATCATGATTAATGATGGCCTCTCTTAATGCGGCCACCGAGATATCTTTCCAGTCTGGGTTGGTGGTCTGTACCCTTGTACTTAATTCATCCTTTAAACCATTCATTAGCACATATACTGCTGCTTCTCTGTGCGGTGTGCTTGTTTCAATGTTTTCTATACCCGTATACCTAGTCAGGTCCTGCAATGCCCGGTGGAAATAATTAGAAGTACTTTCCCTTTCGTTTTGTCTTATGGAGAAAATTTTGTTCCACTCGACAATGGCTGGGAAATATACCTCTAACCGTCGGTTGATCTGCTTAATACATTCCTGATTGTGTTCCTCCGTCCAAGGTACCTCCGTGTCTAATTTACAATCAGCAATAAATTTCGCAGGATCAACACTGGAGGGCAAACATACCCTCAGCACTATCCGCCAATCTTCGTTGGTGGGTTCTGTGGAGTTTCCTAATTCTTTAATAAATCTTTGACAGGCTACTAGATCTTTCCTAGGATCAGGGAATTCAGACATAATTGATCCCAATTCGGTCCGGGACCAAAGACAGCGCATTGCACTGTCCTTGACGGGAATGATTCCCTGATCGTCAGTCTTCCCATTGGGGACTGCAATCACCCTGACCGGATCGAACTCAGCTACATCATCTGGTGTTGGTTTTACAATATGTGGTTCATCTGTTGGTGCGTGATATAAAACATTGTACGTACCTGTGGACACGACCTCACCTGACCCTCCGTTAGGGGGTTTGATTATTGCCTTTACCAATTTGGTCGCGTCCACCTGGATGTCTTGTGTGATGGTTGTTGGAAGGGGTGCCGACATCGTTCTGGACTCACTTTCTTGTTGGTATTCCTGAGGGAAGTTTGACATGGGATGCAACTTGCATAGGTTAATAGTTGTACATTCAACAGTATTACAATAATCATTGTTACATTTATTACACTTATTCTCATTATCTATACTACAGTTGCTAAGAGCGTTTTTATTGTTCACGCTAGAGATGAGCGCCTGAAATTTTTCGGGTTTTGTGTTTTGGTTTTGGGTTCGGTTCCGCGGCCGTGTTTTGGGTTCGAACGCGTTTTGGCAAAACCTCACCGAATTTTTTTTGTCGGATTCGGGTGTGTTTTGGATTCGGGTGTTTTTTTCAAAAAACACTAAAAAACAGCTTAAATCATAGAATTTGGGGGTCATTTTGATCCCAAAGTATTATTAACCTCAAAAGCCATAATTTACACTCATTTTCAGTCTATTCTGAATACCTCACACCTCACAATATTATTTTTAGTCCTAAAATTTGCACCGAGGTCGCTGTGTGAGTAAGATAAGCGACCCTAGTGGCCGACACAAACACCGGGCCCATCTAGGAGTGGCACTGCAGTGTCACGCAGGATGTCCCTTCCAAAAAACCCTCCCCAAACAGCACATGACGCAAAGAAAAAAAGAGGCGCAATGAGGTAGCTGTGTGAGTAAGATTAGCGACCCTAGTGGCCGACACAAACACCGGGCCCATCTAGGAGTGGCACTGCAGTGTCACGCATGATGGCCCTTCCAAAAAACCCTCCCCAAACAGCACATGACGCAAAGAAAAAAAGAGGCGCAATGAGGTAGCTGTGTGAGTAAGATTAGCGACCCTAGTGGCCGACACAAACACCGGGCCCATCTAGGAGTGGCACTGCAGTGTCACGCAGGATGGCCCTTCCAAAAAACCCTCCCCAAACAGCACATGACGCAAAGAAAAAAAGAGGCGCAATGAGGTAGCTGTGTGAGTAAGATTAGCGACCCTAGTGGCCGACACAAACACCGGGCCCATCTAGGAGTGGCACTGCAGTGTCACGCAGGATGGCCCTTCCAAAAAACCCTCCCCAAACAGCACATGATGCAAAGAAAAAAAGAGGCGCAATGAGGTAGCTGTGTGAGTAAGATTAGCGACCCTAGTGGCCGACACAAACACCGGGCCCATCTAGGAGTGGCACTGCAGTGTCACGCAGGATGTCCCTTCCAAAAAACCCTCCCCAAACAGCACATGACGCAAAGAAAAAAAGAGGCGCAATGAGGTAGCTGTGTGAGTAAGATTAGCGACCCTAGTGGCCGACACAAACACCGGGCCCATCTAGGAGTGGCACTGCAGTGTCACGCAGGATGTCCCTTCCAAAAAACCCTCCCCAAACAGCACATGACGCAAAGAAAAAAAGAGGCGCAATGAGGTAGCTGTGTGAGTAAGATTAGCGACCCTAGTGGCCGACACAAACACCGGGCCCATCTAGGAGTGGCACTGCAGTGTCACGCAGGATGTCCCTTCCAAAAAACCCTCCCCAAACAGCACATGACGCAAAGAAAAAAAGAGGCGCAATGAGGTAGCTGACTGTGTGAGTAAGATTAGCGACCCTAGTGGCCGACACAAACACCGGGCCCATCTAGGAGTGGCACTGCAGTGTCACGCAGGATGTCCCTTCCAAAAAAACCCTCCCCAATCAGCACATGATGCAAAGAAAAAGAAAAGAAAAAAGAGGTGCAAGATGGAATTGTCCTTGGGCCCTCCCACCCACCCTTATGTTGTATAAACAAAACAGGACATGCACACTTTAACCAACCCATCATTTCAGTGACAGGGTCTGCCACACGACTGTGACTGATATGACGGGTTGGTTTGGACCCCCCCAAAAAAGAAGCAATTAATCTCTCCTTGCACAAACTGGCTCTACAGAGGCAAGATGTCCACCTCATCTTCACCCTCCGATATATCACCGTGTACATCCCCCTCCTCACAGATTATCAATTCGTCCCCACTGGAATCCACCATCTCAGCTCCCTGTGTACTTTGTGGAGGCAATTGCTGCTGGTCAATGTCTCCGCGGAGGAATTGATTATAATTCATTTTAATGAACATCATCTTCTCCACATTTTCTGGATGTAACCTCGTACACCGATTGCTGACAAGGTGAGCGGCGGCACTAAACACTCTTTCGGAGTACACACTTGTGGGAGGGCAACTTAGGTAGAATAAAGCCAGTTTGTGCAAGGGCCTCCAAATTGCCTCTTTTTCCTGCCAGTATAAGTACGGACTGTGTGACGTGCCTACTTGGATGCGGTCACTCATATAATCCTCCACCATTCTATCAATGTTGAGAGAATCATATGCAGTGACAGTAGACGACATGTCCGTAATCGTTGTCAGGTCCTTCAGTCCGGACCAGATGTCAGCATCAGCAGTCGCTCCAGACTGCCCTGCATCACCGCCAGCGGGTGGGCTCGGAATTCTGAGCCTTTTCCTCGCACCCCCAGTTGTGGGAGAATGTGAAGGAGGAGATGTTGACAGGTCGCGTTCCGCTTGACTTGACAATTTTGTCACCAGCAGGTCTTTCAACCCCAGCAGACCTGTGTCTGCCGGAAAGAGAGATCCAAGGTAGGCTTTAAATCTAGGATCGAGCACGGTGGCCAAAATGTAGTGCTCTGATTTCAACAGATTGACCACCCGTGAATCCTTGTTAAGCGAATTAAGGGCTGCATCCACAAGTCCCACATGCCTAGCGGAATCGCTCCCTTTTAGCTCCTTCTTCAATGCCTCCAGCTTCTTCTGCAAAAGCCTGATGAGGGGAATGACCTGACTCAGGCTGGCAGTGTCTGAACTGACTTCACGTGTGGCAAGTTCAAAGGGCATCAGAACCTTGCACAACGTTGAAATTATTCTCCACTGCACTTGAGACAGGTGCATTCCACCTACTATATCGTGCTCAATTGTATAGGCTTGAATGGCCTTTTGCTGCTCCTCCAACCTCTGAAGCATATAGAGGGTTGAATTCCACCTCGTTACCACTTCTTGCTTCAGATGATGGCAGGGCAGGTTCAGTAGTTTTTGGTGGTGCTCCAGTTTTCTGTACGTGGTGCCTGTACGCCGAAAGTGTCCCGCAATTCTTCTGGCCACCGACAGCATCTCTTGCACGCCCCTGTCGTTTTTTAAAAAATTCTGCACCACCAAATTCAAGGTATGTGCAAAACATGGGACGTGCTGGAATTGGCCCAGATTTAATGCACACACAATATTGCTGGCGTTGTCCGATGCCACAAATCCACAGGAGAGTCCAATTGGGGTAAGCCATTCCGCGATGATCTTCCTCAGTTGCCGTAAGAGGTTTTCAGCTGTGTGCGTATTCTGGAAAGCGGTGATACAAAGCGTAGCCTGCCTAGGAAAGAGTTGGCGTTTGCGAGATGCTGCTACTGGTGCCGCCGCTGCTGTTCTTGCGGCGGGAGTCCATACATCTACCCAGTGGGCTGTCACAGTCATATAGTCCTGACCCTGCCCTGCTCCACTTGTCCACATGTCCGTGGTTAAGTGGACATTGGGTACAGCTGCATTTTTTAGGACACTGGTGACTCTATTTCTGAGGTCTGTGTACATTTTCGGTATCGCCTGCCTAGAGAAATGGAACCTAGATGGTATTTGGTACCGGGGACACAGTACCTCCAACAAGTCTCTAGTTGGCTCTGCAGTAATGATGGATACCGGAACCACGTTTCTCACCACCCAGGATGCCAAGGCCTCAGTTATCCGCTTTGCAGTAGGATGACTGCTGTGATATTTCATCTTCCTCGCAAAGGACTGTTGAACAGTCAATTGCTTACTGGAAGTAGTACAAGTGGGCTTACGACTTCCCCTCTGGGATGACCATTCACTCCCAGCGGCAACAACAGCAGCGCCAGCAGCAGTAGGCGTTACACGCAAGGATGCATCGGAGGAATCCCAGGCAGGAGAGGACTCGTCAGAATTGCCAGTGACATGGCCTGCAGGACTATTGGCATTCCTGGGGAAGGAGGAAATTGACACTGAGGGAGTTGGTGGGGTGGTTTGCGTGAGCTTGGTTACAAGAGGAAGGGATTTACTGGTCAGTGGACTGCTTCCGCTGTCACCCAAAGTTTTTGAACTTGTCACTGACTTATTATGAATGCGCTGCAGGTGACGTATAAGGGAGGATGTTCCGAGGTGGTTAACGTCCTTACCCCTACTTATTACAGCTTGACAAAGGGAACACACGGCTTGACACCTGTTGTCCGCATTTCTGGTGAAATACCTCCACACCGAAGAGCTGATTTTTTTGGTATTTTCACCTGGCATGTCAACGGCCATATTCCTCCCACGGACAACAGGTGTCTCCCCGGGTGCCTGACTTAAACAAACCACCTCACCATCAGAATCCTCCTGGTCAATTTCCTCCCCAGCGCCAGCAACACCCATATCCTCCTCATCCTGGTGTACTTCAACACTGACATCTTCAATCTGACTATCAGGAACTGGACTGCGGGTGCTCCTTCCAGCACTTGCAGGGGGCGTGCAAATGGTGGAAGGCGCATGCTCTTCACGTCCAGTGTTGGGAAGGTCAGGCATCGCAACCGACACAATTGGACTCTCCTTGAGGATTTGAGATTTCAAAGAACGCACAGTTCTTTGCGGTGCTTTGCCTTTTGCCAGCTTGAGTCTTTTCAGTTTTCTAGCGAGAGGCTGAGTGCTTCCATCCTCATGTGAAGCTGAACCACTAGCCATGAACATAGGCCAGGGCCTCAGCCGTTCCTTGCCACTCCGTGTGGTAAATGGCATATTGGCAAGTTTACGCTTCTCCTCCGACAATTTTATTTTAGGTTTTGGAGTCCTTTTTTTACTGATATTTGGTGTTTTGGTTTTGACATGCTCTGTACTATGCCATTGGGCATCGGCCTTGGCAGACGACGTTGCTGGCATTTCATCGTCTCGGCCATGACTAGTGGCAGCAGCTTCAGCACGAGGTGGAAGTGGATCTTGATCTTTCCCTAATTTTGGAACCTCAACATTTTTGTTCTCCATATTTTAATAGGCACAACTAAAAGGCACCTCAGGTAAACAATGGAGATGGATGGATTGGATACTAGTATACAATTATGGACGGGCTGCCGAGTGCCGACACAGAGGTAGCCACAGCCGTGAACTACCGCACTGTACTGTGTCTGCTGCTAATATATAGACTGGTTGATAAAGAGATAGTATACTCGTAACTAGTATGTATGTATAAAGAAAGAAAAAAAAACCACGGTTAGGTGGTATATACAATTATGGACGGGCTGCCGAGTGCCGACACAGAGGTAGCCACAGCCGTGAACTACCGCACTGTACTGTGTCTGCTGCTAATATATAGACTGGTTGATAAAGAGATAGTATACTCGTAACTAGTATGTATGTATAAAGAAAGAAAAAAAAAACCACGGTTAGGTGGTATATACAATTATGGACGGGCTGCCGAGTGCCGACACAGAGGTAGCCACAGCCGTGAACTACCGCACTGTACTGTGTCTGCTGCTAATATATAGACTGGTTGATAAAGAGATAGTATACTCGTAACTAGTATGTATGTATAAAGAAAGAAAAAAAAACCACGGTTAGGTGGTATATACAATTATGGACGGGCTGCCGAGTGCCGACACAGAGGTAGCCACAGCCGTGAACTACCGCACTGTACTGTGTCTGCTGCTAATATATAGACTGGTTGATAAAGAGATAGTATACTCGTAACTAGTATGTATGTATAAAGAAAGAAAAAAAAACCACGGTTAGGTGGTATATACAATTATGGACGGGCTGCCGAGTGCCGACACAGAGGTAGCCACAGCCGTGAACTACCGCACTGTACTGTGTCTGCTGCTAATATATAGTCTGGTTGATAAAGAGATAGTATACTCGTAACTAGTATGTATGTATAAAGAAAGAAAAAAAAACCACGGTTAGGTGGTATATACAATTATGGACGGGCTGCCGAGTGCCGACACAGAGGTAGCCACAGCCGTGAACTACCGCACTGTACTGTGTCTGCTGCTAATATAGACTGGTTGATAAAGAGATAGTATACTCGTAACTAGTATGTATGTATAAAGAAAGAAAAAAAAACCACGGTTAGGTGGTATATACAATTATGGACGGGCTGCCGAGTGCCGACACAGAGGTAGCCACAGCCGTGAACTACCGCACTGTACTGTGTCTGCTGCTAATATATAGACTGGTTGATAAAGAGATAGTATACTCGTAACTAGTATGTATGTATAAAGAAAGAAAAAAAAACCACGGTTAGGTGGTATATACAATTATGGACGGGCTGCCGAGTGCCGACACAGAGGTAGCCACAGCCGTGAACTACCGCACTGTACTGTGTCTGCTGCTAATATATAGACTGGTTGATAAAGAGATAGTATACTCGTAACTAGTATGTATGTATAAAGAAAGAAAAAAAACCCACGGTTAGGTGGTATATACAATTATGGACGGGCTGCCGAGTGCCGACACAGAGGTAGCCACAGCCTTGAACTACCGCACTGTACTGTGTCTGCTGCTAATATATAGACTGGTTGATAAAGAGATAGTATACTCGTAACTAGTATGTATGTATAAAGAAAGAAAAAAAAACCACGGTTAGGTGGTATATACAATTATGGACGGGCTGCCGAGTGCCGACACAGAGGTAGCCACAGCCGTGAACTACCGCACTGTACTGTGTCTGCTGCTAATATATAGACTGGTTGATAAAGAGATAGTATACTCGTAACTAGTATGTATGTATAAAGAAAGAAAAAAAAAACCACGGTTAGGTGGTATATACAATTATGGACGGGCTGCCGAGTGCCGACACAGAGGTAGCCACAGCCGTGAACTACCGCACTGTACTGTGTCTGCTGCTAATATATAGACTGGTTGATAAAGAGATAGTATACTCGTAACTAGTATGTATGTATAAAGAAAGAAAAAAAAACCACGGTTAGGTGGTATATACAATTATGGACGGGCTGCCGAGTGCCGACACAGAGGTAGCCACAGCCGTGAACTACCGCACTGTACTGTGTCTGCTGCTAATATATAGACTGGTTGATAAAGAGATAGTATACTCGTAACTAGTATGTATGTATAAAGAAAGAAAAAAAAACCACGGTTAGGTGGTATATACAATTATGGACGGGCTGCCGAGTGCCGACACAGAGGTAGCCACAGCCGTGAACTACCGCACTGTACTGTGTCTGCTGCTAATATAGACTGGTTGATAAAGAGATAGTATACTCGTAACTAGTATGTATGTATAAAGAAAGAAAAAAAAACCACGGTTAGGTGGTATATACAATTATGGACGGGCTGCCGAGTGCCGACACAGAGGTAGCCACAGCCGTGAACTACCGCACTGTACTGTGTCTGCTGCTAATATATAGACTGGTTGATAAAGAGATAGTATACTCGTAACTAGTATGTATGTATAAAGAAAGAAAAAAAAAACACGGTTAGGTGGTATATACAATTATGGACGGGCTGCCGAGTGCCGACACAGAGGTAGCCACAGCCGTGAACTACCGCACTGTACTGTGTCTGCTGCTAATATATAGTCTGGTTGATAAAGAGATAGTATACTCGTAACTAGTATGTATGTATAAAGAAAGAAAAAAAAACCACGGTTAGGTGGTATATACAATTATGGACGGGCTGCCGAGTGCCGACACAGAGGTAGCCACAGCCGTGAACTACCGCACTGTACTGTGTCTGCTGCTAATATAGACTGGTTGATAAAGAGATAGTATACTCGTAACTAGTATGTATGTATAAAGAAAGAAAAAAAAACCACGGTTAGGTGGTATATACAATTATGGACGGGCTGCCGAGTGCCGACACAGAGGTAGCCACAGCCGTGAACTACCGCACTGTACTGTGTCTGCTGCTAATATATAGACTGGTTGATAAAGAGATAGTATACTCGTAACTAGTATGTATGTATAAAGAAAGAAAAAAAAACCACGGTTAGGTGGTATATACAATTATGGACGGGCTGCCGAGTGCCGACACAGAGGTAGCCACAGCCGTGAACTACCGCACTGTACTGTGTCTGCTGCTAATATATAGACTGGTTGATAAAGAGATAGTATACTCGTAACTAGTATGTATGTATAAAGAAAGAAAAAAAACCCACGGTTAGGTGGTATATACAATTATGGACGGGCTGCCGAGTGCCGACACAGAGGTAGCCACAGCCTTGAACTACCGCACTGTACTGTGTCTGCTGCTAATATATAGACTGGTTGATAAAGAGATAGTATACTCGTAACTAGTATGTATGTATAAAGAAAGAAAAAAAAACCACGGTTAGGTGGTATATACAATTATGGACGGGCTGCCGAGTGCCGACACAGAGGTAGCCACAGCCGTGAACTACCGCACTGTACTGTGTCTGCTGCTAATAAATAGACTGGTTGATAAAGAGATAGTATACTCGTAACTAGTATGTATGTATAAAGAAAGAAAAAAAAACCACGGTTAGGTGGTATATACAATTATGGACGGGCTGCCGAGTGCCGACACAGAGGTAGCCACAGCCGTGAACTACCGCACTGTACTGTGTCTGCTGCTAATATATAGACTGGTTGATAAAGAGATAGTATACTCGTAACTAGTATGTATGTATAAAGAAAGAAAAAAAACCCACGGTTAGGTGGTATATACAATTATGGACGGGCTGCCGAGTGCCGACACAGAGGTAGCCACAGCCGTGAACTACCGCACTGTACTGTGTCTGCTGCTAATATATAGACTGGTTGATAAAGAGATAGTATACTCGTAACTAGTATGTATGTATAAAGAAAGAAAAAAAAACCACGGTTAGGTGGTATATACAATTATGGACGGGCTGCCGAGTGCCGACACAGAGGTAGCCACAGCCGTGAACTACCGCACTGTACTGTGTCTGCTGCTAATATAGACTGGTTGATAAAGAGATAGTATACTCGTAACTAGTATGTATGTATAAAGAAAGAAAAAAAAACCACGGTTAGGTGGTATATACAATTATGGACAGGCTGCCGAGTGCCGACACAGAGGTAGCCACAGCCGTGAACTACCGCACTGTACTGTGTCTGCTGCTAATATATAGACTGGTTGATAAAGAGATAGTATACTCGTAACTAGTATGTATGTATAAAGAAAGAAAAAAAAACCACGGTTAGGTGGTATATACAATTATGGACGGGCTGCCGAGTGCCGACACAGAGGTAGCCACAGCCGTGAACTACCGCACTGTACTGTGTCTGCTGCTAATATATAGACTGGTTGATAAAGAGATAGTATACTCGTAACTAGTATGTATGTATAAAGAAAGAAAAAAAAACCACGGTTAGGTGGTATATACAATTATGGACGGGCTGCCGAGTGCCGACACAGAGGTAGCCACAGCCGTGAACTACCGCACTGTACTGTGTCTGCTGCTAATATAGACTGGTTGATAAAGAGATAGTATACTACTAATATTATATACTGGTGGTCAGGTCACTGGTCACTAGTCACACTGGCAGTGGCACTCCTGCAGCAAAAGTGTGCACTGTTTAATTTTAATATAATATTATGTACTCCTGGCTCCTGCTATAACCTATAACTGGCACTGCAGTAGTGCTCCCCAGTCTCCCCCACAATTATAAGCTGTGTGAGCTGAGCAGTCAGACAGATATATAATATATATAGATGATGCAGCACACTGGCCTGAGCCTGAGCAGTGCACACAGATATGGTATGTGACTGACTGAGTCACTGTGTGTATCGCTTTTTTCAGGCAGAGAACGGATATATTAAATAAACTGCACTGTGTGTCTGGTGGTCACTCACTATATAATATATTATGTACTCCTGGCTCCTGCTATAACCTATAACTGGCACTGCAGTAGTGCTCCCCAGTCTCCCCCACAATTATAAGCTGTGTGAGCTGAGCAGTCAGACAGATATATAATATTATATATAGATAATAGATGATGCAGCACACTGGCCTGAGCCTGAGCAGTGCACACAGATATGGTATGTGACTGAGTCACTGTGTGCTGTGTATCGCTTTTTTCAGGCAGAGAACGGATTATAAATAAAAGTGGTGGTCACTGGTCACTATCAGCAAAACTCTGCACTGTACACTACTGAGTACTCCTAATGCTCCCCAAAATTAGTAAATCAAGTGTCTAAACGGAGAGGACGCCAGCCACGTCCTCTCCCTATCAATCTCAATGCACGTGTGAAAATGGCGGCGACGCGCGGCTCCTTATATAGAATCCGAGTCTCGCGATAGAATCCGAGCCTCGCGAGAATCCGACAGCGTCATGATGACGTTCGGGCGCGCTCGGGTTAACCGAGCAAGGCGGGAAGATCCGAGTCGCTCGGACCCGTGAAAAAAAACATGAAGTTCTGGCGGGTTCGGATTCAGAGAAACCGAACCCGCTCATCTCTAGCACGCCTGTGCTTTTCTCCGCAACCACAATCCTCCCTGTTGCCATGTCTCTCCTCTCAAGATAAGAGTCAGAAAAGTCAATTAAATCTCTTTGTAATTCATTTTCCTGTTGCCATAACTGCAAATAATCATAATGTTTGATTTGTCTCTTTGTTGATTTTATGAGACATATCCTCCTCCTTAAATTTTGTAACACTTCTGAGCTGAAGCTACCTATTCTTGGGAACTTCTCCCCGTCTTGTACCGTCATTCTCTCCCATTCATCACATAAAGTTTCTGTGTGACTTCCATATTTCTCACACATTATATACCTGGCCGACCCAATTGGTCGGACCACTGAATCAACCCGAACCGAGGTTGATCGCCCCCTACCTGAACAAGTGGCCCCCATAGTTCGAAAGTGTTGCTTTATTTAGCCAACCCTTACGAAAAACCAAATGCCAACAATAGGCTGACGGTGGCGGTTTACCGAGTACCCCACTCACTCGCCCACGCCGACCAATACGACCTGATCACACCGATATGGTGCTGGCGTATTCGACCTAGGGCCCCTGCGACCTGAACCTCTATTTACTGGAACCTGCGAGGGTTATCCGAAGAACACTTACTCTTTCCAGTAACTATTGGTTGCTGGATAGTTCCTGAGTGAGCAGCGAACTTCCCTTAAAATAAAAAAATTACACAAATCACGTTAGAGTGTACAGATAGCGTTTGTGACCCCTTTACTCTAATGGTATTAGGTCAGATTACTAACTACTGCACACACTTACGTGCGGTCCAGTCGTTCAGTACACAAACAACTAAGCTTATGTACGGAAAGACCAATGGAATCGAAACTTACGACTGCGAATTCCTTCAGCCAGAGCTTATGTGGCCTATATGGGTGTTGCACCAACCCTTTTCGGTGTTGTGCCTGTGAACTGTATAGCGGACTTCCTTGTCGGCTGTACCTGGACCTCCTGGTCTGTTATGACCTCCTGGTCTTGTTACAGTACGACCTCCTGGTCTTGTTACAGTATGACCTCCTGGTCTGCTATACTCTAATGCTCAAAATTGTATATTTAACCAGAGATGCCTCCCTAGCCACCGTGCACGTCACTTACACGCATGTACCTCACGAGTACTCGACTTTTCTTGTGGTTCAACCTTTAAAAATTGTAAAAACACTCACTCATCACATGTACACTTTTGTTTCTATTTCTATTTCTGCGCAGAAATTTTTCTTCAGATCAGGTGTGTTACCAATTAGGAGCAGGATCTGTTAATTAAATTTCGGACACCCAAAAATAGACTTGCGTTATTTCTCGCATCGCGTTATTTATCGCTTTGCGTTAAAAATCAACTTATCGTGACTTGAGCTACGTGGGCGTAACCGGACGCTCCGTTGCGTAACGTACGCTGCGTGCGTCGGCCTTTGGATTGCGTACGCAAGTCTTTGTTAGAGACACGTATACGCAAAGCAAAGATCCACCGTAACACAATTTATACTTTTATCAATGTAGATGATCCTTGATCATCTACCACACAAACACACTGACTTCACCTTATCTCCCAGGCAAAACTGTGTGTTTGTCTATCTTTTAACTATATTATCTTTACTCTTAAACTATGAAATAACAGCAACTCTCTTTTAGCACTTCTATCAACTATAAAACTGGCAAACAGGAGAGTGATATACGAAAATGAAAAAGAAAAAGAAATGCAGATATATATCTGTGTGCGTGCGTGTGTACGCAAGACAGAAAAATAAACAGTTTTAAAAGACACTAGCGTTTTGTTCTTACCTCCGGTTCCCGGATTCCTTCAGCACTCTTTACCTAAGCGAAGCAGACGCTTATCCTGTCAGCACTACGAGGGATACAACCTCCCGCCCTTTGCTGAGGGATAATGTCTGCTGATCTACCTAGTGCAGATATGTGAAGGACGGGCGAGCCGCCAATTGATAAAGCTGAATATTTATCGTATATATAACCCAATATGAGGTCTTAGAACACTGTACGCTATCTACGTAAGAAGTACCGTAAGGGTACGCAAGTTGCGTATCGATCGCTTAGCCGTGATCGAGACGCTCAGGCGTCACGTTCATTCACGGCCAAGTGATCACAGGCAGGCACGCTATTGGCTGTTGACTATCGTAATGATTCGCTATAGCGTAGCGGCGCTCGGGACCACGAGGAGATCACCAGCGATGCAGACGCTCACAACGTTTAAACCTTTATATCTATACCTTTAACAGTGAGATACACAGTATACCTTAGTGTAGAGACAAAGTGTAAGTGCAACCTTGTGTAACCTGATTAACTACAAAGCTGCTTGAGCGTCACCGACGCTCAGGGAATACTTAACACTAAAAAGAATACACAGATACCTGGGCTTAGGGTCCGAAACCTATTATATGTATTATAACTATTATACTTGCAAAAGGAATCACAGTACAAATGATACACTACAATATAACATAAACCAACTAACCAGATAAACTACACAGGAAATACAATACAATTAATTAAAGGAAAATACGAGAGAAAGAGTAGAGAGAGAGAGAGAGAGAGATGGCTCACAGTAAGACAATATGATTACGGAGAGAACTTACGCACAAGGGGAACGATCGCATGCGCCTCGATATCCAGCTCCCGATTATCAGCAATGAGAACCGTTGAAGAGAGAGAGCTGGATACGGTCGGCCTGCCTATTTATGCCCCACACACAATACAATTCACTGGTCCCTACAATCTCATTGTTCATTGGACACAGGAATTCGGCTTCGCATTATAACAAAAGGTCATAGGTTGATTCATACAGGTGGGCTGTGACTATTTCCAACTGCTCAGGTGGGAGGGAAACTGGGTTTCCCGCCGCATGGGTAATAAAGTGCAAATAAAGTAAATGTTCATAAACTTCTTATGTCCATAACTATTCGCACGAGCGATTGATCTGCTACAAACCAACACCGGAATATTTCTAATTAAATATTCTTCCGATGGATACTAAACACCACTGTATTACTCCTGTCTGACCCTTCGTATCACACAAAGAGGGATTCCTCTGTTCATAAACATTCTATATTAACCAAACTTTCAGAATCTCTCAAAGGGACCATGATCTACAAAATACATTATTAGTGAAAATATGTAACGATTGAGTCGCACGCTACGACTACACAAACTTTACCGTAAATACGCATACCGTGCACCAGCGGGTGCACGCAACAGCGGGTATGCGCCTTCACGGGAGAGCGCACGCATGCGCAGCGCGGACCAGTGTGAGGTGCAAATATGGCAGTGTGTATAGAGATATTTTTCTGACTTTGACAGCATCAACGGTATTTCCTGGGTTAAAAAAAAAAAAAAAGTCAGGCTGTTATTGCCTTGTACCTACCTATATATATATATATATATATATATATATATATATTTAATGCAGTGTGGAGACCGGCACTCTAACACACAAATACACTTGCCCCGGTGCCTCCTCAAGTGATCCAAGGATCATGTATATCCACAAACATGGAGTGGCACTCGTAGGACTTCAATCAAATAACAGAGGACACAGCGGTCACCAGTTTGTTATAATCGACGTTTCGATAATTTAATATCGTCTTCAGGATAAATACAGTGCATACAAGACAACATTTATATACCTACTCACCACCCCTGTAGTCACCACGCCACTGCTGCGGGCGCCGGGTCCTCGGACGACAGTGAGAATCCGTCGCGCACTTCCTGTGCGCCCGGCCGCTCGAGCGGTTGCCTGGAGACCAAAAAATAACATGTGATATCAACAAAAAACGAGTGTCGTTGGGCAATGCTGAATCGCGTGTATCTAACATAGATGCACGTACAGGGACCGAATCTTAATGGTTATACAAGTGCATGTCGGTTATACAAGTGCATGTCGGCCATCAGACATGCACTAGAGGGGGCTAGCAGTGCATCAAATCAACCTGTGGCCCGTCACTTCAGATTATTGGGACATGGTCTTACCACACTACGCTATAAAATCATTGATACCGAACCTAAACGACTTAGGGGGGGTGATAGGGGCAAGGCCCTACTTCAGAGAGAAGCCAGGTGGATATACCGCCTGAATACTATTGCACCGAAAGGTCTTAATGAGAACCTTCCCCTGAATTGCTTTCTGTGAAGTATATAATGCTTTTTGTGTTTTAGTTTGTGTTGAGTTTACATGTACTCTCCCAAAAAATTATTTGTTCCTTTCACCATTGTTCCTGTCAGCATCACAATCTAGGCACCCAATCTAGCTCCATGATGTTTCTGGACTCTGGAATTCTTATGTGCATGACCAGTAACACACCTTGTACCATTATCAATTAAGATTACTTTTGCTTGTTTTTTACTGTACCTTGAGTTACCATTGTTTCTGCTTGATGGAATAGCAATGTTCCTTTGATGCATTTAGCTTATTTATGCTAGCACACAATGTCGTATACACTATACGTCTCCAGCAGGTACTTAGATGATGTGTTTTTAGCATGCACTTGTATAACCATTAAGATTCGGTCCCTGTACGTGCATCTATGTTAGATACACGCGATTCAGCATTGCCCAACGACACTCGTTTTTTGTTGATATCACATGTTATTTTTTGGTCTCCAGGCAACCGCTCGAGCGGCCGGGCGCACAGGAAGTGCGCGACGGATTCTCACTGTCGTCCGAGGACCCGGCGCCCGCAGCAGTGGCGTGGTGACTACAGGGGTGGTGAGTAGGTATATAAATGTTGTCTTGTATGCACTGTATTTATCCTGAAGACGATATTAAATTATCGAAACGTCGATTATAACAAACTGGTGACCGCTGTGTCCTCTGTTATTTGATTGAAGTCCTACGAGTGCCACTCCATGTTTGTGGATATATATATATTTATATATATTTTTATTGGTATATGTGGGGGGAGTGTTATCAGACTTGTATTTGTATCCTTCCCTCAGACCCCTCGGGGTTCCGTGATTATTTTTTGCCCGCTTAATATTCCTTTCTGTCGACATTTACTAAGTATCTGTCGACCATAACGTTTCTGGTAGATCCACATCGGGGGCATGTCAGTACATGGTCATACACATTCACAACACATTACCGTCACTAGAGACCTGACAGGTCTGGACAATCCACTTGCGTATAGGTTATATCTATATGTGTATATATGTAGATATAGGTTTATATATGCATGGATAGGATATATGTGTTTTATTGTGTATTACCTGATGTATATCCATGAATGCTGAAATAATGGTATTCTTATCATGTACTGGTCACTCTGTTGATTAAGCTCTAGATTGGCCATGACAAGTTGGTTCAATCCTCTCAAGGAGTCCGAATATTCTTCTCTTCACATCGCGGAGAGAAAATTATGACAGTCAACTCCTGGCCGACGCAGAGCCCGGTCGCAAAGGATCATACACCGGCAGCTAAGTGAAATTTTATTTCTATACTTTGACCTTGTTGCGCTGTATGCACTTGAGGGAGTGTTGTATTCGGGTAGGCATCCAATAGATTTACCCTACCCAGTGTGGGTAGGCTTGTCTATGTTTGTTCTACCTTATTACATTGCAGCAGGCTGCCACGTGACAGAGACGTGCCCGGAAAAATACAGAGGATGTCTCCGGGAGATGATGGAGGAAGGTATACAGCTGTTTGGTGGCCTATGGTCAGTCAATCTCGGCGGATTCCTCTGGTAACTCTAACTTCGTGTGTTAGCCTCTTTCACAACGGTTGGTGACGCATTCTTTTGTGGGATGTGGTCGTTTTAACCGGTTCGATACAGTCCTTTTTTCTGTTCTGTGTAATCAGGGGAGGGTGAAACGGTAAGAGTTCTGCAGCCTTGTTAGGTTCGCAGAAGTGGATGTCGTTTCTGTTTCCTCCACATCCACCACTTGTTGCTGAGTCTATCGGGCTGGTCCCCGCTCCGGCGGGCACTTGTCTACTATGCTTCGGTTGGTCCAGAAATAGACTGGGACCTGTGGGTTATTTATAGAATCCAAAGGGGAACATTTGGAGTTACGGTTGTTTCCCTTTACTGTTTTTCTAATAGTTCTTGCCATTCCATTCTGGAAGGGAAGATAGTACACAACGCCGTACAGAGGTGCGTCAGGATCAGAACAGGGTCCGGTGGTCCCTGTATAAGGGTGAAAATCGTTGTTTCTCTCTGACTTTTCCTTGACAGAGGGATCGGCTGTGGTTTCCAACAACACAAAGGTTGGAGGTGGTTTTTTGTTTCAGAGTTGATAATGACCGGTAAACGTTTGGGGTTTCTCCATGTGAAAAGAGGTCTGTAGATCCAGGGTTGGATTGGTTTGCCTGTGACACTCCATCAGGGTCTTCAGTTACTTAACCGGTTGGCTGCGGCCGGAGAGGCCTTTTTTGGTGAGATGCTTTATTGCCGGAGTGGTTTTCAAGAGACCAGTTAAAAAGGTGGTCCGGGTCTCACCTGCACACGCACATGAATATAAGCCTAACGGCCAGGACATCACTCCTGTGGTGTCTGCTCGGTTCTCTCCTTCTAGAGGGATGAAGGTTCGGGTTCCGCGTGTAACTCCTGGTGTTCGTGCATACAGATCTCCGAGATGGAGGGGCAGTACTTGCAAGGGACGTGTTTCCAGAAGATAGGGTAGAGTTGGAAACCTTGTCTGATATAAACTTGCTTGAATTAAGAGTTAGTTTCGACAAACGTATTCTTCGTGTTCTGCCCGTGTTAGTTCTGCTCGACGTCTTGTCAGCAGTGGCATAAGTGAACCGCTATGGCGGGACAAGGAGCAAAGCAGCAATGGCAGTAGATGCACAGTTTTGCCGTTGGGTGGAGAGTCTGGTAACTGCTATATTAACAAGCTTCGTTCCGGAGGTGAATGACGGAGTATTAGATTTCCTCTGCTGCCGTGATCTCCATACGGGTGAAAAAAATTTGGTCGTCATCGAGGAGTTTTCACAGTTGTGACAAGTCATTGAGGAGTGTCGCAATTGGATATGTTGGCATCTCGCCTCCCGGAGAGGCCTCAGGGTTATTGTTCCAGGTCAGGGGATGCTTACGCTATAGCAGTGGACAACCTCGTGACACCGTGGTTTTTATTCGGTCTAGGTGGCCTCTCCGCTTTCATTTTGGTTTGAAGGTGATGAACGTGGGATGAACTAAGGTTCAGGCGATCCTCTTGGATTCGGTCTTACCACGGAGGGTTTGCTATCCAGGTGTTCATGATTTATTCATAGAAGATTCCTGACCTTTTTTCTTTGCGTGAGGATCTGTGACAACGGGATCAGGGCGTGTTTCAAGACTTACCGCGGCTGCGGCTGACGTCGTAGCAGTGGAATGCCATATCCTAATCCAAAAGGGTGTTCCCAGTGAAGTCCTTTCCTTAATTCGTTAAGTAAAGGAAGAAGTAACGGCTAAGCTTTACCACTGTAGTGGGAGTAACTATGGCCCTCATTCCGAGTTGATCGCTCGCAAGGCGAATGTAGCAGAGTTACACACGCTAAGCCGCCGCCTACTGGGAGTGAATCTTAGCTTCTTAAATGTGCGACCGATGTATGCGCAATATTGCGATTACAAACGAGTTAGCAGTTTTTGAGTAGCTTCAGACTTACTCTGCCTGTGCGATCAGTTCAGTGCTTTTCGGTCCTGGCTGACGTCATAAACACACCCAGCGTTCGCCCAGGCACACCCACCGTTTCCCCGGCCACTCCTGCGTTTTCTCCGGAAACGGTAGCGTTTCCAGCCACACGCCCCTAAAACGCCGTGCATCCGCCCAGTAACACCCATTTCCTGTCAATCACAATGCGAACGTCGGAGCGATGAAAAAGCCGTGAGTAAACTTACTTTCTTCATAGTAAAGTTACTTGGCGCAGTCGCAGTGCGAACATTGCGCATGCGCACTAAGAGAATTCTCACTGCGATGCGATGAAAATCTCCGAGCGAACAACTCGGAATGAGGGCCTATGTGTTTTGGGTGTATCCAGGAAGGCTCCTATGGAAGCCTTTCAGCTAGGTCGTTCTTATCCATGCTTTACAAACCGGTGTAGAGGCAAGTTTAGAATTGGGAGTGTAGCCTAATAATTTCTTTACGAAAACTTCTTTCTTGGAAAGTGGTCATGCTCTTGGCTTTGACATCCGTTAAGCGGGTGTCGGATGTGGTGGTTTTGTCTCACAAGAGCCTTGTTTGATCTTTCGTGTGGATAGAAAGGAATTGAGAACTTGTTTAGTAGTTCTGTCGAGAGTGGTTTCTGGGTTCCCAGAATTTGGCCTATTTTGATGCCGGTGGTTACTTAGGCATTAGCTGATTCAAATCCCCTCGATGTAGCCAGGGATTTGAATATTTTAGGTCGCCATTTTGGTTACAGGCTGGATCTGGATGCTATTGGCATGTTCGTTCTACGGCTGGATTGCCGTCACCGAAGTCGGTGGAGGCCCATTATACTGGGAAGATGGGCTCTTCTTGGGCAACTTTGCCGAGTGGATACTTGGTCAGGTTCAAGCGCTTTTGCTATGCTCTGCAAGTTTGATACCCTGGTCGAGGGGGACCTTTTGTTTAGGTGCTGCAGTGTCGTTCGCACTCTCCCGCCCGTTCTGGAGCTTTGGTATTGACCCCATGGTCCTGTTGGAGTCCCCAGCATCCTCTAGGACGTATGAGAAAATAGGATTTTGTTACTTACCGGTAAATCCTTTTCTCTTAGTCCGTAGAGGATGCTGGGTGCCCGTCCCAGTGCGTACTGTGTCTGCAGTTATTGTTTTGGTTATACTTTCGTGGTGTTTCTTCTCTGTCAGACTGTTGCTGATGCTGTTCAGGCAATGGCATGAGGTGTCTTATTATTGGTTGGGTTAGCACACAGGTTGTGTTACATATTCTATCAGCATGTGGCTGTGTCTTTTTCATGCCGTAGGCTGGTTTTCTATTGAATGCCACGTTCTGCGGTGTGTTCGTGATGTGAGCTGGTATGACACTCACCGTGTTTATAAATTCTTTCCTCGAAATGTCCATCTCTCCTGGGCACAGTTTGTAACTGAGGTCTGGAGGAGGGGCATAGAGGGAGGAGCCAGTTCACACCCAGTTTAAGTCTTTATAGTGTGCCCAAGCTCCTGCGGATCCATCTATACCCCATGGTACTGTTGGAGTCCCCAGCATCCTCTACGGACTAAGAGAAAAGGATTTACCGGTAAGTACCAAAATCCTATTTTCACACCTGCGCGGGTGAAAACACGGGCCGTTTTTATCAAATTTTGAGGCAATTTTAGCCAATGCCTTTTCACCTTCCAAAAAAAGAAGTGAAAAGGCATTGGCAAAAATGCCTTAAAAATGGGCAAAAACGGCCCGCAATTGAACACTCAGTGGGATAAATTTGATAGCTCCAAAATTGCCAGACCTAATTGAATACCCCCATTAATCTCCCATTATTCAGTTTGTTTATTATTATTCATGTTTGTTCTTTGTTGCACACTTTCCCTGCATCCAACACCTGTCACACGAGGTGGTAATTCAGAGTTGTTCGCATCAGCAAATATGTTAGCAGTTGGGAAAAACCATGGGGGTGATTCAGACCTGATCGTAGATGTACTAAATTTAGCACATCTACGATCAGCTTCCCTGACATGCGGGGGGATGCCTAGCACCGGGCTAGTCCGTCCCGCATGTCAGGCCCTGCCCCGTTGCACAAGTACAAAAGCATCGCACAGCGGTGATGCTTTTGTACTGGTTGAGTAGCTCCCCACCAGCGCAGCTCCTGTGTGCTGGCAGGGCGCTACTCGTCGCTGCTCGGGTCGCAGCGGCTGTGTGTGACATCACGCAGCCGCCGCGGCCTGCCCCCCCAATGGTCCGGCCACATCTGCGTTGCCAGGACCGCGGCCCGTAAACGGAGGCCAAACGCCGCCGGCCTGCCCCTTCCCACCCATTGATCACCTCTGCCTGTCAATCAGTCAGAGGCAATTGAGGGCTATGACAGCCATCGGCTGTCTGGCATGCGCCGGCTCACTGAGGCGCATGCAGAGTTCAGACCTGATCGCTGCTGTGCGAACACACACACAGCAGCAATCAGGTCTGAATTAGCCCCCATGTGCACACCTTACCAAAATCTTAACTCTGCGGTGTGTTCGTGATGTGAGCTGGTATGACACTCACCGTGTTTATAAATTCTTTCCTCGAAATGTCCATCTCTCCTGGGCACAGTTTGTAACTGAGGTCTGGAGGAGGGGCATAGAGGGAGGAGCCAGTTCACACCCAGTTTAAGTCTTTATAGTGTGCCCAAGCTCCTGCGGATCCATCTATATCCCATGGTACTGTTGGAGTCCCGAGCATCCTCTACGGACTAAGAGAAAAGGATTTACCGGTAAGTACCAAAATCCTATTTTCACACCTGCGTGGGTGAAAACTAGAGATGAGCGGGTTCGGTTCCTCGGAATCCGAACCCGCCCGAACTTCATGTTTTTTTACACGGGTCCGAGCGACTCGGATCTTCCCACCTTGCTCGGTTAACCCGAGCGCGCCCGAACGTCATCATCCCGCTGTCGGATTCTCGCGAGGCTCGGATTCTATCGCGAGACTCGGATTCTATATAAGGAGCCGCGGGTCGCCGCCATTTTCACACGTGCATTGAGATTGATAGGGAGAGGACGTGGCTGGCGTCCTCTCCGTTTATAGAGAGTGAGACTAGAGTAGAGAGAGACACAGTAGTAATTTTGGGGAGCATTAGGAGGAGTACTTTAGGAGGAGTACTACTACTTGCTGAAGTGATAGATAGATAGTGTGACTGTATAATGTATATCTGACTTGTGGGGGAGACACTGACAGTGGGGAGCAGTTAGAGTCTGAGAGCAGGACTCAGGAGTACATATAACGTACAGTGCACACTTTTGCTGCCAGAGTGCCACACTGCCATTGTGACCACACTGACCACCAGTATAATATATATTGTGATTGTCTGCTTAGGAGTACTACATGCAAGTTGCTGATAGTGTGACCAGTGACCTGACCACCAGTTTATAATAATCACCACCAGTTTAATATATATAATATATATATATAATTGTATATAATATATATATATATATAATATTGTATACCACCTACCCGTGGTTTTTTTTTTTCTTTCTTCTTGATACATACTACTATAGTAGCTTACTGTAGCAGTCTGCGGTGCTGCTGAGCTGACAGTGTCCAGCAGGTCCGTCATCAGTCATTACATAATAAATATATATTATATACCTGTCCGGCCGCAGTACTAGTGATATTATATATATATATATTGATTTCATCTCATTATCATCCAGTCTATATTAGCAGCAGACACAGTACGGTAGTCCACGGCTGTAGCTACCTCTGTGTCGGCAGTCGCTGGTCCATCCATAATTGTATACCACCTACCCGTGGTTTTTTTTTTTCTTTCTTCTTGATACATACTACTATAGTAGCTTACTGTAGCAGTCTGCGGTGCTGCTGAGCTGACAGTGTCCAGCAGGTCCGTCATCAGTCATTAGTACATAATAAATATATATTATATACCTGTCCGGCTGCAGTACTAGTGTGATATTATATATATATATATATATATTGATTTCATCTCATTATCATCCAGTCTATATTAGCAGCAGACACAGTACGGTAGTCCACGGCTGTAGCTACCTCTGTGTCGGCAGTCGCTGGTCCATCCATAATTGTATACCACCTACCCGTGGTTTTTTTTTTCTTTCTTCTTGATACATACTACTATAGTAGCTTACTGTAGCAGTCTGCGGTGCTGCTGAGCAGACAGTGTCCAGCAGCTCCGTCATCAGTCATTAGTACATAATAAATATATATTATATACCTGTCCGGCTGCAGTACTAGTGTGATATTATATATATATATATATTGATTTCATCTCATTATCATCCAGTCTATATTAGCAGCAGACACAGTACGGTAGTCCACGGCTGTAGCTACCTCTGTGTCGGCAGTCGCTGGTCCATCCATAATTGTATACCACCTACCCGTGGTTTTTTTTTTTTTCTTTCTTCTTGATACATACTACTATAGTAGCTTACTGTAGCAGTCTGCGGTGCTGCTGAGCTGACAGTGTCCAGCAGGTCCGTCATCAGTCCTTAGTACATAATAAATATATATTATATACCTGTCCGGCTGCAGTACTAGTGTGATATTATATATATATATATATATTGATTTCATCTCATTATCATCCAGTCTATATTAGCAGCAGACACAGTACGGTAGTCCACGGCTGTAGCTACCTCTGTGTCGGCAGTCGCTGGTCCATCCATAATTGTATACCACCTACCCGTGGTTTTTTTTTTTCTTTCTTCTTGATACATACTACTATAGTAGCTTACTATAGCAGTCTGCGGTGCTGCTGAGCTGACAGTGTCCAGCAGGTCCGTCATCAGTCATTAGTACATAATAAATATATATTATATACCTGTCCGGCTGCAGTACTAGTGTGATATTATATATATATATATTGATTTCATCTCATTATCATCCAGTCTATATTAGCAGCAGACACAGTACGGTAGTCCACGGCTGTAGCTACCTCTGTGTCGGCAGTCGCTGGTCCATCCATAATTGTATACCACCTACCCGTGGTTTTTTTTTTTTTTTTCTTCTTGATACATACTACTATAGTAGCTTACTGTAGCAGTCTGCGGTGCTGCTGAGCTGACAGTGTCTAGCAGGTCCGTCATCAGTCATTAGTACATAATAAATATATATTATATACCTGTCCGGCTGCAGTACTAGTGATATTATATATATATATATATTGATTTCATCTCATTATCATCCAGTCTATATTAGCAGCAGACACAGTACGGTAGTCCACGGCTGTAGCTACCTCTGTGTCTTTTAGTTGTGCCTATTAAAATATGGAGAACAAAAATGTTGAGGTTCCAAAATTAGGGAAAGATCAAGATCCACTTCCACCTCGTGCTGAAGCTGCTGCCACTAGTCATGGCCGAGACGATGAAATGCCAGCAACGTCGTCTGCCAAGGCCGATGCCCAATGTCATAGTACAGAGCATGTAAAATCCAAAACACCAAATATCAGTAAAAAAAGGACTCCAAAATCTAAAATAAAATTGTCGGAGGAGAAGCGTAAACTTGCCAATATGCCATTTACCACACGGAGTGGCAAGGAACGGCTGAGGCCCTGGCCTATGTTCATGGCTAGTGGTTCAGCTTCACATGAGGATGGAAGCACTCAGCCTCTCGCTAGAAAAATGAAAAGACTCAAGCTGGCAAAAGCACCGCAAAGAACTGTGCGTTCTTCCAAATCCCAAATCCACAAGGAGAGTCCAATTGTGTCGGTTGCGATGCCTGACCTTCCCAACACTGGACGTGAAGAGCATGCGCCTTCCACCATTTGCACGCCCCCTGCAAGTGCTGGAAGGAGCACCCGCAGTCCAGTTCCTGATAGTCAGATTGAAGATGTCAGTGTTGAAGTACACCAGGATGAGGAGGATATGGGTGTTGCTGGCGCTGGGGAGGAAATTGACAAGGAGGATTCTGATGGTGATGTGGTTTGTTTAAGTCAGGCACCCGGGGAGACACCTGTTGTCCGTGGGAGGAATAGGGCCGTTGACATGCCTGGTGAAAATACCAAAAAAATCAGCTCTTCGGTGTGGAAGTATTTCACCAGAAATGCGGACAACATTTGTCAAGCCGTGTGTTGCCTTTGTCAAGCTGTAATAAGTAGGGGTAAGGACGTTAACCACCTCGGAACATCCTCCCTTATACGTCACCTGCAGCGCATTCATAATAAGTCAGTGACAAGTTCAAAAACTTTGGGCGACAGCGGAAGCAGTCCACTGACCAGTAAATCCCTTCCTCTTGTAACCAAGCTCACGCAAACCACCCCACCAACTCCCTCAGTGTCAATTTCCTCCTTCCCCAGGAATGCCAATAGTCCTGCAGGCCATGTCACTGGCAATTCTGACGAGTCCTCTCCTGCCTGGGATTCCTCCGATGCATCCTTGCGTGTAACGCCTACTGCTGCTGGCGCTGCTGTTGTTGCTGCTGGGAGTCGATGGTCATCCCAGAGGGGAAGTCGTACTCGTAAGACCACTTTTACTACTTCCACCAAGCAATTGACTGTCCAACAGTCCTTTGCGAGGAAGATGAAATATCACAGCAGTCATCCTGCTGCAAAGCGGATAACTGAGGCCTTGGCATCCTGGGTGGTGAGAAACGTGGTTCCGGTATCCATCATTACTGCAGAGCCAACTAGAGACTTGTTGGAGGTACTGTGTCCCCGGTACCAAATACCATCTAGGTTCCATTTCTCTAGGCAGGCGATACCGAAAATGTACACAGACCTCAGAAAAAGAGTCACCAGTGTCCTAAAAAATGCAGCTGTACCCAATGTCCACTTAACCACGGACATGTGGACAAGTGGAGCAGGGCAGGGTCAGGACTATATGACTGTGACAGCCCACTGGGTAGATGTATGGACTCCCGCCGCAAGAACAGCAGCGGCGGCACCAGTAGCAGCATCTCGCAAACGCCAACTCTTTGCTAGGCAGGCTACGCTTTGTATCACCGGTTTCCAGAATACGCACACAGCTGAAAACCTCTTACGGCAACTGAGGAAGATCATCGCGGAATGGCTTACCCCAATTGGACTCTCCTGTGGATTTGTGGCATCGGACAACGCCAGCAATATTGTGTGTGCATTAAATATGGGCAAATTCCAGCACGTCCCATGTTTTGCACATACCTTGAATTTGGTGGTGCAGAATTTTTTAAAAAACGAGAGGGGCGTGCAAGAGATGCTGTCGGTGGCCAGAAGAATTGCGGGACACTTTCGGCGTACAGGCACCACGTACAGAAAACTGGAGCACCACCAAAAACGCCTGAACCTGCCCTGCCATCATCTGAAGCAAGAAGTGGTAACGAGGTGGAATTCAACCCTCTATATGCTTCAGAGGTTGGAGGAGCAGCAAAAGGCCATTCAAGCCTATACAATTGAGCACGATATAGGAGGTGGAATGTACCTGTCTCAAGCGCAGTGGAGAATGATTTCAACGTTGTGCAAGGTTCTGCAACCTTTTGAACTTGCCACACGTGAAGTCAGTTCAGACACTGCCAGCCTGAGTCAGGTCATTCCCCTCATCAGGCTTTTGCAGAAGAAGCTGGAGGCATTGAAGGAGGAGCTAAAAGGGAGCGATTCCGCTAGGCATGTGGGACTTGTGGATGCAGCCCTTAATTCGCTTAACAAGGATTCACGGGTGGTCAATCTGTTGAAATCAGAGCACTACATTTTGGCCACCGTGCTCGATCCTAGATTTAAAACCTACCTTGGATCTCTCTTTCCGGCAGACACAAGTCTGCTGGGGTTCAAAGACCTGCTGGTGACAAAATTGTCAAGTCAAGCGGAACGCGACCTGTCAACATCTCCTCCTTCACATTCTCCCGCAACTGGGGGTGCGAGGAAAAGGCTCTGAATTCCGAGCCCACCCGCTGGCGGTGATGCAGGGCAGTCTGGAGCGACTGCTGATGCTGACATCTGGTCCGGACTGAAGGACCTGACAACGATTACGGACATGTCGTCTACTGTCACTGCATATGATTCTCTCACCATTGAAAGAATGGTGGAGGATTATATGAGTGACCGCATCCAAGTAGGCACGTCAGACAGTCCGTACTTATACTGGCAGGAAAAAGAGGCAATTTGGAGGCCCTTGCACAAACTGGCTTTATTCTACCTAAGTTGCCCTCCCACAAGTGTGTACTCCGAAAGAGTGTTTAGTGCCGCCGCTCACCTTGTCAGCAATCGGCGTACGAGGTTACTTCCAGAAAATGTGGAGAAGATGATGTTCATTAAAATGAATTATAATCAATTCCTCCGTGGAGACATTGACCAGCAGCAATTGCCTCCACAAAGTACACAGGGAGCTGAGATGGTGGATTCCAGTGGGGACGAATTGATAATCTGTGAGGAGCGGGATGTACACGGTGATATATCGGAGGATGATGATGAGGTGGACATCTTGCCTCTGTAGAGCCAGTTTGTGCAAGGAGAGATTAATTGCTTCTTTTTCGGTGGGGGTCCAAACCAACCCGTCATTTCAGTCACAGTCGTGTGGCAGACCCTGTCACTGAAATGATGGGTTGGTTAAAGTGTGCATGTCCTGTTTATACAACATAAGGGTGGGTGGGAGGGCCCAAGGACAATTCCATCTTGCACCTCTTTTTTCTTTCATTTTTATTTGCGTCATGTGCTGTTTGGGGAGTGTTTTTTGGAAGGGCCATCCTGCGTGACACTGCAGTGCCACTCCTAGATGGGCCCGGTGTTTGTGTCGGCCACTAGGGTCGCTTATCTTACTCACACAGCTACCTCATTGCGCCTCTTTTTTTCTTCTTTGCGTCATGTGCTGTTTGGGGAGTGTTTTTTGGAAGGGCCATCCTGCGTGACACTGCAGTGCCACTCCTAGATGGGCCAGGTGTTTGTGTCGGCCACTAGGGTCGCTTAGCTTACTCACACAGCTACCTCATTGCGCCTCTTTTTTTCTTTGCGTCATGTGCTGTTTGGGGAGTGTTTTTTGGAAGGGCCATCCTGCGTGACACTGCAGTGACACTCCTAGATGGGCCCGGTGTTTGTGTCGGCCACTAGGGTCGCTTATCTTACTCACACAGCTACCTCATTGCGCCTCTTTTTTTCTTTGCGTCATGTGCTGTTTGGGGAGTGTTTTTTGGAAGGGCCATCCTGCGTGACACTGCAGTGCCACTCCTAGATGGGCCCGGTGTTTGTGTCGGCCACTAGGGTCGCTTAGCTTAGTCATCCAGCGACCTCGGTGCAAATTTTAGGACTAAAAATAATATTGTGAGGTGTGAGGTATTCAGAATAGACTGAAAATGAGTGGAAATTATGGATTTTGAGGTTAATAATACTTTGGGATCAAAATGACCCCCAAATTCTATGATTTAAGCTGTTTTTTAGTGTTTTTTGAAAAAAACACCCGAATCCAAAACACACCCGAATCCGACAAAAAAAATTCGGTGAGGTTTTGCCAAAACGCGGTCGAACCCAAAACACGGCCGCGGAACCGAACCCAAAACCAAAATACAAAACCCGAAAAATTTCAAGTGCACATCTCTAGTGAAAACACGGGCCGTTTTTATCAAATTTTGAGGCAATTTTAGCCAATGCCTTTTCACCTTCCAAAAAAAAGAAGTGAAAAGGCATTGGCAAAAATGCCTTAAAAATGGGCAAAAACGGCCCGCAATTGAACACTCAGTGGGATAAATTTGATAGCTCCAAAATTGCCAGACCTAATTGAATACCCCCATTAATCTCCCATTATTCAGTTTGTTTATTATTATTCATGTTTGTTCTTTGTTGCACACTTTCCCTGCATCCAACACCTGTCACACGAGGTGGTAATTCAGAGTTGTTCGCATCAGCAAATATGTTAGCAGTTGGGAAAAACCATGGGGGTGATTCAGACCTGATCGTAGATGTACTAAATTTAGCACATCTACGATCAGCTTCCCTGACATGCGGGGGGATGCCTAGCACCGGGCTAGTCCGTCCCGCATGTCAGGCCCTGCCCCGTTGCACAAGTACAAAAGCATCGCACAGCGGTGATGCTTTTGTACTGGTTGAGTAGCTCCCCACCAGCGCAGCTCCTGTGTGCTGGCAGGGCGCTACTCGTCGCTGCTCGGGTCGCAGCGGCTGTGTGTGACATCACGCAGCCGCCGCGGCCTGCCCCCCCAATGGTCCGGCCACATCTGCGTTGCCAGGACCGCGCCCCGTAAACGGAGGCCAAACGCCGCCGGCCTGCCCCTTCCCACCCATTGATCACCTCTGCCTGTCAATCAGTCAGAGGCAATTGAGGGCTATGACAGCCATCGGCTGTCTGGCATGCGCCGGCTCACTGAGGCGCATGCAGAGTTCAGACCTGATCGCTGCTGTGCGAACACACACACAGCAGCAATCAGGTCTGAATTAGCCCCCATGTGCACACCTTACCAAAATCTTAACTCTGCACATGTTATATCTGCTCCCCCTGCAGTGCACATGGTTTTGCCCAACTGCTAACAAATTTGCTGCTGTGATCAACTCTGAATTAGGCCCATAGGCCCTCATTCCGAGTTGTTCGCTCGCTAGCTGCTTTTAGCAGCATTGCACACGCTGGGCCGCCGCCCTCTGGGAGTGTATCTTAGCTTAGCAGAATAGCGAACGAAAGATTAGCAGAACTGCTAATAAATTATTCTTTGCAGTTTCTGAGTAGCTCCAGACCTACTCACAGATTGCGATCAGCTCAGTCCGTTTAGTTCCTGGTTTGACCGCACAAACACGCCCTGCGTTCGGCCAACCACTCCCCCGTTTCTCCAGACACTCCCGCGTTTTTCCCTAACACGCCTGTGTTTTTTAGCACACTCCCGGAAAATGCTCAGTTACCACCCAGAAACGCCCCTTTCCTGTCAATCATTCACCGATCAGCAGTGTGACTGAAAATCGTCGTTCGAACACCAGCAAATCTACTAAGTTTTGAGTTAAATAACTTAGCGCATGCGCTCTGCGTACCATGCGCATGTGCAGTTAGCAACAAATCGCAGCATAGCGAAAATCGTCAACGAGCGAACAACTCGGAATGACCACCATTGTCTTATATACACACAAGTCTATTGTTCTTTATATTGAAAAAGGGGGATGTAGATGCATGCTGTTTGTGGACGGCGGAAGTTGCATAACTGCCATCCACTTGTTATCCGGTATTTTGTTATACAGGAAGTGCTTCTGCAGCCATTGTTCAGCATGACTTGCAGTTAGTCTGTTGATTTACACACAGTCCACTTTACATACATGATGGCAGCTGAAAGAGGGGATTGTTCAGTGGGTATGTAATCATTATGTCAAAATTAAGATTGCCGACACCAGAATGTCAACATTGTCTGAATTTCAACAGTGAACATGTCAACATTCACAGTGTCAACATGGACATAATGCTGACATGGTCATCATTTTAACACTGAATGTCGACAATCACAATGTTGACAGTACAAGTTTGGGTTTAGGTTTATGGTTTAGGGATAGCGTTAGGGAAGAGTTAGGGTTAGGGCCCTTTCATTAGAAAAAATAAGAATTTACTCACCGGTAATTCTATTTCTCGTAGTCCATGGTGGATGCTGGGTACTCCGTAAGGACCATGGGGTATAGACGGGCTCCGCAGGAGACTGGGCACTCTTAAAAGAAAGATTAGGTACTATATCTGGTGTGCACTGGCTCCTCCCTCTATGCCCCTCCTCCAGACCTCAGTTAGGGAAACTGTGCCCGGAAGAGCTGACATTACTAGGAAAGGATTTGGAATCCAGGGTAAGACTCATACCAGCCACACCAATCACACTGTACAACTCGTGATAACTATACCCAGTTAACAGCATGAACAATAACTGAGCCTCTCTCAACAGATGGCTCATACAATAACCCTTTAGTTACGCAATAACTATATACATGTATTGCAGAGAGTCCGCACTTGGGACGGGCTCCCAGCATCCACTACGGACTACGAGAAATAGAATTACCGGTGAGTAAATTCTTATTTTCTCTGACGTCCTAGTGGATGCTGGGTACTCCGTAAGGACCATGGGGATTATACCAAAGCTCCCAAACGGGCGGGAGAGTGCGGATGACTCTGCAGCACCGAATGAGCAAACTCAAGGTCCTCCTCAGCCAGGGTATCAAACTTGTAGAATTTTGCAAAAGTGTTTGAACCCGACCAAGTAGCAGCTCGGCAAAGTTGTAAAGCCGAGACCCCTCGGGCAGCCGCCCAAGAAGAGCCCACCTTCCTCGTGGAATGGGCCTTTACTGATTTAGGATGCGGCAGTCCAGCCGCAGAATGTGCAAGCTGAATGGTGCTACAGATCCAGCGAGCAATAGTCTGCTTTGAAGCAGGAGCACCCAGCTTGTTGGGTGCATGCAGGATAAATAGCGAGTCAGTTTTTCTGACTCTAGCCGTCCTGGAAACATAAAGTTTCAGGGCCCGGACTACGTCCAGCAACTTGGAATCCTCCAAGTCCCTAGTAGCCGCAGGCACCACAATAGGTTGGTTCAAATGAAACGATGATACCACCTTAGGGAGAAATTGGGGACGAGTCCTCCATTCTGCCCTTTCCATATGGAAGATCAGATATGGGCTTTTACATGACAAAGCCGCCAATTCTGACACACGCCTAGTCCAAGCTAAGGCCAAAAGCATGACCACTTTCCACGTGAGATATTTTAGCTCCACGGTCTTAAGTGGCTCAAACCAGTGGGATTTTAGGAATCCAACACACGTTAAGATCCCAAGGTGCCACTGGAGGCACAAAAGGGGCTGAATATGCAGCACCCCTGTAACAACGTCCAAACTTCAGGCAGTGAAGCCAGTTCTTTTTGAGAGAAAAAGGGATAGGGCCGAAATCTTGGCCTTTATGGATCCTAATTTTAGGCCCATAGTCACTCCTGACTGTAGGAAGTGCAGGAATCGACCCTCCTGGAATTCCTCTGTAGGGCCTTCCCGGCCACACACCAAGCAATCTATTTTCGCCATATACAGTGAAAAAGTCTTGCTGCTACGTCTTTCCTAGCCTTTATCAGCGTAGGAATAACTGCATCCGGAATGCCCTTTTCCGCTAGGATCCGGCGTTCAACCGCCATGCCGTCCAACGCAGCCGCGGTAAGTCTTGGATCAGACAGGGTCTCTGTTGCAACATGTCCTGACTGAGAGGCAAAGGCCATGGGTCCTCTGAGAGCATTTCTTGCAGTTCCGGGTACCGAGTCCTTCTTGGCCAATCCGGAGCAAAGAATATTGTTCACACTCCTCCGTTAATTACAATTCTCAGCCCTTGGGTCTGAGAGGAAGAGGAAAGAATATATAGACCGGCTGGAACACCCACGGTGTTACTAGTGCGACCACAGCTATCGCCTGAGAGTCCCTTGACCCAGCGTAAAACCTTTATTATCTTTTTATTGAGGTGGGACGCCATGTAGTCCACCTGAGGCAGTTTCCATCAATTTGCAAAACTGCGTGAAGACTTCCTGATGAAGTCACCACTTTCCCGGGTGGAGGTCGTGTCCACTCCCGGAATGAACACTGCTGACAGTGCGCTTACTTGATTCTCCGCCCAGTGAAGAATTCTGGTGGCTTCTACCCTCGCCACCCTGCTCCTTGTGCCGCCCTGGTGGTTTACATGAGCCCCTGCGGTCTGACTGGATCAGAACCGGTTGGTCGCGAAGCAGGAACTCCGCTTGACTTAGGGCGTTGTATATGGCCCTTAGTTCCAGGATATTGATGTGAAGGCAAGTCTGTTGGCTTGACCACAAACCTTGGAATTTTCTTCCCTGTGTAACTGCCCCCCACCCTCGGAGGCTTGCATCCGTGGTCACCAGGACCCAGTCCTGAATGCCGAATCTGCGGCCCTCGAGAAGGTGAGCACTCCGCAGCCACCACAGGAGAGACACCCTGGCCCTGGGGGATAGGGTGATTAACCGATGCATCTGAAGATATGATCCGGACCACTTGTCCAGTAAGTTCCATTGTCCTTGCATGGAACCAGCCGAAGGGGATGGCCTCGTATGATGCCATCATCCTTCCCAGGACTCAAGTGCAGTGATGCACTGACACCTGTTTTGGTTTTCAATGGATTCCTGACCAGTGTCATGAGCTCCTGAGCTCTCTCTATCGGGAGATAAACCCTCTTCTGGTCTGTGTCTAGGATCATGCCTAGGCAAGGCAGATGAGCTGTAGGAACCAACTGCGACTTTGGAATATATAGAATCCAGTCGTGTTGCCGTTTCACTTCCAGAGAAGGTGATACGCTGTCCAGCAACTGCTCTCTTGATCTCGCTTTTATGAGGAGATCATCCAAGTATGTGATAATAGTGACACCTTGCTTCCGCAGGAGCACCATCATATCCGCCATTACCTTGGTGAAATTGGTAATGACAATCCCGTACCGCAATTCTGAGGTACGCCTGATGAGGTGGATAAATGGGGACACGAAGGTATGCATCCCTTATGTCCCGATTCATTTCAGGCATGCAATGACCGCTCTTAGCGATACCATCTTGAACCTGAACCTTTTCAGGTATATGTTCAGGGATTTTAATTCAATATGGGTCTAACCGAACCGTCTGGTTTCGGGATTATAACATGGTCGAATAATAACACCCTCTTGTTGAAGGAGGGGACCCTTGACCACCACCTGTTGAACATACAATTTACGAATTGCAGTTAACACTGGCTCCCTCTCTTGGGGGGAAGCCCGCCGGGTCCTCGGTGAGGAGGCATCTTCTCACAGTCCAGCCTGTATCCCTGCGATACAATTTCTATTGCCCAGGGATCTAACAGGGAGTGAACCCACTTGTGGCTGAACTTACGAAGGCGTGTCCCCACCGGGCCTAGCTCCGCCTGTGGAGCCCCAGCGACATGCGGTGGATTTTTGTAGAGGCCGGGGAGGACTTCTGTTCCTGGGGTCTAGCTGTGTTGTACAGCTTCTTTCCTCTGCCCCCGGCTCTGACAAGAAAGGACGCACCTCAGACTTTCTTGTTTCTTTATTCGAAAAGCTGCATTTAATAATGTCGTGCTTTCCTAGGCTGTGCAGGAATATAAGGCAAAATATCAGAATTACCAGCTATAACTGTGGAGACCAGGCCCGAGAACCTTTCTCCACACAATCCTCAGCCTTCCATATGCCTCTTAAGTCGGCATCATCTGTCCAATGTATATTCTACAGGACACATCAAGCAGAAATCGACATAGCCTTTGTCTCTAGGACCCAGTATACTCATGTCCCTTTGGGCATGCTTTATAATTATATATCTATCACTTAAGACATCATCTTAAAATATTTATATGCATACTAGGGTCTCAATCTCTGCTGATAAGGTACCTGTCCACGCTGCCACAGCGCTATAAACCCATGCCGACACAATCGCCGGTCTGGGTAGTATACTAGAATGAGCACGCTATCTGCAGGATCCCTAAGAATAGCTAGTGCAAACAGGACACCCAAGGGGAAGATTCTCAACACATCCTGGCCCTAGTGGGGAAAGGATACAGCCTGAGAATTCTCTTGTGGGAAGCTGCCGTCTCTTGTCTGGAGATTCCCGCTCTTTTTCCTCATAAGAGGAGGGAAATTTACCTCAGCATTCTTCCCCTTAACATGTGTACTCTCGTGTCAGGGACAGATGAGTCATCAGTGATATGCAAATCATCTTTTATTCCAATAATCATATATTGAATATCTTTTAGCCCTCTTGGCTGTAACTTTGCATTATCGTAGTCAACAGTGGAGTTAAACTCCATGTCGATACTTTGTTATTTTGGATAGTGAACATAGAGAGACTCTGAAGGACTCTGTGACATAGGGACAGACCAGGGTAGATTTCCTTTCTGTTCCCTAACCTTTTGTGCAATAATTTTACCTCAGCACTTACACATATCCAAACAGGTGTTGGCGTTGTTGACGGAGACACCCTCCCACACACTTATCCGCTCTATCACCTCCTTAGAGGAGCCTTTTACCTCAGACATGTCGACACACGTGTACCGACACACCACACACACAGGGGATGCTCTATTTGAAGACAGTTCCCCCACCAGGCCCTTTGGAGAGACAGAGAGAGAGTATGCCAGCACACACCACAGCGCTATATAATACAGGGATGTACACTATACTGAGTGATTTTTCCCCTATAGCAGCTTATATACACAGTTTTGCGCCTAAATTTATGTGCCCCCCCTCTCTTTTTTACCCTTTGTGTACCAGAATACTGCAGGGGAGAGCCTGGGGAGCTTCCTTCCAGCTGAGCTGTGAAGAGAAAATGGCGCCGGTGTGCTGAGGAAGAAGGCCCGGCCCCCTCAGCGGCGGGCTTCTGTCCTTTTATGTACTTTAATGGCGGGGGTTAATGCACATAAACAGTTTTTCAGACTGTATTATGTGCTTTTTGCCAAGTAAGGTAATCTAATTGCTGCCCAGGGCGCCCCCCCCCCCCCCCCCCCCCAGCGCCCTGCACCCATCAGTGACCGGAGTGTGTGGTGTGCTAAGGGAGCAATGGCGCACAGCTGCAGTGCTGTGCGCTACCTTAATGAAGACCGGAGTCTTCAGCCGCCGATTTTCAACTTCTCTTCGTTCTTCTGGCTCTGCAAGGGGGACGGCGGCGCGGCTCCGGGACCGGACGACCGAGGACTGGGCCTGTGTTCGATCCCTCTGGAGCTAATGGTGTCCAGTAGCCTTAGAAGCCCAAGCTAGCTGCAAGCAGGTAAGTTCGCTTCTCTCCCCTCAGTCCCACGTAGCAGTGAGTCTGTTGCCAGCAGATCTCACTGAAAATAAAAAACCTAACAAATACTTTCTTTTCTAGGAAGCTCAGGAGAGCCCCTAGGGTGCATCCAGCTCTGGCCGGGCACAGATACTAACTGAGGTCTGGAGGAGGGGCATAGAGGGAGGAGCCAGTGCACACCAGATATAGTACCTAATCTTTCTTTTAAGAGTGCCCAGTCTCCTGCGGAGCCCGTCTATACCCCATGGTCCTTACGGAGTACCCAGCATCCACTAGGACGTCAGAGAAATACTATGAGAACATGCAGACTGTTCATGCACAATGTTGACATTACCATGTTGACATTATGAATATGCCGACATTATGTATGTCAGCATGTCAATGTCAATATTTTGTATGCCCACACCCCCTTCAGAAAAAAAACATATTATGCTGCACGCTGCAAAGTGGAATATTTGTCCCTCTCAGCAGCTGACCCAGACCCCTCAAACAAGCTCGGGCTCTAGTAGTCAGTACGCAATCCCCCTCTCGGCACCCCTGAATGTAAAGTGTAAATAATCTGCCAATGCAGAACCTGGTAATGTGCTTTAATACCAAACAAAAATACCCACCTTATTTAGAATACCAGAAGAGAGATTGTAAAAATGTGTTTTTCTGTAGCTTCTTTAACTTTTGGAATGGTCAGACCAGAGGCGTCACTCACCTCTTTTGTACCCGGTGTGGCGGGGGTGTGGCTTCATGGAGGGGCATGGGTTCATGGGAGGGGGCATGTCTAAGCGCCCGACCCGCATTTTTGTCACTTCTGGGGTCCGGGAGTTGCGGCCTGCCCCTGGAGACTGGCGTGTCTGCAGTGCCAGCTCCTACATGGTGACAGGAGCCGGGTTAATGTTACAATGCAGCACCCGGCTCCTGTCACTGAGCAGGAGCCGGCACTTTGGTGCCACCCCTAGGTGGATGACACCCGGGTGCACCTCCCGCACCCACCTTGTGACGCCACTGGGTCAGACCCCTAAAGCTCCAATATAGCCGTTCCAATAATTAAAACAAGAAGGCAGAATACCTATAATTTTATGTGTTCTCTCATTGTCTGCACGTGCCTGTGTGTGTTTAATTTAACCTTTGGTAAATTAATTAAAAATATATATTATTTAAATAATATATGTTTACTATTAGTAAGTGTAATACTGCAAACTAGGGGCCTAATTCAGCATGAGTTGTAGTTTTGCAAGAATTCATAAAACTACAACTCATTTCTCTAACATGCAGGGGGCCGGCCAGCACAAGGGAAGACTGACCTGCATGCCGGTCCTGCCCACCTACTGCTAAAATGCGATACAGTGATGTGCTCGCATGTTTAGAGTTGCCCCCTGCCTCCATGGCCTAGCTGCGAAGGCAGTCGCTGGGCAGCCATTCTTTGGGTTGCAGCTGCTGCATGTGTATCACGCAGCCGCCGCGGCCCACCCCACAAATGGTCCAGACACACCTCTGTTGTCCGGACCGCGCCACCCAAACAGTGCTTCAACGCCCACAAAATGCAGCATTGACGCCTCGTCACCACCCCCCGAAAGGACTTACACTGCGTTCTGAAGAGACCGCAGTGTAAGACCTTGTACATTAATATACCGGTGTACGCGCATGCGCACTTATGCTGAAATTGCTTCATAGCGATTTCAGCACAATAGCATTCAGTGCTGAATCAAAAAACCAAACCAAACCAAAAAGGTTAGCAACTGGGCAAAACCATGTTGCACTGCAGGTGGGGCAGATGGAGTTAAATTTGGGTGGGATGCATTCAAACTGAAATCTAAATTGTAGTGTAGAAATTAAGCAGCCAGTATTTACCCTGCACAGAAACAAAATAACCCACCCAAATCTAACTCTCTCTGCACATGTTATATCTGCCACACCTGCAGGGCACATGGTTTTGCACAGTTGCTAACTTTTTTAGTTTGCTAACAAACCTGAATAACCACCTAAGTTTCAAAGGTTCAAACTAGAGATGAGAGGGTTCGGATGTAACGCCAGAATTAACGCCAGTTCGGTTATATTCAGATTTTTCTTATTGGCTATCCAAAACACGTGACATCCGTGAGCCAATAAGATGCCATTTTGAGAACCGAGTAAATCCAAGTAAAACTGAGTAAAACCGAATCCGCTCATCTCTAGTTCAAACAATATTAGAGCAATGAAAAGAAGCATACTTTTGAGAATATATCTTATCCATGCAATAAGTTTTAATAGTTTGGCATTACAAAGCACTGTCAAAGGACAATACTGTTTATTTTCTTACAGCATTGTGAAAGTTCATCTTCAGTATCAAGATTTTTGTCAACTAACATCCTAACTTTTTCATTTTCTTCCGTCTTTAATGGCCCATCAGGAACAACATTGTAAGGTCAGATAAAAAGTTATATTTGGGTTAAGGATTGTAATTGTAATAAGATTAGGGCTAAAGACAGCAAGGACTGTGTGTTCTAAAGTTCATGTGTTTATTTGAAATGATTTGCTTTTTGATGTTTGATAATGAAAGGATTATTTGTGGAGCAGGGTAAGGAAACATTCTGTCTAGGACCTATACATTGTCAGTGATTTCTTATACTGTAGGAAAAATATCATAAAATGCTGATCGTTTCATATTATAAGATCAAAACTGGTAAAAAAAAATCTGTGTAATATAAATTTACAAATGTGAACAATCTTGTGAAATCTGAATATTTGAGAAAATCTTTCTTTTGTGTGGGATTATTTTTTCAAGGCATACCAGATTTCATTTCCTACATTAAAATGTCTGCTTTTTATGGTTTAACCACATAATGCCTCCATGTGCCATTCCAGGAATATACCAGTTTGGAAAGTCACATACTGTAGGGGATCCTGTAGAGTTGGAAGCAGATGCAATTGATATTATTATTTTTCTACAAATTGCTTTTTTTCCACACAAAAAAAAAATTATACAAGAAATTCTTATACATCCATTTCTATGGCAACTGGGACGCATTTTACAGTTATGTATGCTTGCGCCTAGGGAAGTAGAACAGGGATTTAAGCAGTTGTATAAGCATGACCAAAGTACAGCCAGGACGTGTTAGTGCAAAACACATCCAATGCTTACCACAAGAAAGAATTGTATCTGTTAGGAGCCGACTTAGGTTGGGTACACAGTGTAAGATGCTGGGCTGATGTGCCACCGCAAATGATATATCGTAAGTGCATACACATCGTACAATGTATCGGCAGTGATCGCATCCACCCACATCACGGAGCAAGCAGGGCTGTCACATATCTTCTGCTCTCAAGTGCAGAACAAAAGATATGTGATGTTGTATACGACCCACGGGAGCGCGCATCGTATACAATATCACCCGTACACACTGTCCGATGTGACCGATATATCATATGAGCCGGTGGCTCATACGATATATTGGGTGCACATCGGACAGTGTGTAACCAGCCTTAGGCCCTAATTCAGACCTGATCGCAGCAGCAAAACCTCTCTCTAATGGGCAAAACCATGTGCACTGCAGGGCGGGCCGATATAACATGTGCAGAGAGAGTTAGATTTGGGTGGGTTATATTGTTTCTGTGCAGGGTAAATACTGGCTGCTTTATTTTTACACTGCAATTTAGATTTTAGTTTGAACACACCACACCCAAATCTAACTCTCTCTGCACATGTTATATCTGCCCCTCCTGCACTGCACATGGTTTTGCCCATTTGCTGCTGCGATTACTTATTAGTGCTTGATCTCCCCTACTATTACTACAGCCCAGCGATTATCATGTGTCCCTACTACTACTACCCCACCCACCTGTGATCTGTGTCCCTGGTGTACTTCAACTACCATCATTAGTTGTCCCCCCTACTAGTACCACTACCCCATCTATAATAACTATGGGGCAGATGTACTAAGCCTTGAGAGAGGTAAAATGGACAGAGATAAAGTACCAACTAATCAGCTCCTGACATTTTTCAAACACAGACTGTAACATGAGGAGCTACTGTATTTGTTTGATACTTTGTCACTCTCCAATGCTTAGTACATCTTCCCCTAAGTGCTTACTTCTACTACTCTGTGTTGAATCATTAAAAATATATTATGGTGAGAGTTTTTGGCAAATAAAAAAACGATATAAAATATGTTTGTCTATGTTGTAATTTTTATGGCCAGGGCTATTTTTGGGTTAGAACGCCATTGCTGAAGGTTTTTCTAAAATGATATCATCAGGAACAACATTTCGGAATGTCTGCAGCATGCCCTGCTGTCATTGCTACTGCTTCCTGTGTCGATGTCTCCTGCCTCTCACTGTGTCCCCGTCTCCTGCAGCCATTTAAAATGTTGCTTGGCTGTCAGCCAAACAGAGCTCGCAAACTGGCAGTGGTGGCTCCTGATTGGCTGCCGGTCCACAAGCTTTGATTGGCTCACAAGCTTGCACCATATTTCAAATGGCCGGCGGAGACAGAACACAGTGAGGAGCTGGAGAGACGCATACTGTGATCTCCTCCCCTCCCCTCAGACACAGGAATCGGAGGCAGGAGCAGCAGTAGAGGTGAGAATTATACTGGGGACATTGTGTACCTGGCACTATTGGGGGCATTGTATATCTGGCACTCCTGGGGGCATTGTGCAACTGGCACTCCTGGGGGCATTGTGTGTCTGGCACTGCTGGGGGCATTGTATAACTGGCACTATTGGGGGCATTGTGTTACTGGTACTGCTAAGGGCATTGTGTATCTGGCTCTGTGGGGGCATTGTGTAACTGGCACTGCTGGGGGCATTTTGAAACTGGCACTGATGGGGACATTATGTAACTGGCACTACTGGGAGCATTAAGTGTATCTGGCACTACTGGGGAAAGTATGTGTATATATGGCACTACTGGGGGCCTTATTTATCAATGAGTGATTAATTGCACCAGCCAATCCGCTCCTAACTATAATTTTTCAAATCCAGCCTGTGACATGGAAGTTAGGAGCTGATTGGCTGATGCAATTTATCACTCGCAGTGAAATGTATCACTTATTGATAAATAAGGTGTTATGTTTTTAAAACAAAAGTTTATGCACCAATTGATGCCCCACCCCTTTGTTAGCTCCACCCACATCACCAGTCGCCTCTGCCCCGCTCACAGTTCCTGAACCTTTTTTCCTTAAAAAATAGCACTGGTTATGACACTCTGGAATTTTAGTTTGGCTTGCAAAGTTCAACATCTGGCACACAAAGAAAATTGTTACCTACCTCTGCAGTAGCAGCCAGATAGCTCAATAAAAAATAAATAACATTGTTAAAAATAGGGAAAACAAATAAATACTATCCTTAATTTTACTAATAAAACATTTTGATTGCTCTAGTATTGTATGCTGGCGGCCGGGCTCCCGATGACCAGCATACCGACGTTGGAATCCCGAGCGCCGGCATACCGACAGCGTGGCAAGCGCAAATGAGCCCCTTGCGTGCTCGTTGCGCTCACCACGCTGCTGGCACGGTGACGTGCCACGCTATTTATTCTCCCTCCAGGTGGGTCGTGGACCCCCAAGAGGGAGATAAAGTGTCGGTATGCCGGCTGTCGAGATTCCGGCGCCAGTATGCTGGTCGCCGGGATCCCGACAGCCAGCAAACTGAAGACCACCCCTGCTATTGCCATCCTTACAGTAAGAAGACAGCTGGCGGTACTTGTTAAAGCATAGGCAAAGCATGGGCAAGCAATTTTCGGGCTGGGGGGTCTTCTTAAGTAAGAAAAACAATAACAAGCAACAAAAACAATTTTCTAAGGATTTAGGGATTTTCTCCCTATGATAAACAGGCCACTTTGGTTTACAAAAGTATCTAATAGTGAAAACACACACACACACACACACACACACACACACACATTATAAAAGTATTTTAATTAAACTAAAATAAACATTCCCTCAAAGCCCTCTTTTATCTTTTATTAGTCTCCTAGACTTTTTTATGTCCTAAAATAGGTCATATACTGTAGGGAGTCAAAATAAAATGCAATAAGGCACAATGAGGTGGTGCTTTGAACGATTTGTTGGCATGCTTTGCAAGTGATCCCAAGCTGTGTAATAATAAACTGTACTTTGTTTCCATGACAATAAGCAGGACTGACACTTTCTTGTCCACATTGTTTGTACAACAATATGGTTCCATTGTCTTACTCTATATTACCCAATCTTATATTGAGCTATCAAACTGCTATTTAACTAACACTGAAATTGAATTGCTGGAAACACTTTCTCACCTTGGGGCCTATGGGGGTCATTCCGAGTTGTTCGCTCGGTATTTTTCTTCGCATCGCAGCGATTTTCCGCTAACTGCGCATGCGCAATGTTCGCACTGCGACTGCGCCAAGTAAATTTGCTATGCAGTTAGGTATTTTACTCATGGCATTACGAGGTTTTTTCTTCGTTCTGGTGATCGTAGTGTGATTGACAGGAAGTGGGTGTTTCTGGGCGGAAACAGGCCGTTTTATGGGAGTGTGTGAAAAAACGCTACAGTTTCTGGGAAAAACGCGGGAGTGGCTGGAGAAACGGAGGAGTGTCTGGGCGAACGCTGGGTGTGTTTATGACGTCAAACCAGGAACGACACTGACTGAACTGATCGCAGATGCCGAGTAAGTTTGAAGCTACTCAGAAACTGCTAAGAAGTGTCTATTCGCAATTTTGCTAATCTTTCGTTCGCAATTTTGATAAGCTAAGATTCACTCCCAGTAGGCGGCGGTTTAGCGTGTGCAAAGCTGCTAAAAGCAGCTTGCGAGCGAACAACTCGGAATGACCACCTATGTATTAACCTGGAGAAGGTATAAAGAAGCGATGAACCAGTGATAAGCGCAAGGTGATAACGCACCAGCCAGTCATTACGGATTTGAAAAATGACAGTTAGGAGTTGACTGGCTGAAGCATTATCACCTTCCACTTATCACTGCTTTATCTCTTCTCCAGGCTTAATACATCTGCCCCAATTGTTTGAAAGGTACATAGTATAGTTTACATGTTCCAAATGCCGTAGGTCTATTGTCACACAGGAGTTCGCACTGAATGCCTCCTCTATATCTATCCAGTGCACCTACCATGGTGTCACTGGTACAGTGTAAAGGGATATATAATCCTAATCGCCAGTAGAGTTACATGCTGCTCTGTACTAACTTATAATAATTAATAACAATACACATTTAGATAGGGACAGTATCATCTGAATACATCACGTGTTATAAAAATTTAATGGTATTCAAATGCCTTTAAAAAATTACCGAGTATATTAATCCACCAGAATATGAAAACAGTACCATATACAGTACTCAATGCACTGAAACATTATTCAACATGTAAGTAACAATGTGATAGTATAGGAAAATGCTTTGCAGTGTAATGTCACTCTAGTCTACAAGACTACGTCAAGTCTTTGAGCATACAGTACCTCCCAACGTTGCTATCGAGCTGTTCATTACCAAGTGCATGCCAGTGGCGTGCAGTGAGGTCAGTGGCTGGTGAGGCACTGCAGTCAAAACGTCCTTTGAGTACCGATGCTGACTCCTACCACAGCCGACTCAATCCCCATTACTGCCGCTGACCCTACTAACACTTCAACAGAAATAATCTGTAATCTATGTGATCATAGTAGTGGTAGGTACTGGTTGGGGGTAGTAGTAAGGACAAACATTATTTCAACGGGATGTAGTTGGCATCCCAATGTACGGATGCCAGCCATCAGGAGACCAGCGATGGAATCCTGAACGTAAGTATGCCGAGGAGGGATAGGCTGTTGGGGGAAGGGTTAGGGTTATGCTGCGGGGGAGGGGGAGTGTTAGGCTGCGGGAAGGGAGGGTTAGGGTTAGGCTGTGGGGAGGGAGGGTTAGGATTAGTCTGTGGGAGTGGAGGGTTAGGATTAAGGTTAGGCTGCGGGATGGGAGGGTTAGGATTAGGCTGCGGGAGGGGAGGGTTAGGGTTAGGCTGAGGAGAGGGAGGGTTAGAGTGCGGGGAGGGAGGGTTAGGCTGCGGGAGGGGAGGGTTAGGCTGCTGAAGGTTAGGGTCAGGCTGCAGGAGGTTAGGGTCAGGCTGTGGGAGGGGGAGGTTAGGGTCAGGCTGTGGAAGGTTAGGATCAGGCTGCGAGAGGGGGAGGTTAGGGTTAGGCTATGGGAAAGTGGGAGTTTTAGGCTGCAGGAGAGGAGGGTAAGGGTTAGGCTGAGGGGAGGGAGGGTTAGGGTGCAGGGACGGAGGGTTAGGGTTAGGCTGTGGGAGGTTAGGGTCAGGCTGCGGGAGGTTAGGGTCAGGCTGCAGGAGTGGGAGGTTAGGGTTAGGCTGCGGGAGGGGAGGGTTAGGCTGTGGGAGGGTAGGGTCAGGCTGCGGGAGGGTGAGGTTAGGGTCAGGCTGCGGGAGGGCGAGGTTAGGGTCAGGCTGCGGGAGGGGGAGGTTAGGGTCAGGCTGCGGGAGGGGGAGGTTAGGGTCAGGCTACGGGAGGGGGAGATTAGGGTCAGGCTGCAGAAAGGGAGGGTTAGACTGTGGGGAGGGAGGGTTAGGGTTAGGCTGCGGGGGGTGGTTGTGTTAGGGTTAGGCCAGCGTGGGAGGTGGGGTTAGGCTGTAGAGGGGGGATTAGGGTTACACTACATTACCTTCTGGCTGCTGCTATCTAGAATCCACCTTCAGCCTGAAGTCCGGGTACTTTAGCTCACTCTCTCGGGGCTGGCTGTGAGCTGCTTAGGTGAGCCCACTCTGCACAACACATCCTCTCTCACATGCAGCCTAAGCTCCACCATAGTACAGTCCATGGCAGTTACAACATCCTGCTATGGATTCTCCGCAGCCGGCAAACTGTAAAGTCTCCTCACCTATTCTGGTCTTTTTTAATGCTGCTCGGGGCTCCGCCTCCGGAAACCCTACAGTGGCAGGCCCCGGCGCTGAAACCCACCCAGCAGGTCAGACGCTACGGACACAGCCAGCCAGACCTGCTATGAGTAACGAGCAGGCACCGCTGTTCACATTGCCCGCGCCGCTGCCTGTCAGTTTGACAAGCACAGCGGCAGTAATGGTGGAACCAGCAGCAGTGTAGGAGAGCGGGGAGAGCGCCTCCCTGTAATGCATACCCTTGCTGAGTGGGTTCCGCCGGCAGGAACTCCGCTGCAGCCCTGCTCTCCCGGCATACGATGCACCCACCGCTGCTGTAAACTTCAGTCCAGCTGGGGGCGTGCATTATCAACCACCACAGGTATAAGCTCGGGGAGTGGGGGGGGGGGGTCTAATACTCACGTCAGCCAGCCACTGCCTAATCACACCAGCCATAGTGACAGGGGCATGCTTTCATAAGGGCTGAAAGCACACCCCGTCACAGAGGCACTGCTATTAGGTGCAGCTTATAGGTGTTTTCTCTAACGTCCTAGTGGATGCTGGGGACTCCGTAAGGACCGTGGGAATAGAAGGGCTCCGCAGGAGACAGGGCACTTTAAGAAAGAATTTGGATTCTGGTGTGCTCTGGCTCCTCCCTCTATGTCCCTCCTCCAGACCTCAGTTTGAATCTGTGCCCGGACGAGCTGGGTGCTACTTAGTGAGCTCTCCTGAGCTTGCTAAAAAGAAAGTATTTTGTTAGGTTTTTTTATTTTCAGAGAGATCTGCTGGCAACAGACTCTCTGCTACGTGGGACTGAGGGGAGAGAAGCAGCCCTACTCACTGAAGATAGGTCCTGCTTTTTAGGCTACTTGACACCATTAGCTCCAGAGGGATCGTACACAGGAACGCACCCTTGGTCGTCCGATCCCGGAGCTGCGCCGCCGTCCCCCTCGCAGAGCCGGAAGACCGAAGCCGGTGACAGAAGCAAGAAGACTTCGAAATCAGCGGCAGAAGACTTCAGTCTTCATATGAGGTAGCGCACAGCACTGCAGCTGTGCGCCATTGCTCTCACACTACACCCACATACTCCGGTCACTATAAGGGTGCAGGGCGCAATTAGAGACCTCTTTGGCAAAAGTTTGCATAATATACAGTTGGGCACTGTATATATGTATGAGCCCCCGCCAAAATTGTACATGAAAGCGGGACAGAAGCCCGCCGTCGAAGGTTCGGGGTTTCTTCCTCAGCACTCACCAGCGCCATGTTTTTTCTCCACAGCACCGCTGAGAGGAAGCTCCCCAGTCTCTCCCCTGCAGTTACACGGTAGAAGAGGGTAAAAAGAGAGGGGGTGGGACATAATTAGGCGCAAAAATCAATATAAACAGCAGCTACTGGGTTAACATTAAGTTACTGTGTTATTCCTGGGTTCATAGCGCTGGGGTGTGTGCTGGCATACTCTCTCTCTGTCTCTCCAAAGGGCCTTATGGGGGAATTGTCTTCAGATGAGCATTCCCTGAGTGTGTGGTGTGTCGGTACATGTGTGTCGACATGTCTGAGGTAAAAGGCTCCCCTGAGGAGAAGATGGAGCAAATGTGTGTGTGAGTGGTGTCTCCGTCGACAACGCCGACACCTGATTGGATATGTGAAATAAAATGCTGAGGTAAATTTATTGCACAAAAGATTAGAGAACAGACAGTGAATCTACCCATGTCTGTCCCTATGTCGAAGAGACCTTCAGAGTCTCTCAATGATCACTATCCAAAATAATAGACACTGATATCGACACGGAGTCTGACTCCAGTGTCGACTACGATAATGCAAAGTTACAGCCAAAATGGCAGAAAAGTATTCAATATATGATTATTGTAATAAAAGATGATTTGCATATCACTGATGACTCATCTGTCCCTGACACAAGGGTACACATGTTTAAGGGGAAGAAAGCTGAGGTAAATTTCCCTCCTCTCATGATGAAAAAGAGCGGGAATCTCCAGACAAGAGACTGCAGTTTCCCACAAAGAATTCTCAGGGAGTATCCTTTCCCCACTAGGGCCAGGATATAATGGGAATCTTCCCCTAGGGTGTCAAGTTTGCCCAAAAGGTAGCCCTGACGTAACAGCTATTCTCAGGGATCCTGCAGAGAGCGTGCACATTCTGGTACACTCCTTAGACCGGCGATTGTGTCGGCATGGGTTTATAGCACTGTGGCAGCGTGGACAGGTACCTTATCAGCAGAGATTGAGACCCTAGTATGCATATAGATATATATATGTATATATAGATATATATATATATATATATATATATATATTAATGATGCTGTCTTAAGAGATATGTATATATAAAACATGCCCAAAGAGACATGAGTATACTGGGTCCTAGAGTCAAAGCTATGTCGATTTTCTGCTTGACGTGTCCTGTAGAATATGCAATGGACAGATGATGCCGACTTAAGAGGCATATGGAAGGCTGAGGATTGTGTGGAGAAGGGTTCTCGGACCTGGTCTCCACAGCTATAGCTGGTAATTCTGATATTTTGCCTTATATTCCTGCACAGCCTAGGAAAGCACAACATTATCAAATGCAGCCTTTCGAATAAAGAGACAAGAAAGTCCGAGGTGCGTCCTTTCTTGCCAGAGGCGGGGGTAGAGGAAAGAAGCTGCACAACACAGCTAGTTCTCAGGAACAGAAGTCCTCCCCGGCCTCTACAAAGATCCACCGCATGTTGCTGGGGCTCCACAGGCGGAGCTAGGCCCGGTGGGGGCACGCCTTCGTAAGTTCAGCCACAAGTGGGTTCACTCCCTGTTAGATCCCTGGGCAATAGATATTGTGTCTCAGGGATACAAGCTGGACTTTGAGAAGATGCCCCCTCACCGACGGCCCTGCCGGCTTCCCCCCACGAGAGGGAAACAGTGTTAACTGCAATTCACAAATTGTATCTTCAACAGGTGGTGGTCACGGTTCCCCTCCTTCAACAAGGAGGGGGGTATTATTCGACCATGTTGTAGTCCCGAAACCAGACGGTTCGGTCAGACCCATATTGAATTTAAAATCCCTGAACATATACCTGAAAAGGTTCAAGTTCAAGATGGAATCGCTAAGAGCGGTCATTGCAAGCCTGAAAGGGGGAGATTTTATGGTGACTCAGGACATAAAGGACGCATACCTTCATGTCCCCATTTATCCACCTCATCAGGCGTACCTCAGAATTGCGGTACGGGATTGTCATTACCAATTTCAGACGTTGCCGTTTGGTCTTTCCACGGCCTTGCGAATATTCACCAAGGTAATGGCGGAAATGATGGTGCTCTTGCGGAAGCAAGGTGTCACTATTATCACGTACTTGGACGATCTCCTCATAAAAGCGAGATCAAGAGAGCTGTTACTGAACAGCGTATCACTTTCTCTGGAAGTGTAACGGCAACACGGCTGGATTCTATATATTCCAAAGTCGCAGTTGGTTCTTACAGCTCATCTGCCTCTCCTAGGCATGATCCTAGACACAGACCAGAAAAGGGGTTATCTCCCGATGGAGAAGGCTCAGGAGCTCATGACACTGGTCAGAGACCTATTAAAACCAAAACAGGTGTCGGTGCATCACTGCACGCGAGTCCTGGGAAAGATGGTGGCATCATACGAGGCCATTCCCTTCGGCAGGTTCCATGCGAGGACCTTTCAATGGGATCTGTTGGACAAGTGGTCCGGATCACATCTACAGATGCATCGGCTCATCACCCTATCCCCCAGGGCCAGGGTGTCTCTCCTTTGGTGGCTGCAGAGTGCTCACCTTCTCGAGGGCCGCAGATTCTGCATTCAGGACTGGGTCCTGGTGACCACGGACGCAAGCCTCCGAGGGTGGGGAGCAGTCACACAGGGAAGAAATTTCCAAGGTCTGTGGTCAAGTCAGGAGACTTGTCTTCACATCAACATCCTGGAACTAAGGGCAATTTACAACGCCCTATGTCAAGCGGAGACCCTGCTTCGCGACCGACCGGTGCTGATTCAGTCAGAAAACATCACCGCAGTGGCTCATGTAAACCGCCAAGGCGGCACAGGGAGCAGGGTGGCAATGGCGGAAGCCACCAGAATTCTTCGCTGGGCGGAGAATCACGTAAGTGCACTGTCAGCAGTGTTCATTCCGGGAGTGGACAACTGGGAAGCAGACTTCCTCAGCAGGCACGACCTCCACACGGGAGAGTGGGGACTTCATCAAGAAATCTTCACGCAGATTGCAAGTCAGTGGGATCTGCCACAAGTAGACATGATGGCATCCCACCTCAACAAAAACCTACAGAGGTATTGCGCCAGGTCAAGAGACCCTCAGGCGATAGCTGTAGATGCTCTAGAGACACCGTGGGTGTTTCAGTCGGTCTATGTATTTCCTCCTCTTCCTCTCATACCCAAGGTGCTGAGAATCATAAGAAGAAGAGGAGTGAGAACAATACTCATTGTTCTGGATTGGCCAAGAAGGACTTGGTATCCAGAGCTGCAAGAAATGCTCACAGAGGACCCATGGCCTCTGCCTCTAAGGCAGGAGTTGTTGCAACAGGGGCCCAGTCTGTTCCAAGACTTACCGCGGCTGCGTTTGACGGCATGGCGGTTGAACGCCGGATCCTAGCAGAAAAAGGCATTCCGGATGAGGTTATTCCTATGCTGATAAAGGCTAGGAAGGACGTGACGGCTAAACATTATCACCGTATATGGCGAAAATATGTTGCTTGGTGTGAGGCCAGGAATGCCCCTATGGAGGAATTCCAGCTGGGCCGTTTCCTTCACTTCCTACAGTCGGGAGTGACTTTGGGCCTAAAATTGGGTTCCATTAAGGTCCAGATTTTGGCCCTATCCATTTTTTTTTTCCAAAAGAACTGGCTTCTCTTCCTGAAGTTCAGACGTTTGTAAAGGGAGTGCTGCATATTCAGCCCCCTTTTGTGCCTCCAGTGGCACCTTGGGATCTTAACGTGGTGTTGAGTTTCCTGAAGTCACACTGGTTTGAGTCACTTAAAACCGTGGAGTTAAAATATCTCACGTGGAAGGTGGTCATGCTATTAGTCTTGGCTTCAGCTAGGCGTGTGTCAGAATTAGCGGCTTTGTCACATAAAAGCCCCTATCTGGTTTCCCATATGGACAGGGCGGAATTGCGGACCCGTCCGCAATTTCTGCCAAAAGTGGTGTCATCTTTTCATATGAACCAACCTATTGTGGTGCCTGTGGCTACTCGTGACTTGGAGGATTCCGAGTTACTAGATGTGGTCAGGGCTTTGAAGGTTTATGTGGCCAGAACGGCTAGAGTCAGGAAAACTGAGTCACTGTTTATCCTGTATGCACCCAACAAGCTGGGTGCTCCTGCTTCAAAGCAAATTATTGCTCGCTGGATCTGTAACACGATTCAGCAGGCTCATTCTGCGGCGGGATTGCCGCTGCCAAAATCAGTAAAAGCCCATTCCACAAGGAAGGTGGGTTCTTCTTGGGCGGCTGCCCGAGGGGTCTCGGCATTACAGCTTTGCCGAGCAGCTGCTTGGTCGGGATCAAACACTTTTGCAAAGTTCTACGAGTTTGATACCCTGGCTGAGGAGGACCTTGTGTTTGCTCATTCGGTGCTGCAGAGTCATCCGCACTCTCCCGCCCGTTTGGGAGCTTTGGTATAATCCCCATGGTCCTTACGAAGTCCCCAGCATCCACTAGGACGTTAGAGAAAATAAGATTTTACTTACCGGTAAATCTATTTCTCGTAGTCCGTAGTGGATGCTGGGCGCCCGTCCCAAGTTCGGACTTTTTCTGCAATGCTTGTATATAGTTATTGCTTACATAAGGGTTATGTTATAGTTGCATCAGGGTTGATCTGATGCTCTATTGTTGTTCATACTGTTAACTGGGTAAGTTTATCACAAGTTATACGGTGTGATTGGTGTGGCTGGTATGAGTCTTGCCCTGGATTCCAAAATCCTTTCCTTGTACTGTCAGCTCTTCCGGGCACAGTTTCTTTAACTGAGGTCTGGAGGAGGGACATAGAGGGAGGAGCCAGAGCACACCAGTATCCAAATTCTTTCTTAAAGTGCCCTGTCTCCTGCGGAGCCCGTCTATTCCCATGGTCCTTACGGAGTCCCCAGCATCCACTACGGACTACGAGAAATAGATTTACCGGTAAGTAAAATCTTATTTTTTCAACAGGCTTTTACTGCCCGATGTTTGGTCCCGCCCCCGTTTTCGGGCCTTCCTTACTGACAGCCAGCCTCCAAACACATTGAAAACTTTTTTTTTTTACTTTCTAAATATGATTTAATTAATATAAAGGCAAAAGCAGATACTTGTGACACAGAAAGAATCTGTGTCATAAGTATCTTCTCTGTATTATTTTAATCATAAATGACAGGGGAGGCACTGCCTCCTCTGCCTCACCTGACTGCATGTCCCTGGTGCGTGGCCACATCATGTAGAGGGCATGTCTACACCACAGAGGGGGCGATGGCTGTTTGTCTACACCACAGAGGGGGCATGCTAAGGAAAGCGGTTAAAATTAGAGATGAGCGCCTGAAATTTTTCGGGTTTTGTGTTTTGGTTTTGGGTTCGGTTCCGCGGCCGTGTTTTGGGTTCGACCGCGTTTTGGCAAAACCTCACCGAATTTTTTTTGTCGGATTCGGGTGTGTTTTGGATTCGGGTGTTTTTTTCAAAAAACCCTAAAAAACAGCTTAAATCATAGAATTTGGGGGTCATTTTGATCCCAAAGTATTATTAACCTCAAAAACCATAATTTCCACTCATTTTCAGTCTATTCTGAATACCTCACACCTCACAATATTATTTTTAGTCCTAAAATTTGCACCGAGGTCGCTGTGTGAGTAAGATAAGCGACCCTAGTGGCCGACACAAACACCGGGCCCATCTAGGAGTGGCACTGCAGTGTCACGCAGGATGTCCCTTCCAAAAAACCCTCCCCAAACAGCACATGACGCAAAGAAAAAAAGAGGCGCAATGAGGTAGCTGTGTGAGTAAGATTAGCGACCCTAGTGGCCGACACAAACACCGGGCCCATCTAGGAGTGGCACTGCAGTGTCACGCAGTATGTCCCTTCCAAAAAACCCTCCCCAAACAGCACATGACGCAAAGAAAAAAGAGGCGCAATGAGGTAGCTGACTGTGTGAGTAAGATAAGCGACCCTAGTGGCCGACACAAACACCGGGCCCATCTAGGAGTGGCACTGCAGTGTCACGCAGGATGGCCCTTCCAAAAAACCCTCCCCAAACAGCACATGACGCAAAGAAAAAAAGAGGCGCAATGAGGTAGCTGACTGTGTGAGTAAGATAAGCGACCCTAGTGGCCGACACAAACACCGGGCCCATCTAGGAGTGGCACTGCAGTGTCACGCAGGATGGCCCTTCCAAAAAACCCTCCCCAAACAGCACATGACGCAAAGAAAAAAAGAGGCGCAATGAGGTAGCTGACTGTGTGAGTAAGATAAGCGACCCTAGTGGCCGACACAAACACCGGGCCCATCTAGGAGTGGCACTGCAGTGTCACGCAGGATGGCCCTTCCAAAAAACCCTCCCCAAACAGCACATGACGCAAAGAAAAAGAAAAGAAAAAAGAGGTGCAAGATGGAATTGTCCTTGGGCCCTCCCTCCCACCCTTATGTTGTATAAACAAAACAGGACATGCACACTTTAACCAACCCATCATTTCAGTGACAGGGTCTGCCACACGACTGTGACTGATATGACGGGTTGGTTTGGACCCCCCCCAAAAAAGAAGCAATTAATCTCTCCTTGCACAAACTGGCTCTACAGAGGCAAGATGTCCACCTCATCATCATCCTCCGATATATCACCGTGTACATCCCCCTCCTCACAGATTATCAATTCGTCCCCACTGGAATCCACCATCTCAGCTCCCTGTGTACTTTGTGGAGGCAATTGCTGCTGGTCAATGTCTCCGCGGAGGAATTGATTATAATTCATTTTAATGAACATCATCTTCTCCACATTTTCTGGATGTAACCTCGTACGCCGATTGCTGACAAGGTGAGCGGCGGCACTAAACACTCTTTCGGAGTACACACTTGTGGGAGGGCAACTTAGGTAGAATAAAGCCAGTTTGTGCAAGGGCCTCCAAATTGCCTCTTTTTCCTGCCAGTATAAGTACGGACTGTGTGACGTGCCTACTTGGATGCGGTCACTCATATAATCCTCCACCATTCTTTCAATGTTGAGAGAATCATATGCAGTGACAGTAGACGACATGTCCGTAATCGTTGTCAGGTCCTTCAGTCCGGACCAGATGTCAGCATCAGCAGTCGCTCCAGACTGCCCTGCATCACCGCCAGCGGGTGGGCTCGGAATTCTGAGCCTTTTCCTCGCACCCCCAGTTGCGGGAGAATGTGAAGGAGGAGATGTTGACAGGTCGCGTTCCGCTTGACTTGACAATTTTCTCACCAGCAGGTCTTTCAACCCCAGCAGACTTGTGTCTGCCGGAAAGAGAGATCCAAGGTAGGCTTTAAATCTAGGATCGAGCATGGTGGCCAAAATGTAGTGCTCTGATTTCAACAGATTGACCACCCGTGAATCCTTGTTAAGCGAATTAAGGGCTCCATCCACAAGTCCCACATGCCTAGTGGAATCGCTCCGTGTTAGCTCCTCCTTCAATGTCTCCAGCTTCTTCTGCAAAAGTCTGATGAGGGGAATGACCTGACTCAGGCTGGCAGTGTCTGAACTGACTTCACGTGTGGCAAGTTCAAAGGGCATCAGAACCTTGCACAACGTTGAAATCATTCTCCACTGCGCTTGAGACAGGTGCATTCCACCTCCTATATCGTGCTCAATTGTATAGGCTTGAATGGCCTTTTGCTGCTCCTCCAACCTCTGAAGCATATAGAGGGTTGAATTCCACCTCGTTACCACTTCTTGCTTCAGATGATGGCAGGGCAGGTTCAGTAGTTTTTGGTGGTGCTCCAGTCTTCTGTACGTGGTGCCTGTACGCCGAAAGTGTCCCGCAATTCTTCTGGCCACCGACAGCATCTCTTGCACGCCCCTGTCGTTTTTTAAAAAATTCTGCACCACCAAATTCAAGGTATGTGCAAAACATGGGACGTGCTGGAATTTGCCCATATTTAATGCACACACAATATTGCTGGCGTTGTCCGATGCCACAAATCCACAGGAGAGTCCAATTGGGGTAAGCCATTCCGCGATGATCTTCCTCAGTTGCCGTAAGAGGTTTTCAGCTGTGTGCGTATTCTGGAAACCGGTGATACAAAGCGTAGCCTGCCTAGGAAAGAGTTGGCGTTTGCGAGATGCTGTTACTGGTGCCGCCGCTGCTGTTCTTGCGGCGGGAGTCCATACATCTACCCAGTGGGCTGTCACAGTCATATAGTCCTGACCCTGCCCTGCTCCACTTGTCCACGTGTCCGTGGTTAAGTGGACATTGGGTACAGCTGCATTTTTTAGGACACTGGTGACTCTTTTTCTGAGGTCTGTGTACATTTTCGGTATCGCCTGCCTAGAGAAATGGAACCTAGATGGTATTTGGTACTGGGGACACAGTACCTCCAACAAGTCTCTAGTTGGCTCTGCAGTAATGATGGATACCGGAACCACGTTTCTCACCACCCAGGATGCCAAGGCCTCAGTTATCCGCTTTGCTGTAGGATGACTGCTGTGATATTTCATCTTCCTCGCAAAGGACTGTTGGACAGTCAATTGCTTGGTGGAAGTAGTAAAAGTGGTCTTACGACTTCCCCTCTGGGATGACCATCGACTCCCAGCAGCAACAACAGCAGCGCCAGCAGCAGTAGGCGTTACATGCAAGGATGCATCGGAGGAATCCCAGGCAGGAGAGGACTCGTCAGAATTGCCAGTGACATGGCCTGCAGGACTATTGGCATTCCTGGGGAAGGAGGAAATTGACACTGAGGGAGTTGGTGGGGTGGTTTGCGTGAGCTTGGTTACAAGAGGAAGGGATTTACTGGTCAGTGGACTGCTTCCGCTGTCACCCAAAGTTTTTGAACTTGTCACTGACTTATTATGAATGCGCTGCAGGTGACGTATAAGGGAGGATGTTCCGAGGTGGTTAACGTCCTTACCCCTACTTATTACAGCTTGACAAAGGGAACACACGGCTTGACACCTGTTGTCCGCATTTCTGTTGAAATAGTTCCACACCGAAGAGCTGATTTTTTTGGTATTTTCACCAGGCATGTCAACGGCCATATTCCTCCCACGGACAACAGGTGTCTCCCCGGGTGCCTGACTTAAACAAACCACCTCACCATCAGAATCCTCCTGGTCAATTTCCTCCCCAGCGCCAGCAACACCCATATCCTCCTCATCCTGGTGTACTTCAACACTGACATCTTCAATCTGACTATCAGGAACTGGACTGCGGGTGCTCCTTCCAGCACTTGCAGGGGGCGTACAAATGGTGGAAGGCGCATGCTCTTCACGTCCAGTGTTGGGAAGGTCAGGCATCGCAACCGACACAATTGGACTCTCCTTGTGGATTTGGGATTTCGAAGAACGCACAGTTCTTTGCGGTGCTACTGCTTTTGCCAGCTTGAGTCTTTTCATTTTTCTAGCGAGAGGCTGAGTGCCTCCATCCTCATGTGAAGCTGAACCACTAGCCATGAACATAGGCCAGGGCCTCAGCCGTTCCTTGCCACTCCGTGTGGTAAATGGCATATTGGCAAGTTTACGCTTCTCCTCCGACAATTTTATTTTAGGTTTTGGAGTCCTTTTTTTACTGATATTTGGTGTTTTGGATTTGACATGCTCTGTACTATGACATTGGGCATCGGCCTTGGCAGACGACGTTGCTGGCATTTCATCGTCTCGGCCATGACTAGTGGCAGCAGCTTCAGCACGAGGTGGAAGTGGATCTTGATCTTTCCCTAATTTTGGAACCTCAACATTTTTGTTCTCCATATTTTTTTTTTTTTTAAATTGTTTATTTTAATTTACAGGTTATAAACTTTACAGGTTACAAACATTACAGCAGCCTCCCCCCATTCTTGGGGTGGGCTGTTCCGTCTAACATTATAGTTCCAAAAGCAGAGATATAACCTTAAAATAAGGAACATATGGTTCCCATGATGCACAGATACAGCAAGGGGTTATGCATCGGGGTAAGCAGATACTGTTCAATTGAATGGGAACCAGAAAAAAAAAAACAAGCTCATGATTGTATCAATAAGAGGAAAAAGACTAGAGAAAGAGAACATGAAGGGCGAGAAGAAGAGACAGGGAAGGCTGAGAGGGAATAGAGTAGAGGGGGAGAGGGGACAAGGTTGGAGAGAGGCCGCTGGTACGCCCCCGTGTTGCGCTGGCTACGCACAAGGCGCCAGTACAAGATGGAAAGTGCTGTTCGGGGAACACGGAAAGGATATGTTGAGGATATCCCACGGGCTACTTATCAGGTTAGGAGAGTACAAGGGTCATAGTAGGAGGGCCGTCGAGCTCCCGGAGGGTCGTACTCCATGTGCGGGAGCCTGTGAATCGAACCATAGTTCCCAGTTTTGAAGGAACTGGAAAGATCTGTTATGGAGGTAAGCAGTGATTTTTTCCATGCTTGCGAAGTACCATACTTTGTTGATGATCTGTTGCATAGGGGGGGGCTCCGTCTTTTTCCAATGGAGGGCAATTGCGCATCTAGCCGCGTTCAAGATCTGTGTCAGTAATTTACCCGAGTTCGGAGGTGCATTGGCAATGGGGAGACCTAGCAGGAATGACCAAGGGTCTTTGTATATCCGGGTCGGGAGTACTGTACTCAGCAAGTGTGCGACTGAATCCCAGTATAGCTTGATTTTGGGACACGTCCACCATATGTGGAGGAAAGAGCCATGTCCTCCGCACCCTCTCCAGCACAAAGGCTGAGAGGAGGGAAACATTTTGTGGAGTCTAGAGGGGACTAGATACCACCTATATAAGATTTTATATGCGTTTTCCTTAACTAAGGTTGAGATAGAGGATTTCGCGGCCGCCGTAAAGACATCTGACCAATCATAGTCATCCGGTATCGGGCCAAGGTCCTGTTCCCACTTGAGTATAAAAGCCGGGGTTACCGATTTATCCCCTGCCTGGAGAAGGGAATACAGTAGGGTGATGATTCCTCGAACAAGCGGTTTGTGATAACAATAGGACTCCAGGGTTGAGAGAGGTTGGAATGGGGATGAGCTCATTAAGGACGCGACAAAATGTTTCACCTGAAGATAGGTAAAAGGATTAGCTTCCGGGAAGTCATGTTTTGATATGATATCCGGTAACGGTGCGCAGGCCCCTTCGGATAACACATCTAGAACAAAGCGAATGTTGTGTGTCGACCATGGGCGCGAGCGGGTTATGGATTGGCCTGGGACGAAAGCATGGTTGTCCCACAAGGGGGTAAGTGCCGAGGGGAATGACAGCATGTGGAAATGACGTGTGCAATAGTCCCAGATCTGGCAAGTGAATTCCAGAACCGGGTGGAGTTGCAAATGGGGAGATCTGGTCTTAGGAGGGGATAAGAGTATAGATGATAGAGATGGAGTGTGGCTAAGCGTCCTCTCTAGCTGAAGCCAACGTATGGACTGCGTAGGGGCGAACCATGCCACTGCTTGGCTGAGATGGGTAGCCAGATAGTAAAGACGGATGTCTGGGAATCCTCTCCCCCCTTCTTGCACTGGTTTGCGGAGGGTAGAAAACCCTATCCTAGGGGTTTTATTTCTCCACACAAAGCGAAGCAACCACGAATGGATTTGTGCCAGTACCGAGTCCGGGACTTTCACTGGCAGCGTCTGAAACAAATAAAGGAGACGGGGGATAATATTCATCTTCAGAGCAATAATACGACCCAGCCAAGAGATGATTAGTGATTGCCATTTATGGAGGTCGGCCTTAAGGTTTTTAAGCAATGGCGAGAAGTTTTCCTTAAACAAGTCTCCATAGCGACTCGTAATATAGACCCCCAGATATCGAATTTTATGTTCTCCATATTTTAATAGGCACAACTAAAAGGCACCTCAGGTAAACAATGGAGATGGATGGATACTAGTATACAATTATGAATGGACTGCCGAGTGCCGACACAGAGGTAGCTACAGCCGTGGACTATTGTACTGTACTGTGTCTGCTGCTAATATAGACTGGATGATAATGAGATGTAGTATGTATGTATAAAGAAGAAAGAAAAAAAAAACACGGGTAGGTGGTATACAATTATGGACGGACTGCCGAGTGCCGACACAGAGGTAGCTACAGCCGTGGACTACCGTACTGTGTCTGCTGCTAATATAGACTGGTTGATGATAATGAGATGTAGTATGTATGTATAAAGAAGAAAGAAAAAAAAACCACGGGTAGGTGGTATACAATTATGGATGGACTGCCGAGTGCCGACACAGAGGTAGCTACAGCCGTGGACTACCGTACTGTACTGTGTCTGCTGCTAATATAGACTGGATGATAATGAGATGTAGTATGTATAAAGAAGAAAGAAAAAAAAACCACGGGTAGGTGGTATACAATTATGGATGGACTGCCGAGTGCCGACACAGAGGTAGCTACAGCCGTGGACTACCGTACTGTACTGTGTCTGCTGCTAATATAGACTGGTTGATAATGAGATGTAGTATGTATGTATAAAGAAGAAAGAAAAAAAAACCCACGGGTAGGTGGTATACAATTATGGACGGACTGCCGAGTGCCGACACAGAGGTAGCTACAGCCGTGGACTACCATACTGTACTGTGTCTGCTGCTAATATAGACTGGATGATAATGAGATGTAGTATGTATAAAGAAGAAAGAAAAAAAAACCACGGGTAGGTGGTATACAATTATGGATGGACTGCCGAGTGCCGACACAGAGGTAGCTACAGCCGTGGACTACCGTACTGTACTGTGTCTGCTGCTAATATAGACTGGATGATAATGAGATGTAGTATGTATAAAGAAGAAAGAAAAAAAAACCACGGGTAGGTGGTATACAATTATGGATAGACTGCCGAGTGCCGACACAGAGGTAGCTACAGCCGTGGACTACCGTACTGTACTGTGTCTGCTGCTAATATAGACTGGTTGATAATGAGATGTAGTATGTATGTATAAAGAAGAAAGAAAAAAAAACCACGGGTAGGTGGTATACAATTATGGACGGACTGCCGAGTGCCGACACAGAGGTAGCTACAGCCGTGGACTACCGTACTGTACTGTGTCTGCTGCTAATATAGACTGGATGATAATGAGATGTAGTATGTATAAAGAAGAAAGAAAAAAAAACCACGGGTAGGTGGTATACAATTATGGATGGACTGCCGAGTGCCGACACAGAGGTAGCTACAGCCGTGGACTATTGTACTGTACTGTGTCTGCTGCTAATATAGACTGGTTGATAATGAGATGTAGTATGTATAAAGAAGAAAGAAAAAAAAAACCACGGGTAGGTGGTATACAATTATGGACGGACTGCCGAGTGCCGACACAGAGGTAGCTACAGCCGTGGACTACCGTACTGTACTGTGTCTGCTGCTAATATAGACTGGATGATAATGAGATGTAGTATGTATAAAGAAGAAAGAAAAAAAAAACCACGGGTAGGTGGTATACAATTATGGACGGACTGCCGAGTGCCGACACAGAGGTAGCTACAGCCGTGGACTACCGTACTGTGTCTGCTGCTAATATAGACTGGTTGATAATGAGATGTAGTATGTAGAAAGAAGAAAGAAAAAAAAACCACGGGTAGGTGGTATACAATTATGGACGGACTGCCGAGTGCCGACACAGAGGTAGCTACAGCCGTGGACTACCGTACTGTACTGTGTCTGCTGCTAATATAGACTGGATGATAATGAGATGTAGTATGTATAAAGAAGAAAGAAAAAAAAAACCACGGGTAGGTGGTATACAATTATGGATGGACTGCCGAGTGCCGACACAGAGGTAGCTACAGCCGTGAACTACCGTACTGTGTCTGCTGCGACTGGATGATAAATAATGATATAAAAAATATATATATATCACTACTGCAGCCGGACAGGTATATATTATATAATGACGGACCTGCTGGACACTGTCTGTCAGCAGAATGAGTTTTTTATTTTATAGAATAAAAAAACACCACACAAGTCACACGACGTGTGTTTAACTTTTACAGGCAGACATTCACAATACAATATAGTATACTATATACTGGTGGTCAGGTCACTGGTCAGTCACACTGGCAGTGGCACTCCTGCAGAAAAAAAGTGTGCACTGTTTAATTTTTTAATATGTACTCCTGGCTCCTGCTATAACCTAACTGCTCCCCAGTCTCCCCCACAATTAAGCTGTGTGAGCACAGTCAGATATTATACATAGATGATGCAGCAGCACACTGGGCTGAGCACAGATATGGTATGTGACTGAGTCACTGTGTATCGTTTTTTCAGGCAGAGAACGGATTATATTAAATAATATAAAACTGCACTGGTGGTCACTGGTCAGTCACTAGTATAACTAACTAATACTATCAGCAAAATTCTGCACTCTCTGTCTGAGTACTCCTCCTAAGCTCCAGTAAATGAAGTGTCACTGTCTCACTCTGTCACTAGTATAACTAACTAATACTATCAGCAAAATTCTGCACTCTCTGTCTGAGTACTCCTCCTAAGCTCCAGTAAATGAAGTGTCACTGTCTCACTCTCACTCTCCTATCTATTTCTTCTCTAAACGGAGAGGACGCCAGCCACGTCCTCTCACTATCAATCTCAATGCACGTGTAAAATGGCGGCGACGCGCGGCTCCTTATATAGAATCCGAGTCTCGCGATAGAATCCGAGCCTCGCGAGAATCCGACAGCGTCATGATGACGTTCGGGCGCGCTCGGGTTAACCGAGCAAGGCGGGAAGATCCGAGTCGCTCGGATCCGTGTAAAAAAAGCTGAAGTTCGGGCGGGTTCGGATTCCGAGGAACCGAACCCGCTCATCTCTAGTTAAAATACCACTAGTTGGGATCCCGGACGTCACAATGCCAACGTCGGAATCCCAACTAGCAGTGAATTACCAATGCAAGAATCCCGTCGCCACAGGCTTTTCTCCCTCTACGGGTGTCCACGACACTAGCGCTCGCCCCGCTGCCAGCATACCGGTGGCGAACAGCCCGCTGTTGGTATACTGACGGCCGAGATCCTGGCCGCCGGCTTTTCATACCGATCCCCATGCTACACCTCTGGACAGGGCTTGACTGCACTCATCCCTCAGTCTAATTCACCCTCCTTCCACCACTGGCAGGTGCATGCAGAATCTGTTTACTTGCTTCCCAGAATGGTCAATATAAACTTTTTTTATTTGACATATGTAGATATATTTTCCTGGTTTTATTATTATTATTATTAGTATTAGTATTAGTATTATTAGTATGTTGTTGTTGTTGTTGTTTTTAGTTAAGATATTAACTGCAGAAGCAAAGATGTTTAATGTGACCAGTCAGAGGGCTGCTTGTGAAAGTCTTCTCAGCTGCTTACCTCAAGTAAATGCGCATTTTTATAAAACAAGCTGTGGCAATACAGTTTTTGTAAAACTACAAGTCCCAGCATACTGTGCCATCTATCAGCTGGTAGAGCATGCTGTGGCTTATAGTTTCACAAAACCGTGAGATTTACAGAATGTTCATACCTGTATTTTTCATGTCTAGAATGGTATACGATCGTTAGGTCGACCACACTTAGGTCGACAGTCATTAGGTCGACCAGTATTGGTTGACATGCATTAGGTCGACATGGTCACTAGGTCGACATGTACTAGGTTTACGTGGAAAAAGATCAACATGAGTTTTTCACATTTCTTAAAATTTTTTGAACTTTTTCATACTTTACGATCCACGTGGACTACGATTGGGAACAGTAACCTGTGCTGAGGGCAGCGGTAGCGGAGCGAGGCACCTTGCCCGAAGCTTGGCGAGCGAAGCGAGCCATGCGAGGGGACACGGTGCACTAATTCGGGTTCCCGGTCACTTGACAAAGAAAACGAAACCAAAATTTAAAATAAAACTCATGTCGACCTTTCTTCATGTCGACCTTTCTTCATGTCAACCTAATGACCATGTCGACATATGTCAGGTGTCAACCTATTCACTGTCGACCAATAGTGGTTGACCTAATGACTGTCGACCTAAGTGTGGTCGACCCTATGAACCATACCCTCTAGAATAACCTCTTCCTTTCATGCACCTGAGAAGGATTATTAAATTGATTGAGCAGCTACCATTTTATATTGATGTTCTGAGAGACATGGATGGGGTCAACATATTTGGTGGGCATGCTGATCCTTGTAGTTCCATTTGGAGGATCTAGTGGTGATTTCACGTGAGCTGGCTTTCAATTTCGATATTATCATGCTATTATCATGTAGTATAACAAAATGCAATTACATGACCCAGAGTGGGTGCTATTATCACATAGTGTTAGGGACGTCCAGTAACAGAGATACCTTGATGTGGCCTGGTGGCTTAATCATATCTTTGCAAATATATGTAACTGAGATCTCTGTATTTCTTTTATTATGTAGTATACAATTCTCATTGCTGATACTTCTGAACGTGATGAGGGACCATTTTTTTCTTGTGCAGAATAACCTCTCCCTTTCATGTACCTGAGAAGGATTAATAAATTGATTAAGCAGCTACTATTCTATATTGCTGTGTAAAGCTCATCCTCGATGCCTATTAAATGCACTTTGATGCTGATAATGCACTCTACACAAGCAATTGCGTAAACGTACTCTATAAAAGCAAGGAAGAAGTATGTTTTCCCTAGGCATCAACTAACATTTATTTTTCAATGCGGTCTGCAAAAGCCCTTAGTGCAAACCTGTTTCATGAAGCTAATGTAGTGTATCCAGTGGTTCTCGGCTGCCTGATTTCACTGGCTGAGCACTGAGATCTTCTGGTACATTTGTTCAGAAACTATTTTCACAGTTAGTTAATCTCGGACTTCATTTACTTTTTCATCTACATTGTTTAAGGGCCTGTACTGGATTTTCACAGTAACCAAGTAGTAATGTTCTGATTGCTAACAGACATTCAGTGGGGGAGATGTATCATGCAGTGTAAAGAGTGGAGAAGTGCACAAGTGGAGAAGTTGCCAACAGAAACCAATCAATGAGCTAATGCTCAACCTACATATACTGTAGTTGCTGGAGACTGAAAAGTTTAACATGTCCTAGTCTTACAAAAAAAGTACCTTAGGCTATTCATTAATTTCACAATTGGGCACACCGTAAAGGACCATCACAAGTTTCCCCTTACTTAGTTACCTAATCAGTCAGAATGTCTTGAAGACTCATGAACTGCACTGAACTCTCCCAGTCTCCCAAAAAGTTGAGCAGCCTCCCGAATCCAACCACTTTTCCAGTGATGTGGACACTTTGGGAGATCAATTACACATATTGTGTTGAATTGCATCAATGTGGCCCTGACCCCCACTGCTCATGCAGCCATTGAGCTGCAATCAGATAGCCAGGCCACAATGTTGGAATTACCCGCACTACGCCCCGCACCTCCCACCTGTGCCTGCTGTAAGGATTTAGAAAAATATCAGCAAGTATGATTTAACCACTTCTGTCTCTCTCACTGTTGAGCAGTGATATCATGCACAGCTCTGCTAGGATGACAAGGGAATGGAGAAAAAAGATAATTAGAAGTCTAGTGAGTCTTTAACACAGAGGTGTACAACCTGTTGCTCAGGACCCTAAATAAAATACATAATGAAACAAAAATTAAGGAGACCAAACATAATTGAATAAATTGTTACACTAATACTTTTATTCATTTATTTACTAATTCATAAAGTCTTAAAGGATGTTCCTTAGGGCCCCATTTATCAACACATTTTATCAAACGCAGAGAGTTTTAAAATTTGTTGCATATAATTAATGGTGCTCCAGCCAATCAGCTCCTAACAGTTAAAATTCTGCGAAGGTATTTGCCCGTCTATGCCGATTATCCGCCTTCAGGCAGATGGCTGACCCAACCACTGTTTTTCCTTTCACATCCATTATCAAAGGTATTGGACCTTAGACCCTTCCCATACTGGGCAGGGCTGTTGAGAGCTGAGCAGGGCACAGTAAGGGAAGGGCAAATCTGGGAGCATTCCCAAGCCCCCTCAGTAGCTGACTCAGACCCCCATCAGTCCCCTCCAACAAGCCCTGGTATGGGTAATCAGTTTCCTGCCCCCTCTTGCCCCCCTGAAGCTCTGTGCAAAAGTTCCATCAGAAACTGGCACCCCATCTATAAACACACACTCCTAAAGTCTGCCTACATGCCCATGACTCTCCCATGTCAATGCAATCCATGCATCGACATGGTAACCACCCAGTTACAGCCCAGAAACATCCATTGCATGCAAAGAGAAATGTGAAAGAAACAGATGGATAACTCCATCCAAACTGTATACATAGTACTGGGCATGTGATTGTTTTCTATGGTGCATGTGCAGTTTACAGATATCTAGCAAATCTGTCTGCATTTGAACCTGCATTCAACTCAATATACATCATACTTGCCTACTCTCCCGGATTGGCCAGGAGGCTCCCGAAAATCAGGTGACGCTCCTGGCCCCCCAGAAAAGTAGGCAAGCCTTCCAGTGCCGGCCGCAGACCCCCCCCACCTTGCACCGCTCGAGAAAATGGGCAGTCTAGGGAGGCCAATGACGCGATTCATAGTGAATTGTGTCATCGTAGCTCTGCCCCCCACTTTGCAATGCTGGAAATGTGAGCATTCAACTGGATAACAGCTCCATGCCCCCAGACCGTCCCCTTTTTCAGAGTCCCGCCCCCTTTTTCAGAGCCCTGCCCCCTGTTCAGCTGACCTGGCTTCTCCCAGCCTGAAAGTCTGCAACCCTGATAGATATGTATATATATATATATATATATATATATATACACACACACACACACACACACACACACACACACACACACACACACACGTGTGTGTGTGTATATATATATATATATATATATATATAAGAAGGCTCTCTGGAGACATCAATGTTAGCAAAGTAGCAAACGTGTATTGAAAAACGTCAGGTCGAGTACTTTCGGGGCCAGCGCCCCGTCCTCAGGACCACGCGTTTTGTATTCGTGTGGTCCTGAGGACGGGGCGCTGGCACCGAAAGTACTCGACCTGACTTTTTTCAATACACGTTTGCTACTTTGCTAACATTGATGTCTCCAGAGTGCCTTCTTATATGGATTTATGTTTTACTTGATGTGGCACCGGAGCAAATTGCACTTTTAGTGGAGTGCCGGCAGTATATGGTTCTATATATATATATATATATATACTGTATATATATATAATTTGGCATACTACTGATTTCATATGACAATGACAAAGCTTTCATAGGAGATTACAGTTTCTTCTAAACATATATTTTATTAGGATTGTTTGTACCCATTGATACACAGTTTACTAGTATTCATGCTTTTATCTTCTGTATAGAAAAATCTGTTTATCTTTTCGGAAGGCTTGCTGTATTCCCATGAATTAGTGCCTACAGGTGTGTTTCACTATTTTTACATATAATTTTTCTTACCAATTTTACCTTTTATCGCTCACGCAACAAAAATGAAAGTACTGTCAGCACCTGTATTGCTTAGCAGCCTGATGTATATATTAAATTAAAGTTTATATAATCTGGTTTAAGGCTTAAAGCCAAACCAACCAATGTAATTTAAGGTTGTCTTAAATCAGGGAAAAATATATAATAGTTTGGTTTAAATTAGGTTAGGAATTGGCAAAATAGTCATAAATCTCAAATTGACTTAAAAGATTCACAAGCAAGACCTATTGTTTTTACAAGAATGTTATAAGCAAACGCTTCACGTCTGCCAGATATGACATCAGAACAAAATAGTTTTATTATAGTTCAAGTAAATTTTAGATAGATAGATAGATAGATAGATAGGATCATAAATCCATGGACGGTGCTAAGAATGGGCAAACCTACTCTAGATGGTTTGTTTATGGGGTGCCTAAAACACTAAGGGCTGATTGGCTAATGCGTTATCACCTTCCACTTATCACTGCTTTTTCCTCGGAAACCGAACCCCCCCGAACTTCACCCATTTTACACGGGTCCGAGGCATACTCGGATTCTCCCGTATGGCTCGGTAAACTCGAGCGCGCCCGAACGTCATCATCACGCTGTCGGATTCTCGCGAGATTCGGATTCTATATAAGCAGCCGCGCGTCGCCGCCATTTTCACTCGTGCATTGGAAATGTTAGGGAGAGGACGTGGCTGGCGTCCTCTCAGTTTATTAATGTTGATGCAAATGTTTGTGCTTATTGCTTAATTGTGGGTACTGGGGAGCAGCTGTATTATATAGGAGGAGTACAGTGCAGAGTTTTGCTGACAGTGACCACCAGTATACGTTGTCTGCCTGAAAAACACTCCATATCTGTGCTCAGTGTGCTGCATATATCTGTGCTCACACTGCTTTATTGTGGGGACTGGGGACCACCAATATATTATATAGGAGGAGTACAGTGCAGAGTTTTGCTGACAGTGACCACCAGTATACATTGTCTGCCTGAAAAACACTCCATATCTGTGCTCAGTGTGCTGCATATATCTGTGCTCACACTGCTTTATTGTGGGGACTGGGGACCAGCAGTATTATATAGGAGGAGTACAGTGCAGAGTTTTGCTGACAGTGACCACCAGTATACGTTGTCTGCCTGAAAAACACTCCATATCTGTGCTCAGTGTGCTGCATATATCTGTGCTCACACTGCTTTATTGTGGGGACTGGGGACCACCAGTATATTATATAGGAGGAGTACAGTGCAGAGTTTTGCTGACCAGTGACCACCAGTATACGTTGTCTGCCTGAAAAACACTCCATATCTGTGCTCAGTGTGCTGCATATATCTGTGCTCACACTGCTTTATTGTGGGGACTGGGGACCAGCAGTATTATATAGGAGGAGTACAGTGCAGAGTTTTGCTGACAGTGACTACCAGTATATATAGCAGTACGGTACGGAAGGCCACTGCTCTACCTACCTCTGTGTCGTCAAGTATACTATCCATCTAGATTCTATACCTGTGGTGCATTTTAGTTTTGCAGTTTGCTGACAGTGACCACCAGTATATATAGCAGTACGGTACGGAAGGCCACTGCTCTACCTACCTCTGTGTCGTCAAGTATACTATCCATCTAGATTCTATACCTGTGGTGCATTTTAGTTTTGCAGTTTGCTGACAGTGACCACCAGTATATATAGCAGTACGGTAGGGAAGGCCACTGCTCTACCTACCTCTGTGTCGTCAAGTATACTATCCATCTAGATTCTATACCTGTGGTGCATTTTAGTTTTGCAGTTTGCTGAGAGTGACCACTAGTATATATAGCAGTACGGTATGGAAGGCCACTGCTCTACCTACCTCTGTGTCGTCAAGTATACTATCCATCTAGATTCTATACCTGTGGTGCATTTTAGTTTTGCAGTTTGCTGACAGTGACCACCAGTATATGTAGCAGTACGGTACGGAAGGCCACTGCTCTACATACCTCTGTGTCGTCAAGTATACTATCCATCTAGATTCTATACCTGTGGTGCATTTTAGTTTTGCAGTTTGCTGACAGTGACCACCAGTATATATAGCAGTACGGTAGGGAAGGCCACTGCTCTACCTACCTCTGTGTCGTCAAGTATACTATCCATCTAGATTCTATACCTGTGGTGCATTTTAGTTTTGCAGTTTGCTGACAGTGACCACCAGTATATATAGCAGTACAGTACGGAAGGCCACTGCTCTACATACCTCTGTGTCATCAAGTATACTATCCATCTAGATTCTATACCTGTGGTGCATTTTAGTTTTGCAGTTTGCTGACAGTGACCACCAGTATATATAGCAGTACGGTAGGGAAGGCCACTGCTCTACCTACCTCTGTGTCGTCAAGTATACTATCCATCTAGATTCTATACCTGTGGTGCATTTTAGTTTTGCAGTTTGCTGAGAGTGACCACCAGTATATATAGCAGTACGGTACGGAAGGCCACTGCTCTACCTACCTCTGTGTCATCAAGTATACTATCCATCTAGATTCTATACCTGTGGTGCATTTTAGTTTTGCAGATTGCTGACAGTGACCACCAGTATATATAGCAGCACGGTACGGAAGGCCACTGCTCTACCTACCTCTGTGTCGTCAAGTATACTATCCATCCATACCTGTGGTGCATTTCAGTTGTGCGCAGTATATATAGTAGTAGGCCATTGCTATTGATACTGGCATATAATTCCACACATTAAAAAATGGAGAACAAAAATGTGGAGGTTAAAATAGGGAAAGATCAAGATCCACTTCCACCTCATGCTGAAGCTGCTGCCACTAGTCATGGCCGAGACGATGAAATGCCATCAACGTCGTCTGCCAAGGCCGATGCCCAATGTCTTAGTAGAGAGCATGTAAAATCCAAAAAACAAAAGTTCAGTTAAATTACCCAAAAATCAAAATAAAAAGCGTCTGATGAGAAGCGTAAACTTGCCAATATGCCATTTACGACACGGAGTGGCAAGGAACGGCTGAGGCCTTGGCCTATGTTCATGGCTAGTGGTTCAGATTCACATGAGGATGGAAGCACTCATCCTCTCGCTAGAAAACTGCAGTGCCACTCCTAGATGGGCCAGGTGTTTGTGTCGGCCACTTGGGTCGCTTAGCTTAGTCACACAGCTACCTCATTGCACCTCTTTTTTTCTTTGCATCATGTGCTGTTTGGGGACTATTTTTTTAAATCTGCCATCCTGTCTGACACTGCAGTGCCACTCCTAGATGGGCCAGGTGTTTGTGTCGGCCACTTGTGTCGCTTAGCTTAGTCACACAGCGACCTTGGAGCGCCTCTTTTTTTCTTTGCATCATGTGCTGTTTGGGGACAATTTTTTTGAAGTGCCATCCTGTCTGACACTGCAGTGCCACTCATAGATGGGCCAGGTGTTTGTGTCGGCCACTTGTGTCGCTTAGCTTAGTCACACAGCGACCTTGGTGCGTCTCTTTTTTTCATTGCATCATGTGCTGTTTGGGGACAATTTTTTTGAAGTGCCATCCTGTCTGACACTGCAGGGCCACTCCTAGATGGGCCAGGTGTTTGTGTCGGCCACTTGTGTCGCTTAGCTTAGTCACACAGCGACCTTGGTGCGTCTCTTTTTTTCTTTGCATCATGTGCTGCTTGGGGACTATTTTTTTGAAGTGCCATCCTGTCTGACACTGCAGTGCCACTCCTAGATGGGCCAGGTGTTTGTGTCGGCCACTTGTGTCGCTTAGCTTAGTCACACAGCGACCTTGGTGCGCCACTTTTTTTCTTTGCATCATGTGCTGTTTGGGGACTATTTTTTTGAAGTGCCATCCTGCCTGACACTGCAGTGCCACTCCTAGATGGGCCAGGTGTTTGTGTCGGCCACTTGTGTCGCTTAGCTTAGCCATCCAGCGACCTCGGTGCAAATTTTAGGACTAAAAATAATATTGTGAGGTGTGAGGTGTTCAGAATAGACTGAAAATGAGTGGAAATTATGGTTATTGAGGTTAATAATACTATGGGATCAAAATGACCCCCAAATTCTATGATTGAAGCTGTTTTTGAGGGGTTTTTGTAAAAAAACACCCGAATTCAAAGCACACCCGAATCCGACAAAAAATTTTCAGGGAGGTTTTGCCAAAACGCGTCCGAATCCACAACACGGCCGCGGAACCGAATCCAAAACCAAAACACAAGACCCGAAAAATTTCTAATATATATACACTGCTCAAAAAAATAAAGGGAACACTACAATAACACATCCTAGATCTGAATGAATTAAATATTCTTAATAAATACTTTGTTCTTTACATAGTTGAATGTGCTGACAACAAAATCACACAAAAATTATCAATGGAAATCAAATTTATTAACCCATGGAGGTCTGGATTTGGAGTCACACTCAAAATTAAAGTGGAAAAACACTACAGGCTGATCCAACTTTGATGTAATGTCCTTAAAACAAGTCAAAATGAGGCTCAGTAGTGTGTGTGGCCTCCACGTGCCTGTATGACCTCCCTACAACGCCTGGGCATGCTCCTGATGAGGTGGCAGATGGTCTCCTGAGGGATCTCCTCCCATACCTGGACTAAAGCATCCGTCAACTCCTGGACAGTCTGTGGTGCAACGTGGCGTTGGTGGATGGAGCGAGACGAGATGTCCCAAATATGCTCAATTGGATTCAGGTCTGGGGAATGGGCGGGCCAATCCATAGCATCAATGCATTGTCTTGCATTAGGAGGAACCCAGGCCCAACCGCACCAGCATATGGTCTCACAAGGGGTCTGAGGATCTCATCTCGGTACCTAATGGCAGTCAGGCTACCTCTGGCGAGCACATGGAGGGCTGTGTGGCCCCCCAAAGAAATGCCACCCCACACCATTACTGACCCACTGCCAAACCGGTCATGCTGGAGGATGTTGCAGGCAGCAGAACTTTCTCCTTGGTGTCTCCAGACTCTGTCACATCTGTCACATGTGCTCAGTGAGAACCTGCTTTCATCTGTGAAGAGCACAGGGCGCCAGTGGCGAATTTGCCAATCTTGGTGTTCTCTGGCAAATGCCAAACATCCTGCATGGTGTTGGGCTGTTAGCACAACCCCCACCTGTGGACGTCGGGCCCTTATACCACCCTCATGGATAATCTACAAAGGGGTAGTTCCGCAACAGGTTATTAGTGCAGATATTGACCAGCGACAGGTCTTTATCTGTGACCGACTTTAAAATAATTATATACACAGTATGTGCTAATCACTCGTCGGTGGTGCTCCCAGAGTCAATAGATTAAGGCAACAAAACAAGAGAAGAGAAGGACTCTTTGTTGGGGCACTCTTAGTCAAAAAATTATTAGACACTAAAACTTAACTTTTAATAAATATAATAAAAATCTAGTGACTCAAGAATGAAAATCGTGAACAGAAATATTCATGCATATCGCTCATGCATATCGCTCAATGCTTCTATTATAGGAATATATATGAAAATTGCCTGGGTGAAAATTATTTGTAATTAATATTTTAACTGGGACAGACCTGTCTATAATTTGAGACAGGATATAGTTGTAGTCCCCGAGGAATACTACCTATGTTCAGTTTTTTTAGATATTGTAAATATTCTTAAAAGAGAAAAATTAAAGGCAATGTGATCTATAAATGTTGCCTTAAGGGGTCCTTAAACACCTACTGTTCTATATTTAGGCAGTGGTGTTACCGGGAAGGCTTTTACTTGATTAAACAGTGTATTGTTCGACTTTATGCAATAGATAGAAGTCTGAAAATACGATATTTGAAATAAAAGGCATTTACATATTCGGCAGTAACACAGTAATGCAGTAGATAGAGATTTGAGAAAACAGTATTATACATTTTATATGGAAATATATTGAGATGAAAGAATTATATACGGCATATTTTGTAGTAATACAGTAAAGACCTAATATTCAAAATACAGATAAGAGAAAGAAAGCATTGAAAAAAAGGAGAAGGGGGTGTGTCTTACTTCTGCTGTTCAGCTGGGTTGTTTACTGCACCTGGTGTTCGCTGTTGGTCCCCCACACAGTTACTGACCAGGCCTACCACAGATTTGCTTCCAAGATCGGACGAGATCAGGCGTATCCTGTGGAGTATGGCCGTAATCTGCTGAATGAGAGAGTATGACTACCAAAGTGCTTCTGCTGTCCAAATTAGTGGATGAGAGAGCATGGAAAAATAGAAGTATGGTAAGCTCTATAATATTGCCATAATTTGTAGTATACCCAAGTAAGCTTTTATAGTGAGATAGATATATCCAAGAAGAACTTGATGCTCTCCGCTATTTTTAAACTAAAGGTATTTTCTTTTTGTCAAGTAAAAAATCTAGTGTCTTTAAGAGACACACTGATAAATTAATGCTAATTTGATGTCTCAAAAGCAGAGTGTTCTTTGCATGCTTAGAGAGTCATATTTTAGCTGGTGAGATTAATGTCATTTATCCGTATTTACGTATGAAACAAATACCCAGAAATATGATGTGAGTATCAAAGATGCGCTGAAATTCAAAATACTAAATACTGACAAGCTGTAATCACTTGATTATTGTGCAAATATTGCATATAGTCACACTGCATATAATGTGAGTATCAGAAATGCTCTAAAATTCAAAAAATGGAAAGTATGAAAATATTGCAAAAAAATATGATACGAATATCAAAGATGCTCTAAATTCAAAATATTAACAAGCTGCAATCACTTAATTATTTGTACAAATATTGCATGTAGTCACACTGCATTAATTTTAACAGATTGCTGAATAGATATGAACAAATATAGTTGTATTGAAAATTAATAGAAATTATACTTAATATAGAAATGATACATTATAAATTTAGTAGCCCAAAAAGGGGCGCTTACTGAACCGGTAAATCCCTTAGTGTGGGAGTGGGCTGCGCAGTCCCACAAAGTCCCACTAACCAAACGGCCCGTTTCACCTATCCATAGGCTTGTTCACTGGTTCACATTGCCTTTAATTTTTCTCTTTTAAGAATATTTACAATATCTAAAAAAACTGAACATAGGTAGTATTCCTCGGGGACTACAACTATATCCTGTCTCAAATTATAGACAGGTCTGTCCCAGTTAAAATATTAATTACAAATAATTTTCACCCAGGCAATTTTCATATATATTCCTATAATAGAAGCATTGAGCGATATGCATGAGCGATATGCATGAATATTTCTGTTCACGATTTTCATTCTTGAGTCACTAGATTTTTATTATATTTATTAAAAGTTAAGTTTTAGTGTCTAATAATTTTTTGACTAAGAGTGCCCCAACAAAGAGTCCTTCTCTTCTCTTGTTTTGTTACCACCCTCATGGAGTCTGTTTCTGATCTTTTGAGTAGACACATGCTCATTTGAGGCTTGCTGGAGGTCATTTTGCAGGGCTCTGGCAATGCTCCTCCTGTTCCTCCTTGCACAAAGACGGAGGTAGTGGTCCTGCTGCTGGGTTGTTGCCCTCCTACGGCCTCCTCCACGTCTCCTGATGTCCTGGCCTGTCTCCTGGTAGCGCCTCCATGCTCTGGACACTACGCTGACCGACACAGCAAACCTTCTTGCCACAGCTCGCATTGATGTGCCATCCTGGATGAGCTGCACTACCTGAGCCACTTGTGTGGGTTGTAGAATCCGTCTCATGCTACCACTAAAGTGAAAGCACCACCAGCTTTCAAAAGTGACCAAAACATCAGCCAGAAAGCATAGGAGCTGAGAAGTGGTCTGTGGTCACCACCTGCAGAACAACTCCTTTATTGGGGGTGTCTTGCTAATTGCCTATAATTTCTACCTGTTGTCTATTCCATTTGCACAACAGCATGTGAATTGATTGTCAATCAGTGTTGCTTCCTAAGTGGACAGTTTTATTTCACAGAAGTGTGATTGACTTGGAGTTACATTGTGTTGTTTAAGTGTTCCCTTTATTTTTTTCAGCAGTGTGTATATATATATATATATATATATATATATATATACTAGAGATGAGCGGGTTCTGAATCCGAACCCGCCCGAACTTAAGGTTTTTTACACGGGTCCGAGCAGGCTCGGATCTTCCCGCCTTGCTCGGCTAACCCGAGCGCGCCCGAACGTCATCATCACGCTGTCGGATTCTCGCGAGGCTCGGATTCTATCGCGAGACTCGGATTCTATATAAGGAGCCGCGCGTCGCCGCCATTTTCACATGTGCATTGAGAGTCATAGGGAGAGGACGTGGCTGGCGTCCTCTCCGTTTAGAGAAGAGAGAGACACAGTATTTTCGGGGAGCATTATTAGGAGGAGTACTACTGTATACTACTATACTACTTGCTGAAGTGATATTTATAGATTAGATAGTGTGACTGTAAGTGTATTATCTGACTTGTGGGGGAGACACTGACAGTGGGGAGCAGTTAGAGTCTGAGAGCAGGACTCAGGAGTACATATAACGTACAGTGCACACTTTTGCTGCCAGAGTCAGTGCCACACTGCCATTGTTGTGACCACACTGACCACCAGTATAATAATATATTTTGTGATTGTCTGCTTAGGCCTCGGAGTACTAGTTGCAAGTTGCAACGTGACCTGTCCTCAAGTGACCACCAGTTTAATAATCAATCACCACCAGTTTAATATATATATATATATATATATACATATATAATTGTATATAATATATATATATATATATAATATTGTATACCACCTACCCGTGGTTTTTTTTTTCATTCTTCTTTATACATACTACTATAGTAGCTTACTGTAGCAGTCTGCGGTGCTGTGGTGACCTGACAGTGTCCAGCAGGTCCGTCATCAGTCATTACATAATAAATATATATAGTACCTGTCCGGCTGCAGTACTAGTGATATTATATTGATTTCATCTCATTATCAATAATTTATCATCCAGTCTAGACTCTATATTAGCAGCAGACACAGTATGTTAGTCCACGGCTGTAGCTACCTCTGTGTCGGCACTCGGCAGTCCATCCATAATTGTATACCACCTACCCGTGGTTTTTTTTTTCTTTCTTCTTTGTACATACTACTATAGAGTATAGTAGCTTACTGTAGCAGTCTGCGGTGCTGCTGAGCTGACAGTGTCCAGCAGGTCCGTCATCAGTCATCATTACCTAATAAATATATTGTCTACCTGTCCGGCTGCAGTACTAATGATATTATATATACAATACATACATATATATATTGATTTCATCTCATTATCAATCATCCAGTCTATATTAGCAGCAGACACAGTACGTTAGTCCACGGCTGTAGCTACCTCTGTGTCGGCACTCAGCAGTCCATCCATAATTGTATACCACCTACCCGTGGTTTTTTTTTTTCTTTCTTCTTTGTACATACTACTATAGTATAGTAGCTTACTGTAGCAGTCTGCGGTGCTGCTGAGCTGACAGTGTCCAGCAGGTCCGTCATCAGTCATCATTACCTAATAAATATATTATCTACCTGTCCGGCTGCAGTACTAGTGATATTATATATACATACATATATATATTGATTTCATCTCATTATCAATCATCCAGTCTATATTAGCAGCAGACACAGTACGTTAGTCCACGGCTGTAGCTACCTCTGTGTCGGCACTCGGCAGTCCATCCATAATTGTATACCACCTACCCGTGTTTTTTTTTTTCTTTCTTCTTTGTACATACTACTATAGAGTATAGTAGCTTACTGTAGCAGTCTGCGGTGCTGCTGAGCTGACAGTGTCCAGCAGGTCCGTCATCAGTCATCATTACCTAATAAATATATTATCTACCTGTCCGGCTGCAGTACTAGTGATATTATATATACATACATATATATATATTGATTTCATCTCATTATCAATCATCCAGTCTATATTAGCAGCAGACACAGTACGTTAGTCCACGGCTGTAGCTACCTCTGTGTCGGCACTCAGCAGTCCATCCATAATTGTATACCACCTACCCGTGGTTTTTTTTTTTTCTTTCTTCTTTGTACATACTACTATAGTATAGTAGCTTACTGTAGCAGTCTGCGGTGCTGCTGAGCTGACAGTGTCCAGCAGGTCCGTCATCAGTCATCATTACCTAATAAATATATTATCTACCTGTCCGGCTGCAGTACTAGTGATATTATATATACATACATATATATATTGATTTCATCTCATTATCAATCATCCAGTCTATATTAGCAGCAGACACAGTACGTTAGTCCACGGCTGTAGCTACCTCTGTGTCGGCACTCGGCAGTCCATCCATAATTGTATACCACCTACCCGTGGTTTTTTTTTTTCTTTCTTCTTTGTACATACTACTATAGAGTATAGTAGCTTACTGTAGCAGTCTGCGGTGCTGCTGAGCTGACAGTGTCCAGCAGGTCCGTCATCAGTCATCATTACCTAATAAATATATTATCTACCTGTCCGGCTGCAGTACTAGTGATATTATATATACATACATATATATATATTGATTTCATCTCATTATCAATCATCCAGTCTATATTAGCAGCAGACACAGTACGTTAGTCCACGGCTGTAGCTACCTCTGTGTCGGCACTCAGCAGTCCATCCATAATTGTATACCACCTACCCGTGGTTTTTTTTTTTTCTTTCTTCTTTGTACATACTACTATAGTATAGTAGCTTACTGTAGCAGTCTGCGGTGCTGCTGAGCTGACAGTGTCCAGCAGGTCCGTCATCAGTCATCATTACCTAATAAATATATTATCTACCTGTCCGGCTGCAGTACTAGTGATATTATATATACATACATATATATATATTGATTTCATCTCATTATCATCCAGTCTATATTAGCAGCAGACACAGTACGGTAGTCCACGGATGTAGCTACCTCTGTGTCGGCACTCGGCAGTCCATCCATAAGTATACTAGTATCCATCCATCTCCATTGTTTACCTGAGGTGCCTTTTAGTTGTGCCTATTAAAATATGGAGAACAAAAATGTTGAGGTTCCAAAATTAGGGAAAGATCAAGATCCACTTCCACCTCGTGCTGAAGCTGCTGCCACTAGTCATGGCCGAGACGATGAAATGCCAGCAACGTCGTCTGCCAAGGCCGATGCCCACTGTCATAGTACAGAGCATGTCAAATCCAAAACACCAAATATCAGTAAAAAAAGGACTCCAAAACCTAAAATAAAATTGTCGGAGGAGAAGCGTAAACTTGCCAATATGCCATTTACCACACGGAGTGGCAAGGAACGGCTGAGGCCCTGGCCTATGTTCATGGCTAGTGGTTCAGCTTCACATGAGGATGGAAGCACTCAGCCTCTCGCTAGAAAACTGAAAAGACTCAAGCTGGCAAAAGCACCGCAAAGAACTGTGCGTTCTTCGAAATCCCAAATCCACAAGGAGAGTCCAATTGTGTCGGTTGCGATGCCTGACCTTCCCAACACTGGACGTGAAGAGCATGCGCCTTCCACCATTTGCACGCCCCCTGCAAGTGCTGGAAGGAGCACCTGCAGTCCAGTTCCTGATAGTCAGATTGAAGATGTCAGTGTTGAAGTACACCAGGATGAGGAGGATATGGGTGTTGCTGGCGCTGGGGAGGAAATTGACCAGGAGGATTCTGATGGTGAGGTGGTTTGTTTAAGTCAGGCACCCGGGGAGACACCTGTTGTCCGTGGGAGGAATATGGCCGTTGACATGCCTGGTGAAAATACCAAAAAAATCAGCTCTTCGGTGTGGAGGTATTTCAACAGAAAAGCGGACAACAGGTGTCAAGCCGTGTGTTGCCTTTGTCAAGCTGTAATAAGTAGGGGTAAGGACGTTAACCACCTCGGAACATCCTCCCTTATACGTCACCTGCAGCGCATTCATAATAAGTCAGTGACAAGTTCAAAAACTTTGGGCGACAGCGGAAGCAGTCCACTGACCAGTAAATCCCTTCCTCTTGTAACCAAGCTCACGCAAACCACCCCACCAACTCCCTCAGTGTCAATTTCCTCCTTCCCCAGGAATGCCAATAGTCCTGCAGGCCATGTCACTGGCAATTCTGACGAGTCCTCTCCTGCCTGGGATTCCTCCGATGCATCCTTGCGTGTAACGCCTACTGCTGCTGGCGCTGCTGTTGTTGCTGCTGGGAGTCGATGGTCATCCCAGAGGGGAAGTCGTAAGCCCACTTGTACTACTTCCAGTAAGCAATTGACTGTCCAACAGTCCTTTGCGAGGAAGATGAAATATCACAGCAGTCATCCTGCTGCAAAGCGGATAACTGAGGCCTTGACAACTATGTTGGTGTTAGACGTGCGTCCGGTATCCGCCGTTAGTTCACAGGGAACTAGACAATTTATTGAGGCAGTGTTCCCCCGTTACCAAATACCATCTAGGTTCCACTTCTCTAGGCAGGCGATACCGAGAATGTACACGGACGTCAGAAAAAGACTCACCAGTGTCCTAAAAAATGCAGTTGTACCCAATGTCCACTTAACCACGGACATGTGGACAAGTGGAGCAGGGCAGGGTCAGGACTATATGACTGTGACAGCCCACTGGGTAGATGTATGGACTCCCGCCGCAAGAACAGCAGCGGCGGCACCAGTAGCAGCATCTCGCAAACGCCAACTCTTTCCTAGGCAGGCTACGCTTTGTATCACCGCTTTCCAGAATACGCACACAGCTGAAAACCTCTTACGGCAACTGAGGAAGATCATCGCGGAATGGCTTACCCCAATTGGACTCTCCTGTGGATTTGTGGCATCGGACAACGCCAGCAATATTGTGTGTGCATTAAATATGGGCAAATTCCAGCACGTCCCATGTTTTGCACATACCTTGAATTTGGTGGTGCAGAATTTTTTTAAAAACGACAGGGGCGTGCAAGAGATGCTGTCGGTGGCCAGAAGAATTGCGGGACACTTTCGGCGTACAGGCACCACGTACAGAAGACTGGAGCACCACCAAAAACTACTGAACCTGCCCTGCCATCATCTGAAGCAAGAAGTGGTAACGAGGTGGAATTCAACCCTCTATATGCTTCAGAGGTTGGAGGAGCAGCAAAAGGCCATTCAAGCCTATACAATTGAGCACGATATAGGAGGTGGAATGCACCTGTCTCAAGCGCAGTGGAGAATGATTTCAACGTTGTGCAAGGTTCTGATGCCCTTTGAACTTGCCACACGTGAAGTCAGTTCAGACACTGCCAGCCTGAGTCAGGTCATTCCCCTCATCAGGCTTTTGCAGAAGAAGCTGGAGACACTGAAGGAGGAGCTAACACGGAGCGATTCCGCTAGGCATGTGGGACTTGTGGATGGAGCCCTTAATTCGCTTAACAAGGATTCACGGGTGGTCAATCTGTTGAAATCAGAGCACTACATTTTGGCCACCGTGCTCGATCCTAGATTTAAAGCCTACCTTGGATCTCTCTTTCCGGCAGACACAAGTCTGCTGGGGTTGAAAGACCTGCTGGTGAGAAAATTGTCAAGTCAAGCGGAACGCGACCTGTCAACATCTCCTCCTTCACATTCTCCCGCAACTGGGGGTGCGAGGAAAAGGCTCCGAATTCCGAGCCCACCCGCTGGCGGTGATGCAGGGCAGTCTGGAGCGACTGCTGATGCTGACATCTGGTCCGGACTGAAGGACCTGACAACGATTACGGACATGTCGTCTACTGTCACTGCATATGATTCTCTCACCATTGAAAGAATGGTGGAGGATTATATGAGTGACCGCATCCAAGTAGGCACGTCACACAGTCCGTACTTATACTGGCAAGAAAAAGAGTCAATTTGGAGGCCCTTGCACAAACTGGCTTTATTCTACCTAAGTTGCCCTCCCACAAGTGTGTACTCCGAAAGAGTGTTTAGTGCCGCCGCTCACCTTGTCAGCAATCGGCGTACGAGGTTACATCCAGAAAATGTGGAGAAGATGATGTTCATTAAAATGAATTATAATCAATTCCTCCGTGGAGACATTGACCAGCAGCAATTGCCTCCACAAAGTACACAGGGAGCTGAGATGGTGGATTCCAGTGGGGACGAATTGATAATCTGTGAGGAGGGGGATGTACATGGTGATATATCGGAGGATGATGATGAGGTGGACATCTTGCCTCTGTAGAGCCAGTTTGTGCAAGGAGAGATTAATTGCTTCTTTTTTGGTGGGGGTCCAAACCAACCCGTCATTTCAGTCACAGTCGTGTGGCAGACCCTGTCACTGAAATGATGGGTTGGTTAAAGTGTGCATGTCCTGTTTATACAACATAAGGGTGGGTGGGAGGGCCCAAGGACAATTCCATCTTGCACCTCTTTTTTCTTTAATTTTTCTTTGCGTCATGTGCTGTTTGGGGAGGGTTTTTTGGAAGGGACATCCTACGTGACACTGCAGTGCCACTCCTAGATGGGCCCGGTGTTTGTGTCGGCCACTAGGGTCGCTTATCTTACTCACACAGCTACCTCATTGCGCCTCTTTTTTTCTTTGCGTCATGTGCTGTTTGGGGAGGGTTTTTTGGAAGGGACATCCTGCGTGACACTGCAGTGACACTCCTAGATGGGCCCGGTGTTTGTGTCGGCCACTAGGGTCGCTTATCTTACTCACACAGCTACCTCATTGCGCCTCTTTTTTTCTTTGCGTCATGTGCTGTTTGGGGAGGGTTTTTTGGAAGGGACATCCTGCGTGACACTGCAGTGACACTCCTAGATGGGCCCGGTGTTTGTGTCGGCCACTAGGGTCGCTTATCTTACTCACACAGCTACCTCATTGCGCCTCTTTTTTTCTTTGCGTCATGTGCTGTTTGGGGAGGGTTTTTTGGAAGGGACATCCTGCGTGACACTGCAGTGACACTCCTAGATGGGCCCGGTGTTTGTGTCGGCCACTAGGGTCGCTTATCTTACTCACACAGCTACCTCATTGCGCCTCTTTTTTTCTTTGCGTCATGTGCTGTTTGGGGAGGGTTTTTTGGAAGGGACATCCTGCGTGACACTGCAGTGCCACTCCTAGATGGGCCCGGTGTTTGTGTCGGCCACTAGGGTCGCTTATCTTACTCACACAGCTACCTCATTGCGCCTCTTTTTTTCTTTGCGTCATGTGCTGTTTGGGGAGGGTTTTTTGGAAGGGACATCCTGCGTGACACTGCAGTGCCACTCCTAGATGGGCCCGGTGTTTGTGTCGGCCACTAGTGTCGCTTATCTTACTCACACAGCTACCTCATTGCGCCTCTTTTTTTCTTTGCGTCATGTGCTGTTTGGGGAGGGTTTTTTGGAAGGGACATCCTGCGTGACACTGCAGTGACACTCCTAGATGGGCCCGGTGTTTGTGTCGGCCACTAGGGTCGCTTATCTTACTCACACAGCTACCTCATTGCGCCTCTTTTTTTCTTTGCGTCATGTGCTGTTTGGGGAGGTTTTTTTGGAAGGGACATCCTGCGTGACACTGCAGTGACACTCCTAGATGGGCCCGGTGTTTGTGTCGGCCACTAGGGTCGCTTATCTTACTCACACTGCTACCTCATTGCGCCTCTTTTTTTCTTTGCGTCATGTGCTGTTTGGGGAGGGTTTTTTGGAAGGGACATCCTGCGTGACACTGCAGTGACACTCCTAGATGGGCCCGGTGTTTGTGTCGGCCACTAGGGTCGCTTATCTTACTCACACAGCTACCTCATTGCGCCTCTTTTTTTCTTTGCGTCATGTGCTGTTTGGGGAGGGTTTTTTGGAAGGGACATCCTGCGTGACACTGCAGTGCCACTCCTAGATGGGCCCGGTGTTTGTGTCGGCCACTAGGGTCGCTTATCTTACTCACACAGCTACCTCATTGCGCCTCTTTTTTTCTTTGCGTCATGTGCTGTTTGGGGAGGGTTTTTTGGAAGGGACATCCTGCGTGACACTGCAGTGACACTCCTAGATGGGCCCGGTGTTTGTGTCGGCCACTAGGGTCGCTTATCTTACTCACACAGCTACCTCATTGCGCCTCTTTTTTTCTTTGCGTCATGTGCTGTTTGGGGAGGGTTTTTTGGAAGGGACATCCTGCGTGACACTGCAGTGACACTCCTAGATGGGCCCGGTGTTTGTGTCGGCCACTAGGGTCGCTTATCTTACTCACACAGCTACCTCATTGCGCCTCTTTTTTTCTTTGCGTCATGTGCTGTTTGGGGAGGGTTTTTTGGAAGGGACATCCTGCGTGACACTGCAGTGACACTCCTAGATGGGCCCGGTGTTTGTGTCGGCCACTAGGGTCGCTTATCTTACTCACACAGCTACCTCATTGCGCCTCTTTTTTTCTTTGCGTCATGTGCTGTTTGGGGAGGGTTTTTTGGAAGGGACATCCTGCGTGACACTGCAGTGACACTCCTAGATGGGCCCGGTGTTTGTGTCGGCCACTAGGGTCGCTTATCTTACTCACACAGCTACCTCATTGCGCCTCTTTTTTTCTTTGCGTCATGTGCTGTTTGGGGAGGTTTTTTTGGAAGGGACATCCTGCGTGACACTGCAGTGGACACTCCTAGATGGGCCCGGTGTTTGTGTCGGCCACTAGGGTCGCTATCTTACTCACACTGCTACCTCATTGCGCCTCTTTTTTTCTTTGCGTCATGTGCTGTTTGGGGAGGGTTTTTTGGAAGGGACATCCTGCGTGACACTGCAGTGACACTCCTAGATGGGCCCGGTGTTTGTGTCGGCCACTAGGGTCGCTTATCTTACTCACACAGCTACCTCATTGCGCCTCTTTTTTTCTTTGCGTCATGTGCTGTTTGGGGAGGGTTTTTTGGAAGGGACATCCTGCGTGACACTGCAGTGCCACTCCTAGATGGGCCCGGTGTTTGTGTCGGCCACTAGGGTCGCTTATCTTACTCACACAGCTACCTCATTGCGCCTCTTTTTTTCTTTGCGTCATGTGCTGTTTGGGGAGGGTTTTTTTGGAAGGGACATCCTGCGTGACACTGCAGTGACACTCCTAGATGGGCCCGGTGTTTGTGTCGGCCACTAGGGTCGCTTATCTTACTCACACAGCTACCTCATTGCGCCTCTTTTTTTCTTTGCGTCATGTGCTGTTTGGGGAGGTTTTTTGGAAGGGACATCCTGCGTGACACTGCAGTGACACTCCTAGATGGGCCCGGTGTTTGTGTCGGCCACTAGGGTCGCTTATCTTACTCACACAGCTACCTCATTGCGCCTCTTTTTTTCTTTGCGTCATGTGCTGTTTGGGGAGGGTTTTTTGGAAGGGACATCCTGCGTGACACTGCAGTGACACTCCTAGATGGGCCCGGTGTTTGTGTCGGCCACTAGGGTCGCTTATCTTACTCACACAGCTACCTCATTGCGCCTCTTTTTTTTCTTTGCGTCATGTGCTGTTTGGGGAGGGTTTTTTGGAAGGGACATCCTGCGTGACACTGCAGTGACACTCCTAGATGGGCCCGGTGTTTGTGTCGGCCACTAGGGTCGCTTATCTTACTCACACAGCTACCTCATTGCGCCTCTTTTTTTCTTTGCGTCATGTGCTGTTTGGGGAGGTTTTTTGGAAGGGACATCCTGCGTGACACTGCAGTGACACTCCTAGATGGGCCCGGTGTTTGTGTCGGCCACTAGGGTCGCTTATCTTACTCACACTGCTACCTCATTGCGCCTCTTTTTTTCTTTGCGTCATGTGCTGTTTGGGAGGGTTTTTTGGAAGGGACATCCTGCGTGACACTGCAGTGACACTCCTAGATGGGCCCGGTGTTTGTGTCGGCCACTAGGGTCGCTTATCTTACTCACACAGCTACCTCATTGCGCCTCTTTTTTTCTTTGCGTCATGTGCTGTTTGGGGAGGGTTTTTTGGAAGGGACATCCTGCGTGACACTGCAGTGCCACTCCTAGATGGGCCCGGTGTTTGTGTCGGCCACTAGGGTCGCTTATCTTACTCACACAGCTACCTCATTGCGCCTCTTTTTTTCTTTGCGTCATGTGCTGTTTGGGGAGGGTTTTTTGGAAGGGACATCCTGCGTGACACTGCAGTGAAACTCCTAGATGGGCCCGGTGTTTGTGTCGGCCACTAGGGTCGCTTATCTTACTCACACAGCTTACCTCATTGCGCCTCTTTTTTTCTTTGCGTCATGTGCTGTTTGGGGAGGGTTTTTTGGAAGGGACATCCTGCGTGACACTGCAGTGACACTCCTAGATGGGCCCGGTGTTTGTGTCGGCCACTAGGGTCGCTTATCTTACTCACACAGCTACCTCATTGCGCTCTTTTTTTCTTTGCGTCATGTGCTGTTTGGGGAGGGTTTTTTGGAAGGGACATCCTGCGTGACACTGCAGTGACACTCCTAGATGGGCCCGGTGTTTGTGTCGGCCACTAGGGTCGCTTATCTTACTCACACAGCTACCTCATTGCGCCTCTTTTTTTCTTTGCGTCATGTGCTGTTTGGGGAGGGTTTTTTGGAAGGGACATCCTGCGTGACACTGCAGTGACACTCCTAGATGGGCCCGGTGTTTGTGTCGGCCACTAGGGTCGCTTATCTTACTCACACAGCTACCTCATTGCGCCTCTTTTTTCTTTGCGTCATGTGCTGTTTGGGGAGGGTTTTTTGGAAGGGACATCCTGCGTGACACTGCAGTGACACTCCTAGATGGGCCCGGTGTTTGTGTCGGCCACTAGGGTCGCTTATCTTACTCACACAGCTACCTCATTGCGCCTCTTTTTTTCTTTGCGTCATGTGCTGTTTGGGGAGGGTTTTTTGGAAGGGACATCCTGCGTGACACTGCAGTGACACTCCTAGATGGGCCCGGTGTTTGTGTCGGCCACTAGGGTCGCTTATCTTACTCACACAGCTACCTCATTGCGCCTCTTTTTTTCTTTGCGTCATGTGCTGTTTGGGGAGGGTTTTTTGGAAGGGACATCCTGCGTGACACTGCAGTGCCACTCCTAGATGGGCCCCGGTGTTTGTGTCGGCCACTAGGGTCGCTTATCTTACTCACACAGCTACCTCATTGCGCCTCTTTTTTTCTTTGCGTCATGTGCTGTTTGGGGAGGGTTTTTTGGAAGGGACATCCTGCGTGACACTGCAGTGACACTCCTAGATGGGCCCGGTGTTTGTGTCGGCCACTAGGGTCGCTTATCTTACTCACACAGCTACCTCATTGCGCCTCTTTTTTTCTTTGCGTCATGTGCTGTTTGGGGAGGGTTTTTTGGAAGGGACATCCTGCGTGACACTGCAGTGACACTCCTAGATGGGCCCGGTGTTTGTGTCGGCCACTAGGGTCGCTTATCTTACTCACACAGCTACCTCATTGCGCCTCTTTTTTTCTTTGCGTCATGTGCTGTTTGGGGAGGGTTTTTTGGAAGGGACATCCTGCGTGACACTGCAGTGACACTCCTAGATGGGCCCGGTGTTTGTGTCGGCCACTAGGGTCGCTTATCTTACTCACACAGCTACCTCATTGCGCCTCTTTTTTTCTTTGCGTCATGTGCTGTTTGGGGAGGTTTTTTTGGAAGGGACATCCTGCGTGACACTGCAGTGACACTCCTAGATGGGCCCGGTGTTTGTGTCGGCCACTAGGGTCGCTTATCTTACTCCACACTGCTACCTCATTGCGCCTCTTTTTTTCTTTGCGTCATGTGCTGTTTGGGGAGGGTTTTTTGTAAGGGACATCCTGCGTGACACTGCAGTGACACTCCTAGATGGGCCCGGTGTTTGTGTCGGCCACTAGGGTCGCTTATCTTACTCACACAGCTACCTCATTGCGCCTCTTTTTTTCTTTGCGTCATGTGCTGTTTGGGGAGGGTTTTTTGGAAGGGACATCCTGCGTGACACTGCGTGACACTCCTAGATGGGCCCGGTGTTTGTGTCGGCCACTAGGGTCGCTTATCTTACTCACACAGCTACCTCATTGCGCCTCTTTTTTTCTTTGCGTCATGTGCTGTTTGGGGAGGGTTTTTTGGAAGGGACATCCTGCGTGACACTGCAGTGACACTCCTAGATGGGCCCGGTGTTTGTGTCGGCCACTAGGGTCGCTTATCTTACTCACACAGCTACCTCATTGCGCCTCTTTTTTTCTTTGCGTCATGTGCTGTTTGGGGAGGGTTTTTTGGAAGGGACATCCTGCGTGACACTGCAGTGACACTCCTAGATGGGCCCGGTGTTTGTGTCGGCCACTAGGGTCGCTTATCTTACTCACACAGCTACCTCATTGCGCCTCTTTTTTTCTTTGCGTCATGTGCTGTTTGGGGAGGGTTTTTTGGAAGGGACATCTGCGTGACACTGCAGTGACACTCCTAGATGGGCCCGGTGTTTGTGTCGGCCACTAGGGTCGCTTATTCTTACTCACACAGCTACCTCATTGCGCCTCTTTTTTTCTTTGCGTCATGTGCTGTTTGGGAGGGTTTTTTGGAAGGGACATCCTGCGTGACACTGCAGTGACACTCCTAGATGGGCCCGGTGTTTGTGTCGGCCACTAGGGTCGCTTATCTTACTCACACAGCTACCTCATTGCGCCTCTTTTTTTCTTTGCGTCATGTGCTGTTTGGGGAGGTTTTTTTGGAAGGGACATCCTGCGTGACACTGCAGTGACACTCCTAGATGGGCCCGGTGTTTGTGTCGGCCACTAGGGTCGCTTATCTTACTCACACTGCTACCTCATTGCGCCTCTTTTTTCTTTGCGTCATGTGCTGTTTGGGAGGGTTTTTTGGAAGGGACATCCTGCGTGACACTGCAGTGACACTCCTAGATGGGCCCGGTGTTTGTGTCGGCCACTAGGGTCGCTTATCTTACTCACACAGCTACCTCATTGCGCCTCTTTTTTTCTTTGCGTCATGTGCTGTTTGGGGAGGGTTTTTGAAGGGACATCCTGCGTGACACTGCAGTGACACTCCTAGATGGGCCCGGTGTTTGTGTCGGCCACTAGGGTCGCTTATCTTACTCACACATCTACCTCATTGCGCCTCTTTTTTTCTTTGCGTCATGTGCTGTTTGGGAGGTTTTTTTTGGAAGGGACATCCTGCGTGACACTGCAGTGACACTCCTAGATGGGCCCGGTGTTTGTGTCGGCCACTAGGGTCGCTTATCTTACTCACACTGCTACCTCATTGCGCCTCTTTTTTTCTTTGCGTCATGTGCTGTTTGGGGGGGTTTTTGGAAGGGACATCCTGGCGTGACACTGCAGTGACACTCTAGATGGGCCCGGTGTTTGTGTCGGCCACTAGGGTCGCTTATCTTACTCACACAGCTACCTCATTGCGCCTCTTTTTTCTTTGCGTCATGTGCTGTTTGGGAGGGTTTTTTGGAAGGGACATCCTGCGTGACACTGCAGTGCCACTCCTAGATGGGCCCGGTGTTTGTGTCGGCCACTAGGGTCGCTTATCTTACTCACACAGCTACCTCATTGCGCCTCTTTTTTTCTTTGCGTCATGTGCTGTTTGGGGAGGGTTTTTGGAAGGGACATCCTGCGTGACACTGCAGTGACACTCCTAGATGGGCCCGGTGTTTGTGTCGGCCACTAGGGTCGCTTATCTTACTCACACAGCTACCTCATTGCGCCTCTTTTTTTCTTTGCGTCATGTGCTGTTTGGGGAGGGTTTTTTGGAAGGGACATCCTGCGTGACACTGCAGTGACACTCCTAGATGGGCCCGGTGTTTGTGTCGGCCACTAGGGTCGCTTATCTTACTCACACAGCTACCTCATTGCGCCTCTTTTTTTCTTTGCGTCATGTGCTGTTTGGGGAGGGTTTTTTGGAAGGGACATCCTGCGTGACACTGCAGTGACACTCCTAGATGGGCCCGGTGTTTGTGTCGGCCACTAGGGTCGCTTATCTTACTCACACAGCTACCTCATTGCGCCTCTTTTTTTCTTTGCGTCATGTGCTGTTTGGGGAGGTTTTTTTGGAAGGGACATCCTGCGTGACACTGCAGTGACACTCCTAGATGGGCCCGGTGTTTGTGTCGGCCACTAGGGTCGCTTATCTTACTCACACTGCTACCTCATTGCGCCTCTTTTTTTCTTTGCGTCATGTGCTGTTTGGGGAGGGTTTTTTGTAAGGGACATCCTGCGTGACACTGCAGTGACACTCCTAGATGGGCCCGGTGTTTGTGTCGGCCACTAGGGTCGCTTATCTTACTCACACAGCTACCTCATTGCGCCTCTTTTTTTCTTTGCGTCATGTGCTGTTTGGGGAGGTTTTTTGGAAGGGACATCCTGCGTGACACTGCAGTGACACTCCTAGATGGGCCCGGTGTTTGTGTCGGCCACTAGGGTCGCTTATCTTACTCACACAGCTACCTCATTGCGCCTCTTTTTTTCTTTGCGTCATGTGCTGTTTGGGGAGGGTTTTTTGGAAGGGACATCCTGCGTGACACTGCAGTGACACTCCTAGATGGGCCCGGTGTTTGTGTCGGCCACTAGGGTCGCTTATCTTACTCACACAGCTACCTCATTGCGCCTCTTTTTTTCTTTGCGTCATGTGCTGTTTGGGGAGGGTTTTTTGGAAGGGACATCCTGCGTGACACTGCAGTGACACTCCTAGATGGGCCCGGTGTTTGTGTCGGCCACTAGGGTCGCTTATCTTACTCACACAGCTACCTCATTGCGCCTCTTTTTTTCTTTGCGTCATGTGCTGTTTGGGGAGGGTTTTTTGGAAGGGACATCCTGCGTGACACTGCAGTGACACTCCTAGATGGGCCCGGTGTTTGTGTCGGCCACTAGGGTCGCTTATCTTACTCACACAGCTACCTCATTGCGCCTCTTTTTTCTTTGCGTCATGTGCTGTTTGGGGAGGGTTTTTTGAAGGGACATCCTGCGTGACACTGCAGTGACACTCCTAGATGGGCCCGGTGTTGTGTCGGCCACTAGGGTCGCTATCTTACTCACACAGCTACCTCATTGCGCCTCTTTTTTTCTTTGCGTCATGTGCTGTTTGGGGAGGTTTTTTTGGAAGGGACATCCTGCGTGACACTGCAGTGACACTCCTAGATGGGCCCGGTGTTTGTGTCGGCCACTAGGGTCGCTTATCTTACTCACACTGCTACCTCATTGCGCCTCTTTTTTTTCTTTGCGTCATGTGCTGTTTGGGGAGGGTTTTTTGAGGGACATCCTGCGTGACACTGCAGTGACACTCCTAGATGGGCCCGGTGTTTGTGTCGGCCACTAGGGTCGCTTATCTTACTCACACAGCTACCTCATTGCGCCTCTTTTTTTCTTTGCGTCATGTGCTGTTTGGGGAGGGTTTTTTGGAAGGGACATCCTGCGTGACACTGCAGTGACACTCCTAGATGGGCCCGGTGTTTGTGTCGGCCACTAGGGTCGCTTATCTTACTCACACAGCTACCTCATTGCGCCTCTTTTTTTCTTTGCGTCATGTGCTGTTTGGGGAGGGTTTTTGGAAGGGACATCCTGCGTGACACTGCAGTGACACTCCTAGATGGGCCCGGTGTTTGTGTCGGCCACTAGGGTCGCTTATCTTACTCACACAGCTACCTCATTGCGCCTCTTTTTTTCTTTGCGTCATGTGCTGTTTGGGGAGGGTTTTTTGGAAGGGACATCCTGCGTGACACTGCAGTGCCACTCCTAGATGGGCCCGGTGTTTGTGTCGGCCACTAGGGTCGCTTATCTTACTCACACAGCTACCTCATTGCGCCTCTTTTTTTCTTTGCGTCATGTGCTGTTTGGGGAGGGTTTTTTGGAAGGGACATCCTGCGTGACACTGCAGTGCCACTCCTAGATGGGCCCGGTGTTTGTGTCGGCCACTAGTGTCGCTTATCTTACTCACACAGCTACCTCATTGCGCCTCTTTTTTTCTTTGCGTCATGTGCTGTTTGGGGAGGGTTTTTTGGAAGGGACATCCTGCGTGACACTGCAGTGACACTCCTAGATGGGCCCGGTGTTTGTGTCGGCCACTAGGGTCGCTTATCTTACTCACACAGCTACCTCATTGCGCCTCTTTTTTTCTTTGCGTCATGTGCTGTTTGGGGAGGTTTTTTTGGATGGGACATCCTGCGTGACACTGCAGTGACACTCCTAGATGGGCCCGGTGTTTGTGTCGGCCACTAGGGTCGCTTATCTTACTCACACTGCTACCTCATTGCGCCTCTTTTTTCTTTGCGTCATGTGCTGTTTGGGGAGGGTTTTTTGGAAGGGACATCCTGCGTGACACTGCAGTGACACTCCTAGATGGGCCCGGTGTTTGTGTCGGCCACTAGGGTCGCTTATCTTACTCACACAGCTACCTCATTGCGCCTCTTTTTTTCTTTGCGTCATGTGCTGTTTGGGGAGGGTTTTTTGGAAGGGACATCCTGCGTGACACTGCAGTGCCACTCCTAGATGGGCCCGGTGTTTGTGTCGGCCACTAGGGTCGCTTATCTTACTCACACAGCTACCTCATTGCGCCTCTTTTTTTCTTTGCGTCATGTGCTGTTTGGGGAGGGTTTTTTGGAAGGGACATCCTGCGTGACACTGCAGTGACACTCCTAGATGGGCCCGGTGTTTGTGTCGGCCTCTAGGGTCGCTTATCTTACTCACACAGCTACCTCATTGCGCCTCTTTTTTTCTTTGCGTCATGTGCTGTTTGGGGAGGGTTTTTTGGAAGGGACATCCTGCGTGACACTGCAGTGACACTCCTAGATGGGCCCGGTGTTTGTGTCGGCCACTAGGGTCGCTTATCTTACTCACACAGCTACCTCATTGCGCCTCTTTTTTTCTTTGCGTCATGTGCTGTTTGGGGAGGGTTTTTTGGAAGGGACATCCTGCGTGACACTGCAGTGACACTCCTAGATGGGCCCGGTGTTTGTGTCGGCCACTAGGGTCGCTTATCTTACTCACACAGCTACCTCATTGCGCCTCTTTTTTCTTTGCGTCATGTGCTGTTTGGGGAGGGTTTTTTGGAAGGGACATCCTGCGTGACACTGCAGTGACACTCCTAGATGGGCCCGGTGTTTGTGTCGGCCACTAGGGTCGCTTATCTTACTCACACAGCTACCTCATTGCGCCTCTTTTTTTCTTTGCGTCATGTGCTGTTTGGGGAGGGTTTTTTGGAAGGGACATCCTGCGTGACACTGCAGTGACACTCCTAGATGGGCCCGGTGTTTGTGTCGGCCACTAGGGTCGCTTATCTTACTCACACAGCTACCTCATTGCACTTCTTTTTTTCTTTGCGTCATGTGCTGTTTGGGGAGGGTTTTTTGGAAGGGACATCCTGCGTGACACTGCAGTGACACTCCTAGATGGGCCCGGTGTTTGTGTCGGCCACTAGGGTCGCTTATCTTACTCACACAGCTACCTCATTGCGCCTCTTTTTTTCTTTGCGTCATGTGCTGTTTGTGGAGGGTTTTTTGGAAGGGACATCCTGCGTGACACTGCAGTGACACTCCTAGATGGGCCCGGTGTTTGTGTCGGCCACTAGGGTCGCTTATCTTACTCACACAGCTACCTCATTGCGCCTCTTTTTTTCTTTGCGTCATGTGCTGTTTGGGGAGGGTTTTTTGGAAGGGACATCCTGCGTGACACTGCAGTGACACTCCTAGATGGGCCCGGTGTTTGTGTCGGCCACTAGGGTCGCTTATCTTACTCACACAGCTACCTCATTGCGCCTCTTTTTTTCTTTGCGTCATGTGCTGTTTGGGGAGGGTTTTTTGGAAGGGACATCCTGCGTGACACTGCAGTGACACTCCTAGATGGGCCCGGTGTTTGTGTCTGCCACTAGAGTCGCTTAGCTTAGTCATCCAGCGACCTAGGTGCAAATTTTAGGACTAAAAATAATATTGTGAGGTGTGAGGTATTCAGAATAGACTGAAAATGAGTGTAAATTATGGTTTTTGAGGTTAATAATACTTTGGGATCAAAATGACCCCCAAATTCTATGATTTAAGCTGTTTTTTTGTGTTTTTTGAAAAAAACACCCGAATCCAAAACACACCCGAATCCGACAAAAAAAATTCGGTGAGGTTTTGCCAAAACGCGGTCGAACCAAAAACACGGCCGCGGAACCGAACCCAAAACCAAAACCCAAAAAATTTCCGGCGCTCATCTCTAATATATACACAATAGTACAGGTATGCAGCACTCCTGGCATCTGAAGAATCACTCTTATGCAGCACAATTCATATGGCGACGTGTCAGTGCCGTTTAATGTCGCACTTTCGTCACGAAAGTGCCACATTAAACGGCACTGAAACGTTGCCATATGAATTGTGCTGCATAAGAGTGATTCTTCAGACGCCAGGAGTGCTGCATACCTGTACTATTGTGTGTATCCAACTGTATATGCGGGCACCCGGCGCAGTTAGGAAGCATCAAGCGAGAGCCGGACACCGGAACGATTTTATATATATATATATATATATATATATATAAAAAGAATGGATAAGGTGGTTTTAAGCGACCAGTGGTGTCTGATGCTAATAGGAGACTCAAATTTAAAAGAAAATATTTTTATTTATTAAATCAAATATGCACCAATAAAAACAAATAAAACAGTAGCCCTAATTACAAGGGGCTAGAAAAGTTACTAAAAAACCGTATATAAAATATAAGTTAGTATAAAATCAATAATACGAACTTAGATAAGACAAAAGAAAAAAAGTCCTAAAAAGTATAAACTTGGACATAAGATCAGCATAAAAGTATATAAAAAAGTTCTTAGCTTTTAGAGAGGATATGTATCATAGCACCCAACGCGTTTTGTCCTATCTGGACTTCATCAAGGGGTGACAAACATCTGGGACAGCTCATCTGTATATACCTGTATTGATAAGGAAGTGATAGCTACATCACTTCCTGTCAATTAACAGGTGTCAATATTTGTATATTGGTTAAGCATTCAAAATACAGTGGCAATGCTCCTACATCATAGTGTCATCATGCTGGGTAAAACCGCTTTGTAGATAAACATATTCTGTGTATTTAAAGTTAGAGAAAATGTTCATGAAGTTTAAAGTCCCGGACTTCCTGTCCGGATCGCGGGTGACGTCACGTCCGCCCCGCTTCCGGTGTCCGTCATTCCTCATTGCGCATGCGCCGAGAGCGGGTTGTAGAGGGTTCTTATCCAATGCGCATGCGCCCGTTCTCCCATCAGGTTACAGTGGCTTTGATCGTGTGTGCAGTAGCGGCGGCCATTTTCTTGGAGTACATTCCTCCAGACATTTATTTGTACAGTCAGGTGGTAGCGGCGGACATTTTGGATAGGATTTTTCATAATGGAAATGGATGTAAAGACGAAAATAAAGAAAAAAATGTTTCAGAAAGAATATTTGCGTGAATATTTCATATTCATACTTAATTCTACTGGTAATTCTGATCCCAAATAAGGACATAATTGGAACAGCACGTATAATTAGATGTCTGGCTGATATTTAGCAAGAAAATATTGATTGTTTCATATTGCAGTCAGGTTTAATAGTGCTAGTATATCTACCTTGTTATATACTAGTATGCTTTATGTCATGAGGTGAGTGTCAAAAAAATCACTCCCATGTTGAAACTGATATAATAGCAGTCACACTTTTAAAGAGCATGGTGCAGGTGGTAGCATAGTGTATACAGATATTTTTTAGAAAGATTCTTTTAAAAGACATATTTGCAACAAAGTTCCCATACGAGGGTGAGATAGGGTAGATTAGTTAGTGTAATAACCTCTTAGCCCTTGTTCAAGAAAATTACAGCACCCAGTCTTCCATGATGGTTCCCCATCTATGTACTAGTTGGGCCCGACACTGCTTGGCTTCCAAGATCGAACGGAGTTGGGCATCTCCAGTGTGGTATGGCTGTAGCATCGGCGTGGTTTTTTGGAGGTATCACAATAACGGCGTGGTAAAAGAAGTGAATGAAGTTAAAAATAGCAGAAGGTAAAATAAAAGACAAATAGCCTAAATTGGAAGAATAAACGCGGTCAGCTTACTTTCACAGAAAGGGGGCTATTTCATAGCCTTCATTGAAGCCATCTGGATGCATGGTGTTGAGTTCAAATATCCAGAACATTTCACGTTTTGATAAAAGGTTGGATAGGTCACCGCCTCTTTCCCCCAAAGAGACCAGTTCAATGCCTTTGAAGGTTAGTTCGTCAGGATCCGAGTTGTGGCAAGCATGGAAGTGTTTAGGTACTGCATGTGTTAGTACTTTGTTTTTAATGTTTCTTATATGTTCCTGTATACGGATTTTTAAGGGTCTTTTCGTTTTCCCTATGTACTTCTTCCCACATGAGCACTCAAGCATGTAAATCACTGACATCGTATTACAGTTAATGAACTGCTTGATCTTGTGCTCTTTTGATCCATTAGTGTTTTTGAAGGTTTTCCTGGTAGGGTGTACGTACCGGCATATGTTGCAGCGGCCGCATTTATAACACCCAGTGCATTTGGGCATATTCGATCGTACTTCCGGGTACCTCAGCATACTTGGTGCCACCAGATCTTTGAGGTTTTGTGACTTCCTAAACACCACTAAGGGATCCTTTGGGAGGTAGTCCTTTAAAATGGGATCCATAAGGAGGATGTTCCAGTGTTTCTTAATGGTTTTCTTAATAATCTTCTCATGTCTGCTGTATGTGGTGATAAACCGTACTGTGTCATCTCGTTTTTCCTTTGTTTTATATTTCAGGAGTTGTTCCCTCTCCAAATTCTTGGCCTTCAGATTTGCTTCTTCCAAGAGATGGGTCGGATAGCCTTTTTCCCTGAATCTTTCTGTGTATACCTGTAGTTGCTGATCTCGGTCTTCCGTATCCTTACAGTTCCGAGCAATTCTGTTGAACTGTGAAAAGGGGATATTATTTTTCCATTGTTGACTGTGATTGCTTCGGTAGTGTACATAGCTGTTCATATCCACTTCTTTAACGTAGTTCTTTGTAATCACTTCATTCCCTGTGTGTGTCAAAACCAGATCAAGGAATTCTATCTTCTCTGTACTAATCTTTGAAGTGAATTGTAGATTGATGAAATTGTTAGATAAATAAGTAAAAAATTCTTTAAAACTCATATCATCACCGTCCCACACAAGTAAAATGTCATCTATGTAGCGTTTATAAAATGCAATATTTTGTTTGAACGGGTGGTCCTTAAAAATGTACTAATTTTCCCAATTCCCCATAAAGAGGTTAGCGAAACTGGGCGCAAAAATAGTCCCCATGGCGGTTCCACAGATTTGTAAGAAGTAGGTATCTAAAAAGTTAAATTAAATTGACGCCCGATTAATATAAAGGGAGTGTCTAGAAAAAGGAGACTTTTTTGTTCATTTATAAATATCCTGGACAACATTCTAGTATAATTTGGTATCGCGGTTAAGCGCCGAAAAGCTTTTCCCCCATCTATCTACTATTACGGTAATCTTTGCCCACGGCTGCCTTTCATAAGTCGATACCATACATACAATATGTTTAGAACCGGGGAACGCACCAACAAAAGAAATAATGCATGCCACAAAATCTTTAATGAAACCAACACCGTTGAGAGTGTACCTAACACAGACACCCTTGATGAGATCTTTTGGAGTATGGAAAGATTATTGATTAAAGAAGTGAAGGCATGGTGGGACGTGAAAGGGTTGGAACACTACATAAGCGTGGACCGAATTCCCAGGGGTCTCAGAATCACCTAACAACCCACGTTTGGAGCAGAGAACCCTGAGTTCATGAAAGAATGGGACAACGCACTCCATAGTTGTTCAGTAAAATTAATGAAAATCCTGGTGACGGAAAAGAAACGCATCATCTCCACCCTGGAAACAGAAATTAAAGAGACTGAAACCAAATTGGAAATATTCAAGGACAAAGAGGATTTTAAGATCAACGAAAAAGTACTGAATAAGAAGCTTGAGCAAGTTGAAGACGAGGTCATAAGAAATAAGGGAAAGAAATTTATACGGGACAAGCAAGATTACGAGAATAACAAAATTAAGAACTGGAGTAGATTTAATGGAAATGACAAGACTGAATTAAAAACAAAGAGGGAATACTGGCAAACAGTACCAAGAAGAGTCATGGAGAATGGAAGAAACTACACACTGAGAAGACAAAGTATACAGACTACCAACAAGTTTTCCGCATTACAAAGAATGAATTCGGCCAACGAGGAGGATTTTTTATCACCAGGCTAGAACGCACGGTTCAAAACCATGACAAGAAACCTCCCAAAAGAAAAAATTACGAGCACAACACCCCTAAAAAGAAGACTAACAGAAGAAGAGGTTGCCGAGGGGGCAGGAGGAACAAACCTGTACAACAGCAAAAGAAGACACCTCCACTAGGACATCCAACAAACAAAGGTATATTCAACTTATCAAGTCACACGTTAACAGAATATGAAAGTTCACTATTGAATAAAGGACTCTCCTATGCACCTACAAAAGGCATGAACAAATTTGACGTCTTTATAGATCTAAATAAATTCGTAAGGAAGTTAACACTTAAAAGGCACTTTCTTAAAAAGGAAAACGCGGCCATTAGAAACTACGAACAATCTTAATCAGGACTAAAACCCACCTCAAAGTTCTACCCACTGTAATCAAAGGGCCACAATGTGGGCATTTTCTATGATCTAGTGAAAAAAGATCTACGTGAAACCGAAATGGAGACCATCAAGGAGAAGAATCTCACGAACAGAGAAACAAAGGCAATTAAAGAACTTCAGGACAACAAGAATATCGTTATAAAATCTGCTGATAAAGGTGGGGGGTTGGTCATCATGGACCGGGAGGCATACGTCACAGAAGCAAACAGACTTTTGGGAGATAGAACTTCATACACCCCACTCCCGGGAGATCCAAAAGAGGGCTTCATAGAGGAATTAAGAACCATTCTCTTGAAAGCATTCAGATGCTGTCAGGAATCCGCATTCTCCTTTGCATCACTTCCCTGTGAATTGGACCTGTGGAACTACAGGTCCCAGCAGTTCCAGTCTTCAGTCTCCTGCAGCCCACAGCTCACTGTGCTCCACCTAACCAGCTCTATCGTTTGGTAATCACTGGTTTCAGCCAGCAGCCTGGAGTACACAGTGATTCTAGTTAACCAGCATTAACTCCCGGTGCACTACTGATCCCAGCCAGCAACCAGCAGTGCATTGCATTAACTGTCTACAGAATCATTCTCCCGGTTAATCACCATCTCCAGTTAATTCTCAGCTGATCTGGGCACCCAATCCTGGAGGGTGTGTTCTCACAGAGATTCATCCTATCATCACAGAGCAAGGTGTATAAACTCCAGTTCCTAGCTCATTCACATCGCCTTGGACAACACGTCACATCCCGTGAACAGGTGGCTCCTGTTTGCAATCCTCTGTCTTCAGAGATTTTCTTGTGTGTTAGACCTGTGGAACAACAGGTCCCAGCCGTTCCAGGTTCCAGCAGATCCCCTGTGTTCCTGGATATTCTCCTGTACCTGTTACTTCTGTGGAACTACAAGTTCCAGCAATCACTCCAGCTCTCCTGCTACATTCGGTGTGTCAAGTCTCCAGTGGTTCCCTGTGTTCCAGTCTCCAGATCCCCTGTGTTCCTGGATATTCTCCTGTACCTGTTACTTCCGTGGAACTACAAGTACCAGCACCAGCAATACCTTTCTGGCTTCACACCTTCTACATCTGCAGTGTGCTCCAGCCTACAGCAGTAGAGACTCCCTCTCCAGGTGCATTCCGTCATCTCACCTGTGATTCAGCCTGCATGCTGATTGTGCACTTCCAACAGCACAGTGAACATTACCATCCAGTCTCCTGCATTTCTACCAGGTTTGCTACCATCATTTCACCTCTGCTGGCTCCACGTTTTAATTTCTCTGGTTCCATTTCTGCATTACAAACTCTGCCATAGACTTTCAGTTTCAAACCATACTATTCCATTGCCACTACCATTGCCGTTACCATTGTCATTTCCATTGCATTCGTTTGTTTACTTTCTGCTGCATTATTATCTGGACTTTTCTGTTATTAATAAATCTACATTGTGCACATGCGCAGAAACCCAGTACTGCCTCCTCACTTCATTCTTCCATCCTACCTCCACTGACCCACTAGCGCCCCCTCCGGGGACACAAACCAGACCGAACCTGACAGTTTGTCCAAGGCCCATGGACTCGGATGGTGGTCAGAATGTGGGGTCAGGGGCCTTACAAAATCTGGTCTCCCGTTTGGATGGTCAAGAGGCTGCGCAGCAGCAGATGTTCCAGTTCCTACAGGGAATGTCTATCCGTTTGGATACTTTGCAACAATCCCTTCCAAGTTCTGTTGTTTCTCCAGTTCCTGTTAAAGTCACTCCTGCTCCAGTCATTTCAACTTTCCCTGCACAATCCGTTCCTGTGGATGGCTGTTGCTCAAGTCAGTCCTATGGCAGTCCCTTCACAGCGAATTCTCCTGAGAGAGCGACTTCCTCCTTTGAAAGCTTCAGGACTCCTCTGTCTTCTGCTGTAAAACCTGAACTTATAAACACTCTTTGTTATTTATTGGAACAACTTCAAAGTCTGCTATCAAGAATCATTCCAATCATACCAGAAATCCTAGGTGGTGCTTTAAATACAGTGAAGAGTCCTGCTCAATGTATTGAGACTAGTGCGACCTCCGTGTCAAGCTTCCTACAAACTCAAGTCTCTCCTCCTATGCAGAGAGAGGGCAGATTCCAGAGCTACCCGCGCTCCAAACTCACGGAAGCTGAACGCCGCCATCGCAGGCAGCTTCACCTCTGCTTTTACTGTGGGAGTTCTAGTCATCTTATTAAGGACTGTTCCTTCCGCAACTCAAAAGTTGGTGACAGGTCCCAGCATCACAGTGTTTTCACCTGCAAACCTTCCAACGTATCCTCTACAGTTTCAAGTTCCTTTACCCCGGACAGGAGTGTCCAAAAAGTCTACGATTGGGGTCCTGTGACAAATAGACCCAATCCCAAGTTCAGAAATCAACAGAGACTATCTATGTTACCCATAACTAAAGTAGTTTCTGTGCCTACAGCCCGAGAAGGGGCGTCTGTGCCTACAGCCCGAGAAGGGGCGTCCGTGCCTACAGCCCGAGAAGGGGCGTCCGTGCCCACAGCCCGAGAAGGGGCGTCCGTGCCCACAGCCCGAGAAGGGGCGTCCGTGCCCACAGCCCGAGAAGGGGCGTCCGTGCCCACAGCCCGAGAAGGGGCGTCCGTGCCCACAGCCCGAGAAGGGGCGTCCGTGCCTACAGCCCGAGAAGGGGCGTCTGTGACTACAGCCCCAGGTGGGGCATCTGATGTTGTGACCCCAGTAGGGGTATCTGATGTTCAGGTTCCAGAAGTGGCATCCGGGCATGCAACTCAAAGAAGTGTGTCTGATCTATTAACCCCAGGAGGGGTCTTTAGAGTTTCAGCCTCAAGTGAGGAATCCAGGGCCAAGATCCCAGGAGGAATTCTTAAAGTCACAGATACAGACATGAACTTTTGTTTGCCAACTTCAGAGAGTGCTACCAGCTCAGTACCACTCCAAGAGGGATCATTAGAACATCCGGATTCTGTCTATACAGAATCAAGTGTCAATGGACCTAGCCCGGTTCCAGCCGTCGGCCCAAAGTCTCCACTGGTTCCAGCCAGCCTGAGTGGCTCCAATAATGGGCTACCTCCTTCGGTTCCAGCCGATTCCAGAATCCTCGGAGCAAATCCGGTCCTATCCGTCAGTCCGAGGACTCCACCGGTTCCTACCGCTTCAAGCTCTTCCGGACCCAATCCGGTCCCATCCGTCTGTCCGGATCAGCCTCCTCTGGTTCCAGCCAGCCCGAGTAGCTCTGTTTCCAATGCTGAGCTACCTCCTTCGGTTCCAGCCGATTCCAGCATCCTTGGATCAAATCCGGTCCTATCCGTCACTCCGAGGACTCCTTCGGTTCCAGCCGATTCCAGTCTCTTCATATCAAATCCGGTTCCAGCCGGTTCAAGCTTATCTGGACCCAATCCGGTCCCATCCGTCTGTCCAGATCAGCCTCCTCTGGTTCCAGCCAGCCTGAGTAGCTCTGTTTCCAATGCTAAGCTACCTTCGTCGGTTCCTGCCGATTCCAGTTCCTCTGAACCCGGTGTGGTTCTCTCCGGTGTTTCAAGTAAACAACTCTTGTCGCTATCTCCAGAGTCTACAGTTCTTGCAGATATTGCAGTTGCCTCAACCCAGATGGAGGTTCTACGCATCTCACCCCAAGGTGAAGCTTCTAGCATTCTGTCAACCTCAGCAGAGAATTCCTGTCAGTCAATCCAGGAGATGACGTCCTCTCTCCACCCTCGAGCATTTCAAGTTGATTCTACTCCTGCTTCTGAATGCTTATTCCAGTCCTCAACTCTCAAGTGTCCTACATTGTCTTCCGAGACTTCAACTGACATTCAGCCTTCCAAGTGTCCACCAGATACAAAAGCTCCAGTCTACTTTGATGGTGACTATGCTCAGTTTCGTGCAGTGGCGAGCCAATACCTCGCTTTTACTGAGTCTGAACCTTCAGTGACTATTTCTCCAGCCAATGCAATCAGATACTTCCTCCTGTTCTTCAAAGGTAGAGCACTGGACTGGGCGAATCCTCTCATTGAATGTAAAGATCCGCTACTGAGTGATCTTCCCGCTTTCTGCGAAGCCGTAAAACAGGAGTTTGCTCCAAAGTTTATGCAGTCAAAGTCATCTGGGCATTCCGGCCAATTTGTCAACAGTTTGTCTACTGCTAAATCCTCTCCAACATCTCTGTCTGTGCAAGATCAGGATACATTAGACCAAGCTATTAAAAATTTCCAAGCTGCAAAGTCAAGACAACGTTCTCAGACTTTAGATTTGAAAGTTGCATATACTTCCGTGCCTCCATCCTACAGCAACACTTCTGAAAGTATTGACTCCCCAGATTCAACATCTGCTCAGTCTTCTGATCAGTCTTCCAATTCTCAGTTTTTCGACTCAACTCCTTCCAAACACGAACAGGTTCTGTTGAATCAACGTATCAGAGATTTCAAGAATTACAGGAATTGGAGAACTCCAGAACCAGTTCAAAGTCTACCATCTGTTGACGTAAGTGTTGGCTATGCTGCCGTAAACCCTAGTCCTGGTGTCTCATATAGCTTCAAATTCACTGGTCCACAGATTGTCTCAGATTCTGTTGTTCCTAAACAAAAGGCTCCCATGACCACACTAGACCTGGACTCTGACTCTGAAAGTGAGTTTGTTGATGAAGACTCAAGTTACATTATGGGAGGTTCTATCCTTCCTAGCTATGCCTTTTCCCAGGAAGTAAATTCTGTCTCAAATGACCCTGAATGGTCTACTTGTTCTGACGAGGAAAATCTGTCTTCTGAAGATGAAAGTTGGGAAGACTTTTGAGGACCTCTGCTTTTGTGTTTTCCCAAGTTCTTTTTCAAGGTTCCTCCAAGTTCCAGCGTGGGTGTTCGGTGCCCACCCATAAAAGGGGGGGTACTGTCAGGAATCCGCATTCTCCTTTGCATCACTTCCCTGTGAATTGGACCTGTGGAACTACAGGTCCCAGCAGTTCCAGTCTTCAGTCTCCTGCAGCCCACAGCTCACTGTGCTCCACCTAACCAGCTCTATCGTTTGGTAATCACTGGTTTCAGCCAGCAGCCTGGAGTACACAGTGATTCTAGTTAACCAGCATTAACTCCCGGTGCACTACTGATCCCAGCCAGCAACCAGCAGTGCATTGCATTAACTGTCTACAGAATCATTCTCCCGGTTAATCACCATCTCCAGTTAATTCTCAGCTGATCTGGGCACCCAATCCTGGAGGGTGTGTTCTCACAGAGATTCATCCTATCATCACAGAGCAAGGTGTATAAACTCCAGTTCCTAGCTCATTCACATCGCCTTGGACAACACGTCACATCCCGTGAACAGGTGGCTCCTGTTTGCAATCCTCTGTCTTCAGAGATTTTCTTGTGTGTTAGACCTGTGGAACAACAGGTCCCAGCCGTTCCAGGTTCCAGCAGATCCCCTGTGTTCCTGGATATTCTCCTGTACCTGTTACTTCTGTGGAACTACAAGTTCCAGCAATCACTCCAGCTCTCCTGCTACATTCGGTGTGTCAAGTCTCCAGTGGTTCCCTGTGTTCCAGTCTCCAGATCCCCTGTGTTCCTGGATATTCTCCTGTACCTGTTACTTCCGTGGAACTACAAGTACCAGCACCAGCAATACCTTTCTGGCTTCACACCTTCTACATCTGCAGTGTGCTCCAGCCTACAGCAGTAGAGACTCCCTCTCCAGGTGCATTCCGTCATCTCACCTGTGATTCAGCCTGCATGCTGATTGTGCACTTCCAACAGCACAGTGAACATTACCATCCAGTCTCCTGCATTTCTACCAGGTTTGCTACCATCATTTCACCTCTGCTGGCTCCACGTTTTAATTTCTCTGGTTCCATTTCTGCATTACAAACTCTGCCATAGACTTTCAGTTTCAAACCATACTATTCCATTGCCACTACCATTGCCGTTACCATTGTCATTTCCATTGCATTCGTTTGTTTACTTTCTGCTGCATTATTATCTGGACTTTTCTGTTATTAATAAATCTACATTGTGCACATGCGCAGAAACCCAGTACTGCCTCCTCACTTCATTCTTCCATCCTACCTCCACTGACCCACTAGCGCCCCCTCCGGGGACACAAACCAGACCGAACCTGACAGATGCGAGATCCTAACTAAAGAAGAATACCAGTACCTGCTCAACTCCAACCCCACCACCCCCATATTCTACTTTCTACCAAAGGTGCATAAATCCATGACGAATCCCCCAGGGAGACCCATTGTGGCCGGGATAGACTCTCTGACATCACATCTGTCTGAGTACGTGGATATATTTCTAAGGAAACATGTGGTAAACCTGCCAGCATACTTAAAAGACACAACATCTGTTCTCAACCTGATGGAGTCATTTGAATGAAAAGACACCTATAGGTGGATCACCATAGATGTCCAATCGCTCTACACCTGCATAGAACATGATAAGGGTGTAGAGGCTTGTAATGGCTTTCTGAAGAAAGATGCCGAGATCACAGAGGAGCACAGAATCTTTTTATGTGAACTAATGAATTTTATTCTGAAAAGGAATTATTTTAAATTTTTAGATACCTACTTCTTACAAATCTGTGGAACCGCCATGGGGACTATTTTTGTGCCCAGTTTCGCTAACCTCTTTATGGGGAATTGGGAAAATGAGTACATTTTTAAGGACCACCCGTTCAAACAAAATATTGCATTTTATAAACGCTACATAGATGACATTTTACTTGTGTGGGACGGTGATGATATGAGTTTTAAAGAATTTTTTACTTATTTATCTAACAATTCCATGAATCTACAATTCACTTCAAAGATTAGTACAGAGAAGATAGAATTCCTTGATCTGGTTTTGACACACACAGGGAATGAAGTGATTACAAAGAACTATGTTAAAGAAGTGGATATGAACAGCTATGTACACTACCGAAGCAATCACAGTCAACAATGGAAAAATAATATCCCCTTTTCACAGTTCAACAGAATTGCTCGGAACTGTAAGGATATGGAAGACCGAGATCAGCAACTACAGGTATACACGGAAAGATTCAGGGAAAAAGGCTATCCGACCCATCTCTTGGAAGAAGCAAATCTGAAGGCCAAGAATTTGGAGAGGGAACAACTCCTGAAATATAAAACAAAGGAAAAACGAGATGACACAGTACGGTTTATCACCACATACAGCAGACATGAGAAGATTATTAAGAAAACCCTTAAGAAACACTGGAACATCCTCCTTATGGATCCCATTTTAAAGGACTACCTCCCAAAGGATCCCTTAGTGGTGTTTAGGAAGTCACAAAACCTCAAAGATCTGGTGGCACCAAGTATGCTGAGGTACCCAGAAGTACGATCGAATATGCCCAAATGCACTTGGTGTTATAAATGCGGCCGCTGCAACATATGCCGGTACGTACACCCTACCAGGAAAACCTTCAAAAACACTAATGGATCAAAAGAGCACAAGATCAAGCAGTTCATTAACTGTAATACGATGTCAGTGATTTACATGCTTGAGTGCTCATGTGGGAAGAAGTACATAGGGAAAACGAAAAGACCCTTAAAAATCCGTATACAGGAACATATAAGAAACATTAAAAACAAAGTACTAACACATGCAGTACCTAAACACTTCCATGCTTGCCACAACTCGGATCCTGACGAACTAACCTTCAAAGGCATTGAACTGGTCTCTTTGGGGGAAAGAGGCGGTGACCTATCCAACCTTTTATCAAAACGTGAAATGTTCTGGATATTTGAACTCAACACCATGCATCCAGATGGCTTCAATGAAGGCTATGAAATAGCCCCCTTTCTGTGAAAGTAAGCTGACCGCGTTTATTCTTCCAATTTAGGCTATTTGTCTTTTATTTTACCTTCTGCTATTTTTAACTTCATTCACTTCTTTTACCACGCCGTTATTGTGATACCTCCAAAAAACCACGCCGATGCTACAGCCATACCACACTGGAGATGCCCAACTCCGTTCGATCTTGGAAGCCAAGCAGTGTCGGGCCCAACTAGTACATAGATGGGGAACCATCATGGAAGACTGGGTGCTGTAATTTTCTTGAACAAGGGCTAAGAGGTTATTACACTAACTAATCTACCCTATCTCACCCTCGTATGGGAACTTCGTTGCAAATATGTCTTTTAAAAGAATCTTTCTAAAAAATATCTGTATACACTATGCTACCACCTGCACCATGCTCTTTAAAAGTGTGACTGCTATTATATCAGTTTCAACATGGGAGTGATTTTTTTGACACTCACCTCATGACATAAAGTATACTAGTATATAACAAGGTAGATATACTAGCACTATTAAACCTGACTGCATTATGAAACAATCAATATTTTCTTGCTAAATATCAGCCAGACATCTAATTATACGTGCTGTTCCAATTATGTCCTTATTTGGGATCAGAATTACCAGTAGAATTAAGTATGAATATGAAATATTCACGCAAATATTCTTTCTGAAACATTTTTTTCTTTATTTTCGTCTTTACATCCATTTCCATTATGAAAAATCCTATCCAAAATGGCCGCCGCTACCACCTGACTGTACAAATAAATGTCTGGAGGAATGTACTCCAAGAAAATGGCTGCCGCTACTGCACACACGATCAAAGCCACTGTAACCTGATGGGAGAACGGGCGCATGCGCATTGGATAAGAACCCTCTACAACCCGCTCTCGGCGCATGCGCAATGAGGAATGACGGACACCGGAAGCAGGGCGGACGTGACGTCACCCGCGATCCGGACAGGCAGTCCGGGACTTTAAACTTCATGAACATTTTCTCTAACTTTAAATACACAGAATATGTTTATCTACAAAGCGGTTTTACCCAGCATGATGACACTATGATGTAGGAGCATTGCCACTGTATTTTGAATGCTTAACCAATATACAAATATTGACACCTGTTAATTGACAGGAAGTGATGTAGCTATCACTTCCTTATCAATACAGGTATATATAGATGAGCTGTCCCAGATGTTTGTCACCCCTTGATGAAGTCCAGATAGGACGAAACGCGTTGGGTGCTATGATACATATCCTCTCTAAAAGCTAAGAACTTTTTTATATACTTTTTATGCTGATCTTATGTCCAAGTTTATACTTTTTAGGACTTTTTTTTCTCTTGTCTTATCTAAGTTCGTATTATTGATTTTATACTAACTTATATTTTATATACGGTTTTTTAGTAACTTTTCTAGCCCCTTGTAATTAGGGCTACTGTTTTATTTGTTTTTATTGGTGCATATTAGATTTAATAAATAAAAATATTTTCTTTTAAATTTGAGTCTCCTATTAGCATCAGACACCACTGGTCGCTTAAAACCACCTTATCCTTTCTTTTTGTTTACACTGCACATGAAGCACCTTACCAATGATTCTTTCTTTAAGGTGGAGCTGATGCCCGATTAATATAAAGGGAGTGTCTAGAAAAAGGAGACTTTTTTGTTCATTTATAAATATCCTGGACTACATTCTAGTATAATTTGGTATCGCGGTTAAGCGCCGAAAAGCTTTTCCCCCATCTATATATATATATATATATATATAAAAGGAAGGGGAAAAACCATAAACAAACCTTTGTGTTCAGTAATATAGTAAAAAACAGAGATGTCCAATTATTTCACCAAGTGGGATATACACAATTATCCAACTAGATAAGTCTCAATGTTGTGGGGAGACCACATCTATAACATATAAAAGTGTGAAGGAAATAGGCATATCAAACTTAAATGCAGGCAGTCACCATCACCATAATGAATATAGGCCGGGATATCTTGGAGACAGGACTAAAATATACAACCTCAACTAAAATAAATGATTTTAAAGTTCATAAAAAAAACTTTAAGAGGCGTAAACAGAACAGGTTGTAATGGAGAAAGGGTCCACTTATACACTTAGACCTAAGTCCACCTTTTTTTCCACACACATGATGGGCATGGGAACATTCACTGCACAAGTGCTAGAAGATATAAAGGATGTAAGACAAAAAATAAATTATTTCAATCTGAACTTCAAAGAAAGATTAATTTTAGAAAATCTGAAAAATAATGATGGCATTATAGTAAAACCCATTGATAAAGGCGTGTGGTGGTGGTGGTGGTGGTGGTGGTGGTGAGGGAGGAGGTTGGCCATGATGCACATTGCTAAATATGAGCAGGAAGGCCTCCGACAGTTGGGAGATGATCACATCTATAAAAAACTTAGGAAAGACCCCACAGATTTGTTTTTGACAGAACTGAAGACCATCATTGAAATTTTTTTATTAAGTGGTAATCCACAAATCCCAGTCATATATGTATCACCAAAAATACACAGAAACACTACTAACCCCCCATGATGGCCAGCATTGACTCCATTGTGGCCAATTTGTCAGCTTACATTATTATTATTATTATTAGTAGTAGTAGTAGTAGTAGTAGTATTATTATTATTATTATCCTTTATTTATATGGCGCTACAAGGGATCCGCAGCACCCATTACACAGTACATATTCAAATGAGCAAACAAGAAAACAGCACTTACAGTTCAAGACAATATAGGACAGGTATTTAAAACCCGGGGTTAGGTGCCATCAAAGGGAGTATGGAGTATAAGGTAATGTAAGTAAGAAAAGGAAAGGCACATGAGGAAAGAAGTCCCTGCTCTTGCGAGCTTACAAACTAAAAGGTGAGGGGCTAACAGACCGGGGTGACACAGAAGGGGTAGACAGTAAGCATACACAAGAGGGTTAGGAGGAGAGTTGGGATTGGTGAAGCAGTGGTTCTTGAGAGCCCGTTTAAAGTTTTGTAGAGAGGTGTAGAGTCGGATGGGGAGAGGTAGAGAATTCCAGAGATAGAGAGCAGCACATGCAAAATCTTGTACATAGGAGTAGGAGGAGGAAATCCATTGTCAGGAGAGATGGCGTGCATTAGCAGAGCGAAGAGGATGGGTGGGAATGTAAAGAGAGATAAGGTCAGAGATGTAAGAAGGAGAAGAGTGGGTGAGACTTTGTAGGTGAGTGTGAGAAGCTTGAATTGGATCCTGAATGGGAAGGGTAGCCAGTGAAAGTCCTGCAAGAGAGGGAATATGGATGTAGTATGTTTGGTGAGTAAGATGAGATGGGAAGCAGCATTGATTTCTACTTTCAAGCCCTTGTTTAAAAAACAAATCACATTTAAAAGATTCATGTGATATGCTAAACAAGAAGGATATTAAATGGGAGGAAGGATATTTTTCGTAAGAGCAGTAGTGAGTTCATTATACTCTATCACTGAACAATCACAGGGAATCAAAACATTGAAGAAATATCTTTACTATTCAAAACTAGATGAAGCACTTCAGGAATTTCTATTAGATGGCATATCTTTTATAGTGAAACACAATCATTTTTTTATTTAAGGGGGATATTTTTATTCAACTGACAGGCACAGTGATGGGCACCAGGTTTGCCCCTAGTTATGCCTCCCTTTTTTTGGAACTAAGGGAGGAGGAATATGTTTGGCATAAGGAGGAGCTTGGGACAAACCTGGTGTCATGGTCCCGATATATCAATTATATATATTTTTATTTGGAAAGGGGACTGTAGCACTTTAGATCAGTTCTGCACCTATCTTAAAAGCAACAATTGTAATATTACATTTACTATTAATATAAGTACTGCATTGCTTAACGTTTTAGAAATCACTATATTAAAGATGGGATAATGTATACCAAACCATACCAAAAATAAATGGACTCATAAATCAGTGCAAACAGTTGCCACACTAAGAACTAGCTCAACTCAATTTCAGGTGGCCAGTTAAAATAACTGAAACACAATTGCATAAAAAATTAAAATGTCTGAAGAAAAGGCAAGGAATATGAAAAATTCCTTTTTGGCATGTGGATTCAATGAAACACAAGTAGGTGAGTGTCTAGAGAGTGCAATGAGGATTTACTCAGAACCGGTGCAAGGTCTCTCCTCAACTACGCAAAGTTTCAGCCCAGCGCCCCCTAATCTGCAAACCCCATCCCCCTTCACCACCACCTCCCGGAGCTATCATTAGACACAGACAGAGAAAAGGGATGACACTCAAGGACTTTTAAAATGAAAATATACATTGTAATATGTATAAATGTTATAAATGTTAGGTGGCATATTAGGAATCAAATAGGACACTGAGGCCAGTTTCACTTTTATGCTGAATGATATACATCTGGTGGGGATATTTAATTGTACGTGTATACATACATATATGCACACCTATATATATTTTTATGTTCCTGTGTTTTACCTAATGTGCTGTGCAAACCCCCCCATACTCCCCCCCCACCCTTTGTGGTCCCGCAGAAACCCCCATGGGTTACTTACCTTATGTTGTTTTCCCTCATCATTGGCATGGTTCCTCTTACAGTCGGCAGCAGCATTACAATGATGCTACTGGGTGCAGACATGAAGTCAGGTTCAACTTGTTGCTGGAGAGACGGGAACCAGGGTCCTGGAGCAGGTCCATCAGGGCTATGAGGAGCGACCATGAGAGCGCCCCTCAGGAGCCATAGTTACATCTGCCTCCTCTGTGCCTTCACATGACTTGATGATACACATATCGGCATGAAGGAAGCGCTCAGGCACTATGCAATGCAGCCTGATAGCGGCAGCTGTGCCTGATTAGACCTGCAACCTCTGTCAGTGCAGTGTAAAAGGTGGATGTTTCGTACAGAGACATCCTTCAATTTATTGCTTGATGAATTCAGTGGTGCCCTCCAAGGGCCGGCGCCCCTAGGCAGCTGCCTAAAGCTGCCTAATGGAAGAGCCATCCCTGGATTTACTTGTGAAAAACAAACTAAGGAAGATAAGTTCAAATGGGCATGCATCATGAATTAGAACTCTCAACAGATAGAATTTTTAGAAAACATTGGCAGATTTTAAAGAGGGACCCTGCTTTTGGAAATTAGATACCAGTAAAACCTGTACATATATAAAGGAGAGCAGGTAACTTAAAAACACAACTGGTGAGAAGTTTGCCTTAAGGGAAAACAGGATGATTCTGTTATGACAGATCAAAAGGTTTTTACAGATGTGTTATGTGCATAGGATACTGGAACAGTAGTGGGTACAGTATGACAAAATATGAGACAGTGAGAATTAGTTATTGTGAACATAAAATTGTCGATTTTATTACTTGCAACACATCAAATGTAATATATGCTATAAAGTGTGACTGCAGGAAATTTTATATTGGTCGCACGGTTAGACCTCTAAAAGTAGGAATTGATAAACACCTGAGAAATATTAGAAAAGGTGTTAAAATGCAAAAGAATGACCATTATTTATTGAGCCTAATACTGTTATGTATAGTATAGAAATTTCTATCCTATACCACTTATACTATCCACTGGTGCTGCTAAGAAAACCTTTATGTTTTTTTGGTGTAATTACATATTATGGATCAATCCAATGCCGACTGTTACTATGGCAACTCATTAGCTTTGATGTCAGGAGAGGTGGATAGACAAGTACTGCCTCTGGCTGAAGTTCTAGGAGCCCAGGAATAATCGTGCTGAAGGAGGAACAAAGAAAACGGGAGATCATTCACTCACTTCCGACGGAAGAACCTAAAGTTCTGGAGAACATCTGGTTGAGAACATGTGGAGCGGAACGCCACTTCCTGCAGAAAAAAGAGAAGTGCAGGGATGGCTGCAAGAATGGATTGTCCATACTGGATAGTTCAGAAATGACGTGGACAATCACAAATGCAACTGTGTCCACTTTTGGTTTAGAGCTGCCTTGAAAAAATTGCCAAAACTCCAGAGTCCCGCAGTCTGAGGAAGCTTAGGAATTACTACTGTATTCAAACACATAGTCCACTATGTGGGGGTATTTTCCTGTTGGTATAAATTGTTTAAGGCAAAAAGACAGTGTTGTCAACAGTAAACTACAGTACCTTGTGTGCATGTCTTTTTTTCCCCTATGTGCTTGGGCATTTTTAGACATATCTCTCATTTTACTCTCCTTTACCTGTATTCCATGCACATACTTATTTCAGATATTGTCCTGTATTCCATCATTTTCCTGTTCTCTCCTGCTGTCAATCGGTGCTACAAGAACAACTAGTTACCGATTGTGTTAAGGCTGTTCTTATAATGCCTTGCTATCCACACTTACAATAGCAACCATGCTCCACTTATTATTTCATTATTACTGCTTATGTCAGTATCTTCAGGACCATAGGGGGATCACAGTAGAAGCCCAAGGGCTTTCACAATGAGCCTGAAATCCCATCCCAAGCACTTTTCTGTAGATGAGACAATTGATTTGTTTAAAAATTACAATTAACAGAAAAACCTTCTGGATGAGGTAAGGAAAGGGAAGAGTTGGAGAAGACATGTAGAGGGGAGGTGGATAAGGTTATAAGTACAGTACTTAGTGAGAGATAGAGATGAGCGGGTTCGGTTCCTCGAGATCCGAACCCCCCCGAACTTCACCCATTTTACACGGTTCTGAGGAAGCCTCGGATCTTCCCGCCTTGCTCGGTTAACCCGAACAAGGCCGAACGTCATCATCCCGCTGTCGGATTCTCGCAAGATTCGTATTCTATATAAAGAGCCGCGCGTCGCCGCCATTTTCACTCGTGCATTGGAGATTGAACGGAGAGGACGTGGCTGCGTTCTCTCCTTGAAAAGCTACGTAATCTGTGCTCAGTGTGCTGCAAATCTCTGTGCCCAGTGTGCTGCAAATATCTGTGCTCAGTGTGCTGCAAATATCTGTGCTCAGTGTGCTGCAAATATCTGTGCTCAGCGTGCTTAAAATATCTACATTCTCTGCCTGAAAACGCTCCATATCTGTGCTCAGTGTGCAGCAAACATCTGTGCTCAGTGTGCTTTATTGTGGGGACTGGGGACCACCAGTATATAGGGAGTCATTCCGAGTTGTTCGCTCGTTAGTTTTTTTTGCAACGGAGCGATTAGTCGCAAACTGCGCATGCGCAATGTTCGCAGTCAACCTGCGCCAAGTAAATTAGCACAAAAGTTTGGTATTTTAATCACGGCCTAAAGAAGATTTTTCATCGTTCTGGTGATCGAAGTGTGATTGACAGGAAGTGGGTGTTTCTGGGCGGAAACTGGCCGTTTTATGGGAGTGTGCGAAAAAACGCAGGCGTTTCAGATAAAAATCGGGAGTGGCTGGAGAAACGGGGGAGTGTCTGGGCGAACGCTGGGTGTGTTTGTGACGTTAAACCAGGAACGAAACTGACTGAACTGATCGCAGTGTAGGAGTAAGTCTGGAGCTACTCAGAAACTGCTAAGAAATTTCTGGCCCTCATTCCGAGTTGATCGGTCGCAAGGCGAATTTAGCAGAGTTACACACGCTAAGCCGCCGCCTACTGGGAGTGTATCTTAGCATCTTAAAATTGCGACCGATGTATTCGCAATATTGCGATCACAAACTACTTAGCAGTTTTAGAGTAGCTCCAGACTTACTCTGCCTGTGCGATCAGTTCAGTGCTTGTCGTTCCTGGTTTGACGTCACAAACACACCCAGCGTTCGCCCAACCACTCCCCCGTTTCTCCGGCCCCTCCTGCGTTTTTTCCGGAAACGGTAGCGTTTTCAGCCACACGCCCATAAAACGGCCTGTTTCCGCCCAGTAACACCCATTTCCTGTCAATCACATTACGTTCGCCGGAGCGATGAAAAAGCCGTGAGTAAAAATACTATCTTCATAGCAAAGATACTTGGCGCAGTCGCAGTGCGAATATTGCGCATGCGCACTAAGCGGAATTTCACTGCGATGCGATGAAAAATACCGAGCGAACGACTCGGAATGAGGGCCTCTATTCGCAATTCTGCTAATCTTTTGTTCGCAATTCTGCTATGCTAAGATACAATCCCAGAGGGCAGCGGCTTAGCGTGTGCAATGCTGCTAAAAGCAGCTAGCAAGCGAACAACTCGGAATGAGGGCCATAATTAATTATACTTCTAGTAGTACAGTACAGAAGATCATTGCAGTATATAGTATTACAGTGCAGCATTTTGGTGACCTAACAGTACATAGTTGTGTACAGTAGGCCATTGCTGTATCTTGCAGCTCTGTGTCACTGCAAGTATCCATTCCATATCTGTGCTGCATTTTTGTGAGCAGTATACAGTATTACAGTGCAGCATTTTGGTGACCCAACACTATATAGTTGTGTACAGTAGGCCATTGCTGTATCTTGCAGCTCTGTGTCACTGCAAGTATCCATTCCATATCTGTGCTGCATTTTTGTGAGCAGTATATAGTATTACAGTGCAGCATTTTGGTGACCCAACAGTATATAGTTGTGTACAGTAGGCCATTGCTGTATCTTGCAGCTCTGTGTCACTGCAAGTATCCATTCCATATCTGTGCTGCATTTTTGTGAGCAGTATATAGTATTAAAGTGCAGCATTTGGATGACCCAACAGTATATAGTTGTGTACAGTAGGCCATTGTTGTATCTTGCAGCTCTGTGTCACTGCAAGTATCCATTCCATATCTGTGCTGCATTTTTGTGAGCAGTATATAGTATTACAGTGCAGCATTTTGGTGACCTAACAGTATATAGTTGTGTACAGTAGGCCATTGCTGTATCTTGCAGCTCTGTGTCACTGCAAGTATCCATTCCATATCTGTGCTGCATTTTTGTGAGCAGTATATAGTATTACAGTGCAGCATTTTGGTGACCCAACAGTATATAGTTGTGTACAGTAGGCCATTGCTGTATCTTGCAGCTCTGTGTCACTGCAAGTATCCATTCCATATCTGTGCTGCATTTTTGTGAGCAGTATATAGTATTAAAGTGCAGCATTTGGATGACCCAACAGTATATAGTTGTGTACAGTAGGCCATTGTTGTATCTTGCAGCTCTGTGTCACTGCAAGTATCCATTCCATATCTGTGCTGCATTTTTGTGAGCAGTATATAGTATTACAGTGCAGCATTTTGGTGACCTAACAGTATATAGTTGTGTACAGTAGGCCATTGCTGTATCTTGCAGCTCTGTGTCACTGCAAGTATCCATTCCATATCTGTGCTGCATTTTTGTGAGCAGTATATAGTATTACAGTGCAGCATTTTGGTGACTCAACAATATATAGTTGTGTACAGTAGGCCATTGCGGTATCTTGCTGCTCTGTGTCACTGCAAGTATCCATTCCATGTCTGTGCTGCATTTTTGTGAGCAATATATAGTATTACAGTGCAGCATTTTGGTGACCCAACAGTATATAGTTGTGTACAGTAGGCCATTGCTGTATCTTGCAGCTCTGTGTCACTGCAAGTATCCATTCCATATCTGTGCTGCATTTTTGTGAGCAGTATATAGTATTACAGTGCAGCATTTTGGTGACCCAACACTATATAGTTGTGTACAGTAGGCCATTGCTATATCTTGCAGCTCTGTGTCACTGCAAGTATCCATTCCATATCTGTGCTGCATTTTTGTGAGCAGTATATAGTATTACAGTGCAGCATTTTGGTGACCCAACAGTATATAGTTGTGTACAGTAGGCCATTGCTGTATCTTGCAGCTCTGTGTCACTGCAAGTATCCATTCCATATCTGTGCTGCATTTTTGTGAGCAGTATATAGTATTAAAGTGCAGCATTTTGATGACCCAACAGTATATAGTTGTGTACAGTAGGCCATTGTTGTATCTTGCAGCTCTGTGTCACTGCAAGTATCCATTCCATATCTGTGCTGCATTTTTGTGAGCAGTATATAGTATTACAGTGCAGCATTTTGGTGACCTAACAGTATATAGTTGTGTACAGTAGGCCATTGCTGTATCTTGCAGCTCTGTGTCACTGCAAGTATCCATTCCATATCTGTGCTGCATTTTTGTGAGCAGTATATAGTATTACAGTGCAGCATTTTGGTGACCCAACAATATATAGTTGTGTACAGTAGGCCATTGCTGTATCTTGCAGCTCTGTGTCACTGCAAGCATCCATTCCATGTCTGTGCTGCATTTTTGTGAGCAATATATAGTATTACAGAGCAGCATTTTGGTGACCCAACAGTATATAGTTGTGTACAGTAGGCCATTGCTGTATCTTGCAGCTCTGTGTCACTGCAAGTATCCATTCCATATCTGTGCTGCATTTTTGTGAGCAGTATATAGTATTACAGTGCAGCATTTTGGTGACCTAACAGTATATAGTTGTGTACAGTAGGCCATTGCTGTATCTTGCAGCTCTGTGTCACTGCAAGTATCCATTCCATATCTGTGCTGCATTTTTGTGAGCAGTATATATAGTATTACAGTGCAGCATTTTGGTGACCCAACAGTATATAGTTGTGTACAGTAGGCAATTGCTGTATCTTGCAGCTCTGTGTCACTGAAAGTATCCATTCCATATCTGTGCTGCATTTTTGTGAGCAGTATATATAGTATTACAGTGCAGCATTTTGGTGACCCAACAGTATATAGTTGTGTACAGTAGGCCATTGCTGTATCTTGCAGCTATGTGTCACTGCAAGTATCCATTCCATATCTGTGCTGCATTTTTGTGAGCAGTATATATAGTATTACAGTGCAGCATTTTGGTGACCCAACAGTATATAGTTGTGTACAGTAGGCCATTGCTGTATCTTGCAGCTCTATGTCACTGCAAGTATCCATTCCATATCTGTGCTGCATTTATGTGAGCAGTATATAGTATTACAGTGCAGCATTTTGGTGACCTAACAGTATATAGTTGTGTACAGTAGGCCATTGCTGTATCTTGCAGCTCTGTGTCACTGCAAGTATCCATTCCATATCTGTGCTGCATTTTTGTGAGCAGTATATAGTATTACAGTGCAGCATTTTGGTGACCCAACAGTATATAGTTGTGTACAGTAGGCCATTGCTGTATCTTGCAGTTCTGTGTCACTGCAAGTATCCATTCCATATCTGTGCTGCATTTTTGTGAGCAGTATATATTATTACAGTGCAGCATTTTGGTGACCTAACAGTACATAGTTGTGTACAGTAGGCCATTGCTGTATCTTGCAGCTCTGTGTCACTGCAACTATCCATTCCATATCTGTGCTGCATTTTTGTGAGCAGTATATAGTATTACAGTGCAGCATTTTGGTGACCCAACAGTATATAGTTGTGTACAGTAGGCCATTGCTGTATATTGCAGCTCTGTGTCACTGCAAGTATCCATTCCATATCTGTGCTGCATTTTTGTGAGCAGTATATAGTATTACAGTGCTGCATTTTGGTGACCCAACAGTATATAGTTGTGTACAGTAGGCCTAGGCCATTGCTGTATCTTGCAGCTCTATGTCACTGCAAGTATCCATTCCATATCTGTGCTGCATTTTTGTGAGCAGTATATAGTATTAAAGTGCAGCATTTTGGTGACCCAACAGTATATAGTTGTGTACAGTAGGCCATTGCTGTATCTTGCAGCTCTGTGTCACTGCAAGTATCCATTCCATATCTGTGCTGCATTTTTGTGAGCAGTATATAGTATTATGGTGCAGCATTTTGGTGACCCAACAGTATATAGTTGTGTACAGTAGGCCATTGCTGTATCTTGCAGTTCTGTGTCACTGCAAGTATCCATTCCATATCTGTGCTGCATTTTTGTGAGCAGTATGGACCAATAATACCATTGATTAGAACAAATAATTCCAGTGATTTTGTCATTTTCTTCCAGTGATTTGGACCAATAATACCATTGATTAGAACAAATAATTCCAGTGATTTTGTCATTTTATTCCAGTGATTTGGACCAATAATACCATTGATTAGAACTAATAATTACAGTGATTTTGTCATTTTCTTCCAGTGATTTGGACCAATAATACCATTGATTAGATCTAATTATTCCAGTGATTTTGTCATTTTCTTCCAGTGATTTGGACCAATAGTACCATTGATTAGAACGAATAATTCCAGTGATTTTGTCATTTTCTTCCAGTAATTTGGACCAATAATACCATTGATTAGAACGAATAATTCCTGTGATATATTGAGGTGTTTGTTTCGCTTAGATTAGCCATCCAGTGACCACAGTGCACCTCTTTTTCTTTTTTCTTTGCATCATATGCTGTTTGGGCCAATTTTTTTAAGTGCCATCCTGTCTGATACTGCATTGCCACTCCTAGATGGGACAGGTGTTTGTGCCGGCCTCTTGGGTCGCTTTGCTTAGTTATCCAGCGACCTCGGTGCAAATTTTAGGATTAAAAATAGTATTGTGAGGTGTGAGGTGTTCAGAATAGACTGGAAATTAGTGGAAATTGTGGTTATTGAGGTTAATAATACTATAGGATCAAAATTACCCCCAAATTCTATGATTTAAGCTGTTTTTGAGGGGGTTTTGAAAAAAAAAACACCCGAATCCGCCCCAAAAAAATTTCAGGGAGGTTTTGCCAAAACGCGTCCGAATCCAAAACACGGCGGCAGAACCGAATCCAAAAACCAAAACACAAAACCCGAAAAATTTCCGGTGCACATCGCTAGTGAGAAATGTATCAAACTTTCTGTAGAGGACAAGTGGAGAAGTTGTCCATAGCTACCAATCATCTTCAAATTATTAGCAATCAAGCAACCTTCTATAAAATACAAACAAACAGTGGTAGCTGCTCAATCATTCCTGGAGATAATTATATATCAGGTGCTAGAAAAAGGGAGGGGTCACAAACAAACAGCAGACAGAAAGAGGGGTACTTTTTCACCCTGGTATACCCCCCAGCACACTACAAATAACCTGTAACCATACCTGAACCTATCTGGTAATAGAATTTCAGAGAAATGAGTCACATGCATTTGCAAAGACATGTTTAGCTGCTAAGCCGCGTCAAGGCTTCTCTAATATCAGCAGTCCTAACACAACATAATGGCAGTGCCCACATAGGGCCATGTGGTTTGTCTTTAGTAAGGCCTCATGATAAAGGCTCATACTAAAATGAATCCAGACAGAGGGCAAGCTTACCTGGGAGCCACCCCTTCTCTGTCTGTTGTTTGTTTTTGACCCATCCCATTTTCTAGCACCTGATATATAATTATCTCCAGGAATTATTGAGCAGCTACCTCTGTTTGTTTGCATGTGTGAGAAGGCATTGAATGGGAGCAGCATTTGGAAGGCATGCTGTTCCTTGCAGTGCTAATGGCGAGATCCTGGGGGTGGCTCCCAGGTAAGCTTGCCCTATGACTGGATGCGTTTTATTATGAGCCTTTATCATGAGGCCTTACTGTAGACAAATCACATGGCCCTCTGTGGGCACTGCCATTATGTCGTGTTAGGACTGCTGATAGCAAACCCCCCTTCATGCCTCCCAATATTTCCCAGTGCTAGGGAGGTGGGACAGACCTCCTAGCAGAGGACCCTCCCGGCTGACAGGGTTAGAGAAGTATGGGATTGAGTTGGTATGGGGTAGAGGATGTGGGTTGCAGGGTGGAGACAAAAAGTGGTAGCAGCAAAGGGGGTGACAGAAATACAAATCTTTACCTCAATCAAATGGGGTATGAGAAGCTACTTTTAAAAAATGCATAATTTGCCATAATACCACTACTTTGAGGAAACTACTCTGTATTTTTGTCTTGGGTTTAAAAGAAAAAAAACGAATTATGGATGTACGCTGGCCCAAATCTCGGGTTTTGGGTTCTCATTTTAGATCAGTATCTCCTTCATGTTTTGGATCTGTATTTGTTTTGCCAAAACCTCCCTTGAGAGTTTTGGATCTGTATTTGTTTTGGACCTGTATTTAAAAAAAAAAAAAAAACATACAAACAGCTAAAATCACAGAATTTGGTCCTGTTTTTATTCCTACAGTATATTTAACCTCAATAACTTTCACTTCCACTCATTTACAGTAATTTTTTGGGCCTAAACTGGATGAAAACAATATTGTGAGCTGTGAGGTTGTCAAAATTGACTCACTGCTCACAATATTGTTTCATCTACTTTAGGCCAAAAGGTTGCACTGAGGTAGCTGGATGACTAAGCTAAGTGACAACAGTGGGCAACACAACATGTGGCACTTAAACTTCCAACATGGCACATCTAGGAAAGAGAACGGCATTCATAATCAGAATCAGAAACGACTTTATTGGCCATATATACTCACGTATACTAGGAATTGTTTGCTGTTTACAATGCTTCACCAAATAACAACATAAAAAGAATAAACTTTACATAGTACATAGCATAACATACATACACACATAACATACATTGTTTATAAAACACTGTTTACAATTACAGTACATAGCAGTTTGTTGTGCCAGACTTGTTAGGCATAATTTAGTAAGTGGACAGCTAACGGAAAGAAGCTTTTTTTTGTTCTGGTCAATTTAGCGAGAATGGACCTATAACGCCTGCCTGATGGAAGTGTTTCAAACAGGACATGACCAGGGTGCAGTTTGTCTGCTATGATTTTTCCTGCTCGCTTCTTGACTCTGGACAGGTAGAGGCAGGGCCGGCTCTACCATTAGGCAGCTTAGGCGGCTGCCTAGGGGCGCCGGCTCCTGGAGGGCACCACTAAGTTCATATAGGAAAAAACTGAAGGATGACTCTGTGTGCGGCCTCCTCCTTACACTGTGCTGGCTGCTGCTGCGGGTCTAATCAGGTGCAGCCGTCACTATCAGGCTGTACCACAGAGTGCCTCAGTGCTTCCTCTGTGCTAACAAGTGTAACATCATGTCATATGAAGGCACATAGGAGGCGGTTGTAACTATGGCTCCCCAAGGGGCGCCCCCACACCTGCTCCTCATAGTCCTGATGCAGGCCCCTGCAGCAAGCAGCACCTGACTACATCATACCTCCCAACTTTTATCTAAGCCGAGGAGGGACACTATCGCTCGCTGTAGGCGCGCACCCGATTTTAGGGGGCGTGACCTAATGGAGAGTGGCGTGGCCTTACGGCAAGTGCCGCAATTGCAAGCCACGCCTCCATTTTCGTCATTATGGGGGCATGAACAGCGCTGTGAGAGCTGCTGGTCATGCCCCCTGTCCCTCTCTGCCGTGAATAGATGCTGTGAGCATGCGCACAGCGTCTATTCACCGCTGCTCTGATCAGAGCAGCGAGTGACAGGGGGGGATCTCCCAACTGCCCCCCCACCCCCACCCGCCGGCACTGCGACCCGCGGGTGGGACAGCGGGACAGACCGTGAAAAACGGGACTGTCCCGCCAAAATCGGGACAGTTGGGAGGTATGCTACATGTCTGCACCTGCAACATCGCTGTAATGCTGCTGTCACCTGTAAGAGGAGACATACCAATTATGAGGGAAAACAAGTAAACAACTATTAGGTTAGTGACCCATGGGGGTCTCTGTGGGACCACAGACAGTACAGATCTTACAGCCCGATGGGGGGTTTGCACTTGTAAACAGCATAATAGGGAAACACAGGCTCTGGGGTACAATACAGCACATATGGAGGAGGGAGGGGGTCAGTAATTTACTTACAGATGGGGGGATGGAACACAATTAGGAGCATACAAATATATGTATATATGTATATAATACTGTATGTATGTATACACATACAATTAAATATCCCTCCAGCCCCCATATACAGATGCAGTGTATAGATAGATAGATAGATAGATAGATAGATAGATAGATAGATAGATAGATAGATAGATAGATACTTTTTCAGTTTAAAAGTCCATGAGTGTTGATTTTTCTTTCTGTATATGTATAATAATGCAATATACCTAAGTCCACCTAGTGGTCACCTGCATCTCCCCTCCGAAAGGTGGGGGGGTTTGCAGGTTAGGGGGCGCTAGTGTAAAAGGTGCGGCTGCGGTGTGTGTGGTGGTGCCTGCTGCCGTGCAGGTGTAGAGTCGGTACTCACCAGGCGCCGCTCTCTCTCACCTTCAGGTACCGGAACCTTCGACGGACCTGGCAATCTTCAATCGGATCCGGACACGGCGATTCCCTCTCGGAGCTGACCGACGACCGAGCTGAGGAGAAAATAGTTTACCTTAAAGGGGGTATCAACCCTTCTTCCACTGGAAAAGGGGATACCCCAGGGGTGACCGCGACCTTCACCGGTTGGGTGAAATGTCATCACTGGCACAAAGCCTCAGCCACCCAGCATTCACACACTCGCACTCACGCGCGTAGTGTGATGAAGGGGATTCTCACGTCCGTGAGCAATCCCTATTCCGGCGCTCGGGGACAGACAAAGGGACAAACGTACACGGATGCTACTCACCGTCACAAGTCTTGCACTCCGATCTTCTTCACTTACAGGTCCCTGTAAGGAGGCAAACAAACAAACAGCCGTGCAGGGCCAAGAACTACCCTAGTGTGCGTCCACTACACGAGCTACATAAACAGAGCCCTCAAACTAGCTCGTGTGAGTGGTGCAACACAACTATGCACAACTTAAACAAACAGACACTTTGCCCTGCACGGTAACAACATACATCACAATATCGGAATACAAGATCACACGGTGCTGTCCCTTTAAATCCCTACCTCTGGAAAGGCGGTGGGCGCCGCACGGCCTGCCCACTTCCTGTACACGACCTTCTATGAGGCTCCGGTCCCGTGGACCTGCCTACCTAAACACCTCAGGGTGGCCTGGGCCTAGTGCCCAGTGCCACCTTTACTCACCTCGGGGGGGGCACTTATGCCCTGGGCCTAGCGCCCCCATAACTGCACACAGGCCGGAGGCCTGACTTCACCCACGGGCCTAGCGCCCGCCTAACTTGTCACCCTTTGGGTGACCTGGGCCTTGTGCCCAGGGTCACCTTATATATACCTACTGCCCAGAATACACTAGGGCCTAACGCCCTCTAATGCCCCACAGGCCTATTGCCTGATCTGTCCCTCGGGCCTAATGCCCGCCTACGGCGCCGTCGAGGTGGCTTGGGCCTAACGCCCAAACCACCGACTATGAAGATGACCCCCAACCTCCTATCTGCGCAACAGGCCTAGTGCCTGAATTGTGCCCCGGGGCCTAATGCCCGTCCCTGGTGGTCTAGTGAGGAAAAGGGAGGGGGTGAAAGTTGCCTCACTGAGGCTAACCTGATCCAGGGATCTCCAGCGCCCTCTTCTGCCGCTGACCCGTCCTGGCCAGCGGCGTCACCTCCGCTCCTCCGCGTCCAGCCGCCGCTGGACATCTTCGTTCAGGAGCCCGACGTCTTCTGGCCTCTTCAGCGGCCGCCGTCGTCTTCCTCGTCCACGGCGCCTCGGCTCCCCGTCCGGATCCTCCGCGCTCTTCCGCGCGCTTCCTCGCTTCCGCTCCCGCCCGGCGTGTCTTCTCTTCGCGCTCCTGCGCGCGGACCTCTCTTCAGGCTCCCGCCCGGCGTCTGACGTCAGACGCCGGGGCCTATGACGCGGCGAGCGCCGATTGGCTCGCCGCGCCCCTCTCCGATTGGCTGCCGCTCCGGGAGCCGCGATTGGCTCCCGGAGGGCGCCAACATTCAAATGCCCCCGCAGCCTCTGGTCCGGTGCAGGGAAAATGGTAATCCCTGCACCGGACACCCGCCGCCACACACTGACAAGCGCTGGGGACAGACAAGCTGTCCCAGCGCTGTCAGCGACGTTGTCCCGCAGGGGACACAGGCTCCCTGGCTGCTGCTGGAATGTGTCCTGTAAAACAGGACACATTCCCACATTAGGCTGGAGATTTGCCTAGGGTGCATAGAGACCTTGCAACGGCCCTGGGTAGAGGTCCTGAACAGAGGGGAGAACGGCACCAACGATCTTTTCTGCAGTCCTCACAACCCTCTGTAGCCTCCGTCTGTCACACTCATTGGCAGCTCCATACCAGACTGTAATTGAAGAGCATAAAACAGACTCCACAATGGCTGTATAGAAGATAATCAGCAGTTTCTGTAAAATATTTAATTTTCTGAGTTGCATCAGAAAGAACAGCCGCTGTTGCACCTTCTTGACAATGGAGCCTATGTTCGGCCCCCATTTAAGGTCATGGGAAATTGTGGACCCCAGGAATTTGAAGGAGTCAACCCACGACACCACGCTGTCGGCTATCACCAGTGGGTGCATGGCAGCAGGTTTCTTTATAAAATCTACCAGCATCTCGATCATTTTAAGGGATTTAGGTTGAGGTTGTTTCTGCTGCAGCACTGTGTTATCCGGTTCACCTCACATCTATAAGCAGCCTCATCCCCGTCTTTGATTAAACCAATGATGGTGGTGTCATCTGCAAATTTTATAATTTTTCTGATTGCTCAGCCAAAGTACAGTCATTGGTGTAAAGGGAAAAGAGCAGGGGGAAGAGAACACATCCTTGAGGGGCCTCTGTACTGGTCGAATGCACACTGGATGAAATCTTCCCTTCTTTCACCACCTGTATCCTGTCAAGAAATCCACAATCTAGGAGCATGTCGATACAGGAACCCCTAAGGAGAAAAGTTTGGATTGCAGGACACAGGGGACTATTGTATTAAATGCTGAGCTAAAGTCAACAAAAAAACCCTTGCATAGGTGCCTGGTCGGTCCATGTGCTGTAAGATATAATGCAACCCCAAGTTAACTGCATCCTTGACACTCCTATTCGCATGGTATGCGAACTGCAAAGGTTCCAGGTGAGAGTTAGTCGCCTCTTTCAGATGATTCAGCACCAACCGCTCAAACACTTTCATGGCCACCGATGTTAATGCAATTGGCCTATAATTGTTCAGATCTTTTACAGTTGAGTTCTTGGGTACCAGAACAATTATTGAGTGTTTAAAGCAGGAGGGAGCCTTACACATCTCCACTGAGGAACTGAAGATCATGGTAAAAAGAGGGGCAAGCTGAACAGCACAGATCTTCAGGGTAGATGGTGACACACCATCCGGGCCAGATGCTTTCCTATGTTTGACCCTTTTAAACATGTCTTCTACCTCTCCCAAACCACCTTCAATGCCTGGGAAGGGACATCTTTACCCAGGTCAATGAAAGGACTAGTACTAGGGGCTTCCCTCTCGAATCTGCAATAAAAGTTGTTCAACTCACCTGCCAGTTCTTGACGCATGACAGTGGGGTTAGGATGTTTCTTATAGCAGGTCATAACTTGCATACTCCTCCAAACAGACACAGGATCATTAGCTGAAATATTGTTTGTCAGCTTGTTAGAAAACTGCTTTTTTTGCCAGCCTAATTTCACGGGTCAGGGAGTTTCTGGCCAATTTATACCAGTCCTTATCCCCACTGCTGTAGGACTACTCCTTGGCCCGATGAAGCTTTCTCAGCTGAGCATTGTACCACGGCTTGTTTTTGTTAAAGGTGCAAGATGTTTTAATTGGCACACACAGGTCCTCACAAAAGCTGATGTAAGATGTCAGTACATCAGCAACTTCTGGATGCATGTTGGAAGAAGGTGGTCAGAAAGGCCTAAGGCTGCGTGAGGGATAGACCGGTAGGCAGCCTTAATGGTAGTATAGCAATGATCCAGGATACGCCCTTCTCTAGTTGGACATTTAACTTGCTGCTTGAACTTTGGTAGCTCCTGGCTCAAATTTGCGCTGTTGAAGTTACCCAGCACAATAAGCGGTGAATCCGGATATTTAAGTTCCACGTCTGTAATCCTGGCGGTCAGTTGTTGTAAGGCTTCATTCGCACTTGAGGTGGAATATACACCCCCACCAGGACTATTGAAGCAAACTCCTGGGGAAAGTAAAATGGTTTATTATTGACAATGAGCGTTTCCAATTGCAGGATACATGATTTACTTAGGATCAACATTGGTGCACCACACTTTATTTATGTAGAAGCAAATACCTCCACCTTTAGTTTTTCCGGAGAGCTCCTTGTCGCAATCAGCCCTATAAAGGCTAAAACCCAGCAGAGACACTGAGGAGTCGGCAATTAGGTCATCCAGCCACGACTCAGTGAAGCAGAGAATAGACAATTCAGAGATGCCCGTCCTTGCATCACTTATGAGCAGGGACAGCTCATCCATCTTATTCGTAAGAGATCAAGCATTGGAGAGTAGAATTGCTGGGAGCTCCGACCGATGGCCTCTTTGTCTCCACTTTACCAGGACACCAGCACAGCAGCCCCTCCTGTGCCTCTTATGGGCACCCATTCACCCTTCTAGTCAGTGGGAGGCTGGGAGAGCCAGCATGGAGAATGTACCAGAAGGGCCAAGGACAAGGCCATCACCGGTCTGGGGCCCACCGCCGCAACCCACCCGGAGAGGTATCTCCATACCTTCTCCCCTGCTGACCATCCCCGAGGAGCCATTGTCATGATCTTTCATAGCTGGAGCATCATGGCCTTCTGATCTATCCTTCACCTCCGGGGGTCGGTAGCCGGGACTCCACCAGACCGGAGACCACCGCATCCTCCACCGAGGGCGGCGGTGGCATTGCTCGCACAGGTGCTCCTCCTGCGGCCGCCGCATGATCTCTAGGGGTCTACCACGCACTCCCCGCTGGTAAACTTCCTTGCCGAAGGCAATTATTTAATCGCAGTGGGGGCAGTGGCAGACAGGGTGGCAGTTTAATAAACTATACAAATGTTTGTCGTCACAGTCAGCAATGCTCCAAATAGCACATAATGCAAAAAAAAGAGGTGCAAGATTGAATTGTCCTTGGGACACCCTTATGTTGAATATATTAAGCAGGACATGCACAGTTTAACAAACCAATCATTTCAGCGACAGAGACTGTCACTTGTGGCTGAAATGCTTGGTTTGTTTGGTCCCTCACAAAAAAATTTTTTAGAAGGGCTACCACTGATAAGTAATGACTCTGAGGATGTTGAAGATGAGGTGTTAATTACATTATAATCTTGTACAATAAATTTCATGTCTTCGACGCAAATGATGTAACATGGTGTAGGTGCCTAGATAGCTAATGTTTCTACTTCTACTAACTTTGGCCTCACAAATGGAGCATATGCTTTCACAATCATCGTCAGGATTGAGGTAAAAACAATCCCACACCAAAGAGGCGGATTTTTTACTTTTATGGCCAACATCGCAATGGCTTTCTTTTTATAACGGTCAACAAATTCATCCACTGGTGGCTGACTGACACAAACAAAACAACATCCTCAGTATCAGATAGTAGTAGTACACACATGTCCCCCACATATTGTTACACTTCCACACACAAATCCTCAATTTCTATTATGTTCTCCTCATCATCACCATCTTTACTTGTACTGCTCCCCACATGTGCAGATGGTTCAGAAATGGTGGAAGCAGGTGAAAGAGGCTTTTATATGAGGACAGTGTGAGAAATGTCAGACTCACACATAGCTGGCGTGGACACCCCTTGACGTTCCTCAAGAAAGTCTGATGGTTCTGAATGCACAGTTTGTCTTATTGCCTCTGCAGCTAACTTTACGTTTGATTTTGTTTTTCTTTACCACTGTAAAATTAAATTATTTTAAATGTCCTGACTTAAGCTCTCTATGCCCCTGGGCATCTGGGCACACACCACAATTTCTAAAAAAAAATTTTTTACCACCTTCAGTGTTGCACAGTACAAGTATGAGTCAGAAATAGTAATCAAACACTGTGGTTTAATTTCACCAACAGTGTCACACAATACGTGTATGAATCAGAAATAGTAATCGAACACTGCGGTTGAACTTAACCAACAATGTCACACAATACGTGTATGAGTAGGAAATAAAATATATTACTGTGGTACCACCTTCACCCACAGCATCACACAATGCGTGTGTGTATCAGAAATAGTGATCAAACACTGTGGTTGAACTTCGCCAACAGTGTCGCACAATACATGTATGAGTAGGAAATAATATACTACGTTCTGACCGGAAGTGTCACAGTAGTTATGAAAATAAACTAAAAATTGTATAGTACACTGGGGTTCAGCACACACAAAAAAAGCACCTTTTTATAATTATATGTTTATGCTTTTTATTTTTAGCTTTTCTTATTTTAATTTTACACTGGGGTGTAGCCCCTGGATGGACGCACAGATCACCCCTTTTTCAGATACAGCAGACAGAGCACCTCTTTCAGATACAGCTGACAGAGCACCCCATTCAGATGCAGCAGAAAGAGCACCCACTTTTCAGATACAGCAGACAGAGCACCCCTTTCAAATATGGCAGAAAGAGCACCCCTTTTTCAGATACAGCAGAGAACCCCTTTTTCAGATACAGCAGACAGAGCACCCCTTTCAGATACTGCAGACAGAGCACCCCTTTTTAGATACAGCAGACAGAGCACCCCTTTCAGATACAGCAGAGAGAGCACCCCACCTGAACTGATACAGCAGAGCACCCCTTTCAGATACAGCAGACAGAAGACCCCTTTTATAGATACAGCAGACAAATGGAGGTGTTGCTAATAGCAACCAATAAGATTCTGTCTGGATGCAATAAAGAAATGATAGAATCTGACTGTTTGCTAAAGGCAACACCTTCACTTTTTTCACTGCTTTAGTAACTTTACCCCTAAAAATCATCAAAAAGGCTAAGCAGAGGTGTGAAATTTTTTTTCAGTGGTGAAGAAATATAAAGAGACTGGGTGTAAGATAATGGTATACATATAAACGTTTCCTATCACATTTTAAGACTTGTCTTTTCTGTTGTTTCCCATATTAATATTTCCTATAAACTTTTTTTTATACTTGTTTGCATTGGGTCATCAGTTATGTATTGTTTATTTTTATTTAAATGTTACCATTATTATTTTTTTAGCATATTTTATTTTAATTAATAATTTTCAACAGATATTATATAAAAATCTAACTGCAGTAGACTACATTTCTTATCACATTGCACATATTTTATCTAAATATGTACACTTATTTCAATTATTAAACACTTTTATATATAATATCTAACCTTTGTAAAATAATGTAAAATTTACGTTACTAATATTGAGTTATTTTATATGATTTTTTTTCAATTCAATTAATTAGATTGATATTTTGAACTCATTTATTGCTGTAGTTTTTGTGTGTAATCTGAAATGGTGGCATAAAAAAAGCTTTACGTTTACATATTTCCTTTGGGAAAAAAGCTTTAATATGCATGACTAGAATATGTGTATTTGTTAGATGCTTACAATATAAAAATAATTTAAAGTTATATTTACAACCTATACCAGTAATGCCTCACAAATGTTAATTATTTTTGCAACATATCAGGCAAAACCTTTTCATCACAATAACGTATTTCTTAGCAGAGACATTTCCATTTTGACATTATAAAAATATACAGTGAAAATCTATAAGGCTTTGATTAAATGTTGATACAGCTGATTTCAACACAGCCAAAGTCAGTGACCATAAATGGAATCTAAACAACAGCGAGTAATTACAATGTCAAAGACGTGTATACACTGTGTGTTATGTTTCATTGTCTGGCATGCAAATGGGCTCTTGGTTTCCTTTACTGTATTTCCAAAATCTTGTGAATGCTAACCAGAGTTCTTTCGTTTATACAAAAGAACAAGGCTCAATCATGTTTGATAAGTTGCAAATTACTGGTAATGCCACAAGTGTTGTTACAGCTGCGGATAGTGGCCAGAAGGATGTAAAAAATAACGAAAAGGCATGAATCAAACAAATAAAAAATCTAAACAATTTGAATGATAACATAGAGAAATGCTAACTTTAACTTTCAGAACAATAAAAAAAATAACCTGGAAAGGTATTTATAATTTTGTAGGTTTGCCACAAACATAAAAACAACAGTTCAGTGGATAAACTTTTCACAGGAGACTGATAACAAACAGAGAGTCAACAGAGGATGCCGATTAATGAATGAGATAACAGAGGATGCCGATTAATGAATGAGATAACAGAGGATGCCGATTAATGAATGAGATAGTTGTGTAATAAAATTATTCATGCACTAAACAGGTAGCAGGTCCTTTTTTTTTTTTTTCATTTTTAAAATGAAGCTGGGCTGATGACAGCTGAATTTAATACCCTCCTTATTTGCTGAAGCACAGATCTAAAAATAAACTCTCTGATTGGTGTGATTTCTTTTTGGCAGAACCTATATGGAAACTTTTAATAAGGCAAATGCTGCAGCTATAAGAAAATACGCACACCAAAATATACACACAGACATACACGCACACAGACACACACACACACACACACACACACACACACACACACACACACACACACACAGCATTTTATTGCCTTCTAATTAAAAAGTTAGATTTTTTTTAAATAAACCAATGAATGATGGACTTTTTTTTATTTTTGTCGTCTTTGCTCGCTGTATTTTTACAGTTGTCTAGTAGGTGAGTTAGCCAAACAAAATGTTAAATATCTATTACTAACAAGAGCGTGCCATAAACAGGTACATGATATGTTAAACATTATGTATACCAAAGAACAAGTTAAACAGACAGTACAACAAAATGTTAGGAATAGGATGAAAAAAGGGCTTAACATCACGGGGAAGTAGTAAATGGAAAGGAGATACAGTACTCTACAATGGCTGCAGGGTGCACAGTGCACACAGACCCCTGGGTCCAGGCGGGCCCACACCATACCCTTTCTTTATACTTTCTTTTACACCAATGCTCCAGAAATCCCCTATAAAATTGTGCAAGTCCTATTCTCCTGTAGATCTGCACATGCACAGTAGAGACATAACTGAGAAAATTGTGCCAGTGCCATTTTCCCAGAGATATATGAATGCGCAGTATATTCTGGCACACTGCCAGTCTACTTGGAGTATGCGTTGGCTTGAGAGGGATGATCTCTAGAAGCACTGCAGCTGTAAACTAATGGCTTCTGGACAGCTAGTTCATCCAATGAAGGATGTATAAGATGTGTGCAATCTGATGGGTTGGATGGTTCGCTGGTAATAAACCTATAGCCGAGAGCTTATTAGGTGGGGCAGAGTTATCATTCTGTGTTTTTGTGTTTTTTACTAAAAGATTGTTAATTTACTTGTGCCAGATGCAATTGTTACCTAATTAATATGACTGAAATGAGTCAAAAGTTCATCTAGTTCAACTTTTAATAAGATCTAATTGTGTTTATCCAGAGAAAGGAGGAACAAAATCCCAGGGTGACAGGTGCCAATATAGCCTCATTGGGGAAAATATCTTTCCAAACCACAAATATTCTCTGGTTTAATCAGTCCCATAATGTTTTCTAGTAAAGATACAGACACCATTTCTGTGAGAAAAACATCTTAGTACTATTAAAGGCTATTAGTAAATTTGCAGTCACCAACTCGTGGTCCATTCACCCTAAGAATAAAGTATTTCTTCCTAACAGGTGTTGGCAGTGGCACCTTATTTCTTCTCCTCTGTAGAGTCCTTGGCACAAGCATTAGTATTGACCTTGGCTATTTTTATACAAATAAATTAGGTCACTTCTATGGCACGTTTTTTTCTCTCCAAAGTATAAAAATATAGATCTTCTTACCTTTCTTCATATTTAAAATCATCCATTCTATTTCTCAGTTAGGTTGCTTACAGCATTATCATCTGAAATTGTACTTTGTCCTTCCGACAGTGAAGTGCCCAAAACGGTACCACATATTCAGGGAGTGGCATAATTAGTGATCAAAAAGGGAGTTAAGGGAGATTTCTCCCAGAGATGTGTGCTGAGCATTCTAGCACAGAAAGCTCAGCACACCTGACCCTCGAACCTACATGCAGCGTGATGTGTGCTGAGCGAGGGGGGGGCACTCACCTCACCCAGCGGTGAGGTGAGCGATCTAACTAGATTTGGCATGCATGCATGCCAAATCTAGAGTCAGCAATAGCGCTGCGCGGGCCGCACATCGCTATCGCTATGGGCATACACACGGAGTGATCCATGCTTAATTTCTAAGCAATGTAGTCAGATTGCTTAGAATTTAAGCATGGATCTCTCTGTGTGTACCCCTCTTTAGAGTATGTCAACTACTGGCACTTGTTAAGAGCTGCCATGGTCATGTCTACCCAATAAATGATTTACCACATTTAAATAGTAACAAAAGTAGGGGGGTGGGGAGATACAAAACACAGCACTGACAACTTATTTTTTTTTTCTGTTTCTTGAAGCCTGACGTGCGTGGCTTCATCACCCAGTGTCTGTGCAAAATGTGCTGGGGGCGTAGGACCTTGGACCCTCTCCAAAAGGAGAGGGCCTCCCCAACCCCTCAGAGCCAAAAGGCCTACTGAGGGGAAAAAGGGTCTGCGGGTCCCTCCTTGCCGAAGCGCAGAGGGACCCTCGGGTATCCCCAGGGTTGGCCGAAGCTTCCCCCCTAGGGAACGAAAACAGCCTCTAGCCATCCCCAAAAGGAGAAGGCCTAAGCTAACTAGGGGAGAGGGTGGCCCATAAGGGTCTCACCTACACCCCAACAAAACCGTGACAAACCCACAAAAAAACATAAAAAATTGCAGTGTAGTGCAAAATAGTGCAAAACATGTGAATGAATAAATAAATAAATAAGCCCCAGCCAGAAGGCCGGGGGTATAAAAAAGTATCCCTGCCCTAGCCAAAAGGCCAGGGCAAAGGAAAAAGGTGCAGCAGAAGTTGGGGAAGTGTAAGTGTAAAGTGCCGTACTAGTGCAAAGGTGGACAGTCATCACCAGTGCATGTTCAGGCACCTCTGGCTCTTCCAGTGCCAGGGGCACATATCACCTCAGGCTTCAGGCTGCTCCTGTCCTCCAGCTAGACCAAGCTTCATACCCAATCTGTGCCAGGGTCAACCCCCAGTACGAGAGTAGATACTAAACCAGGCCGTTCCCGCTCCACACAAGGGGTCTATTTCAACCCCTTCTTAGGATGACGGATACTAAGCCCAGTTTTTCTCCACTCTCGACCAGAGGCATTGCCAAACCCCGGCATGGTACTCCACAAGGTGTTTCTCCATTCCACCCTAGGGACCTCTCACGCTCCCAGTGTAAGGATAACTTATATATCACATGAGGCATGAAGAAAACAAAAAGGTTCTCAAAAGGGACCACAGTTATGGTGTGGAGAAAAGGGAGAAAGCAAAAACTATGATGGTGTAGTATGTCACAGATTCTAAATGTGAGCTATCCCTTGGTGTTCTTAAAAGTCTCAGAAGGGTGTTGTCCTCATTTATAGGATCCCTCAACCTTTTCTTTATGGAAATGATGGTGAATGTACCATACTCACATTAACAAGAATGATAACATGTTTGTAAGGGTTTCTTTTGGTTTCAGTCAAGTATGTCGTACCCTAACTCACAGTATGAAAGATGAGACATGCACAGAAAGGTATCTTTAGACTGCATAATAGGACTGATTGGTGTACCCCAACTCACAGTTATAGGTGCTGGTTCACTCCTAACAAGGATCCTTTTTCACAACTCAAAAGCTCAACCAATAGGATGAAAAAGAGGTATTTTTTATTTGTTAGTACCATATAAAATAGAATGTCCAAAAATGTCAAAGTGCACTAGGAGTACAGAAAAAATACAAGATCCTCTTCAAACATCCCTCACACGTAGAGGGGATAATGGGGAATGTTAGAAAACCTGATACAGGAAGAGCCGGATGCTTCATATCATTAGTATCTTCAGGAAATTTCTTGTTTCTTTTACTCTTACTCTACTTTACTCTTACTTCAGTGACAGGAACTGCCACTTTGTGACTGAAGCGCCTGGAATTGTTTGGGCCCCCACAAAAGACCACACCTTTATGGTTTGATTAAACCAAGCTACCAATGGGATAAAGGCGGCTAACAGTGTCATTATTCATAGTCACATTTGGAACATGTCAGACTCATCATCATCCTAATCATTACCCTACTCACTATTGTTAATATCATTGTCGTCATCACACAATATTAGCTCATCCCTACTGGAACCCACCGCTATATAAGAAGTTTACATTTGTTGTAATTGGTGGCACAGGTCTTCCTCATAGAATTTGTAATATATTTTAAAGAACATTAGTTTTTCCAAGATTTTTAGAATTATCCTCCTACAACGATCGCTCACAAGGGTAGACATCTTAAGTACACCAAAGCACATTTGTACAAGGGGCTCCAAATTCCCTTTTTATTCCTCCCAGTATTCAAAGGGACTATGGCCCTCATTCCGAGTTGTTCGCTCGCTAGCTGCTTTTAGCAGCATTGCACACGCTAAGCCGCCGCCCTCTGGGAGTGTATCTTAGCATAGCAGAATTGCGAACGAAAGATTAGCAGATTTGCGAATAGAAAATTCTTAGCAGTTTCTGAGTAGCTCCAGACTTACTCAGCCATTGCGATCAGTTCAGTCAGTTTCGTTCCTGGTTTGACGTCACAAACACAGCCAGCATTCGCCCAGACACTCACCCATTTCTCCAGCCACTCCCGCGTTTTCCCCAGAAACGCCAGCGTTTTTTCGCACACTCCCAGAAAACGACCAGTTTCCGCCCAGAAACACCCACTTCCTGTCAATCACACTCCGATCACCAGAACGATGAAAAATCCTCGTTATGCCGTCAGTAAAATACCTAACTTTTGAGTAAAATAACTAAGCACATGCGCTCTGCGAACCTTGCGCATGCGCAGTATATGCGACTAATCGCAATATAGTGAAACTCGACAACGAGCGAACAACTCGGAATGAGGGCCTATGTGACATGCTAATTTATACACTATCATTGAAGTAATCCTCTACCATCCTTTTGAGGTTTACTGTATCAGATTGAGTCACGATAGAGGGGTCAATAATTGTGGGCAATTCTTTTAAGCCTGACCAGATGTCTTAATGATGTTTCACTCTGGTGTGCTGGGTTAACTCATCATCATCACTACCAGTGGTCCTCTTGGAAATTGACAGTTTCTTTCTAGCAGCAAGAAGGAGAAGCTGAAACAGGCAACATCATTGTGTCATGTGCCACTCAAGCTAACAACTTGTTCACAAGAAGCTCTTTCCAGCTCTTAAGATCTGGGTCAGTCGGAAAGAATGATGTGGAATAGAGCTTAAGCTTATGATCTAACATGGTTGGCAAAATGTAATGAAAATGTTGGAAACTCTGAGACTGTACAATGCAGAAGAGCTGAAGGCCGCTATTAAAGCATTGTGGTCTTCCATAACACCTCAGCAGTGCCACAGGCTGCTGGAATCCATGTAATGCCGCATTGAGGCAGTAATTCATGTAAAAGTGGCCCAAACCAAGTACTGAGTACATGAGCATGATTATACTTTTCAGGGGCTGACATTTTTGTATTTAAAATCCTTTTTTATTGATTTTATGTAACATTCTACTTTTCTGAGATTTTGGATTTGGGGTTTTCTTAACCTGTAAGCCACAATCATCAAAAGTATAACAAATAAAGGATTGAAATATCTCACTTTGCATGTAACGAGTCTATATAATATATTAGTTTCAACTTTTAAGTTGAATTACTGAAATAAATGAACTTTTGCACGATATTCTAATTTTCCGAGTTTCACCTGTATAGGCACCTGCCCAATATGTAAGTGCCTGGAAAATAAGATAAAATTCTGGAATTCTGGTATCTGTGTCCACTTATTTCACCAGCTAAGAATTAGATAATTGAAGATGTCACTGCAAGAAGCCACTTCCAGTGTCTAATTATAGATCATTAATAAGCACAGTAAAAAAACAAAACAAAAAAAAAAATATTGGAAGAATTTCTGCAAAACTTTCAAACTAACAGCTGGAAATATTCTGGATTTAATTACAAGATATTCTGTGACCACAAAAAAATGCTATTTCCTCATTGTCTTTCTAATAGATTATTGCTTCATTTTGGGACTTTTTGGATGCACAAAGGAATTTCATCCGCAATAAAGGGATGCATGGATTGGTGCCACGTTGGTCAGACATATCACATATGTTTTTTCAAAACTGCCATTAATCATTGTGTATTATTTCTGCAAGACGTTAGTCATAATAATATAATTATTTATACAAAACATTGCTGACTACTTTAACCTTCTTTTAGTGCTGTTCAGGTGTCTTTGGTTCATTTTCCATTGTTTAAAATTAAATGTCATTATAGCCAATACTCTGTGTGTAGCTTAAAAATATTAACACTTTCTTATTCAAATTTTCTTTAACGTATTACATTTACATATTTCTGTTTCACATTTCGTACTATGCAGATTAAGGAGCAAATTATAAAAAGGAGCAATTAAAGACAATTTGTTTACCTTTGCAAAACAATGTTGCAATGCAGGTGGAGCTAATACAAAATGTGCAGACAGATTTAACTCTGGAAGGGTGTGTCCAAGCTTAATTCTAATATTTCAGCATGTTTTTTTTCCAGTAGCAAATTGCTCCTTTTTATTTGCTCCTAAAGCTGGGCATACACTATACCAGTGGTTCCACTGGTGGTTTTAGAATGGGTGCAGTGTCTGCGTTGCACACGGGCCCCTGAGTACAGAGGGGGCCCCCACCGCACACGCTGCACCCATTTTTAAAATACTCACCCCTCCGTAGTCCAGCGCCATCATCCGCAGCGCTGTGAAAACACAGTGAAAATGGCTCAGCTGGCATTTTCACGGAGTTGTGCACATGCGCAGTAGAGTCTGAGCCCTCTAGTGCTCAGACTCAACAGCATTCTGGGAAGAGAGGAGGAGGCCCGAATGGAGGAGACTGAACACGGGCCTCCTCCTTTCTTAAAGCGCCCCTGAGTGGTTCCCAAACTTTTTTTAATCATGGCGCCCTAGAGTATCAGAATCTTTTTTATGGCACCCCTAGGCCAAAAGTATCTTATTGGGAATTTTTTTTTCCTTAAATTAATTAAATTGTGTTTATATGTCATGCTTAGGTTTATTTATGTGATGAGGGACAAGATTCACTTCTGTTTGTCCACATATGCTATGACTGGCAGAACCCAGCACTGCTTTTGCCTGTTACATTGACCATAAATAATTTCAATTGGTTCTCTATCACCAACCTGAGGCACTGCTGCAAGTGTCCCAAAGCACCCCAGGGTGCCACAGCACACAGTTAACCACTGCACTATACTATTATCTATTATCTGTCAGGTCATCTGTCAAATCTGGCTGGGTAGAATGAAAATCTGGTAATGGATGAGAGCAAATGACAATCGATCATTTACTCCCAAACACTGGAAAACGCACAAAAACTATCGTTCATACAAATTAGTTAAATCCATGATTTAGCCAGTTTGTCTAAATGATAATTTTTGTTAATTTTACAGTATTTGGGAATAACTGGTTGATTGTCATTTGCTCTCAACCATTACCACATTTTAATTCCAACCAGACAAATCTGGCAGATGATCAGCCAGATAATTGAATAGCGTATGCCCAGCTTTACTCTGCATAAGCCTCATTATTCCCATTAACAATATATAACATTTTTCTAATTTCTTGTTCAATTATCTGTTCTGCATAGTGATTGTAGATAAGATAAAATGCAGCTACATTTTTAGTTTTCAAATTTTCTTTTTTGGTTAAGCACATGCCTGGTGTCAGTAGATCAGATGTGAACATGGCAAATTGAGATTTCCCTGTCCCATACACCTTTCAGACATATGCATTGGCAAATACAGAGCTTTGATGCGGTTTTTCAATACTTCCCTACTCAAGGGAACTTCCCTACTCCCCTATAGATATATATATATGTGTGTGTATGTGTATATGTATGTGTATGTGTGTATATATATATATATATATATATATATATACATGAAAAGGAAAAAGGTTCTAGTGGGAGCCAATACGCCTTTAGAATAACTATGTTTAAAAGTTTTTATTCATACACAAACCGACGACAATTGCAACCTAAACATTCGTCTTTGGTACAAATTACTAAAAATTCAGTAAAATGATATAACAATCTTATATAAACACATATTTCAGTTGATGTGAGGATTTTACAATCAGGTGATCACAATCAGAATTGTGAAGAGATATATCTCCAACCAGAAATCTGTGGTGAAGGCTATATGAATCCGAGATCGCGAAACCCAACGCGTTTCGTCCGTTAGGACTTCATCAGGGGTTAACAATCAGATTCTTACAATAGATTGGATTACCACTGGTTATGACCGGCTAGGGTTCTCAATGTTATATCCAATCACAAGTATATTTTCAATTAATTTGGTATCTAAATAGATTTCATCATAACAGAGAATGACATTTTAGGTTGAAGTTAGGTGATGTTATATTCCCTTTGCTTCAGTTTGTGGAACTACAGGTCACAGCTATATAGATAAGCTTGTATTGTCACAACTGAGGGCCTAAGCTGACGGGAGGCAGCCTCAGTTGTAGGGGCTGAGATGTACCGGAACCTGGGAGGTTGTATCAGACCCCTGGACATGTAAGTAACATGAATAATAACTGCCCGAAGGCGTGACCACGACAACTTGGATAAAAGTCAATGATGTTTATTATGACAACTCCGCAACACAGCAGCAGTAAAAGAAAACATAAAAGTCAGCAAAGAATAAATACAGTTCCTGGGTACTACAGGATGGCAGGAGCCACAGGGCACTGGTAGTGTGAGATAGTTCTTATAATCTTCTAGATGGAAAGTCCTTACCAGGCCCGACTGTAGCAATGGAGATAACCCAGGATTGTACCAGCTGGTGTTCCAGGAAAAGCTGGGTTGCTGAAGATAAAACGGCTGCTGTGGATACTGGCTGGAACCAGACTGTTGTTAGCACGGAGTGGATACTGGCTGGAACCAGTTAAATAATAAATGAACTTGGGAGCGATGAAATATGAACTGAAATGTAGAACTTGAGAGCGGAGAAATAATAATACCGGTGGAGAGTGGTAAAGTGTAGAAAGGACACCGGCCCTTTAAGAGAAGCTGTACTCTGCTGGAAGCTGAGCTGGAAGCAGGTGATGTTGTAGCTGGAAACAGATGAATCCACAATGGATTAGAGAGTCAGGCTACACCGCAGGTGGAATGCTGGTGCGGGTCTCTATGGTGAAAGTCTTGAGACAGGAGCTGGAACCTGGAAGACAATCACAGGAGAGAGACAAACAGGAACTAGGTTTGACAACCAAAGCACTGACGCCTTCCTTGCTCAGGCACAGTGTATTTATACCTGCAGCAAGGAAGGGATTGGCTAGGCAATTATGCAGATTATCAATACTGAGAACAGATTGGTGGAAATGATCAGCTGACAGAATCCAAGATGGCTGCGCCCATGCAGACACTTGGAGGGAAGTTTGGTTTGTAATCCATGTGGTAATGAAAACAGTAATGGCGGCGCCGGCCACCGGAGACAGGAGGCGCCAGGCTGACAGATGCACATCCAACCACGCGGACACAGCGGAGGCCGCGGCTGACGTAATCGCCACTCAGACACTCTGCATGCAGAAGTTCAGGGACGGCGGCGGAGGCCGCGGGAGACGCCATGCCAGGTGTAATATGGCGTTTACTGTGACAGCGTCCCAGAGTGACAGGAGAGGATACAGGAATGTACACATCAGGATAACAGATGGGATCCGGTCCTGGAGCGCTGAGCCAGCCTTAGGAGGCATCTGATGGGTAAGAAATGGCGTCCAGATACCCGGATCGTGACAGCACCCCCCCCTTTAGGAGTGGCCCCAGGACACTTCTTTGGCTTTTGAGGAAACTTGGAATGGAATCTCCGGACCAAGGCAGGAGCATGGACATCAGAAGCATTGGTCCATGAACGTTCCTCAGGACCATAACCCTTCCAGTCAATAAGATATTGTAGTTGACCGTAACGGTGACGTGAGTCCAGGATCTTGGCCACTTCATACTCAACGCCTCGTTGAGTTTGGACTTTCGGAGTTGGAGGAAGTGAGGAATGAAACCGATTCAAGATCAGCGGTTTCAACAGGGAAACATGGAATGTCCTGGGTATTTTTAAGAAGGGAGGCAACTGGAGTCTGTAAGCAACAGGATTGATGACTTGTTCAATCTTGAAAGGACCGATATAGCGAGGTGCAACCAAACTTCATACTGGGAACTCTTAACCTCAAATTCTTCGTGGATAACCATACCCGATCACCCACCTTGAGAGCAGGAACTGCTCGACGCTTCTTATCCGCAAACTTCTTGTACCTGAACGATGCCTTGAGCAGAGCTGATCGTACGCTCTTCCAGATATTGGCAAACTGATGCAAGGTGATATCCACTGCGGGAACAGAAGTTGCTGGAAGCGGTTGGAACTCAGGGACTTTAGGGTGGAATCCAAAGTTAGTGAAGAATGGTGTTGAAGCAGATGAAGAATGATACTGGTTGTTATGACAGAACCCGGCCCAGGGAAGTAATTGAACCCAGTCATCTTGAGAGGAGGACACATAGATGCGGAGGAAGGCCTCCAAGTCCTGATTCACCCTCTCGGTTTGACCATTGGTCTGAGGATGGTAAGCCGTGGAAAACTTTAGCTTGACTTGGAGGACTTGACATAAACTTCGCCAGAATTTGGCTGTGAATTGAACTCCTCGATCTGAGATAATTTCTTCAGGAAGACCGTGGAGTCGGAAGATCTCTTGTATGAATACTTGAGCCAACTTGGAAGCTGACGGAAGACCGGTGAGAGGAATGAAGTGTGCCATCTTGGTGAACCGGTCAACTACCACCCAGATGGTATTGAACTTGTTGCACATGGGTAAATCTGTAATAAAATCCATCAACAAATGGGTCCAAGGTCGACGGGGAACAGATAGTGGAACCAGTTGCCCTGCAGGCGACTGGCGGGATACCTTATGTTGAGCACACTTTGGGCAAGATGCAATAAACTCCAAGACGTCCTTTTTCAGAGTTGGCCACCAATAGGACCTAGAGATAAACTCCAGGGTTTTTTGGATACCTGTATGTCCGGCAAAACGGGAAGCATGGGCCCAATGCATGAGCTTCTTCCTTAGCATCGGTTTCACAAAACTTTTCCCTGATGGGGGCGTAGAGTCCATCCCTACCGTGGAGAATGCCAACGGATTTATAATAGGATGCTTGTCTGAAGACTCTGACTCATTTTCTTGCTCCCATGAGCGGGAAAGGGCATCGGCCTTGCGATTCTGAGAGCCCGGACAGAACTGGAGTTTAAAGTCGAACCTGGAAAAGAAAAGTGCCCATCTGGCCTGACGAGGGTTGAGACATTGTGCGCCTTTCAGATATAAAAGGTTCTTGTGGTCTGTAAGTATGGTGATTGAATGAGAAGCTCCCTCCAACAGATACCTCCACTCTTCTAGAGCGAGCTTGATGGCTAGCAACTCCTGGTCGCCAATGGCATAGTTGCGCTCAGCTGGGGAGAACTTCCGGGAGAAGAAACTGCAAGGGTGTAAATGGCCATCTTTAGCCCTCTGAGATAACACCGCTCCTACTCCAACGGAGGAGGCATCCACCTCTAAGATGAAAGGAGAGTCGATGTCAGGCTGTTTCAGAACAGGCGCAGAGATGAACCTTTGTTTTAAAAGATGAAATGCTTGCATGGCTTCTTCAGACCACTTGGACGGGTTAGCACCCTTCTTAGTGAAAGCAGTAATAGGCGCCACAATGGTGGAAAAGTCTCGTATAAACTTTCGGTAATAGTTGGCGAACCCTAAGAACCTCTGGACCCCTTTGAGGGTTAAGGGTACCGGCCAATTTTGGATTGCTTGTAGTTTCTCAGGATCCATCTCTAGTCCGGAACCGGACACAATGTACCCTAGAAACGGAATGGACTTGACTTCAAAGACGCATTTTTCTAATTTGCAATAGAGATGATTGACACGGAGACGGGACAGAACCTCTTTAACCCAAAAACGATGTTCCTCTAAATCGTTGGCAAAAATGAGGATATTGTCTAGATAGACCACGACATGACGGTATAGAATGTCTCTGAAGATCTCATTGACAAAATGCTGGAAGACAGCTGGAGCATTGCTCAATCCGAAGGGCATGACGAGGTACTCATAATGTCCGTCACGGGTGTTAAAGGCGGTCTTCCACTCGTCACCCTCACGGATCCGGATGAGATTGTATGCACCTCTCAAGTCCAGCTTTGTAAAGATGGTAGCTCCGCTAACTCTGTCAAAGAGCTCAGTAATCAGGGGTAAAGGATAACGGTTCTTGATGGTAATGTCGTTCAAACCTCTGTAGTCGATGCACGGCCGCAGACCACCATCTTTCTTTTTTACAAAAAAGAAGCCTGCGCCGGCTGGAGAAGAAGAAGGTCGAATGAACCCCTTTGCTAGGTTCTCTTTAATATATTCCTCCATAGAATGCGTCTCAGGCAGAGACAACGGATAAGTTCGGCCTCGAGGTGGAACCTTCCCTGGAACGAGATCAATCGGGCAGTCCCATTCTCTATGAGGAGGAAGGATATCAGCAGAAGCTTTACTGAACACATCCGTGAAATCTTGATATGGAGGAGGTGGAACATCAGACGACCTGGGGGAGGAAGAACAGACAGGCAATACTTTAAACAAACATGTCTCAGCACAGGAGGAACCCCATGCCAGGATTTGCGTAGTCGTCCAATCAATTGTAGGATTGTGAAGATGGAGCCATGGAAGGCCCAGGACCACAGGATGTGTGGCTCTTGGAATCACTAAAAAAGAAATAAGTTCGGAATGAAGAACTCCCACTCTCAGACGAACTGGTAGAGTCCTTAAAGAAATAACTGCATCAAAAATTTTGCTGCCATCCACGGCAGTTAAAGAAATGGACGAAGGAAGTCTCTCGGTGGGTAGGGACCACCGTTTAACATAGGCTTCGGTAATAAAGTTCCCAGCTGCTCCGGAATCAAGGAGGGCAATGACGTTCCGATAACGTTGAGCAACTTGAAGCGAGACTGGGAGATTACAATCTTGAGGAGATGGAGAGGAGATCATTACTCCTAGCCGGCCCTCTCCTTGGCGAGCTAGGATTTGGAGTTTCCCGGACGTTTGGGACAGGCATTAATGGTGTGAGACGGAGCTGCACAATAGAGACAGAGAGACTCGGAGAGACGTCTTCGGCGCTCAGCAGGAGTTATACGGGAACGGCCAAGTTGCATGGGCTCATCTTTAGATGGTGACAGTTGACGAGGAGGAGGAGCAGACGATTTTGGAGCAGATGATCTTCCACGCTCAGTTGCTCTCTCTCTGAAACGTAAATCAACTTTCGTGCAGAGTGAGATTAGCTCATCTAACTTAGAAGGTAAGTCTCTGGTAGCTAACTCATCTTTAATACGCTCAGATAAGCCATGCCAGAATGCAGCATACAGGGCCTCGTCGTTCCATGCCAGTTCGGATGCCAGGATCTGGAACTGTATCAGATATTGTCCTACAGTACGTGACCCCTGGCGTAAACGGAGAATCTCGGATGAAGCTGAGGTTACCCGGCCTGGCTCGTCGAAGATGCGCCTGAATGTTGACACGAAGGCAGTGTAGGAAGATAGCAGGGTGTCGGACCTCTCCCATAACGGTGATGCCCAATCAAGGGCTGAGCCACTGAGAAGAGAAATAATGTAGGCAATTTTTGTACGGTCACTGGGAAAATTGCCAGGTTGTAGCTCAAACTGAATCTCACACTGGTTGAGAAATCCCCTGCAGAATCTTGGAGATCCGTCAAATTTTGCTGGCGTTGGAAGATGAAGACGTGGAGCAGAAATGGGTAAGGTGGGTGGGGTTATAGCTGGAGTCACTGTGGTTGACGCACCAGACGCGCCTGATCCACGGAGAGTTGTCTGAATCCCATCCAGCCGAGTAGAGAAATCCTGGAGACAGCGGATGATGTGGCCCTGTGCAGCCTCCTGATGTTCTAGTCGGGCTGCCAGTTCTTGCATCGGCCAGGCCGCTTGATCCTGGTCTCCGGCTGGATTCATTAGGTCAGTGCTTACTGTCACAACTGAGGGCCTAAGCTGACGGGAGGCAGCCTCAGTTGTAGGGGCTGAGATGTACCGGAACCTGGGAGGTTGTATCAGACCCCTGGACATGTAAGTAACATGAATAATAACTGCCCGAAGGCGTGACCACGACAACTTGGATAAAAGTCAATGATGTTTATTATGACAACTCCGCAACACAGCAGCAGTAAAAGAAAACATAAAAGTCAGCAAAGAATAAATACAGTTCCTGGGTACTACAGGATGGCAGGAGCCACAGGGCACTGGTAGTGTGAGATAGTTCTTATAATCTTCTAGATGGAAAGTCCTTACCAGGCCCGACTGTAGCAATGGAGATAACCCAGGATTGTACCAGCTGGTGTTCCAGGAAAAGCTGGGTTGCTGAAGATAAAACGGCTGCTGTGGATACTGGCTGGAACCAGACTGTTGTTAGCACGGAGTGGATACTGGCTGGAACCAGTTAAATAATAAATGAACTTGGGAGCGATGAAATATGAACTGAAATGTAGAACTTGAGAGCGGAGAAATAATAATACCGGTGGAGAGTGGTAAAGTGTAGAAAGGACACCGGCCCTTTAAGAGAAGCTGTACTCTGCTGGAAGCTGAGCTGGAAGCAGGTGATGTTGTAGCTGGAAACAGATGAATCCACAATGGATTAGAGAGTCAGGCTACACCGCAGGTGGAATGCTGGTGCGGGTCTCTATGGTGGAAGTCTTGAGACAGGAGCTGGAACCTGGAAGACAATCACAGGAGAGAGACAAACAGGAACTAGGTTTGACAACCAAAGCACTGACGCCTTCCTTGCTCAGGCACAGTGTATTTATACCTGCAGCAAGGAAGGGATTGGCTAGGCAATTATGCAGATTATCAATACTGAGAACAGATTGGTGGAAATGATCAGCTGACAGAATCCAAGATGGCTGCGCCCATGCAGACACTTGGAGGGAAGTTTGGTTTGTAATCCATGTGGTAATGAAAACAGTAATGGCGGCGCCGGCCACCGGAGACAGGAGGCGCCAGGCTGACAGATGCACATCCAACCACGCGGACACAGCGGAGGCCGCGGCTGACGTAATCGCAACTCAGACACTCTGCATGCAGAAGTTCAGGGACGGCGGCGGAGGCCGCGGGAGACGCCATGCCAGGTGTAATATGGCGTTTACTGTGACAGCGTCCCAGAGTGACAGGAGAGGATACAGGAATGTACACATCAGGATAACAGATGGGATCCGGTCCTGGAGCGCTGAGCCAGCCTTAGGAGGAGGCATCTGATGGGTAAGAAATGGCGTCCAGATACCCGGATCGTGACATGTATTACATATATATATATATATATATATATATATATACGCATACGTACGTACGTACGTACATAAACACACACGGGGGCAAATGCAGGTTTTAGACAGGGGGGTTTCCGTGTGCATGTGTGTGCATGGTTTTATATATATATATATATATATATATATATATATATATACACACATATATATTATATATATATATATATATATATATATATATATATATTACAGAGTACATCCACCAAAGTGGATGACAGATAGCACTCTCCAGACTTGCTTAATAAATATCAAAAAAGTTTTATTCAAAAATAATAATGGTTCCTTAGTCCATAATATACAGAAATGGAAAGGGCTCACCGACGTTTCGGTCCTCGGCTGGGACCTTTTTCAAGGTAATAGCACAGTAACAGATAATCCAGCAAAGTCACAGTGTCAGCAAAGTAATTCAAGGAACCAGGAGCACTGCAATATGCCTCCCAGGTCCCCTATAAATGCCCATATGCAAATTGGTCAATTCCATGCATCGGAAACATCAGAGTACGTCACTTCCGGTCCGCACCGGAAGTGACGTCGCGTCAGCGTCCGATCCTGGAGATAACATATATAAACAAATATACACAATTAGGGTGAATCAGTAGGTGCGGTGTAGTACATTGGGTCACGGTGGTGATGACACAGATAGCAGGTATATGGGGATATCGTAGGCAAAAGTACGAGGCCGCTACGTCACATCCGGTTTCCGGAAGTAGCGGTAACTATGGTAACGCCGCACGCGCCGGCTCATGCTGCATTAGTGACAAATTGTATACAGCGGTAACCATAGTGACGTCTCGTCACTGCTCAGTAATGCCGTTTACCGGAAGTGGACGTGGGAACGGTCCTGTGTGCAATTATATACAGGGACAGTGTGCAGGTTAAATATAATCCTGCACACTGATGGGCATCTGGTAATAAATCATAGCTGTCCCAACCGTATTCCATCATTAGAATACACACAATGCAAACTATGTGTATTCAAACTTTAACAGAGTAAGCATGGTATAAGCATAAGTAGTGATAACAATCAGGATAATTATACCGTGATAGAGCCACATTAATACACTCACAATGTCGCAATCCCCCACTGATTGGAAGATGAAAAAAGGAATTCATAGGTGATAATACTCATAAGTGGTATTGGTGCTGTGTGTAATTTATAGACAGAAATACCACACCGGCAATGCCCAACTCCTTCTGAACTTGGAAGCCAAGCGGTGTGGGCCTGGGCAGTACCAAACAGGGTGACCTTTGAGAAGACCAAGTACTGTAGTTATTTGGTAAAATCATTTGGTAAGAGATCAACACATACTATGACACATGGCGGTGCTGGATTTTTGGACGACAATCTTTTGACGCAGGCAGAGCATGGTATAGTATCATTAACGGATGATGACGCAGAAAAGGTCCTGTTTGACCAAATAGATTTCGATACCCTACCGGCAGAGACTACAACTGACTTGTACCATCAATTGCTTCGATTGAGTAAGCGGGAGGTAGATCTTAACCTGCATGGCCAGTTTCTGTCCGAGTACCATCGCAAAAAACAGATTCCGAGGGGTTTTAGGGTCAGCAATATCCCCACGATAGGAAGAAACAACCCTACATTCTGTAGCCGCTGGTGCGGCGTACTCAATAAGTGCTCATTAGACCTAATGCTACTTGTAGTTGAGGAAGTAGGCACTGAATTGACTAAGGTTAAGGCATCCATTGACTCATTTAACGATACCAATTTAGCGGCCATTAGAAACGACAAATCCTGCAATTTTATTGAAAAATTGAAAATACAGGTTGATAATTATAAAAAAGAGCTCACGGCCTTTAAACGTAACAAACTTGCCACTGTTGTCTCCGATTATCAGAATCACACTGTATATAGGTGGCTTCTGGGGGACACCCGCCCCAACAGACCACAGAGGACATTTAGACAACGCCGTCAGGGCAGACACCAATACACCCCGACTGACACTGGGTCCTCAGCATCCGCGTCAGATACTGAACACTCAGATAACAGGAGACCTAGAAACACTTTTTTAGGACAAACGGCTGGTGCCGACCTACCTCCAAGCGGCGGGCGCGCAGACCACACCCTAGGAAGGGGGGATATGTGGAGAAGGTGCCGCGACAAAAACAAGACCTAGTCTTCAACCTGTCCTCTAAACCTTTGGATGAGGCAACCGTGAGTTTAATCTCACGCGGCCTCTCTTTTGTACCCACCAGTCCATATAAACCATTCGATACTGCAGTAGACATGTACAAATTCGGACGCAAGTTGAGGTTGCGCGAGCACTTCAGGGACTCAGGTGACAACAGTAGATCACCTTTTCACCCACCTTCCACGTATGACCCGCCCTCCTTTAATCCTAGTATCAGAACCTATATCCGTCTCGTAGAACAGGATCTTCATACTGGTACACCAACTAAGACTTTTGACAACCTATCGAGACATGAGAGACAGGCACTTGAGACATTGAGAAAAGACACCTCTCTAGTCATCAGACCTGCAGACAAAGGGGGAGCAATTGTTGTACAAGACTGGGTTGACTACAACAATGAGATCTGTAGACAATTAGCCGACACCACTACCTATTCACAATGTGACACAAACCCTATACCTGACTTTAAACGCCGCGTGGACTCTATACTCCAACAAAGTCTCGAGGCCAAGTATATTGACAAACAGACTTTTGACTACTTGACTGTCACTCACCCCGTTTGTCCCATTATTTATACGCTACCTAAAGTCCATAAAGCACTCTCAAATCCACCGGGTAGGCCGATTATATCGGCACGCCATTCATTGTTGCAACCACTAGCGATCTATGTGGACTCTTTTTTGCAACAAATAGTGCAACAGAATGATAGCTATATACGTGACACTATGGACTTTCTCGCTAAACTCTCCTACACACCGCTAAGCACTGGGGATATCCGGCTTGCAACTATGGACGTCTGTTCGCTCTATACAATTATTCCACACGAAGCTGGTCTGCAAGCATTGAAGGATGCGCTGACATCCTGTCCTCCAACAAACGCTCCTATTGACTTTATCATCCAACTGGCTGACGCCGTCCTGAAGTATAATCACTTCTCCTATCTAGACAAATACTACGTACAGCGCTCCGGGACCGCAATGGGCTCAAATTTGGCACCGGCATATGCCAATATCTACATGGCGACATACGAGAATAAGCATATCTTACCAGCCTTCGGAGAGTATATCCTGTTGTATAAACGCTTTATTGACGATATCTTCATCCTGTGGACTGGCACCACGGATAGGTTTCACCAGATGGTAACGACATTAAATGCACTTGATAATCCGGTAAGATTCACTGCTCAGATTGACGACAAACAGATCAATTTTTTGGATATCACAGTTACCATTAGTGGGGGAGCTATCAGTACCTCGTTATACCGAAAACCGACTGACAGGAATACCCTATTGCTATCTACCAGCCAACACCCACCAGCACTCAAAGAACATCTACCCATCTCACAATTCTTGAGGGTCATGAGGAATAACACCGACACCACACAGATGGAAATACAACTACAGGAGATGGCCAAGAGGTTCCAGGAACGTGGGTATACTAGTGGATGCATACAACGCTGCTTGAGGAAAGCACGTGCAAAATTTCAGACTCCTGACACACCAAGGCATTCCGAACAGAAACCTGACCGCATGGTATTTACCACAACTTTTGATTCACATTCAAACAAAATTAGCAGTGCCCTGCGGAAAAGATGGCCCATCATCTCTTCTGATACCCAACTTAAGATGAAGAATACAAAACCCCCCATGATGGCATTCAGGAAAGCACCTAACCTCAAACAGTTGCTACTAAGACCCACAGGATGCCCAACCGCACCGATAAGGACAACCTGGCTACAGGAGCAGAAGCCAGGTTGCTTCAAATGTAGCGGCTGCACCACGTGTAGGAGTATGCTCACTGGACCAACTTTCCCTCACCCACACACGGGACGACTTATAAAGATTAAGTATAAACTCCATTGCCTCATGGACCACGTCATCTATATACTCACCTGTCCCTGTGGACTTTATTATGTGGGTATGACTGCGAGGCGTTTTCGTGACAGGATGGCGAACCATAGAACCACCATTCACCAGGCAATTACCTCCAAAACAACAGACCAACCGGTACCGAGACACTTTTTGCTACACCAACATCAAGTCTCTAATCTTCGGTGCAAAATTATTGACTGGGTCCCCCCTCTTACACGGGGGGGTGATCGTGTTTTGGCACTTAGGAAGAAGGAGAGTTACTGGATCCATCATTTGGACACAATTTCCCCCCGTGGGATGAATGAAAATAATCCCCTCTCTATATTTCTCAAGTAGTCTAATGCCTGCAGCTCCACGAGATGACTCTACATTACACATTGATGTGTAGGAATTTTATTATTAGGACATTGATGATTTTGGTTTAACTTTACTAGCATATCATGATTCTAATCACCTATGAATTATTTTTCTTATCACTCATTATGTGTGGGAATGCGGCACTTTGATGATAATTTGTGGTTTATATCACGTTCTGATTATTAGTATTGTTACCACAATCTATGCGTATTACCATGCTTAGATGGATACACCTGGTCTGTTCTGTGTATCTGAATAACTTGTTGCCGTCGGGACAGCTATGAGTAATTACCAGGTCTCCGTTATGCCCATCACCATGCAGGACTATATGTTACCTGCATGGTATTTCTGTCTATAAATTACACACAGCACCAATACCACTTATGAGTATTATCACCTATGAATTCCTTTTTTCATCTTCCAATCAGTGGGGGATTGCGACATTGTGAGTGCATTAATGTGGCTCTATCACGGTATAATTATCCTGATTGTTATCACTACTTATGCTTATACCATGCTTACTCTGTTAAAGTTTGAATACACATAGTTTGCATTGTGTGTATTCTAATGATGGAATACGGTTGGGACAGCTATGATTTATTACCAGATGCCCATCAGTGTGCAGGATTATATTTAACCTGCACACTGTCCCTGTATATAATTGCACACAGGACCGTTCCCACGTCCACTTCCGGTAAACGGCATTACTGAGCAGTGACGAGACGTCACTATGGTTACCGCTGTATACAATTTGTCACTAATGCAGCATGAGCCGGCGCGTGCGGCGTTACCATAGTTACCGCTACTTCCGGAAACCGGATGTGACGTAGCGGCCTCGTACTTTTGCCTACGATATCCCCATATACCTGCTATCTGTGTCATCACCACCGTGACCCAATGTACTACACCGCACCTACTGATTCACCCTAATTGTGTATATTTGTTTATATATGTTATCTCCAGGATCGGACGCTGACGCGACGTCACTTCCGGTGCGGACCGGAAGTGACGTACTCTGATGTTTCCGATGCATGGAATTGACCAATTTGCATATGGGCATTTATAGGGGACCTGGGAGGCATATTGCAGTGCTCCTGGTTCCTTGAATTACTTTGCTGACACTGTGACTTTGCTGGATTATCTGTTACAGTGCTATTACCTTGAAAAAGGTCCCAGCCGAGGACCGAAACGTCGGTGAGCCCTTTCCATTTCTGTATATTATGGACTAAGGAACCATTATTATTTTTGAATAAAACTTTTTTGATATTTATTAAGCAAGTCTGGAGAGTGCTATCTGTCATCCACTTTGGTGGATGTACTCTGTATTGTACTATTAGTCTGACCCCGTTTGGGCCAGGCTTTGATTGGCACCCCAGCAACTACCTGTGTTGGGTGAGAGTGCGGGACCTCCCTGCTTTATATATATATATATTGATATATATAAATATATTTTAGAGATGTGCGGTGGGCACTTTTCGGGTTTTGTGTTTTGGTTTTGGTTCTGGTTCCATCCTCGTGTTTCTGATCTGGATTGGTTTTGCCAAAACCACCCTTTCGTGTTTTGGTTTTGGTTTTGGAACTGGATGATTTTTAAAGAAAAAAAGAACAGCTAAAATCACAGAATTTGGGGGTAATTTTGATCCTACACTAATATTGACCTCAATAACATTCATTTCCACTCATTTCCAGTCTATTCTGAACACCTCACACCTCACAATATTGTTTTTAGGCCAAAAGGTTACACCGAGGTGGCTGGATGACTAAGCTAAGCGACACAAGTGTGCGGCACAAACACTTGGCCCATGTAGGAGAGTACCCCAAACACCACACAGGGCAAACCCTTTAAAAATGATTTGGATAATAATATAAGTAATGTATATAAGCCTTTTATTTGGAGTAAATAATATACAGCACAGGACACCACCACTGGACTTATGGCAGTACAAGACACCACCACTGGACTGGACTAATACGGCAGTACCCCAGGACTTATACGGCAATACCACTGGAATTATATGGCAGGATCACTGGAAAAATACGGCAGTAATACTGGATTTATACGGTAGTACCACTGGACTTATACGGCGGTACCACTGGAATGGAATTATATGGCAGTACCACTGGACTTATACGGCAGGATCACTGGAATTATACGGCAGGATCACTGGAATTATACGGCAGTACCACTGGAATTAGACGCCAGTACCACTGGAATTATACGGCAGTACCCCTGTATTTATAGTGCAGTACCACTGGATTTATACGGCAGTATCACTGGAATTATATGGCAGGATAACTGGAATAATATGGCAGGATCACTGGAATTATACCCCAGTGCCACTGGAATTATGCGGCAGGATCACTGGAATTATACGCCAGTACCACTAGAATTATATGGCAGTACCATTGGACATATATGGCAGTATCACTGGAATTATATGCCAGTACCACTGGAATTATATGGCAGGATCCCTGGAATTATACGGCAGTACCACTGGATTTATATGGCAGTACCACTGGAATTATATGGCAGGATCACGGGATTTATACGGCAGGATCACTGGATTTATACGGCAGGATCACTGGAATTATATGGCAGGATCACTGGATTTATACGGCAGTACCGCTGGAATTATATGGCAGGATCACTGGAATTATACGGCAGTACCACTGGAATTATATGGCAAGATCACTGGAATTATACGGCAGTACCACTGGAATTATACGGCAGGATCGCTGGAATTATACGGCAGTACCACTGGATTTATATGGCAGTACCACTGGACATATACGGCAGGATCACTGGAATTATATGTCAGTACCACTGGAATTATATGGCAGGATCACTGGAATTATACAGCAGAACCATTGGATTTATATGGCAGTACCATTGGACATATACAGCAGTATCACTGGAATTATATGGCATGATCACTGGAATTATACTGCAGGATCACTGGATTTATACGGCAGGATCACTGGATTTATACGGCAGGATCAATGGATTTATATGGCAGTACCGCTGGACATATAAAGCAGTATCACTGGACATATACGGCGGCAGGGACGTGCAGTCACGGGAGGCAGGGGAGGCAGTGCCTCCCCTGTCATTAATGAATACAATAATACAAAGAGATACTTATGACACATATTCTGTCATAAGTATCTGCTTTAGCGCTAATATTATTTTAAGAATTTTTTCCTTGAAAAAATCCTGTGTTAAATGTGTTTCGGAGGCACCATTATCGGTGCCTCCGGCTGTCACCGTGAGAGAGCAGGAAGAGGGGGGGGGGACATGCGCTGGGCAGTGAAAGCCCGTTAAAAAAAACAGCAGAAGCGGCACCTTACAGAAGTGCCGCTTTAGAATGGGGCGTGCTTTCAGCTCATATGAAAGCACGCCCCCACCCCTTTCAGCTGCTGTCTGGCCGAGAATGCAGACATGTCACAGTCTGACACAGAGCCGCCCCTAACCAGTATGATGCCCTAGGCAAGAGTTTGGCTGGTGCCCCCTAGCACAACCGCTGGTTCTGCCTCTGACCTTGCACCTCTTTCCCAGCACCATCACCCCTCACCCATAGCAGTCCTTATTTTGTGGTTTGTACCCCCTATATTTTAAATAGGAACAGTTCGCACATTTGGCGCACAGCCCAAAAAGGGGTGTGTTTTTGCTGGCAAGGGGCATGGCCACACAATAGTAACCCCAATTCCAAATACGCCACACAGTACTGCAGCTTTATTCACATTTGATCATGCGATAGTGTCAATAATTCATATTACATCACACAGTAGTATCACTTTACCTTAAACGTTACTCCTCACAGTAGAGCTCCTTATTCACATTACATCACACTGAATTGCTCCTTATTCACATTACACCACACCCTATTGCTCCTTATTCACATTAGATGACAAGTAGTGCCCTTTCTATACGCACGCCACATAGTAGAGCACCTTATACACATAATGCCACATATTAGTAATGCATTTATACACATAATTCCACACAGTAATGCCCCTTACACATATGAGACACATTTATTAATGTCCTTATAAACATAATGCGCCTTACACATTATGACAACCTTTATTAATGCCCTTTTACACATAATGTCCCTTACACATATGCCGCACATTATTAGTGCAATTTTACACTTAATGACACACATAATGCCCCTTACACATATGTCGCACATTATTAATGCATTTATACACATAATGACACACATAGTGCCCCTTACACATATGCTGCACATTATTAATGCCCTTATACACATAATGACACACATAGTGCCCCCTACACATTTGCTGCACATTATTAGTGCCCCATACACATAATGACACACATACAGTAGTACCCTGTTGCACATATGCCGTACATTATTAATGCCCTTATACACATAGGCCCTCATTCCGAGTCGTTCGCTCTGTATTTTTCATCGCATCGCAGTGAAATTCCGCTTAGTACGCATGCGCAATATTCGCACTGCGACTGCGCCATGTAATTTTACAATGGAGATAGTATTTTTACTCACTGCTTTTTCATCGCTCCGGCGATCGTAGTGTGATTGACAGGAAATGGGTGTTACTGGGCGGAAACAGGCCGTTTTATGGGCGTGCGGGAAAAAACGCTACCGTTTCCGGAAAAAACGCAGGAGTGGCCGGGGAAACGGAGGAGTGTCTGGGCGAACGCTGGGTGTGTTTGTGACGTCAAACCAGGAACGACAAGCACTGAACTGATCGCAGATGCCGAGTAAGTGTGGAGCTACTCTGAAACTGCTAAGTAGTTTGTAATCGCAATATTGCGAATACATCGTTCGCAATTTTAAGATGCTAAGATACACTCCCAGTAGGCGGCGGCTTAGCGTGAGCAACTCTGCTAAAATCGCCTTGCGAACGATCAACTCGGAATGAGGGCCATAATGACACACATAGTGCCCCTTATACATATGTTGCACATTATTAATGCATTTTTACATGACACACATAATGCTCCTTACACAAATTCTAAACACTACTGCACAACCAACCCACTCACATGCACACAGCACTCACACTGCCACTAACACTGTGACCTCTGCCTCTGCTTGGATACAGATGTGTCCTCATAAATCTTGCCTCAATGCTAACGTCGGGCACCTTTTTTATGAAAGTCATCTTATTTGCATTGCTATGTGGCTAGGATGCACAAGCAGCTTCTGCTGATTAAAATGATATGCAGCATGCCTATATACTGTGTGAGACTGTGGCTGTATCTGCATATGAAATGCTACATACAGAATATAGGCATGCCGCATATCATTTTAATCAGCAGAAGCTGCTGATGCCCCTAGGCATATCAAATGCCCTACGCAATTGCCTAGTTTGCCTATGCCTATGGCCGGCTCTGGTCTGACATGTCTGCAGCAGCAGCAGTACCCGATGACTGCTCCCCCCTACCCTCTTTGCATGGCCACTCCCTCCCCCTGCACCAGCCACCAATCTCTACTGCAGCATACATACATTCTTCCTCCCCTCCTGAGGCTCCGCCCCCTCACGCCGGAGGCCACGCCCCCTTCCCGATCTATTTGGGAAGATATGATTTCTCCCCAGTCAGCTCCGTGGGATGAACCAGGGAGGGAATATACAGAGACTGCAACCTGCTACCACAATCAAAGGTAAGGATCTGTGGGGGGATGGGTGTTTATATATATATAATATATAATATAATAATGTGTGTGTGTGGGGGGGGGGTAGTGATGTTTTGTGGGATTTACTTTTTATTTTCATCTACGCACACAGGGCCGGTGCTACCATTAGGCAGCTATAGGCAGCTGCCTATGGGCACCAGCACTTGAAGGGCGGAGCTGAGTGGAGCAAAAAAATGAAGGAAGTGGCTGTTGACTGTGCAGTGCGCTCGCCGTGAGGGGTACCCATTCCCTGCTCACCCGGTGTCAGATCTGCCGTTAGAGCCACATGTCCGGGGTTGTTCGCACCAGCACCTCCAGCGTCGCTTGCTCACTCCACCCGCCCCCGTCTGGGACCACAAAGCGTGTAAGCAGGACACGGTGACGGAGCTGCTGGAGCCTGTGGAGAAGGCCGGGTGCCGGTGGCGTTTAGTATATTACTTATCATGCAGCTTGCGACCCGCCAGCAGGAGCCAGAGGCAGAACTTTACTATGAGGATGACGGCTCAGGGTGCCATTGACTTCCGATAAGCCGGCGCCAGAGCAATTCGCTGGGGCCAGCTAAGTTTACCATGTACTTGCAGGAGGCTTGCTGACCCCTTCCCAGGGACAAGTGGCCGCCTCTCTACAAAAGCTCCTCCGGCTCAGAAACCAATCATCCGGTTAATGCGGAAGTCAGTGATTCCGCTCTTCACAGGATCAGCCACGGGGAGTGAACATTCCAGGAGCCCCATCAATGGACACAGGAGGCCGGGGGCACCGAGACTGGCACTGCTGCTGCTACTACTTCAGATAAGTCATTGTCACTATCTCTAGTTTCCTGATGTACAGTACACCCAGAGCAGCTTCTCTAGTACAGCCGCATGCCCTACATTATGCTTTACATCTGACGGCTCCCTATTGCCCTGATACACCCCGACTGCTCCCTATGCAACCCTGATATGCCCCGACTGCTCCCTGTGTGTCCCTGATACGCCCTGACTGCTCCCTGTGTGTCCCTGATATGCCCTGACTGCCCCCTATGTGTCCTTGATACGCCCCGACTGCCCCCTGTGTGTCCCTGATACGCCCCGACTGCCCCCTGTGTGTCCCTGATGCGCCCCGACTGCCCTCTATATGTCCCTGATGCACCCCGACTGCCCCCTATGTGTGCCTGATGCACCCCGAATGCTCCCTGTGTCCCTGATACACCCCGACTGCTCCCTGTGTCCCTGATACACCCGACTGCTCCCTATGTGTCCCTGATACACCCCGACTGCCCCCTATGTGTCCCTGATACACCCCAACTGCCCCCTATGTGTCCCTGATACACCCCGACTGGCCCCTGTGTGTGCCTGATACACCCCGACTGCCCCCTGTGTGTCCCTGATGCGCCCCGACTGCCCCTGTGTGTCCCTGATGCACCCCGACTGCCCCCTGTGTGTCCCTGATGCACCCCGACTGCCCTCTGTGTGTCCCTGATGCGCCCCGACTGCCCCCTATGTGTCTGCTCCCTATGTGTCCCTGATGCACCCCGACTGCTCCCTATGTGTGCCTGATACACCCCGACTGCCCCCTATGTGTCCCTGATGCACCCCGACTGCCCCTATGTGTCCCTGATGCACCCCGACTGCTCCCTATGTGTCCCTGATGCACCCCGACTGCCCCCTATGTGTCCCTGATACACCCCGACTGCCCCCTATGTGTCCCTGATGCACCCCGACTGCCCCCTATGTGTCCCTGATGCACCCCGACTGCCCCCTATGTGTCCCTGATGCACCCCGACTGCCCCCTGTGTGTCCCTGATGCACCCTGGCTGCTCCCTATGTGTGCCTGATGCGCCCCGACTGCCCCCTATGTGTCCCTGATATACCCCGACTGCTCCCTATGTGTGCCTGATGCACCCCGACTGTCCCCTGTGTGTCCCTGATGCACCCGACTGCCCCCTGTGTGTCCCTGATGCGCCCTGACTGCCCCCTGTGTGTCCCTGATGTGCCCCGACTGCCCCTATGTGTCCCTGATGCACCCCGACTGCTCCCTATGTGTGCCTGATGCACCCCGACTGCCCCCTATGTGTCTCTGATATACCCCGACTGCCCCCTATGTGTGCCTGATGCACCCCGACTGCTCCCTATGTGTGCCTGATGCACCCCGACTGCCCCCTGTGTGTCCCTGATGCACCCCGACTGCCCCCTGTGTGTCCCTGATGCGCCCTGACTGCCCCCTGTGTGTCCCTGATGTGCCCCGACTGCCCCCTATGTGTCCCTGATGCACCCCGACTGCCCCTATGTGTCCCTAATGCACCCCGACTGCCCCTATGTGTCCCTGATGCACCCCGACTGACCCCTATGTGTCCCTGATACCCCCTGACTGCCCCCTATGTGTCCCTGATGCACCCCGACTGCCCCCTATGTGTCCCTGATGCACCCCGACTGCCCCCTATGTATCCCTGATGCACCCCGACTGCTCCCTATGTGTGCCTGATGCACCCCGACTGCTCCCTATGTGTGCCTGATGCACCCGAATACCCCCTATGTGTGCCTGATGCACCCCGACTGCCTCCTATGTGTCCCTGATACACCCCGACTGCCCCCTGTGTCCCTGATATACCCCGACTGCTCCCTATGTGTGCCTGATGCACCCCGACTGCCCCCTATGTGTCCCTGATACTCCCCGACTGCCCCCTATGTGTCCCTGATGCACCCCGACGGCCCCCTATGTGTTCCTGATGCACCCCGACTGCCCCCTGTGTCCCTGATGCACCCCGACTGCCCCCTATGTGTCCCTGATACACCCCGACTGCCCCCTATGTGTCCCTGATGCACCCCGACGGCCCCCTATGTATCCCTGATGCACCCCGACTGCTCCCTATGTGTGCCTGATGCACCCCGACTGCTCCCTATGTGTGCCTGATGCACCCGAATACCCCCTATGTGTGCCTGATGCACCCCGACTGCCTCCTATGTGTCCCTGATACACCCCGACTGCCCCCTTTGTGTCCTTGATACACCCCGACTGCCCCCTGTGTCCCTGATATACCCCGACTGCTCCCTATGTGTGCCTGATGCACCCCGACTGCCCCCTATGTGTCCCTGATACTCCCCGACTGCCCCCTATGTGTCCCTGATGCACCCCGACGGCCCCCTATGTGTTCCTGATGCACCCCGACTGCCCCCTGTGTCCCTGATGCACCCCGACTGCCCCCTATGTGTCCCTGATACACCCCGACTGCCCCCTATGTGTCCCTGATGCACCCCGACGGCCCCCTATGTGTCCCTGATGCACCCCGACTGCCCCCTATGTGTCCCTGATGCACCCCGACTGCCCCCTATGTGTCCCTGATGCACCCCGACTGCTCCCTATGTGTGCCTGATGCACCCCGACTGCTCCCTATGTGTGCCTGATGCACCCGACTGCTCCCTATGTGTGCCTGATGTGCCCCGACTGCTCCCTATATGTCCCTGATGCGCCCCGACTGCCCCCTATGTGTCCCTGATACACCCCGACTGCTCCCTATGTGTGCCTGATGCACCCCGACTGCCCCCTATGTGTGCCTGATGCACCCCGACTGCTCCCTATGTGTCCCTGATACACCCCGACTGCTTCCTATGTGTGCCTGATGCACCCCGACTGCCCCCTATGTGTCCCTGATGCACCCCGACTGCTCCCTGTGTGTCCATGATGCACCCCGACTGCCCCCTGTGTCCCTGATGCACCCCGACTGCCTCCTATGTGTCTCTGATACACCCCGACTGCCCCCTATGTGTCCCTGATACACCCCGACTGCCCCCTATGTGTCCCTGATATACCCCGACTGCTCCCTATGTGTCCCTGTTCCCCCCCGACTGCTCCCTATGTGTCCCTGATACACCCCGACTGCCCCCTATGTATCCCTGATATACCCCGACTGCTCCCTATGTGTGCCTGATGCACCCCGACTGCCCCCTGTGTGTCCCTGATACACCCCTGATTGCTTCCTATTCCCCTGATTGCTCCCTTTGTCCCTGATACACTCCTCACTGCTCCCTTAAGGACCCTGATCGTATTTGCAATGCAACCTGAGTCTGAGGTACATGATTCTGGCACAGTGAGATAGCGATCTAGTGAGGCAGCGATCTCTCTATGCTGGCATTAGTCATCTTACCCTAACTCTCCCGCTGTCAGGAGCTGATGGAGCTCGAGGAGGAGGGCGGGCTTGGCACCTTCTCCCAGGCAGGGAAGGGCTTCCCCAACTACCGACTGATCTGTACCCCCTCACAGCCAGCCTTGACCAGCGGCGGCGACAGGGAGTAAAAACCCGGAAAAACTACGAGTGGGTCTTCAAGGGCGACTTCCCTCATCCGTAGCCACAGCATCAGCCAGAACAGAAAGGCAACCATGGGCAGTACCTCAGCCAGCCGTCAGTCATGTGACCGGCATGAGGTTCTGCAGCAGCTGTGACTTTCTAGTGCCTGAGAGGTGTCAGCTGCCTGCAGATGACCATAATAACATGCCAAAACATTAATGTGTAGGTGTCTCTCTCTCTATCTCTCTCTCTCTCTCTCTATATATATATATATATACATACATAGTAACATAGTATCTGAGGTTGAAAAAAGACAATTGTCCATCGAGTTCAACCTATTTGTGGTGTCCTATGCATGATGATTTGACTAAAATTTCTGACTGATGCTGCTGTCAGCCATTGCATTTTATCCCTATTTATAGTAACTATAATGCATGACTATGCACCATACCCCTGGATATCCTTTTCCAATAAGAATTTATCTAACCCATTCTTAAAGGTGTTGACAGATTCCGCCATTACAACTCCCTCGGGCAGGGAATTCCAAACACGTATTGTCCTTACCGTGAAAAAGCCTTTACGCCGTATTGTGCGGAATCTCCTCTCTAACCTGAGCGAGTGTCCACGAGTCCTCTGTGTTGATCTAACCAAAAATAGGTCCCGCGCAAGCTCTGTGTATTGTCCCCTTATATATTTGTAGATGTTGATCATATCCCCTCTTAGTCTCCGCTTTTGCAATGTAAACATGCCTAGTCTTTCAAGCCTTTCCTTGTATTCCATCGTCTCCATGCCCTTAATTAGTTTGGTCGCCCTCCTTTGTACCTTTTCAAGCTCCAGGATATCCTTTTTGTAGTACGGTGCCCAGAACTGTACACAGTATTCAAGGTGTGGCCTCACTAGTGATTTATATAACGGGAGTATAATACTCTCGTCCCTAGCATCAATACCCCGTTTTATGCATGCTAATATCTTATTAGCCTTCTTTGCTGCAGTCCTACTTTGGATACTACTTCTTAGCTTGCTATCTATGAGGACACCTAAGTCCTTTTCCAGTACAGAATCCCCTAATTTTACCCCATTTAGTAGGTAGGTGTAATTTTTGTTCTTGTTACCATAGTGCATTACCTTACACTTGTCTGTGTTGAAGTGCATTCTCCATTTGGCTGCCCATGCTTCTAATTTAACTAAGTCGTTCTGAAGAGACTCGACATCCTCCTCTGTATTTATAGCCTTACATAATTTGGTATCATCTGCAAAAATTGACACCATGCTCTCTAGACCTTCTGTTAGGTCGTTAATGAAAATATTGAACAATAGCGGTCCTAATACTGAGCCTTGCGGCACACCACTTAGCACTTCAGTCCAAGTTGAAAAAGATCCATTAACCACAACGCGCTGCTTCCTATTATCTAACCAGTTTTTGACCCAAGTGCATATTGTGCTTCCTAGCCCTGATTCTTGTAGCTTGTATATAAGTCTCATGTGTGGTACAGTATCGAACGCTTTGGCAAAGTCTAAAAAGATTACATCCACGTCTTTACCCTGATCTAGGTTTGCGCTTACTGTTTCATAAAAGCCAAGTAAGTTGGTTTGACAGGATCTGTCCTTCATAAACCCATGTTGATTCCTTTTAATGACCTTATTGGTTTCAAGGAACTTCTGAATACTATCTCTTAGAATACCTTCCAATACTTTCCCCACTATAGATGTAAGACTAACTGGTCTATAATTACCTGGTTCAGCTTTACTTCCCTTTTTGAATATAGGCACTACTTCCGCTATACGCCAGTCTTTGGGAACCATACCTGATATAACTGAATCCTCAAAGATCAAAGATAGCGGTTTTGCCAGTTCAGAGTGAAGCTCCATTAGAACCCTTGGATGAATACCATCGGGCCCTGGTGATTTATTAATCTTTAAATGTTTTAATCGGTCACAGACTACTTCCTCGCTTAAATAAGTACCTATCAGTGTGATATTGTCATTATTGAGATTGTGTGTCAGTGCCTGAATTGGGTCCTCTCTAGTGAATACTGTTGAAAAAAACTCATTTAGTGTGTCCGCTATGTCATTATCATTTTTGCTTAAGACTCCCAACTTGTCTTTCAAAGGGCCTATACTCTCCTTTTTTAATCTCTTGCTATTAATGTATTTAAAGAATTTTTGGGGATTCGCTTTGCTTTCCTTTGCTACTAGTTTTTCAGTTTCTACTTTAGCCGTTCTTATTTCCTTTTTGCAATTTTTGTTACATTCCTTATAGTGCTGAAATGACTCTGCATCCCCGTCAGATTTGTATTTTTTAAATGCTCGCCTTTTCTTGCCCATAAGTTCCTTAATCTTTTTGTTAAGCCACTGTTTCCTATGGGTTCCCCTACTATAATACCCGATACCAAATCCTGATTGTTTGTTAATACCAGGTCTAAGATTGCATTGTACCTAGTTGGTTCCTCAATTAGTTGGACTAGGTAGTTATCATTTAGTGTGTTTAAAAACATACTGCCCCTAGCAGTATCACATGAATCGTTTTTCCAGTTTATCTCTGGATAGTTAAAATCTCCCATCACTACTATGTCTCCTACTCCTGCTGCTTTTTCAATTTGCTTTAGTAACAATTCATCATCAGATGCGTTGATACCAGGCGGCCTATAGCATACACCCAATACTAACTTTTTTGTTCCTTTTTCCCAGCATGCAATTTCTACCCATAATGTCTCAACAGTGTCTACAGTCCCCTCCTGAAGATCTTCCCATATATTAGGTTTTAAAAACGGCTTTACGTACAGACACACCCCTCCACCCTTTTTATTTAGTCTGTCTCTCCTAAACAGTGTATAGCCCTCTAGATTGACTGTCCAATCATGAGATTCATCCCACCAAGTTTCAGTAATGCCTATAATATCATACTGTTTGCTTGCTGCAAGTATTTCTAGTTCACCCTTTTTACCAGTAATGCTTCTGGCGTTTACATACATACAACTAAGATAAGTATTTTCCCTTGCGTTAGGGACATCTTTCACCTTATGTGGCAAGGATGACCTGTAATCGTCATTGGTTATATATATATATATATATATATATAATCTCCATATGCACAGTGGGAACCAATGAATGTAATATGCTGTGTCTGCACATTTTCACCTCGGGGGCTCGGTATTTTGCTGAGTGGGGGTGGGGGGGGGGGGGTGTTTGCTGTTTATTTGCCTAGGGTGCTGAGAAACCTTGCACCGACCCTGCACGTACACAGAGGTGTATTCAGCAAGGAGGGGTCAGTGTGCCGTCTTCATCCGGGGCCCCTTCTTTTTAGCCAGCGGTACAAGTAATACCACTTTTCAGAAAGCCTGAGATGGGTCACAGTGTGCGACCCGCCTCAGGCCCCTTGCCGCCGCTGTCTGCAACCCGTTATATTGCCGGGTTGGTGACATCAGTGGTGACGCGGCAGGGACGGCGCTTGGAGATCACATGATCTCCAAGCGCCACCCATACACACACAGTGAACGGGAAACGGGTCGCATCAACTTGGCTCCCATTCACACTGCACAGTGAGCTGCGTTGAACATGAGTTCAACCCTGCTTGTGACCAGGATTAAAATACCGGGTCACTCTACCCAGTATTACAACCCTTGCACCTTTCAGACCGCACCTGAACATGGGTTATGCGCGCTCATGTGTCAATAACCCGTGTTCATAGGTGGTGGTCTGAAAAGGGTATGAGTAGACTCTGGTGCTGTCCTAGAGTCCACTCACCAGCTTTTACCAATAGTCATAGTCAGCGGGTTTTTGAGGGAGGATGAGTGGTAAGCTAAAATTTATCCTAGTGTGCAGTGCCACCGTGCACTGGCCCTGCTCCCAGACACGGACCTGTACAGGTGGAGCTAGGAAGTGCTGGAGGAAGAGCAGCCCCACCACAGGGAGCGGGTTTATTGTTTCCTCTCTATGTTACTGGCTGCAGCAGGGGCTGGCCAGGATTTGCTCTGGAGAATGGCGGGTTCTTTAGTTTGACATGGACTAAGCTCACCGTGGACCTAGCTGTACTGCTTATATTCTATGCTATACTGCCAACAGAGTGGGACAGAGTAATATGCTCTCCATAGTGTATTTATTAACAGTTTTGTACATAGCGCAGCAAATTCCGTTGTCACCCACTGCTGTCACCCTCTCTCCGGCGTCACCCTCTCCCTGTCACCCGCAGTTGGCACCAACTGCTGTCACTCTCTCCCCGTCACCAGCTCCCTGGCATCACCCTCTACCTGTCACCTACTGCTGTCACCCTTTCAATGGCATCATCCTCTCCCTGGTGTCACCCTCTGCCTGTCACCCACTGCCTCTCTCCATCACCCTTTACCAGTTACCCTCTGCCTGTCACCCACTGCCTCTCTCCATCACCCTTTACCAGTTACCCTCTGCCTGTCACCCATTGCCTCTCTCCATCACCCTTTACCAATTACCCCCTGCCTGTCACCCACTGCCTCTCTCCATCACCCTTTAACAGTTACCCTCTGCCTGTCACCCACTGCCTCTCTCCATCACCCTTTACCAGTTACCCTCTTCCTGTCACCCACTGCCTCTCTCCATCACCCTTTACCAGTTACCCTCTTCCTGTCACCCACTGCCTCTCTCTGTCACCCTCTCACTGTAACCCACTGCATCTACCCTGCATAACTGTCTCCCTATCACCATCTCTCTCCTGTCACCCTCTGCCTTTCCAAGGCATCACCCTCTCCTTCGTCATACGAATACAGCATTCCCATTGTGGATTTGTTGTCTGGCCACACCCTCATTGCAAAACTACACCCAGTTTTCCGGGAGCACGTGTGCCTTTGGCACACGCAGGGACAGTGGCGGTAGCGGGCATGGTAGATGCTAGATCCAAGTGGGCTAAAGAACCTCTGATGTCAGGAGGAGGAGCTAGGCTGGCGGGGCAGTTCTTTCACTATGCACGCCAGCCACTACTACCTTTAGTAACCTGGTGGCGAGCGGAGCAAGCCACCGTGCCCAAAGCGTGGCGAATGAAGCAAGCCCACAAGGGTACATTTCGGGTACCCTGTTCGGCCCTGGTGATGTCAGAGGTTCTTTCTCCAACTGGGTTTTAGCCATAACCTAGCGGGTATCGGCTCGGGGGTGATAGTGGACATTGGCTCGACGGCGGTAGGGGTCATCGGTGGAACTTGGCAAACATTATGGCTGCAGTGCTTCACCAGCCACTGACCTCACCGCACGCCACTGTAAGGCAGTACCACTGGACATACAGATGGAGACACGATCATCTTGGCTTCTCTGCTGCGCGTAGGCACACCATGGTTTATTAGCATAAACCTTTAATCTACTGTTCTCAGATGCAATACAATACAGAGAGAACAATACATCAAGGGATTAAATCCAGTGCAGCAGGGGATTAAAAAAAAACAGCTAAAATAACAGACTTTGGGAGTAATTTTGATCCTACACTAATATTGACCTCAATAACATTAATTTCCACTCATTTCCAGTCTATTCTGAACACCTCACACCTCACAATATTGTTTTTAGGCCAAAAGGTTGCATCGAGGTGGCTGGATGACTAAGCTAAGCGACACAAGTGTGCGGCACAAACACCTGGCCCATGTAGGAGAGTACCCCATACACTACACAGGGCAAACCCTGTAAAAATGATTTGGATAATAATATAAGTAATGTATATAAGCCTCTTATTTGGAGTAAATAATATACAGAACACCACCACTGGACTTATGGCAGCACAAGACACCACCACTGGACTGATGCAGCACAAGACAGCACCACTGGACTGGATTTATACAGCAGTACCCCTGGATTTATACGGCAATACCACTGGAATTATACGGCAGGATCACTGGAATTATATGGCAATAACACTGGATTTATACGGCAGAACCACTGGACTGGACTTATATGGCAGTACCACTGGATTTATACGGCAGGAACACTGGAATTATATGGCAGGATTACTGGAATTAGATGCCAGTACCACTGGAATGATACGGCAGTACCACTGGATTTATAGGGCAGTACCACTGGAATTATATGTCAGGATCACTGGAATTTTACAGCAGTACCACAGGAGATATACGGCAGTACCACTGGATTTATACGGCAGTACCACTGGACTGGATTTATGCGTCAGTAGCACTGGATTTATACGGCAGGATCACTGGAATTATATGACAGGATCACTGGAATTATACGCCAATACCACTGGAATTATGCGGCAGGATCACTGGAATTATATGCCAGTACCACTGGAATTATACGGCAGGATCACTGTGTTGTGCTGCATCAGTCCAGTGGTGGTGTTTTGTGCTGCATCAGTCCAGTCACAGTGGTGGTGTCCTCTGCTGCCATATGTCCAGTGCTGCTGTATAAGTCCAGTCCATTGCAGTGGTGCTGTGTTGTCCTGCATCAGTCCAGTGATGGTGTCCTTGTGCTGCTGTATACAGATGGAGCCATCTTTATCTTTGCCTTTAATAGGATTAATTGAGCCAAGGCAGTAATACTTAATCCCCTGCTGTAATGACTTAATCCCCTGATGTATTGTTCTCTCTGTATTGTATTGCAGTTGAGAACAAATAGATTAAAGGTTTATGTTAATAAACCATGGTGTGCCTAGGCGCAGCAGAGATGTCAAGATGATCGTGGCTCCATCTGTATGTCCAGTGGTACTGCCGTATATGTCCAGTGATACTGCTGTATAATTCCAGTGATCCTGCCGTATAATTCCAGTGACCCTGCCGTATAATTCCAGTGATCTTGCCATATAATTCCAGTGGTACTGGCATATAATTTCAGTGATCCTGCCATATAATTCCAGCGGTACTGCCGTATAAATCCAGTGATCCTGTCATATAAATCCAGTGATTCTGCCGTATAAATCCAGTGATCCTGCCATATAAATCCCGTGATTCTGCTGTATAAATCCAGTGATCCTGCCATATAATTCCAGTGATCCTGCTGTATAATTCCAGTGGTACTGGTGTAAAATTCCAGTGATACTGCCATATATGTCCAGTGGTACTGCCATATTTGTCTAGTGGTACTGCCGTATAATTCCAGTGATCCTGCCATATAATTCCAGTGGTACTGGTGTATAATTCCAGTGATCCTGCCGCATAATTCCAGTGGTACTGTCGTATAATTCCAGTGATCCTGCCATATTATTCCAGTGATCCTGCCATGTAATTCCAGTGATCCTGCCATATAAATCCAGTGCAGCAGGGGATTTAAAAAAACAGCTAAAATAACAGACTTTGGGAGTAATTTTGATCCTACACTAATATTGACCTCAATAACATTAATTTCCACTCATTTCCAGTCTATTCTGAACACCTCACACCTCACAATATTGTTTTTAGGCCAAAAGGTTGCACCGAGGTGGCTGGATGACTAAGCTAAGCGACACAAGTGTGCGGCACAAACACCTGGCCCATGTAGGAGAGTACCCCATACACTACACAGGGCAAACCCTGTAAAAATTATTTGGATAATAATATAAGTAATGTATATAAGCCTCTTATTTGTAGTAAATAATATACAGAACACCACCACTGGACTTATGGCAGCACAAGACACCACCACTGGACTGATGCAGCACAAAACAGCACCACTGGATTGGATTTATACGGCAGTACCCTGGATTTATATGGCAATGCCACTGGAAATATACGGCAGGATCACTGGAATTATATGGCAATAACACTGGACTTATACGGCAGAACCACTGGACTGGATTTATATGGCAGTACCACTGGATTTATACAGCAGGAACACTGGAATTATATGGCAGGATTACGGGAATTAGATGCCAGTACCACTGGAATTATACGGCAGTACGACTGGATTTATAGGGCAGTACCACTGGAATTATATGGCAGGATCACTGGAATTTTACGGCAGTACCACTGGACTTATATGGCAGTACCACTGGACTGGATTTATGCGGCAGTAGCACTGGATTTATACGGCAGGATCACTGGAATTATATGGCAGGATCACTGGAATAATACGTCAGGATCTCTGGAATTATATGCCAGTACCACTGGAATTATGCGGCAGGATCACTGGAATTATATGCCAGTACCACTGGAATTATACGGCAGGATCACTGTGTTGTGCTGCATCAGTCCAGTGGTGGTGTTTTGTGCTGCATCAGTCCAGTCACAGTGGTGGTGTCCTCTGTTGCCATATGTCCAGTGTTGCTGTATAAATCCAGTCCATTGCAGTGGTGCTGTGTTGTCCTGCATCAGTCTAGTGATGGTGTCCTTGTGCTGCTGTATACAGATGGAGCCATCTTTATCTTTGCCTTTAATAGGATTAATTGAGCCAAGGCAGTAATACTTTATCCCCTGCTGTAATGACTTAATCTCTCTGTATTGTATTGCAGCTGAGAACAAATAGATTAAAGGTTTATGTTAATAAACCATGGTGTGCCTAGGCGCAGCAGAGATGCCAAGATGATCGTGGCTCCATCTGTATGTCCAGTGGTACTGCCGTATATGTCCAGTGATACTGCCGTATAAATCCAGTGACCCTGCCGTAAAAATCCAGTGATCCTGCTGTATATATCCAGTGATCCTGCCATATAAATCCAGTGATCCTGCCGTATAAATCCAGTGATCCTGCAGTATAATTCCAGTGATCCTGCGGTATAATTCCTGTGGTACTGGCGTATAATTCCAGTGATACTGCTGTATATGTCCAGTGGTACTGCCATATACGTCCAGTGGTTCTGCCGTACAATTCCAGTGATCCTGCCATATAATTCCAGTGGTACTGGCGTATAATTCCAGTGATCCTGCCGTATATGTCCAGTGGTACTCCCATATAAGTGCAGTGGTACTGCCGTATAATTCCAGTGATCCTGACGTATAATTCCAGTGGTACTGTCGTATAATTCCAGTGATCCTGCCATATAATTCCAGCGGTACTGCCGTATAAGTCCATTGATCCTGCCATATAAATCCAGTGATTCTGCCGTATAAATCCAGTGATCCTGCCATATAAATCCCGTGATTTTGCCGTATAAATCCAGTGATCCTGCCATATAATTCCAGTGATCCTGCTGTATAATTCCAGTGGTACTGGTGTAAAATTCCAGTGATACTGCCATATATGTCCAGTGGTACTGCCATATAAGTCTAGTGGTACTGGTGTATAATTCCAGTGATCCTGCCACATAATTCCAGTGGTACTGGTGTATAATTCCAGTGATCCTGCTGCATAATTCCAGTGGTACTGTCGTATAATTCCAGTGATCCTGCCGTATTATTCCAGTGATCCTGCCATGTAATTCAAGTGATCCTGCCATATAAATCCAGTGCTACTGCCGTATAAATCCAGTCCAGTGGTACAGCCGTAGAAGTCCAGTGGTACTGCCATATAAATACAGTGGTACTGCCATAAAATTCCAGTGATACTGCCGTATAAAAATAAATACAGTCCAGTGATACTGCTGTATAAGTCCAGTAATACTGCCGTATATGTCCAGAGGAACTGCCATATAAGTCCAGTGATAATGCCGAATATGTCCAGTGGTACTACTGTTTAAGTCCAGTGATACTGCTGTTTAAGTCCAGTGGTACTGCCGTATATATCCAGTCCAGTGATACTGCCGTATAAGTCCAGTCAAACTGCTGTATAAATCCAGTCCAGTGGTACTACCGTATAAGCCCAGTGATACTACCGGATATGTCCAGTGGAACTGCCATATAAGTCCAGTGACACTGCCGTATAAATCCAGTGGTACTACTGTATAAGTCCAGTGATACTGCTGTATAAGTCCAGTGGTACTGCCGTATATATACAGTCCAGTGATCCTGCCATATAACTCCAGTCATACTGCCGTATACATCCAGTCCAGTGGTACTACCGTATAAGCCCAGTGATACTGCCGGATATGTCCAGTGATACTGCCGTACAAGTCCAGTGATACTGCCGTATAAATCCAGTACAGTGGTACTACCGTATAAGTCCAGTGATACTGCCATATATGTCCAGTAGTACTGCTGCATAAGTCCAGTGATACTGGAGTATAAATCCAGTGATACTGCTGTATAAATCCAGTCCAGTGGTACTGCCATATAAGTCCAATCCAGTGGTGCTGTCATATAAGTTCATTGGTGCTGTCCTGTGCTGTATATTATTTACTCCAATTAAAGGGGTTATTAATATTTAATCCAAATAATTTTAATAGGGTTTGCCCTGAGTGGTGTAGAGGTATGCTCTCCTGTGCTGCATATTGTTATATAACTCCAGAAAAATTATGGAGAACAAAAATTTGGAGGATAAAATGGGGGAAGATCCAGAACCACTTCCTCCTACTGCTGCTGCTGCCACTGCTGTTGTTGCTGCTGGGAGTCGATCGTCATCCCAGAGCCCATATGGGAAGTCGGAAGGCCACTTGTACTATTTCAACTAAGCAATTGACTGTCCAACAGTCCTTTTCGAAGAAGATGAAATATGACAACAGTCATCCTGTTGCAAAGCGGATAACTGAGTCCTTGACAGCTATGTTGGTGTTAGATGTGCGTCCGGTATCTGTCATTAGTGCGGTGGGATTTAGACAATTGATGGAGGTAGTGTGTCCCCGGTACCAAATCCCATCTAGAGTCCACTTCACTAGGAAAGCGATTCCTGGACTGTACAGAGACATTAAGAAAATTGTCCTCAGTGTTCTGAAAAATGCGGTTGTATCCAGTGTCCACTTAACCATGGACATGGGGACAAGTGGAGCAGGGCAAACTAAAGACTACATCACTGTTACAGCCCACTGGTAGATGTATTGTCTCCTGCAGCAACAGCAGCAGCGGCACCAGTAACAGCATCTCACAAACGCCAGCTCGTTCCTAGGCAGGCTACGCTTTGTATCACCGGTTTCCGTAAGAGGCACACCACTGACAACCTCTTACGGAAACTGAGGGACATCATCGCACAATGGCTTACCCCACTTTGACTCTTCTGGGGATTTGTGAAATCGGAGAACGCCACCAATATTGTGCGTGCATTACATCTGGTCAAATTCCAGCATGTCCCATGTTTTGCACATATAATTGATTTGGTGGTGCAGAATTTTGACAGGGGCATGCAGGAGATGCTGTTGGTGGCCCAAAAAATTGCGGCCACTTTCGACATTCAGCCTCTGCGTGCCACTCCTAGATGGGCCAGGTGTTTGTGCCGCCCACTTGTGTCGCTTAGCTTAGTCATCCAGCTACCTCGGTGCACCTCTTTTTTTCTTTGCATTATGTGCTGTTTGGGGCCTAGTTTTTTAAGTGTCATCCTGTCTTCCACTTCAGTGCCACTCCTAGATGGGCCAGGTGATTGTGTCGCACACTTGTGTCACTTAGCTTAGTCATACCGCAACCTCATTGCACCTCTTTTACTACTTTGCATGATGTGTTTTTTTAGGCTTAATTTTTTAAGTGCCATCCTGTCTGCCATTGCAGTGCCACTCCTAGATGGGCCAGGTGTTTGTGCCGCCCACTTGTGTCGCTTAGCTTAGTCATCCAGCTACCTCGGTGTACCCCTTTTTTTCTTTGCATTATGTGCTGTTTGGGGCCTAGTTTTTAAAGTGCCATCCTGTCTTCCACTTCAGTGCCACTCCTAGATGGGCCAGGTGTTTGTGCCGCACACTTGTGTCACTTAGCTTAGTCATACAGCTACCTCATTGCACCTCTTTTACTTCTTTGCATCATGTGCTGTTTTGGGCCTAGTTTTTTTAAGTGCCATCCTGTCTGACACTGCAGTGCCACTCCTAGATGGGCCAGGTGTTAGTGCCGCACACTTGTATCGCTTAGCTTAGTCATACAGCAACATTGGTTCAACTTTTAGGCCTAAAAACAATATTGTGAGGTGTGAGGTGTTCAGAATAGACTGGAAATGAGTGGAAATTAATGTTATTGAGGTTAATAATACGGTAGGATCAAAATTACCCCCAAATACTGTGATTTTATCCAGATCCAAAACACGAGCGTTGATCCAGATCCAAAACCAAAACATGTATCCTTACGACGAGAAATAATTCTCGAAACGTTTAACTACTTTTCCTGCTCTTCTAATTATTGAAGTGAGTGCCGCCTTCTACATTGTATATTGGGTCCTGGACAACCGGACACCTAGGAGGGCACCGGAGCTATATGTTTCGTTCATTTGGAGTGCTGCCTGCACAGTTATACTATATATAATTAAGTCAGATTCAATGACACAAAGGGTCTAATTCAGATTTGATCACAGCAGATAATTTGTTAGCTAATGGGCAAACGCATGTGTACTGCAGGTGGGGCATATATAACATGTGCAGAGAGAGTTATGGGCCCAACACATTTAATTATTACACTGAAAGACATGAACGATTTTGTTTATTAATGAACAAAATATTGTTCATATCTTTCAGTGTGTATGCAAACACGTCCATATTAGCATTCAGGGCTATGGGAAGAAACTTCACTACCCCCATCACCCCCCTCCCCCCCTCTGCGCCGCCGGGTCATCTGTCGGCCGTTTCGACCATCGGGCACCTTAGCGGCCAATCGGCCAGTGTGTAGGGCGCATTAGATTTGGGTGTGGTGTGTTCAAATTAAAATGTAAATTGCAGTGTAAAAATAAAGCAGCCAGTATTTAACCTGCACAGAAACAAAATAACCCACCCAAATCTAACTCTCTCTGCAAATGTTATATCTGACCCCTCTGCACTGCACGTTATGCCCATTAGCTATCAAATTTGATGCTGCAATCAGATCTGAATTAGGCCCTCAAATGCTACGCAAAACAACAAGGTATAGGCAGGGCTGGATTAAGGTGGGCGACAGGGGTGGTCACCCTGGCGTCCCTACACACAATCAGTCTGACCCTGCTTTTTCCAAGAACAGGTACCCAGCAGCACCTGTTCCTGAATGGGGGCTACCGTGGCTCTCCATTCTGCAAGCACTGTGCATGAAAACAGCACCGAACGGCTTTCTAGCATAGGCATGCGCACAGGGTGTGCCAGGAGTGCGCAGGCACAGCCTAATGCAGTCGCCCGCCCAGTAGATCATCACTGTATTGGCCTCCGCAGACACCCGCAATTCGCGCTGGTTACCACCTGGGGTATAATTCATTCATTGCCACTGCCCTCCGCCGCTGATTCATCGTGCAGCAGCTCCACCCCCACCTCACACACACCTCCTAGTCTGACTCTTGGGCCATTTAATCATGATGTGTGTGCGGCCGCAAAGTTACGCAATTATGTCATGCCTTGTACACGCCCACTCGCCTGCCCGCCCGCCTGCTCTCTCCCCTGTACTGTGAGGATACACTACGGAAGATGTGACAGAGCCAGAGCTGGCCCAACGTCAGCCAAACACAATTAACTTAATACGGAGATAAATATAATAACAGACTATTTCAAAAGCATAAAGTTTGAAATAGTTTTAAGAGCCAAGTATAAGCTCATTTGGAAATAAATTCTAGATGGCCGTTTCTGTGATCGACACCATCTTCACATTTCGGCTGTGGAGAGTGTACTGGATGGAGTTGGCCGCAGGTTCACTTCAGCTATATTCTGACTAATAGAGCCTTGCAAGAACTTGTGTCCTGCTTTCAGTAACCTTTTTTATTGGGACTAGATTATGTAATTCCAATAAAGAAGGGCACTGAAAGCAGGACACGGGTTCTTGCAAGGCTCTATTAGTCAGAATAAGAGATGAGCGGGACTGGTTCTCCGAGAACTGGACCTACGCGAACATTGAAATCCGGGCCGGGATTCGAGTCCGACTCGGGTTTTCCCGACAGACTCGGATCCCAAAGAGAGGGTGAATGTCATCTTCCTGCTGTCAGATTCTCGCGGGTTTTGGATTCTGTAAAGGTTTCTGTGATCGGCACCATCTTCACATTTCGGCTGTGGAGAGTGTACTGGATGGAGGTGTCCGTCAGTACTGTGTATATTTGGTGTGGGAGTGTATCAGTCCAGGCAGGGGCATAGCCAGAACTTTGTGGGTCCCATAGCAACATTGTGAAGGGGTACCTGTCCCAATACTTCTAGAAAGACACCTCTCCAAAGCAGGTGTTAATTTTATGCCCCACAATATTGTCCTAGTTCATTTTATGAACCATAGTAGTGCCATAATGTTATGCCCCATCGTAGTGCCCTAATTTATTTTATGAACAATAGTAATGTCCTATTTCACATTATGTCACATTGTAGTGTTGCCAGAACACATTATGCAACGCATTACCCCCAATTCACATTCTGACAGTGTCCCCATTTCATATTATGCTACATTACAGTGGTCCCGGTTCATATTATGCCACGCTATAGTGCCTCCACCTTTACTGTATATTGTACCACATTGTAGTGCCCCAGTTCATATTATGTAACATTATAATTCCCTCCAGTTCACATTACAATGAGCAGGTCCAGGTTCATAACTAGATGTATTGTAGGTTGCAAGGCAAACATTTGTAAGGGCCCTATGTATCTACCAATGGTGAAAAATGTATATAACACATGTAACTTTAACAGGGAAGATGGGCCCTTCTCAACTCTGGGCCCCATTGCCGCTGCACTCCAAGCACCTATGGTAGCTACGCCCTTGAGTCCAGAGGTGCTCTGTCAGCTCTTCTGTATCCATCCAGAGGTGCTCTTTCAGCTCTGCTGTATCCATCCAGAGGTGCTCTTTCAGTTCTGCTGTATCTGTCCAGGGGTGCTCTTTCAGCTCTGCTGTATCAGTACAATGGTGCTCTGTGAGCTCTGCTGTATCAGTCCAGGGGTGCACTTTCAGCTCTGCTGTATTAGTCCAGGCCCAGGGGTGCTCTGTCAGCTCTGCTGTATCAGTCCAGGGGTACTCTTTCAGCTCCGCTGTATCAGTCCAGGGATGCTCTGTGAGCTCTGTTGTATCAGTCCAGGGATGCTCTGTGAGCTCTGCCGTATCAGTCCAGGGATGCTCTGTGAGCTCTGCTGTATCAGTCCAGGGGTGCTCTGTGAGCTCTGCTGTATCAGTCCAGGGATGCTCTGTGAGCTCTGCTGTATCAGTCCAGGGATGCTCTGTGAGCTCTGCTGTATCAGTCCAGGGATGCTCTGTGAGCTCTGCTGTATCAGCCCAGGGGTGCTCTTTCAGCTCTGCTGTATCAGTCCAGGGGAGCTCTGTGAGCTCTGCTGTATCAGTCCAGGGGTGCTCTGTGAGCTCTGCTGTATCAGTCCAGGGATGCTCTGTGAGCTCTGCTATATCAGTCCAGGGATGCTCTGTGAGCTCTGCTGTATTAGTTCAGGGATGCTCTGTGAGCTCTGCTGTATCAGTCCAGGGATGCTCTGTGAGCTCTGCTGTATCAGTCCAGGGATGCTCTGTGAGCTCTGCTGTATCAGTCCAGGGGTGCTCTGTGAGCTCTGCTGTATCAGTCCAGGGGTGCTCTGTGAGCTCTGCTGTATCAGTCCAGGGGTGCTCTGTGAGCTCTGCTGTATCAGTCCAGGGGTGCTCTGTGAGCTCTGCTGTATCAGTCCAGGGATGCTCTGTGAGCTCTGCTGTATCAATCCAGGGGTGCTCTTTCAGCTCTGCTGTATCAGTCCAGGGGTGCTCTGTGAGCTCTGCTGTATCAGTCCAGGGGTGCTCTTTCAGCTCTGCTGTATCAGTCCAGGGGTGCTCTGTGAGCTCTGCTGTATCAGTCCAGGGATGCTCTGTGAGCTCTGCTGTATCTGTCCAGGGTGCTCTGTGAGCTCTGCTGTATCAGTCCAGGGATGCTCTGTGAGCTCTGCTGTATTAGTCCGGGGATGCTCTGTGAGCTCTGCTGTATCAGTCCAGGGGTGCTCTGTGAGCTCTGCTGTATCAGTCCAGGGATGCTCTGTGAGCTCTGCTGTATCAGTCCAGGGGTGCTCTGTGAGCTCTGCTGTATCAGTCCAGGGGTGCTCTTTCAGCTCTGCTGTATCAGTCCAGGGGTGCTCTGTGAGCTCTGCTGTATCAGTCCAGGGGTGCTCTGTGAGCTCTGCTGTATCAGTCCAGGGATGCTCTGTGAGCTCTGCTGTATCAGTCCAGGGATGCTCTGTGAGCTCTGCTGTATCAGTCCAGGGGTGCTCTGTGAGCTCTGCTGTATCAGTCCAGGGATGCTCTGTGAGCTCTGCTGTATCAGTCCAGGGATGCTCTGTGAGCTCTGCTGTATCGGTCCAGGGGTGCTCTGTGAGCTCTGCTGTATCAGTCCAGGGGTGCTCTGTGAGCTCTACTGTATCAGTCCAGGGATGCTCTGTGAGCTCTGCTGTATCAGTCCAGGGATGCTCTGTGAGCTCTGCTGTATCAATCCAGGGGTGCTCTTTCAGCTCTGCTGTATCAGTCCAGGGGTGCTCTGTGAGCTCTGCTGTATCAGTCCAGGGATGCTCTGTGAGCTCTACTGTATCAGTCCAGGGATGCTCTGTGAGCTCTGCTGTATCAGTCCAGGGATGCTCTGTGAGCTCTGCTGTATCAGTCCAGGGATGCTCTGTGAGCTCTGCTGTATCAGTCCAGGGGTGCTCTTTCAGGTCTGCTGTATCAGTCCAGGGATGCTCTGAGAGCTCTGCTGTATCAGTCCAGGGGTGCTCTTTCAGCATGGATTATTCCACGTAGCGGTTTAAGAAAGGGATCTTGAAAGGAATTAAGTTGCTAAAGTTGTATGCATGGGAGTAAACTTCTTTGAGGGCCAACAGGCGGTGATAGACACACCCAATAGGCAGTGATAGACATGCCCAATAGGCGGTATTAGACATGACCATCCAATGGTGTACACCCTAATAAAATGAGCTACGCATGCTTATGCTCCCTAGTAACCTCTTCAGTGTCACGTGACACATCAGATCCGTGACACTGATGGGGGGACTCGGGAGTCACCCTACGCTGTATGCACAGAGCATGCAGAAGAACACAGAGCTGGGAGAATGCCATGGGAGGGGAGTACTCAGGCGGCCACTGGGGGAAAGAGGGGGGCTGTACTGTGTATCACACAGTGAGGGCACTGTGACCATATTACGGGGGGGTTAGGTTAGAGGCTCTTTTATTGGAGGGGGTAACAACAAGCCTTAATCCAGCCTTGGGTACAGTATTATAAAGAGATCTGAGGATACTCCTCAAAAACATTAGTTTTTGCTAAAGTGTGTTTTTAAAGCAATTTCAAAGTCGCTATTTAATGTGAGGTAATAAGACTTCAATAAAATGCTCTTAGGTTTTAAAAAACTTTGCATATTGAACTGTTTCCACAAGACGGTATCACCCAGACCGTTGTAAATGCATGATGTCATTTTTAGAGAAGATACAGGAGGGGTCTACTTTGTATCCAGGTGTGGAACACACTCTGCCATGTCTAGAGAACTGGACCCACCCAAACATAGCGGATCCGAGCAGAGCTGGATTAAGGCATCAGGGGGCCCGGGGTACTAAAGACAGGGGGGCCCTAAGGTGTAAATGTAAAATTATAATATATATATATATATATATATATACACTCTGTATCATTTGAACTAAGGGGAGTATCGGGTAGTTTGGGTTAATTACCTATTTCATATATGCATACACACATATATACCCATACAGACACACACACACACGCATACATACATACATACATACATACATACATACATATGGGTTGGTCTGATATGCCGGCGGTATCCCAATGATGAAAATCCTGACAGGGGCAAGGTAAGTATACTTACCTTTCCACAATGCCCCGCTAACCCTCCCCCACCTCTGCAGCCTAGCCATAACCCTTCCCGGGTGTGCCTAAACCTTACCTTCCCTTCACGCAGCCTGAACCTAAACACCCCCCCCCACACACACACACACACCCCACCCGCAGCCTAACCATAACCCTCCCTGGGGATGCCTAAACTAAACCTAATCTCCCTGTAGCCTAAACCTAGCCACCTCTCCAAAGCCTGACCCTAACTCCTCCCCCCCACCACCATGGATTACTTCTCCGGTGGCCCAGCAAACACTCGTTCGGGTTTCCAGTGGTCGGGGTTCCTAGCACTGCCGGGATCCTGACCTGATCCCATACATTTATATACACACACACACATATATATACATACTAACATATATCTTCTAAAGGACAGGTAACGCCACTCACAGGTCCTGCGAGACCTGTGAGTGCCGTTCTCTGTCATTTAGAAGTTTTAGATAGATAGATAGATAGATAGATAGATAGATAGATAGATAGATAGATAGAACTCAGAGCCTAACTTTAAATTTAAAGCCTAACTTCAAAAAAAAATCCTGACTTACAAACATAACAGGAGAGTGGGAGCTTGAATGTTCCTCTCCTTCTCTGTAGTGCACCCCGCCAGCACTAATCCCCACACGCTGCCAGCGAACTTCCTCCTTTCAGCCTGAGGCTGCAGCTTGACTTCCTCCTATTGGGCGGCTGCAAGGGCAAACGCAGGATTTACTGGGGGGGTTTCCATGTTGCACACATATGCACATTGCAGACACATACATTGCACACACACACACACATTGTACACGCATACAAAGCACACCATACTTACTGACTTGTAGTACGCCACATATATACACATTGTACACACAGCACACCACACAAATAAACACTGCACACACATACATAGCACACCACACACAAACACACACACACACATATTGCACACACAGGGCGGGATGTACTATCACTGATCGCGGGTCATTGACGGTCATCGCAATGATGCTAATCGCATATGTACTAACATATGCGATTAGTATCGCAATGCGATGCCAGGGGTGCCCTGCGGTCAGTGGTAGTCCCGAGGGGAAGCCCTGCAGCTCAGCGCCCACTGCACCCTGACCTCCTGCAGCATGGAGTACGGTCTGATACGCCCAGCCGGCACCCGCCCATCTCCCGTCATATGCACCTGCGTCTGGTCGCTACCACCATCAGCACCCGGAACCCCGGCACTACAAGCAGCTGTGTGGCTGGGGCAGGGTGCGGGGCAGCTGCAGGAAGCACGGAGTGCACCGGCTTCCGGAGGACGGGGAGGAGGAATAGGAGGACCCCCACCAGCTGCTGCAGGAGCTCAGAGGCGGGTGAGGATCCTGGAGCAGGCTGCCAGGACACTGGTGAGAGAGGGGTCAGCGTTTGGCGGCGAGTGTGGTGGATTGCGGAAAGAAGCCCATAGGCTTCTATAGGGTATCGCCATAAAAAGATGGCGATACCCTCCACACCGATATGTGGGCGGCTGGGTCTAGGGTACATTTCAAAATGCGTTAAAACCCCCGAAAATGGGGGTTTTACCGTATTTTTCACTTTGTACATCCCGCCCACTGCATACCACAAACAAACATAGCAAACCATACTCCTACACATTGCACATACACATATCACACTATACACGTACATAGTACACCATACACATTGCACACACAGCACACCACACATACAGTGCACACAAATACATAGCACACCCCACACACATATTCTCACCATACGCATTGCACACACGCATACATAGTACAGTACACCACATACACATTAACCACACAGCACACATACAAAATAAATTAAGCTGTCATAATTTATTAAAGATCGCCCCCCCCCTCTCCCCCATTCACCTTCCCCCGCGAGACACACACACCTGTCTCCCCAAGGTTGATAGTTGCGTCTAGATTCTCTTCGCGCTAAGGACCTTTCCCATAACCCCCTGGGTCCATGTCACAATCTATTTGGAATAGAAAAGTGTGGCGAGCGAAGCGGAGCGGAGCGAGACACCGAGCCCGATGCGTGGCGAGCGAAGCGAGCCCGCGAGGGGTCCAATGCTGCATAGAAAAAAAAAATAACCCTAAACGAACGGAGAACGAAGGAAACATTTAGGAGCTGTAAGGGCGGAAGTTGTCTCCTGCCCACTCGTTTTGTCACGTCCAGGTCCTTTGCACGAAGGCAACATAGACACATCCGAAGGTTGATTCTATTTCCCCAAGGCAGAGCGGCTCCGGAAGACACAACTCAGCAACCCCGGGTCAGCAGGTCTCACACGGAACTGCCTAGGAGGGGCTGACGCTGCAGCTCCCCCTACAGTCAGACAGCCAGCCTCTTTGTCAGTGTGATGAGCAGGCAGCTGCACGTTACTGACACAGCTGCCTGTGCTGCACACTGTCTCGTCCCTCTCCTTCCCCAAAAGAATCATCAGTGAGGATGGATCGGCGGGCAGGCCCCTGCGTGCGCTGCACTGAGCCATCGCTCAGTAAGCTCTGCAGTGGGGAGGGGAGCGCAATGCCCCGCAGTGCAGTGCCGCTGATCAGATCGGATTAGAGATCTGATCTCCGGCGAGTGGAGGGGGGCCCTTTTCTGATAGGGGGGCCCGGGGTACTTAACCCCGGAGCCCCCCCGTTAATCCGGCTCTGGATCCGAGGGGATCCGAGTCAGGGTTCGTGTCTTCCTGCCTGACTCGGATCCTAACATGAGGCAAAACGTCACCAATCTCGGCGTTGGAATTTCGTGGGTTTTGGATTGCATATGAGTCCCTCCCCGCAGTGATCAGTGCCATTTGCTTTACTCTGGTGTCATGCTGTGCTGTATCTATCATGGGGCTGTGCTGTGTACATCCAGGGGCTGTGCTGTGTCCATCCAGGGGCTGTGCTGTGTCCGTCCAGCTGTGTTGCACTCTGGTGTGTACATCCAGTAGCTGAACTGTGTCTATTCAGCTGTGCTGTGTCCATCCAGTAACTGTGCTGTGTTGTCAATCCACTCCCTGTCCTATCACACAGTGGTGATGCACTGACTCTGCAGGCCATACCCCACTGCTACCTTCACAAACACTGTGACTCCGCAGAAGTGTCAGTTTAAAAAATAAAGTACTAAAAACTTTTAAAAAGTTTTTTAAAAATATTTGTTGTTGTATTATTCCATCCAGTGGCTGTGCTGTGTTGTCCATCCAGTGGCTGTGTCCATCTACTCTCTGTCCTATCACTCAGCAGTGCTGCAGTGACTCGGCAGGTCATAGCCCACTGTTTTCAATAACTTTGCATAAGCACTGTGACTCCGAGCAGTGTTATTTGTAAAAAAATAAAAAAAATACAAATAAAAATATATTTGGTGTTGTTGTGCTGTTCCATCCAATAGCTGTGTCCATCCAGGGGCTGTGTCCATCCACTCTCTGTCCTGTTACACAGCGGTGCTGCAGTGACTCAACAGGCCATAGTCCACTATGTTTACTAACTTTGTGTAAGCACTGTGACTCCAAACAGTGTTAGCTGTAAAAAAAAGTATTAAAAAAGTAAAAAAAAAAATATTTGGTTCTATTTTTACTTGTACTGTTCTGTGTGCTGTTTCCCTGTGAGTTTGTTCACGTACAAAGCCTTTTGAATCCCCACTAGATTCAAAGGGTTGCAGAGCAGGAGCAGCAACCAAATACTTTTGCTGCAGTTGCTGCTACCAGTCATGATGATACTAGTGCTTCAACATCATCTACTAATGCTGATGCCCAAGGGCTTAGAGGGTTTAAGTCAGGGCATCTAAAATCACAGAACCAAGATTTTACAGCAGTAAAGAAAAAAATGCCAAAGGGAAGGTTTGCTGTTGAAAAAACGTAAAATTGTGAATATTCAATTCACCAAACGAAGTGACAAGGAAGGCTAAGGACTTGACCTTTATTTATGAAGGGTAATTCTGCAACTGTCAGAGAGGCATCTTCCTCTGCCTCTCATGATAATGTAAGCCCTTCTCACTCTAGAAGAGGTATCATAAAAATGAAAACCACTAAGGCACAGGAACCAACTGTGTACTGAGAAATGTCACAAATCCCTGAAGAAAGTCTAAGGGGTATATTTACTAAAGTGCGGGTTTATAAAAATGAAGATGTTGCCCATAGCAACCAATCAGAGTCTACTCATCATATATCTAGCACTCTCTAGAAGATAATAGCTAAAATCTGATTGGTTATTATGGGCAACATCTCCACTTCTATAAACCCTCACTATAGTTATCATGCCCTTAAGTGTGTCCACGGGTGCAATGTGTGGGCCTGACCTTTCCAATACTGTACATGAAGAGGAGCCTATTTCCACCATTTGTTCACCCTCTACAAGTGTTGGGATGAGCAGCACAAGTCAACATTCTGACATAGAAATGAAGGATGCTACTGTGAAAGTGCACCAGGATGAGGGGGATATCTGTGTTGCTGACACTGGCGCTAATAAGGATGTTGATGATGAGGATGTTGTTGATGAGAATTTTGTTGATGAGGATGTTGTTGATGAGGATGTTGTTGATAAGGATGTTGCTGGTGTAAATAAGGCACTAGTGGACACAGTTGTTGTCAATGATAAGAAAAAGCCCATTGTAATGCCTGGGCAAATGACAAAAACAAAACCCACTTCTTATGTGTGGAATTATTTCTACCCAAATCCGGACAACAATTGTCAAGCTATCTGTAGCATTTGAAAAGCCAGAGTAAATAGAGGTAGGAACCTTAACCATCTAGGAACCTTCTCCCTGTTACATCATTTGCAGCACATTTGTCAATATTTTTTTCCAAATTCAGAAACTTTTGCTAAAAAAGTAATAACCAGTCCAGTGTCAGCTAGCTCACTTCTCTCTGCTAGACCCAAGCACCTACAATATCCACCACCAGCACCTTCATCATCAATATCCTCAATAATGACTGGAAGTAGTCATTCATCCAATTTGATATGGCTAACTGACTCCTCCCCATCCAGGATTCCTCAGAAGAATCCCTGAGTGCTGCAACTGCTGCTGCTGGGAGTAGATCTTCATCCCAGAAGGGGACCAAGAAGACTACCAGTAGAAGTTTAAAAAAAAACAATTGACTGTTAAACAATCCTTTGCAATGGGGAGCAGTCACCCAGTTGCACAGCAGATCACTGATGCCATAACAGCTATGCTGGTATTAGATATGTGTCCAGCATCTGCCATTAATGCAGTGGTTTTAGACACCAAATTAAGGTCCTGTGTCCCCACTACCAAATCCCATCTAGATTCCACTTAAGTAGAAACAGGGACATTAAAAAAAAATTATTAGTGCCCTCCAAAATGCCCCTGTACCCACTGTCCACTTAACTACAGATATGTGGACAAGCAGAACAGGGCAAACTAAAGATACGTAAATGTGACAGCCCACTGGGCTGGGTGGGTGTATTGCCTTCAGCAGCAGCAACAGCAGTAGCATCTAACAAATGCCGGCACATTCAGAGGCAGGCTACTCTGTGTATCACTAGTTCCATTAAGAGGTATACTGCTGATAACCTCTTCGAAAAAGTTATAGTGAAAAAGAGAAAGATCTCTCCTTTTTTGGAGGGGGCTTACTTATGAAAAAAAATTAAATGGAATATATCTGGAACTCCTACGCCAACTCACTAAGCAACCCACAGGTACCTTTCTACTCATGAGCTGAGGTTTCACAAAATGCTGGTGATGTGACACTGGGGGGGGGGGGGGGGGTTTAGGGTAACACACCAGAGGGGGGCTTAGCCATAGACGCCACACCCCTGTATCCTTAGTCCTAGCTGCCACCTCCTGGGATTAACCGTAGCCAACACCCCCTGTGTCCTTAGCCCTAGCCACCACCCCAGACGGGTTAGGGTAGGGGGCAGGACCCTGTCCCCTGTCAGCATTCTAAAAGTCAGAATGCCGCGGTCATGTGACCACCGGCATCCCGACTAATGGGATAGCATATTAGACCCCTATTGAGATAGTGTCATTTTTCTACTTGCTTTGCTAAACTATGCTGAATTCGGCTACATTGTCTCAAAGTTATTATGACTGTTGTGCAGATGATTGAGTATCCTTACTCTAAAATAACATTGATCTTTTGCTGGCTACTCAGATATTTTAAAGAGTAAACTGCATTTTATGGCTTCATCTATGTTTACATTGTCTGGTCATAGTATTTACCATAATAATATATGAATAGGTTTCTAATAAAAGTTACATTTGAAAATTTTTTCATAAGTGTGCCCCCCCCCCCCCCCCACACACACACACACACACACACACACACACACACACACACACACAAAGGAGAGTTCTTTCTTTTCTCTATCACTATATTCATACTCTCAGGGGAGCACCTCCACATGGGCACTGTTGATTCAAATCTGAACTAAGAAAGTGGAATCCAATATATATATATATATATATATATATATATATATCTTTCTGAATCATCTCTTAGGTGATAAACATTCCAGTGCTTAGGTTTCTCCTGTTTCTGTATCCCCTATGAATTTAACCTCTTAGAAAACTGATGGAAGTCATTGCAAACGAACTTGCCCTACTTGGACATTCCTCAGGATTTGTGATCTCTGACAATGCCACCGATATTATGAGAGCTCGGTAGATTCCAACATATCCCATGTACAAAGAATGGACAAAATATCGCGCTCAAGCGCTCACATATGGACACTTCCCTTAATTTCTTAAATGAGATGCGTCTCGAAATTCTCTCTTTTCGGATTCCTCACAGGATCTCCTCATACATGTAAAAGATAAAACAGATATACACCGAGATCCTCGTGTATTACTTCCAAACTATTCTGATAATCCCTCTTCCTTTTTGTGTTATTAGACCAAAAAAGGGAAGGTGTGTCATCTATCGGGGAAAACCCCCTTCCCATGAACTTACACAACTATGCAGTGAGAAAGCACATAATCTCATAGATGATGACGTATCGTTCTACATGAATATTCAATGGTGTATCAATTTAAATGGGGGAAACTCCCCCTTCCCATACACTTACACAAATGTGGGAAACAAGAGGCATGCACAACTGTAATTCCCTGTGAAGGAAGCTCTGTCACCAAGTGATGAAAAATATCGGGGTTGCCCCCTGCGTATGGCACTCACAAAAAAAATGGTTTGTCACAAGCATGTAGGGTGGGTCTTTCCTATCCACTTGTAGTCTCCAACCTTGCACTTTTTCTCTCAAGGAAAACCAGAGAAAAGGTAGGGATAAAAGACTTTTTAATAAAACAAAGCAAGAATAAAAACAATGGTAATCATACCCGGAAGGGTCAAGGAAGATAGATGGTTTAACAGAAAAAACGGGGCCCCGTTAATCTGGTCTCCTCCTAGGTCCTCCACGGGTAGATATTTCCAGTATAGATCTCTCCACCAACGCGTTTCAGCCCGTTCTAGGGTCTTTGTCAAGGTATCACCTTGACAAAGACCCTAGAACGGGCCGAAACGTGTTGGTGGAGAGATCTATACTGTAAATATCTACCCGTGGAGGACCTAGGAGGAGACCAGATTAACGGGGCCCCGTTTTTTCTGTTAAATCATCTATCTTCCTTGACCCTTCCGGGTATGATTACCATTGTTTTTATTCTTGTTTTGTTTTATTAAAAAGTCTTTTATCCCTACCTTTTCTCTGGTTTTCCTTGAGAGAAAAAGTGCAAGGTTGGAGACTACAAGTGGATAGGAAAGACCCACCCTACATGCTTGTGACAAACCATTTTTATTGTGAGTGCCATACGCAGGGGGCAACCCCGATATTTTTCATCACTTGGTGACGGAGCTTCCTTCACAGGGAATTACAGTTGTGCATGCCTCTTGTTTCCCACATTTGTGTAAGTGTATGGGAAGGGGGAATTTCCCCCATTTAAATTGATACACCATTGAATATTCATGTAGAACGATACGTCATCATCTATGAGATTATGTGCTTTCTCACTGCATAGTTGTGTAAGTTCATGGGAAGGGGGTTTTCCCCGATAGATGACACACCTTCCCTTTTTTGGTCTAATAACACAAAAAGGAAGAGGGATTATCAGAATCGTTTGGAAGTAATACACGAGGATCTCGGTGTATATCTATTTTATCTTTTACATGTATGAGGAGATCCTGTGAGGAATCCGAAAAGAGAGAATTTCGAGACGCATCTCATTTAAGAAATTAAGGGAAGTGTCCATATGTGAGCGCTTGAGCGCGATATTTTGTCCATTCTTTGTACATTGTTATTTTTGGAATTGTTTGTGGGTCCTTTTTCAAAATATTGCTTAGGCTGCTTCATAATAGCGCACAGAGGCACCTCAAAATCTATTTCCAACATATCCCATGTTTTGCTCACGTAATTAACTTGGTGGTGCAATTTATTTTTAAAAACACAAATGCGTGCAGGAGATGCTCTCTGTGTTCCAAAAAATTTCAGGACATTTTTACCATTCAGCAGGTGCATGTAGAAGATTGCAGCACCTGCAATAACTGTTGTATTTGCCCTGCCACCAGCTGAAGCAAGAGGTAGTAACAAGGTGGAATTATGGCGGATGGAGGAACAGCAAAAGGCCATCCAAGGCTACACAACAACCTATAGCATAGGGAGAAGAGGGGGAATGTACCTTACTTAAGCGCAGTGGACAATACTTTCTGTGTTGTGCAAGGTGCTCAAACCCTTCTAAGTTGTCACCTGTGAAGTGAGTCCAGACACGGCCAGCTAAAGTCAGGTAATTCTCCTAATTAGACAATTAGAAAAGCAGCTCAAGAAACTGATGGAGGCACTGAAAATAAGCAATTCCACTAAATATGCCGGATTGATTGACTAAGTACTTTATTTGCTTTGCCAGGTTCCAAGGGTCATCAATATTTTGAAATCCGTTCACTATATTTTAGCGACCATACTTGATCCTAGGTTTAAGTTGTACATCGTGTCTTTCTTTACAATTCACACAAATTGAAGAGATTCAAAAAGCTGTTAGCAAGCAAATTGCCAGCTCAAGTGATATGTGAGATGGCAATGTCTCCACCTTCAGTTTCTCCGGCAACTGCGGCTGCCAGGAAAAAGCAAATTTTTCCGAAGAGGCCCAGTGGTGGTGATGCAGATCAGTCAACACAACCTTTTGTCATCTGGTAGGGTCTAAAAGAATTGCCTACATTAATGACACCTCTACTGTGACTCCATCTGATACAGTCACCATTCAAAGAATAGTTGATTATTATTTTAATGATAGCATCCAAATAAGCATGTCAGACAGTCCGTTTCACTACTGGCGGGAAAAAAAGGCATTTTGGAGGCTCTAACACATACTGGCTTTTGTTTTCAATATTGTGAGCTTTGAGGTGAACAAAATTGTCTGGAAATGACTGGAAATTAATGTTATTGAGGTTAATAATACTGTTGGAACACAAACAGGCCCAAATTATGTGATTTTTGCTGTTTTTTTATTTTTGGAAATATAAATACAGATCCAAAACTAGACAATACAATAGAGAAAGTGGTGGCGAGGCTTGGAATTTTAGAACTGTGGGTTAAATATCAAATCTACAATAAGCAGCATAAATTATAAATTTATAAGAAATTTTTATTCCACTAATAAAATCAAATATAAAAATACATGATATATACCATATACCCCCCCGAACTTAACCCATTTTACACGGGTCCGAGGCATACTCGGATTCTCCCGTATGGCTCGGTTAACCCGAGCGCGCCCGAACGTCATCATCCCGCTGTCGGATTCTCTTAAATCATTCTTATAACCGATCCCATAATTTTAATAGGCCATCCGCCATAAACTCAGATGATCCTATAAAAGGAATATTCCTCTCAAAAAATAAATAAAATGTATAAAAGTCACAATAGTCTTTCAATGAGGTGCCGGCACCCTTTATAATCTCCCAGTTATTGGTTTAGTGTCCCAGTTAGAAATTCTTAGCTGGTAGATAGCAATATACAAATTGGGAATTTCCACTTTTAAGTCATTTATATTGCTACCATAATTTGTAAATCAGTATAAGGAGTAGTGATGAGCGGGTTCGGTTCCTCGGAAACCGAACCCCCCCGAACTTCACCCATTTTACACGGGTCCGAGGCATACTTGGATTCTCCCGTATGGCTCGGTTAACCCGAGCGCGCCCGAACGTCGTCATCCCGCTGTCGGATTCTCGCGAGATTCGGATTCTATATAAGCAGCTGCGCGTCGCCGCTATTTTCACTCGTGCATTGGAAATGTTAGGGAGAGGACGTGGCTGGCGTCCTCTCCATTTATTCATTGTTGATGCAAATATTTGTGCTTGCTTATATCTTAATTGTGGAGACTGGGGAGCAGCTGTATATTAATATAGGAGGAGTACAGTGCAGAGTTTTGCTGATCAGTGACCACCAGTTTTATCCGTTCTCTGCCTGAAAAAAATGCTCCTTATCTGTGCTCAGTGTGCTGCATATATCTGTGCTCACACTGCTTAATTGTGGGGACTGGGGAGCAGCTGTATTATATAGCAGGAGTACAGTGCAGAGTTTTGCTGACAGTGACCACCAGTATACGTTGTCTGCCTGAAAACACTCCATATCTGTGCTCGGTGTGCTGCTTTATTGTGGGGACTGGGGACCACCAGTATAATATTATATAGGAGCAGTACAGTGCAGAGTTTTGCTGACCAATGACCACCAGTATACGTTGTCTGCCTGAAAAACACTCCATATCTGTGCTGCATTGTAGACAGTATATAGTAGGAGTACAGTGCATAATTTTGCTGACCACCAGTATATAATATATAGGAGTACGGTACAGAAGGCCACTGCTGTACCTACCTTTGTGTCGTCAAGTATACTATCCATCCATACCTGTGGTGCATTTCAGTTTTGCACAGTTTGCTGACCACCAGTATATAATATATAGCATTACGGTACAGTAGGCCACTGCTGTACCTACCTCTGTGTCATCAAGTATACTATCCATCCATACCTGTGGTGCATTTCAGTTTTGCACAGTTTGCTGACCACCAGTATATAATATATAGCATTACGGTACAGTAGGCCACTGCTGTACCTACCTCTGTGTCGTCAAGTATACTATCCATCCATACTTGTGGTGCATTTCAGTTTTGCACAGTTTGCTGACCACCAGTATATAATATATAGCATAACGGTACAGTAGGCCACTGCTGTACCTACCTCTGTGTCGTCAAGTATACTATCCATCCATACCTGTGGTGCATTTCAGTTTTGCACAGTTTGCTGACCACCAGTATATAATATATAGCATTACGGTACAGTAGGCCACTGCTGTACCTACCTCTGTGTCGTCAAGTATACTATCCATCCATACCTGTGGTGCATTTCAGTTTTGCACAGTTTGCTGACCACCAGTATATAATTTCTTTGCATCATGTGCTGTTTGGGGACTATTTTTTTGAAGTGCCATCCTGCCTGACACTGCAGTGCCACTCCTAGATGGGCCAGGTGTTTGTGTCGGCCACTTGTGTCGCTTAGCTTAGTCACACAGCGACCTTGGTGCGCCTCTTTTTTTCTTTGCATCATGTGCTGTTTGGGGACTATTTTTTTGAAGTGCCATCCTGCCTGACACTGCAGTGCCACTCCTAGATGGGCCAGGTGTTTGTGTCATCCACTTGGGTCGCTTAGCTTAGTCACACAGCGACCTTGGTGCACCTCTTTTTTTCTTTGCATCATGTGCTGTTTGGGGACTATTTTTTTGAAGTGCCATCCTGCCTGACACTGCAGTGCCACTCCTAGATGGGCTAGGTGTTTGTGTCGGCCACTTGTGTCACTTAGCTTAGTCACACAGCGACCTTGGTGAGCCTCTTTTTTTCTTTGCATCATGTGCTGTTTGGGGACTATTTTTTTGAAGTGCCATCCTGCCTGACACTGCAGTGCCACTCCTAGATGGGCCAGGTGTTTGTGTCGGCCACTTGGGTCGCTTAGCTTAATCACACAGCGACCTTGGTGCACCTCTTTTTTTCTTTGCATCATGTGCTGTTTGGGGACTATTTTTTTGAAGTGCCATCCTGCCTGACACTGCAGTGCCACTCCTAGATGGGCCAGGTGTTTGTGTCGGCCACTTGTGTCGCTTAGCTTAGCCATCCAGCGACCTCGGTGCAAATTTTAGGACTAAAAATAATATTGTGAGGTGTTCAGAATAGACTGAAAATGAGTGTAAATTATGGTTATTGAGGTTAATAATACTATGGGATCAAAATGACCCCCAAATTCTATGATTTAAGCTGTTTTTGAGGGTTTTTTGTAAAAAAACACCCGAATCCAAAACACACCCGAATCCGACAAAAAATTTTCAGGGAAGTTTTGCCAAAACGCGTCCGAATCCAAAACACGCCCGCGGAACCGAATCCAAAACCAAAACACAAAACCCGAAAAATGTCCGGTGCACATCACTAATAAGGAGCTGTTTCCTTTAGCCAGTTCTTTATTTTGATTTAAATGACTATATAGTCTGAATCTTGTACACGGTATGCCTGTGTCTCCACGTGATGATCCTCCTCGTCCACTCTGCTGGCTCTGCCAGTGTCTTACAGCATTGGTGGCAAGTGGCGGTATAAGTGTGTTTTTTTCTCCCCGTGTCTCGGGTTCTCCTACCGCAAGGAAACAGTCTGCCGTAAATAGTTGAAATCACCCTCGTGTAGCCCCCTCGTATACGGGTTTGGTTCCTCGGAATCCGAACCCCTCCGGACTTCACCCATTTTTCACGGTTTCGAGGCAGACTCGGATCCTCCCGCCTTGCTCGGTTTACCCGAGCGCGCCCGAACGTCATCATCCCGCTGTCGGATTCTCGCGAGATTCGTATTCTATATAATGAGCCGCGCGTCGCCGCCATTTACACTCGTGCATTGGAGATGATAGGGAGAGGACGTGCAGCGTTCTCTCAGTTTCTGTGTTCAGTGTGCTGCAAATATCTGTGCTCAGTGTGCTGCAAATATCTGTGCTCAGTGTGCTTGCAAATATCTGTGCTCAGTGTACTGAAAATATCTACGTTCTCTGCCTGAAAAACGCTCCATATCTATGCTGCATTGTAGTATTTAGTAGGAGGACAGTGCAGAATTTTGCTGACCAGTGACCACCAGTATTATATAGCAGTACGGTACAGTAGTCCACTGCTCTACCTACCTCTGTGTTGTCAAGTATACTATCCATCCATACCTGTGGTGCATTTTAGTTGTGCGCTATATATATAGTAGGAGGACAGTGCAGAATTTTGCTGACCACCAGTATATAATATATAGCAGTACGGTACAGTAGTCCACTGCTCTACCTACCTCTGTGTCGTCAAGTATACTATCCATCCATACCTGTGGTGCACATTAGTTGTGCGCAGTATATACAGTAGGAGGACAGTGCAGAATTTGCTGACCACCAGTATATAATATATAGCAGTATGGTACAGTAGGCTACTGCTCTACCTACCTCTGTGTTGTCAAGTATACTCTCCATCCATACCTGTGGTGCATTTTAGTTGTGCGCAGTATATATAGTAGGAGGACAGTGCAGAATTTTGCTGACCACCAGTATATAATATATAGCAGTACGGTACAGTAGGCCACTGCTCTAATTACCGCTGTGTCGTCAAGTATACTATCCATCCATACCTGTGGTGCATTTTAGTTGTGCGCGGTATATATAGTAGGAGGACAGTGCAGAATTTTGCTGGCCACCAGTATATAATATATAGCAGTACGGTAGAGTAGACCACTGCTCTACCTACCTCTGTGTCGTCAAGTATACTATCCATCCATACCTGTGGTGCATTTTAGTGGTGCGCAGTATATATAGTAGGAGGACAGTGCAGAATTTTGCTGACCACCAGTATATAATATATAGCAGTACGGTACAGTAGGCCACTGCTCTACCTACCTCTGTGTCGTCAAGTATACTATCCATCCATACCTGTGGTGCATTTTAGTTGTGCGCAGTATATATAGTAGGAGGACAGTGCAGAATTTTGCTGACCACCAGTATATAATATATAGCAGTACGGTATAGTAGGCTACTGCTCTACCTACCTCTGTGTCGTCAAGTATACTATCCATCCATACCTGTGGTGCATTTTAGTTGTGCGCAGTATATATAGTAGGAGGACAGTGCAGAATTTTGCTGACCACCAGTATATAATATATAGCAGTACGGTACAGTAGGCCACTGCTCTACCTACCTCTGTTGTCAAGTATACTATTCATCCATATCTGTGGTGCATTTTAGTTGTGCGCAGTATATATAGTAGGAGGACAGTGCAGAATTTTGCTGACCGCCATTATATAATATATAGCAGTACGGTACAGTAGTCCACTGCTCTACCTACCTCTGTGTCGTCAAGTATACTATCCATCCATACCTGTGGTGCATTTTAGTTGTGCGCAGTATATAAAGTTGGAGGACAGTGCAGAATTTTGCTGACCACCAGTATATAATATATAGCAGTACGGTACAGTAGGCCACTGCTCTACCTACCTCTGTGTCGTCAAGTATACTATCCATCCATACCTGTGGTGCATTTTAGTGGTGCGCAGTATATATAGTAGGAGGACAGTGCAGAATTTTGCTGACCACCAGTATATAATATATAGCAGTATGGTACAGTAGGCCATTGCTATTGATATATTACTGGCAAATAATTCAACACATTAAAAAATGGAGAACAAAAATGTGGAGGGTAAAATAGGGAAAGATCAAGATCCACTACCACCTCGTGCTGAAGCTGCTGCCACTAGTCATGGCCAAGACAATGAAATGCCATCAACGTCGTCTGCCAAGGCCGATGCCCAATGTCATAATAGAGAGCATATAAAATCCAAAAAACAAAAGTTCAGTAAAATGACCCAAAAATCAAAATTAAAAGTGTCTGATGAGAAGCGTAAACTTGCCAATATGCCATTTACGACACGGAGTGGCAAAGAACGGCTGAGGCCCTGTCCTATGTTCATGGCTAGTGGTTCAGCTTCACATGAGGATGGAAGCACTTATCATCTCGCTAGAAAAATGAAAAGACTTAAGCTGGCAAAAGCACAGCAAAGAACTGTGCATTCTTCTAAATCACAAATCCCCAAGGAGAGTCCAATTGTGTCAGTTGCGATGCCTGACCTTACCAACACTGGACGGGAAGAGGTGGCGCCTTCCACCATTTGCACGCCCACTGCAAGTGCTGGAAGGAGCACCCGCAGTCCAGTTCCTGATAGTCAAATTGAAGATGTCACTGTTGAAGTACACCAGGATGAGGATATGGGTGTTGCTAGCGCTGAGGAGGAAATTGACAAGGAGGATTCTGATGGTGAGGTGGTTTGTCTAAGTCAGGCACCCGGGGAGACACCTGTTGTCCGTGGGACGAATATGGCCATTGACATGCCTGGTCAAATTACAAAAAAAATCACCTCGTCGGTGTGGAATTATTTTAACAGAAATGCGGACAACATTTGTCAAGCCATGTGTTGCCTTTGTCAAGCTGTAATAAGTAGGGGTAAGGACGTAAACCACCTAGGAACATCCTCCCTTATACGTCACCTGGAGCGCATTCATCAGAAGTCATTGACAAGTTCAAAAACTTTGGGCGACAGCGGAAGCAGTCCACTGACAATTAAATCCCTTCCTCTTGTAACCAAGCTCCTGCAAACCACACCACCAATTTCCTCAGTGTCAATTTCCTCCTTACACAGGAAAGCCAATAGTCCTGCAGGCCATGTCACTGTCAAGTTTGAAGAGTCCTCTCCTGCCTGGGATTCCTCCAATGCATCCTTGAGTGTAACGCCTACTGCTACTGGCGCTGCTGTTGTTGCTGCTGGGAGTCGATCGTCATCCCAGAGGGGAAGTCGGAAGACCACTTGTACTACTTCCAGTAAGCAATTGACTGTCCAACAGTCCTTTGTGAGGAAGATGAAGTGTCACAGCAGTCATCCTGCTACAAAGCGGATAACTCAGGCCTTGGCAGCCTGGGTGGTGTTAAACGTGTTTCCGGTATCCACCGTTAGTTCACAGGGAACTAGAGAATTGATTGAGGTACTGTGTCCCCAGTACCAAATACCATCTAGATTCCATTCCTCTAGGCAGGCGATACCGAAAATGTACACAGACGTCAGAACAAGAGTCACCAGTGTCCTAAAAAATGCAGTTGTACCCAATGTCCACTTAACCACGGACATGTGGACAAGGGGAGCAGGGCAGACTCAGGACTATATGACTGTGACAGCCCACTGGGTAGATGTATTGCCTCCCGCAGCAAGAACAGCAGCGGCGGCACCAGTAGCAGCATATCGCAAACGCCAACTCGTTCCTAGGCAGGCTACGCTTTGTATCACCGCTTTCCATAAGAGGCACACAGCTGACAACCTCTTACAGAAACTGAGGAACATCATCGCAGAATGGCTTACCCCAATTGGACTCTCCTGGGGATTTGTGACATCGGACAACGCCACCAATATTGTGCGTGCATTACATGTGGGCAAATTCCAGCACGTCCCATGTTTTGCACATACATTGAATTTGGTGGTGCAGAATTATTTAAAAAATGACAGGGGCATGCAAGAGATGCTGTTGGTGGCCCGAAGAATTGCGGGCCACTTTCGGCATTCAGCCACTGCGTGCCCAAGACCGGAGCACCAGCAAACACTCCTGAACCTGCCCCGCCATCATCTGAAGCAAGAGGTGGTAACGAGGTGGAATTCAACCCTCTATATGCTTCAGAGGATGGAGGAGCAGCAAAAGGCCATTCAAGCCTATACAGCTGCCTACTATATAGGCAAAGGAGTGTGAATGCACCTGACTCAAGCGCAGTGGAGAATGATTTCAACGTTGTGCAAGGTTCTGCAACCCTTTGAACTTGCCACACGTGAAGTCAGTTCAGACACTGCCATCCTGAGTCAGGTCATTCCCCTCATCAGGCTTTTGCAGAAGAAGCTGGAGACATTGAAGGAGGAGCTAAAACAGAGCGATTACGCTAGGCATGTGGGACTTGTGGATGGAGCCCTTAATTCGCTTAACCAGGATTCACCAGTGGTCTATCTGTTGAAATCAGAGCACTACATTTTGGCCAAAGTGCTCGATCCTAGATGTAAAACCTACGTTGTATCTCTCTTTCCGGCAGACACAAGTCTGCAGAGGTTCAAAGACCTGCTGGTGAGATAATTGTCAAGTCAAGCGGAACGTGACCCGTCAACAGCTCCTTCTTCACATTCTCCCGCAACTGGGGCTGCAAGGAAAAGGCTAAGAATTCCGAGCCCACCCGCTGGCGGTGATGCAGGGCAGTCTGGAGCGAGTGCTGACATCTGGTCCGGACTGAAGGACCTGCCAACGATTACTGACATGTCGTCTACTATCACTGCATATGATTCTGTCACCTTTGAAAGAATGGTGGAGGATTATATGAGTGACCGCATCCAAGTAGGCACGTCAGACAGTCCGTACGTATACTGGCAGGAAAAAGAGGCAATTTGGAGGCCCTTGCACAAACTGGCTTTATTTTACCTAAGTTGCCCCCCCTCCAGTGTGTACTCCGAAAGAGTTTTTAGTGCACCCGCTCACCTTGTCAGCAATCGGCGTACGAGGTTACTTCCAGAAAATATGGAGAAGATGATGTTCATCAAAATTAATTATAATCAATTCCTCCGTGGAGACATTCACCAGCAATTGCCTCCAGAAAGTAGACAGGGACCTGAGATGGTGGATTCCAGTGGGGATGAATTAATAATCTGTGAGGAGGGGCAGAGGCGTCACTAGGGTTGGTGTCACCCGGTATGGTAACTCATGGTGTCACCCCCATGGACCTCCTTCTGTATCACACCACACGGAACCCTTAGTAATGTTTTTGTACTAGTTTTTGTACTGGGGTCTGGGGCGGTGGTGCAATGTGTCTAAATGCTCTACCTGGCGCAATGTGTATAAGGGGTTCTACCTGTTGCAATGTGTATAACATGCTGTACCTGGTACAATGTGTATAATGTGCTCTACCTGGCCCAATGTGTATAGGAGGTTCTATCTGGTGCAATGTGTATAACGTGCTCTACCTGGCGCAATGTGTATAGGGGTTCTACCTGGTGCAATGTGTATAACGTGCTCTGCCTGGTGCAATGTGTATAAAGTCATCTACCTGGTGCAATGTGTATAATTTGCTCTACCTGGCGCAATGTGTAAAAAAAAAAGTGTAGTTATATATATGTACACAATTTAAAAAATAATAATACTGGATTTTATATATATATATATATATATATATATATTTGTATATGCCCGGAACTCCCTGTGTACCTGCAATAATCCCGGGTGCCCTCCGCAAATTGGTAATGAAATAAACGTGGAAAAAGGCAGCGGCACTTCGGTAAACGTTAAAAGATGATTTTAGTGTGGAATAAAAAAAAGTGGTCACATAGGGCCAACGTATATACATATACAATAAACACAGATAGGGTATTGTGGGCGACCTCCGGTGTTGTGAATTATATAAACCAACTATAACAGTATGTAAACAGTATAACAAATATTTATTAAACACAATACATACTGTTTTTAATAAATATGTGTTATACTTTTTACATACTATTATAGTCGGTTTATATAATTCACGACACCGGAGGTGGTCCACAATACCCTATCTGTGTTTATCATACAGTGTATAAATTTCTGCAGGCGACTCATCCACCACTTGCTTATACTTAGTGTTGGAGCAGACACCCCAATATACTTAAGTGTGGGGCGTGTCAATTGGAAACATTGTGGTAACTGGTATACTGGACATGTTTCTGGAGCTGAGAAAAATCTTTGTGTAAAAAAAAAAAAATATATATATATATGTATATATATATATATATATAAATCACACAGATCAATGTATAACTATTTAAAAGACATATTCATGTATAAATATATTTATATAATAATATAATACATATTAATATTAAATCTTTTTTATATATATATATATATATATACACACACACATCATACACCCATTGCTGGCGGTAGTCAGTAATACCCTAAGCGGAGCCGCAGCTCTTAAGGTGGGTACACATTAGTAGATATATCTGCAGATCAACTGATCTGCAGATATATCTATGGACGGATCGGGCAGTGTGCTGTGCATACACACTGCCTGATCCGTCGGGGACTGACGTCATGAACTGGGCGGGTGTATACACACGCCCGCTCAGTTCAGCTGTCAATCACCGCCGGCCGCCGCAGCATGTGTACGGGCGGTCGGCCGACCGCCCCGTACACACACAGCGACGCGCCAATATATCGGTAGATATATTGGCCGTCGGCTGTGCTGCGCGGCCGACGCGATACGTCTGTGAACGACAGAGTTCACAGACGTATCGGCCGTACACACTGGCCGACGGTCCCGCGATATATCTGCCATTCAAAAGAACGGCCGATATATCGACCAGTGTGTACGGGCCTTTACTCTATATATAAATAAATTATTCACCCAACTCCCCCACTGCTGTCAAATTCCTGCCTCTCCCGCTGCTGCCGACTTCCCCTCTCCTCCTCAGTCGCTGCCGAGTGTCCTCACCGCAGCGGTCCCGCAAATCCGTCAGGCATCCGCGTGTTTGTCTCACCTGCCGCTGCCGAGGTCCTGACTCCCCCTCCAGTGACTGCAGCTCTCGCACCTTCTGAGTGAGTGGCCGCCGCTGTTCAGTGCCTGCTGCTTCCAACTGCTATCCGCGATCTCTGCCTGAGCCTGAGGAGCAGTAGGTGACAATCAGTGGCAGTGCGAGTGCACGGCGGCAGCTCTATTTGGTGTCACCCCACTGAAGAGTGACATCCGGGTGCGGGCCGCACCCCCCGCACCCGCCTCATGACGCCTCTGAGGAGGGGGATGTACACAGTGAAAGGGGTGAGGAATCGGATGATGAGGAGGAGGTGGACATCTTGCCTCTGTAGAGCCAGTTTGTGCTAGGAGTGATTGATTGCTTCTTTTTCGGTGGGGGCCCAAACCAACCAATCATTTCAGTCACAGTCGTGTGGCAGACCCTGTCGCTGAAATGATGGGTTTGTTAAAGTGTGCATGTCCTGTTTATACAACATAGGCTGGGTGGGAGGGCCCAAGGACAATTCCATCTTGCACCTCTTTTTTCTTTAATTTATCTTTGCATCATGTGCTGTTTGGGGACCATTTTTTGAAGTGCCATCCTGCCTGACACTGCAGTACCACTCCTAGATGGGCCAGGTGTTTGTGTCGGCCACTTGGGTCGCTTAGCTTAGCCATCGAGCGACCTTGGTGCACCTCTTTTTTTCTTTGCATCATGTGCTGTTTGGGGACTATTTTTTGAAGTGCCATCCTGTCTGACACTGCAGTGCCACTCCTAGATGGGCCAGGTGTTTGTGACGGCCACTTGGGTCGCTTAGCTTAGCCATCCAGCGACCTTGGTGCACCTCTTTTTTTCTTTGCATCATGTACTGTTTGGGGACTATTTTTTAAATCTGCCATCCTGTCTGACACTGCAGTGCCACTCCTAGATGGGCCAGGTGTTTGTGTCGGCCACTTGGGTCGCTTAGCTTAGTCATCCAGCGACCTTGGTGCAAATTTTAGGACTAAAAATAATATTGTGAGGTGTGAGGTGTTCAGAATAGACTGGAAATGAGTGGAAATTATGGTTATTGAGGTTTAATAATACTATGGGATCAAAATGACCCCCAAATTCTATGATTTAAGCTGTTTTTGGGTTTTTTTTGTAAAAAACATCCGAATCCAAAACACACCCGAATCCGACAAAAAAATTTCAGGGAGGTTTTGCCAAAACGCGTCCGAATCCAAAACACACCCAAATCCGACAAAAAAATTTCAGGGAGGTTTTGCCAAAACGCGTCCGAATCCAAAACACGGCCGTGGAACCGAATCCAAAACCAAAACACAAAACACGAAAAATTTCCGGTGCACATCACTACTATATAGTCATTTAAATCAAAATAAAGAACTGGCTAAAGGAAACAGCTCCTTATACTGATTTACAAATTATGACAGCAATATAAATGACTTAAAAGTGGAAATCCCCAATTTGTATATTGCTATCTACCAGCTAAGAATTTCTAACTGGGACACTAAACCAATAACTGGGAGATTATAAAGGGTGCCGGCACCTCATTGAAAGACTATTGTGACTTTTATACATTTTATTTATTTTTTGAGAGGAATATTCCTTTTATAGGATCATCTGAGTTTATGGCGGATGGCCTATTAAAATTATGGGATCGGTTATAAGAATGATTTAGGTATTATATGGTATATATCATGTATTTTTATATTTGATTTTATTAGTGGAATAAAAATTTCTTATAAATTTATAATTTATGCTGCTTATTGTAGATTTGATATTTAACCCACAGTTCTAAAATTCCCAGCCGCGCCACCATTTGCTCTATTGTATTGTCTTGTTTTACGGTAGGAGGCTTGTGCAAATACCTCCTTTTGGAGGCAGCGGCAGGGCATTTGGAAAAGTGGAATTTACCACATCTGAAAGTAGAATAAAGGTCTTATTAGTATCACCATCAGCAGGTCAGCGTAAAACCTTATTTCTGTGTGTTTTGAGATCCAAAACTAGAGATGAGCAGGTTCGGTTCCCTGAGAAACGAACTCTCCCGAACTTCACTACCCAAGCCCTTGGGTTTTCCCGCCTGACTCAGAAACCAGAACGAGGCAAAACATCATCATCCTGCTTTCGGATTCTTGCAGGGTTTGGATCCCATATAAGGAGCCGCGCGTCACCGCCATTTTCACTTCGACATTAGAGAGTGTAGCAAGAGGACGTGTCTCCGTCCTCAGTGTCCTGCATCAGTACAGTGGTAGTGTCTTGTGCTGCATCAGTCCAGTCACAGTGGTGGTGTCCTCTGCTGCATTATGTATAGTGCTGCTGTATAAGTTCAGTCCAGTGGTGCTGTGTTGTGCTGCATCAGTTCAGTGGTGGTGTATTGTGCTGAATCAGTCCAGTCACAGTGGTAGTGTCCTCTGCTGCCATATGTCCAGTGCTGCTGTATAAGTCCAGTCCATTGCAGTGGTGCTGTGTTATCCTGCATCAGTCCAGTGGTGGTGTCTCTGTTCTGCTGTATATGTCCAGTGGTACTGCCGGATATGTCCAGTGATACTTCCGTATATGTCCAGTGGTACTGCCATATAATTCCAGTGATACTGCCATATGTGTCCAGCGGTACTGCCGCATAAATCCAGTGAAACTGCTCTATATCTCCAGTGTTACTGCCGTATAAATCCAGTGGTACTAGCGTATAAATCCAGTGAAACTGGCGTATAATTTTAGTGATACTGCTGTATAATTCCAGTGATACTGCCATATAATTCCAGTGATACTGCCGTATAATTCCAGTGGTACTGCTGTATAATTCCAGTGATACTGCCTTATAATTCCGTTGACACTGCTGTATTATTCCTGTGGTACTGGCATATAAATCCAGTGATCCTGCCGTATAAATCCAGTCCAGTGGTACTGCCGTATTAGGCCAGTGGTACTGCCGTATATAATTACAGTGATACTGCCATATAAATCCAGTGATCCTGCCGTATAATTCTAGTGATACTGCTGTATAATTCCAGTGATACTGCTGTATAAGTCCAGTGATACTGCCGTATAATTCCAGTGGTACTGGCGTATAAATCCAGTGGTACTGCTATATAATTCCAGTGATACTGCCGTATATGTCCAGTGGTACTGCTGTATATATCCAGTGGAACTGGCATATAAATCCAGTCCAGTGATACTGCCGTATATATGTCCAGTGGTACTGCTGTATATGTCCAGTGGTAGTGGCTGAAAAATCCAGTGCTATTGGCGTATAAATCCAGTCCAGTGATACTGCCGTTTAAGTCCAGTGGTACTGCCATATAATTCCAGTGATATTGCCGTATATGTCCAGTGGTACTGCCAAATAATTCCAGTGATACTGCTGTATAATTCCAGTGATACCGCTGTTTAAATTCAGTGATACTGTAGTATAATTTCAGTGGTACTGACGTATAATTCTAGTGATACTGCCATATAATTCCAGTGATACTGGCGTATAATTCCAGTGATACTGCCGTATAAATCCAGTCCAGTGGTACTGCCATATAAATCCAGTGGTACTGCCGTATAATTCCAGTTTTACTGCCGTATATGTCCAGTGGGACTGCCGTATAAATCCAGCCCAGTGGTACTGCCGTATAAATCCAGTAGTACTGGCATATAAATGCAGTCCAGTGGTACTGCCATATAAGTCCTGTCCAGTGGTGCTGCCATATAAGTTCAGTGGTGCTGTCCTGTGCTGTGTATTATTTACTCCAAATACAGGGTTTATAAATATTTAATCCAAATAATTTTTACAGGGTTTGCCCTGTGTGGTGTAGAGGTATGCTCTCCTTTGCTGCATTTTGTTATATAACTTCAGAAAAATAATGGAGAACAAAAATTTGGAGGATAAAATATGGAAAGATCAAGAATCACTTCCTCCTACTGCATACTGCCGCTGCTGTTGTTACTGCTGGGAGTCGATTGGCATCCCAGAGGGGAAGTCGGAAGACCACTTGTACTACTTTAGCTAAGCAAATTACTGTCCAACAGTCCTTTGCGAGGAAGATGAAATATGACAGCATCATCCTGTTTCAAAGTGGATAACTGAGGCCTTGACAGCTATGTTGGTGTTAGACGTGCATCCGGTATCTGCCATTAGTGCAGTGGGACTGCAGTGTCAACCCTAGATGGGCCAAGAGTTTGTGCCGCTTACTTGTGTCGCTTAGCTTAGTCATACATATACCTCATTGTACCTCTTTTACTTCTTTGCATGATGTGTTGTTTGGGGACTATTTTTTTTAAGTACTATCCTGTCTGCCACTACAGTGCCACTTTTAGATGGGCCAGGTGTTTGTGCCGCACACCTGTGTCACTTAGCTTAGTCATACAGCTTCCTCATTGCACCACTTTAACTTCTTTGCATGATGTGCTGTTTGGGGCCTAGTTTTTTTGAAGTGCCATCCTGTCTGCCACTGCAGTGCCACTCCTAGATGGGCCAGGTGTTAGTGCTGCACACTTGTGTCGCTTAGCTTAGTCATACAGCTACCTCGGGGCAACCTTTTGGCCTAAAAACAATATTGTGAGGTGTTCAGAATAGGCTGGAAATGAGTGGAAATGAATGTTATTGAGATTAATAATACCGTAGGATCAAAATTACCCCCAAATTTTGTGATTTTAGCTGTTTTTATGTTTTTTTCAAAATCATCCAGATCCAAAACCAAAACACGAAAAGGTGGTTTTGACAAAACCAATCCATATCCAAAACACGAGCATGGAACCAAAACCAAAACACAAAACACGAAAAGTGCCCGTCGCACATCTCTATCCAAAACCAAAACATGCAAGGGTGGTTTTGGTAAAACCATATCCAAATACACAGGGTCGGTGCAAGGTCACTCAACACCCTAGGCAAAACTTCTGCCTACTGCCCCCCCTCCCAATACCCTATTTCCACCCTGGAAAGTGAAGAGCGGTGAGTCAGGAGGGGTGGTTATAAGACAGAACGGGGAGCAGGAGAGTGAGAGAGAGAAAGAGGGTTTCAGGGAGAGAAAGGAAAAGAGGAGGGGAACAAGGGAGAGAGAGAAGGGGGAAAATGAGTGAGACTATCAAGGAGAAAGAGAAGAGTGAGTGAGATAGTGTGTGAGAGAGAGAGAGAGAGAGAGAGAGAGAGAGAGGGGGGGTGTCAGGGAGAGAGGGGGGTCATCGGGGGGGAGAGAGAGAGAGAGAGAGAGAGAGAGAGAGGGTGTCAACCAATGAGAGGGAGGTTTTGGGAAACAGTCGACAAGCACAGCAATTTAAGTCAAAGTAGTTAGAGAGGGGTCAAAGAAAAGTTCACATCAAAAAGACATCAAATAACTAGCGTATATTTAATATAGCAGGTGGAGGTGCGCCCAGAGAGTAAATATAGTATTGACAGAAAAAGAGAGAAAGAAACTCTCTTGGAATTAGTTAGAATTAGAATAGATATATGATAGCTCTCAGATAAATTTCACATCAGGCATAATACAAGAAATAAATTTCTAGGGTTGGCGAAAATATCAGGAATAATATTAAGAAATTTGAGTTCAATGACTGAATTCAAAACATATAGGCAGTCCTATATAAATATAATGACAGTCTGATACTGTTAGAAAATTGTACAGAACCTGAAATGTAGATAATAAAAAAGAAGGAAGCTTCGATATACTGTAAGGCATTTCATCAATTATAGGTCCCACTGACACTATATTAGGCCGAAGCAATTTCCACACACACAATAAATTAGTAAAACATGCAGTCACAAAATACATGATTGGCATATGCAGTCCATCTCAATAACCTGGATGTTAATGGTTAACAGATTCCCTCTGTATGATAACAAACAATAGTGTGTTGCTGAACTGGATAACAATGTGTCAATGTAAAACTTAATGTGATACAATACTGCTGTGTAAAGGGGGGTACTCACGGAGCGATATTCTAAGCAATCTGAGGTTGTGGAGAGCCGCTGCTGCCTGCTGTGTGTGACATATAGTTACAGTGGACAGCGGTGAGCGGATCCTGCCGCAGCTGTGACCAGATAGAAGGAAGAAAGAGTGGGCGGCTGTGGAGAGCAGTTGAGTCAGCAGTGTGCCCTGTTACAGTACCGTTTTGAATTGAGTAATTCAACTCAAATTTCTTAATATTATTCCTGATATTTTCGCCAACACTAGATATTTATTTCTAGTGTTATGCCCCATGTGAAATTTATCTCAGAGGCTATCGTATATATCTATTCTAATTAGAACTAATAAAAGTTAAGTTTGAACTAATTCCATTTTTTCATAGACAAGGCGTGCCACAACAAGACAGTTTCTTTCTCTGCTTTTTCTGTCGAGAGAGAGAGAGGGTGACAGGGAAAGAGAGAGAATGAGAGAAAGAGAGTGGAGAGCAAGAGAGAGGGTGTTAGGGAGAGAGAGAGAGAGAAGGAAAGAAAGGGGAGAAAGAAGAATGAGAGGGGAGGGAGAGTGAGGGTGAGATAAAGGAGGGAAAGAGATGGTGTCAGGCAGAGAGGGAAAGGGAGGGGGAGTGAGCGGGAGAAAGACAGAGGGTGTCAGGAAGAGAGAGGGGAGAGCCAGTAAGAGGGAGGGGGGAGCGTGCTAGAGTGAGAGACGGAGGGTGTCAAGGAGAGAGATAGAGTATCAGCGAGAGAAAGAAGGAAAGAGAGAGGTTAGAGAGGGAGAGGGAGGGGGGCAAGTGGGAGAGATCGGGAGTGTCAGGGAGGGAGCAAGATGGACATGGGGGAGAAAAAGACAGGGAGAGAGTGTCAGGGAGAGAAAGTGATATAGAGAGGGACAGACTGAGAGGAGAAAGAGGGAAAGAGAGAGGGGAGACACAGAGAGAGGGTAGAGTAATGAGTGGGAGAGAGCATAAGAGTGAGCGCGCATCAGGGAGAGAAAGAGAGGGATGGGAGAGAGAGAGGGAGAGAGAAATAGATAGAGAGGGAGAGAGAGATGGATAGAGATGGAGGGGAGAGGGAGAGAGAGGGAGAGAGGGGGGAGGGAGAGAAGGGGGATAGAGAGAGGTTGGAGAGGTAGAGAGGGGAAAGATAGAGAGGGGGGGATAGATAGAGAGAGGGAGAGAGAGAGGGGAGAGATAGAGAGGGAGGAGGGGTGGGGAGAGACAGAGAGGGGGAGAGATAGAGAGGGAGGAGGGGTGGGGAGAGACAGAGAGGGGGAGAGATAGAGAGGGAGGAGGGGTGGGGAGAGACAGAGAGGGGGAGAGATAGAGAGAAAGGAGGGGTGGGGAGAGACAGAGAGGGGGAGAGATAGAGAGGGAGGAGGGGTGGGGAGAGACTCACTACCTGTTCCAGCCTTGCTAGGCATCAGCACAGGTCTCTGATGGGGGCGGGCACTTCACGGCATTAGGCCCCGCCCCCTTCCCACCCGCGAATCGCGGCAATGCAGTCCCCTGCTGCTAGGAGCTGGCCAGGTGGACTCGAGTTGTCCCGATCGCCGATATTTGTCGCATTGTGGGGTCCCCTGGATGACCACCCTGTCTGTCCTATAATCCGGCCCTGCACAAACACACAGCACGCTGGCACTACAGCGCCTCAGCAGTGCCGTCACCATGCCAGGCTCCAGCTGCCGGGGAAGAAACGCCGGCACTGCTATAATCATACTCTGACTCACCATATGTCCACATGGTGCTGCTCAGGGGATCTCTGCTATACATGGGTCTCCTGCTGGTGCCCCTGCTTCCTTGCTGCCTGAAGAGCTGCAGGGATCCATCAGAACGGCTATCATGCAGGGGGGTCCCAGCGGAAGTGGCTGTCCAGCCTGTCCTCGGAACAGGGGTGGAGGAGCGCCAGGTACTGGGGGGGTGGGCGGCATCAAGTCACGGTGGTGTATGGAGCACATGGGGGACCAGCTGACCTACGCACGCTGACACACTGATGTCCCCTCTGGCAAAAGAGATGGGCGGGCGCACGCCGCACACTCGTCAGACTACGGGTGTAAATTGCTGAACAGAACAGATCTCAGAGATCAGTTCCTGCCATCACCATGTGTCTAGAAGAAGACCTTCATTTTTCCCTCAGGCAGCCTCAGTGGGCCGCCCTTCAGGTCCCGACGCCCATAGGCAGCTGCCTAAAGCTGCCTAATGGAAGCGCCGGCCCTGCAAATACAAAACACGAAGGAGATTCTGATCCAAAACTAAAACATTGGGGTGTGTGCACATCTCCAGTAGAAACTGCCTGTAACAGCTTTCAGATTCCTTATGACATGTTTTTTGACACTAAAAGCTCAACAGTGAATCTCACAACCTGACTCCATAAGCAACATTTTTTATTTTTGCCCAACATCCTCCTTGCTACCATCACGCAGTGATTAGATTAGCTGAAGGCTGCATAAGCCTGAGGCCATATAAGAGCCCAATTTTTTGTGATTGGTTGTTTATGACTAAGCAGTTGCTAGGTAGATTAGTGTTTTCTTGGGTATTTTTCCTATAGGATCATAGGGCTGTCCGTCAAGGGTTCAGGGGTTGGTCTTGGAATAATATATAAGCCATAGTCATGTGCCTCAGACTTCGTCTTGCCATTTTGGAATGTACTGAGGTGCAGTGTGTGTCAAGTCTGTGTTGCTGTATTTATTACATTCTGTACTCTATTTGTATTTTTATTGGTACTTGTTATTCCCACTGTACTTGTATTGCACTTGCTATTGCCCCCCCCCCCCGCCCTTCTTCCTGCTTTCCCCTCATCCTGGTCTGTGCTTTAGTTTTTCCCCAGCGTTGGGTGATATCCCGCCCACGTAGATCTGCTCCCCCCCGCCACCTAGCCGAGGCCGCGGGCCCGCTTACCTCAGTGGGTTATCGCCGGCCTCGGGTGCTGGTGGTCCCTGCTGCTGACGCCTGGTCTGTGCCGCCCGCCGGACTGCTGCCTTTTACCGCTGATGGTGGCCGTTTCCTCCGTCACGGCTGCAGCGTCCGGCGGTGGGCGCGGCCGCAGGTACATGCACACTGGGGACAGGGCTCCGTCCCCGAATACAGGTGCGGCTTCTGCCGCTTGGGGTCAGGGTTTGGGCGACGGGTTTTGCGGTGCGCTGTCAGCGGCGCTGGGGCCCCACTTTTCAGTGGCCAGCTCCCCTGCGGGTGGTTGGCTGCTGGACGATATCCCTCTCCTCTCCCTGGGTCTGGATGCTTCGGGCAGGGGGGAGAGGGGGGGGGGGGTCGGCTGCCGGGCCGCCCGTGCCTCCTGTAGGGGATCCCAGTGCGCTGCTGTCCTGCGTCAGTCCCCCTGCTGCTACCTTGCAGCCCTTTTTGGTCAGGCGACAGGTAATGCGGTGGGTCAGGATTTGGGTGTACGCCCGGGGGCACTCCCGGTGTCCCAGGTCCTGCTGCCGCCGTCCAGCAGCCTGTGGCTTGGAATGGTTGCGCCTCCTGCTGGTCAACCCAGTTTACTGCAGGTGGTGTCTGCGCACAGTGCCGTCTCCTCTACGTTTGCTGGGCCGGTTAGCTTACCGCCGGCAGCTCGGCGGTTTTCCTGCCGACTCCTTCTGTGTCGGCAGCCTGGTCGGGGGTTCCACAGTTTCCCGTTATGAGTTTGGCCGTATCACCTAGCTTTAGCAGTTCTCGGGCCCCCTTTTTTCTAATTATTTGCCTGCGTCGTTTCAGCCATCGCAGGGCTCTGTCACATCATGTACCGTCTCTGGGGGTCCGGTGTTACCCCCCTTTGCTGGGCCTTACGCCGGGGGATTTTTCCCACGGGGCCCTTCCACAGGCCATTCCAGCACGCCCCTTCCGCATGGCACACAGGTTACGTCGCACAGGCTCCCTGTCCTCCCGCCTTGGGTGCGGCCGTTAGCGCGGCACTCACAGGCCCCGTTACCGGGCCAGTTTCCCATGCCCAGCTTCCCCGGTTCTCCCCCGTCCATTACCTCCTGTCTTTCCACCCCCGGCTCCCACCGGGTTTGTTCCTCCCCTGCCCCCTTCTTCTGTTTCCCCTTTAGGAGTCGGGTCCCCGAAGAGGAGCTGTCCGGCCACGTTGACGCTTCCGTAGAGGCGGGAGGTCCTTCTGGAGCTGGTGTCTGCGGGTCCGGGGGAGTTATGAATTCGTTGCGGAAGGACCGGAGGTCGAGGAGGGGTGCGGCTGCAGCGGCAGCGGAAGACGCATCGCCAGGGTCGGTGACGGTGGAGGCGGCTGATGGTGTTCCAGGTCCTTCAGGCACCGGTGAGCATGCTGTTATTTTTCTTATTGTTACGGTACTTCTTTAACCTTCTGTAGTGTTCCTCTGGTTCTCCTTGGCGCCCGCGTTTAGTTGGCTAGGCTCCTTGCGCGGCGCATGGCGTTAGGTGTCTCGGAAAGGCAAGGCTCCGGCGGCTGCTGTTCCCTCCGCCCCCTGCGGTTTGCGGAGAAGGCAGACGGGGGGGGGGGGGGCATGGGGGTGACGGCTTTCCGTACTTTCATCTGTGGTTCCGGTTTTTGATTTAACGCTTCTCTTTTGCGCTCCTTGATCTTCCCCGTGGGTTTAGTGCTCAGGGACCCCGGGCTAGTTCCGCCTTATCCTACATTGGTATTATCTTCATGAGGTTTTCTTTTTTATGCTCTATTTCCGAGTCCGTGCGCGGGGTGAGTGTCGGTCTTTTATGGACTCTGCTTTTTGTTTCGGGAATATGGGCCGGGAACCTCCTTTTTGGCTGACTTATATGTCGGGTCGTGTTTTCCCCTCTTCTCCTGCGCCCCTATCCCCGGCGAGTTGTCGGGCCTCGATCAGGTGCCAGTTTTATGCTGACAGGTGGGTGCCCCTGGGTTTTCTGTCTCATGTGCCTTTTTTTGAGGTATTGGGAGGCATTTCGGTTTGCAGTTATCCTTCTGTAGGTTGCCGGTCTTTGTTCGGGGTCCTGGGTGTTCCCGTTGCCCCGGTACGCTGCTTGGGCCCTACCGGTTGCCTGGGTTTTTCAGGGGTTTTGCGCTGGGCACAATTGCGGGTTGCTATCGCATTCCCGCTGGCGAGGTACCATCACTTTTGGGTTTTAGTAACGCCTGCTTGGGGTAACACGACGTTCGGCTTAAGCGGGCGCAGTCGTTGTTAGCTCCTCCCCTTTTGCAAGCAGGTTTTATCCCCATGGGTGGCATAGTTTGCAGGACACCTACGGGCCGCTGCGGGGTCGTCCAGGTAGCGTCCCGCAGTTTCCCTTCCTGCGAGATCAGGGATGTTTTGGTGGATTTGGTCTTCTTTCCTATGGTCTTTTTACGGGGAGGTTTTTGGGCCTCCTCCTCCTTGGTCCCTCCGGTCCCCACAGGTTTTGTGACTGTTGCGACATCTGCTTGCGCTCCCGGAGTCGGACTGGGTTTGCGGATGCTTTATCTCATTTTTGGTTTGATAAGTGCCGTGAGTGGGTCCGGGGGTGGGGACATAGGGTTTCTCATGCCCGTCTTTTGTCGGGTGGATAGTACAGGTGGGTTGGCTACTCGGACTAGGCATGCGTTGGCTCCTCCCTCATTTGGGGCATCTGCTGCGTCCTGCTGTTTTTTCAGTAGGTTGGATACAGCGGGTGTGTCCCTGGTAGACGGTTCGCTGGGTTTCGTGTTTGAGCGTTATCTGGGAGGTAGGTCCTAGGCGGCCATGTATCCTGCCTTTGCGGGCATTTCCTTCCGTTCTGGGCTGTGCGGGCTGATGGACCCCGCCGGGTCTTTCGTCCCTTTCGTGAGCGAGTTAGGGTTGGGCTAGGGTGCGCCCCACGCCTGCAGATACCCGTAGGCCTGCTCCGTGGCAACTTTTGGCGGAGTTGCTGGGTGTGCTGCCTCCTGTCGCCGACTCGGTGTGGGGGTGGCACCTGTTTGGATTAACCTATGCTCTGGCTTTCTTCTGGGTTTTGCGGGTAAGCGAGGGGTGGCGAGCAGCAGGCAGTTCGGGATCCCGGGGCCTCCTCTGTAACGCGGGTTTCAGGATGGTCAGTTGCTCTGCAGGATGGTGTGATCCACATCGGTTCAAGCGGCTGGGGGTCGATGGGTGTCCCTGGAGGCCCAGGAGGTGGCGGGTGGCTGCCTGCTGCGCCTGGCGCATGAGTATAGCTGGGCCTCCGTGGGGGCGACTAGTTGTTGATACAGGCGCGCGCTGGTCCTCTCACTAATTGACAGTTTGTACTGTGTTTGGGGTTGGTACCCATTCCTTGCGGAATGGGGCGGCTGAGCAGGCGGCAGCCACGGGGTCCCCCACGGCAGCTGTTCGGGAGCTGGGCCATTTGGAGGTATACTTCTTAGGTCCTATTCCTTGCGGATTGGGGTGGCTACCATGCGGCAGCCACGGGGTCCTCCACGGCTGCTGTTCAGGAGCTGGGCCGTTGGCGGTATTCTTCTTAGGTACTATTCCTTGCGGTTTGGGGAGGCTGCCATGTGGCAGCCACAGGGTCCTCCACGGCAGCTGTTCAGGAGCGGGGTCGTTGGGGGTATGCTTCTTATAGGTCCTATTCCTTGCGGATTGGGTTGGCTGACCATGCGACAGCCGCAGGGTCCTCCACAGCAACGGTTCAGGAGCGGGGCCGTTGGGGGTATGCTTCTTATGGGTCCTATTCCTTGCGGATTGGGGAGGCTACAATGCGGCAGCCACAGGGTCCTCCTCAGCAGCTGTTCCGGTGCTGGGCCGTTGGAGGTATACTTCTTAGGTCCTGTTCCTTGCGGATTGGGGAGGATATATTTTTCTAAAGGTTATTAGTGTAGACCACTAGTGGGTACTACACCAAAAAAAGAGCTTAGTGTGTGGCGCACTCTTTTGAAATGATTATAAATTAATAAAATGTAACTTTTATTTCATAATTGAAAAGGAATCTCTATAGCCAGGCATATTGGTATACATGATAGCATGAGAGTGAACATTTACACAATTATTGCCTAAAAAATGCTATATACGGATAGTGATTAACTTATCCAATGAAATTAGGGCAAACATAATCAAATGTCAAGCTTGGTGATATATTACTAAAGATTTTATTGTAAAGATTTTTTGTGCTGTAACGGTTAATAATAAGGTTATTAGTATCGGTTATTAATACGATTATTAATACCACCCATTACCAAGACTATTGTAGTCTGAAATCACTGACATAGTTCTGATGTTAACTACTCTTTAGAGGATATAATTACTATTTAAATAAAGAGATATTAAGCGCTATGTTACTCTAATAATCAATACTGATCACAGATATGAATTTCAGAATTACCTCAAAGGGGAACCCCTGCGTAGGTCTTCCAGGTCATTCCTCGTCCTTACATATGCATAAAAGGATGATATAGGTGTGTATTGTAACATGTGTACACTTCGTCTGCCAGTCTATTGTTCAGACTGCAGTGGCTGTACAGATGTAATTTAATAAGTTCTCTTGTATCCACAATGACAAGATACAATTGTGACCAAAAAGGCCATTCATGTCAGAGAACAGATAATGACAATGCTGTCTCTGAACTTGTTATAAGTAGATAATGTAGATCGTATGTGAGAGCACAATAATAAAATATGACTGCGCAACCCCTATTTACTCAAAGAGAGCGCATAAACAGGTATGTGGGGTATGCGTTTCAAAGATTCACATATGTTATCTCCATAGTGGTACAATTTCTAATTCATAAGCAGAAGTGTGAGTTAAATTAGAGAAACACATGCTACAATAGAAATCATATTTAAATGGTTTTAAGGCCGTAGAGGAACACATCACCTAACTGGGCACATGCACTAACAACGACCATATGGTTAGAGCAGTGTTGCGCAAAGAGGTATAACGGCACTTAATTGTATAAATGATTAGATATCAACTTGATAAAATCAGCGCTGTGGTAGTTGTTCTCAAACTATCTCTAATCCCAAGATCATTATTTTAGTAGACATACCAGACTTTTCTAGGACATGTAGCCTGTAAATTGTACACTTATCGCTTTGCTAGTAGATGGCTTCGGTTATCTTTCACATTGATATCAATATATCCCCATGCAATAACATTCAGTTGAAATTGAAATAGTTTAAGGATATGTCTGGTGTTGTTGAGTCCAGAAATTCAAGCCATACATAGGTATAATAGCTAAGAGATAGAGAGTCCCATTTGTATAATGACGGTTTCCCTTTCTGCTGTTGTCCCATGTGCCGAGGTGTACCTGGGCAGTGAATGGGAACAATGAGAGCAGGGAAAGGCCGTCCACCTGGAGACTGAAGGGACAGAGCAGTGCGAGCCACTTCTACTGTCCACGCTCTACATCCCCCCTCCCCTGTTGTGAGAACACATTGTAGGGGGGCCCGTAGATGAGGAGCAGTGGATGAGAGGGCGGCTCTGAATACCTGTAAGGTTCTCCGTCTGGTGTGTCTTCTGGCGCGATCAGAGCTATGCCAGCGTGTGGGAAGCCGCTACAAGAGCCGGATGCCGGGTCGGGTATAATGCCCGCACCTCCGTGGATTCTGCACGTCCTGAACGCGATCAAAGCTAAATCAGCGTGTAGGAAGCCGCTACTATAGCCGGACGCCGAGTCGGGTGTAATTCCCGTACCTCCATGGATTCTGCACGTCCTAAGCACGGTCAGCGTTTAGGAGACCGCTGCGGGAGCCGGACGCCGGGTCGGGTGTAATTCCCGTACCTCCGTGAGTTCTGTACGTCCTCGTCCCGCTAATGATGACGTGCGTTTCACATAAAGCTTGGTCACAACAGTGACGCCATATGGAGGTGGGCAGTATTTAAAGCAGATACCATACATAGATTAGTTAGATTTCACTCAATTTAGAGAGATAATCCTCAATTAATCACCACATAAAACAACAAAGGCAATGTTAATATTATTTATTGTATAAATGCGTTCACACCAAGTTAACCCTAACAACTAGTATACAGTCAAAATAAATGTGTCATAGTTGTGGTCCTCTATGCACATAAAATTAGATTAAACTAAAGGGTAGAATGGAGATTATTATAGAATTAGTGATTAATTATCCCATTAATTCAGTAAGCAATTCTTCTTTTATCAATGGATGGAATCATATTAGAGTGATTTGATGATTGTCCTATATGAAGCAAGTGTTATTGCCTTAAACACCCTTATCAGCTATTATTGTGGGGTGGGACACTTAATCTCACATGGATAGGTCTCTATATTCATACCCTGCTGGTGTATTTAATATATAATAGAAATTGTTAGAGTAAATTCATCCTAATGTGTATTCTATTATCCCTATATGCTATATATCTGTATGAGCCCTGCTATTTATATAAAGGCAGATAATCAAAGGGCATAGGAGTAATAAAAACCTATGAAAGGAAACTGAAAAGAAATTAAATTGTGAAATGTGGGATAGACAAAGGTAAGCGTTAAGTGAAATATAAGTGCATAAGTGTATATTATATGTGCGGTGAGATTAGAATTGGTCTCACAAGAACTGTAATAACAGAACATATGTCATAATAAAATAAAATGGTTACATTATGGGTAGTATAGTGTGATATCGAGAATAAGAATGAAAATAAAAGTGTGATAATTTTATTGTATTCATAGTTAATATGAAAAATAACTGAAGGATTTGAAATATAGTGTGCTTGAAAATGAAAAGACAGTAGTGATAATTAGAGAAAACATTGCAATATTTGATTGCTTTGTTAAGTGAAGCATAAGGAAAGAAAAGAAAAGAACAACCACAATAATAAAATATACTGTTCATGGGTGGTAAGTTGATTATGCAGATAACTATTACTCTAAGGAGTGTAAAGATGGTATAATAGCCCATAAAGAAATGTATATATATGATGGAAAAAGATACAAATAAAATTAATACTGATGATGAGGTATATGGTGGATCATTCTAAATGATTTATTAACTTGATTGGAGAGAGAGGGGAAAATATAATGATTTTATAAACTTTGATGTTATTGTCAAATTAATCTTCCCGTATGGAATGGGTGGAGAGGGGGTGGAAAATGAATGGATAGAAAGGGCAATTGAAAGAGGTGGAGAAGGGAAATCTTATGGAGGTGAGAAAAAGAAGTCTTATGGAGGTAAGGAGAATAAATGAGCCGCTATATTCGAAGATCAAAAGAAAAGAGTCATATAGGTAGAAAGACCCCATAATTGATATTCTCATTTAGACCTTTGGGTGTCATGGTATCCAACTTAAAAATCCATTTACTTTCTAATTTTTGTAATTCTCTAGAGGAGTCACCTCCCCTGATACCCATTCGCAATCTCTCAAGGCAGCAGAACTTAAGTTCGCGTGGGGATTTTGAATGTTTTCGTTGGAAGTGTCTGGCTACCGATGTTACCTGTCTGAATCTCATTAAGTCTGTTTCTACATTTCTAATATTGCCCATGTGTTCCAGGATGCGGGTTTTGACCATTCTGGTGGTCATTCCCACATATAACATTTTACATGGGCATTGGATACAGTAGATGACATTAGATGTCTGACAATTGGAGAACTCATGCATTTCAAGTTCATTCCCATTCCTGTCCATGATATTTGGTCTTGTTTCGACATGTGCACAAACTGCACATGATCCACATGGGTACGTGCCTTTGATTTTGCTTTCTCGTCTTGGAAAACGACAGAAATGGCTCTTGACTAATTTATCCCCTATATTTGGCGATTTTTTCCAGCTCATTGATACTGTTGGGCCCAGATTGTTTGCCAAGTCTGGGTCATTAAGTAGTAGAGGCCAGTGTTTGTTGATTATCCCCCTAATCTCCTTCCACTCCTGTCAAAAATCCCCAACAAACCGTATCTCAGGTTTTTTTAATTCCTTCGACTGTGTTGATCTCTTGCTCTCCTGAAGGATAAGTGATTGCCTATCAATGTGGAGGAGGGTTCTACTGGCTTTTTTGATACATCTCATACTGTATCCTCTCTCTTTCAATCTTCCTGCGAGTTCTTTACTCTTGATTTTATATACCTCATCATCTGAGCAATTCCGTCTTAATCTCAGGAACTCGCCCCTAGGTATGTTCTGGACTGTAGCAGGAAGATGTGAACTGGTACTGAGTAACAGGCTGTTAGTGGCCGTGTCCTTCCTATAGAGTTCTGTTGCCAGCATTCCATTCTTATCCCTATAAATTCTGAGATCCAGAAATGGGATGAACTATCTACTGATCTCATAAGTCAGTCTGAGATTCAGATCATTGTTGTTTAGTCGTTGAATGAATTCTTTCAGAAGTTTTTCATCTCCCTCCCAAATAACGAAGATGTCGTCTATGTAACGCATCCAAGTGATTACTCTGCTGGTAAATGGTTCATTGGATTCGCTGAATACCATCTCCTTCTCCCACCATTCTAAATATAGGTTGGCATACGTTGGTGCGCAGGCTGCGCCCATTGCTGTACCACGTATTTGGGTAAAGAATGCGTCAGCAAATGTAAATGTATTCTTGTGGAGAACAAAATGCAGCAGGCGCAGTAAGAAGGAGTAAAAGTCGCTGGGACCCTCCATTTTAAGAAAATACTCCAATGCCGCTAGACCTTTTGCATGGTCAATGCTGCTGTACAGTGACTCCACATCAAGACCCACTAAAATATAGTTGTCTTCTAGCTTGACATCATGTAGTTTAGCAATGACATCCCCCATATCACGTGTATAGGAGGGCAGGGCAGTCACATGTTTACGCAAGTGAGTGTCTATGAAGATGCTGGCCTTCTCTGACACACCTCCTATGCCGGATGCTATCGGCCTCCCTGGCGGTTTACTCAGATTTTTGTGAACCTTCGGCAAGAGATAGAAGGTGGGAGTCCTGGGGTGGTCCACCCGCAAAAAATCGGACTCTTGCTTCGTAATCAACTCATCTCTCAATGCCTTTTAAATGAGTCGATTAAGGGTTAGTTTGCAGTTATCAGTGGGATTAAACAATGTTTTAGCATAGCAATCAAGGTCGTTCAGCTGTCTCATGGCCTCTTTGACATACATTTCCCTTGGTCATAGGACGACATTACCTCCTTTATCAGAAGGTTTCACGACCACATCTTCCCATTTCTGAATCTCATTGAGAGCCCTCCTCTACCCTTTTGAGAGATTGTCTTTGTATTTAAATTTCTTTCTCTGTATCCCATCCAAATCTTTGCTGACTATGTTCATAAATATCCTGACTTCAGGGCAAATTTGATCATGGGGAAAAAAGGTTGATCTCTTTTTGCAGATGGTTCCACCCCTATCTTGAAATACTCTTGGGGTGCTTTCTAAGGTAAGTTCTTGTAAAATGGAGATCATTTCTTGATCCTGTTCCGTACATCCCTCAAAACATCTAACCCTCCGTGGTCCTGTACATTATATGTATGTTGGAACAATGGAGATGGAGATATGGCCGACCTCTCTGTTTGCTGCATCTCCTTATGTGCATATAGTTTTGTTAGAAGCAGTTTACGACAGAATAGTTTGGTGTCTTTTTCCTACTGAAAGCGATTAAAGCTTTATTGAGGGGCGAAGGAGAGGCCCTTTCTCAAGACTGCTTCTTGGTCAGAAGTCAGGGAGTGCTCAGAAATGTTGATGATTTTGAGAGAGGATTCATTGGTTAATATTTCCTGTTGTTTACTTTTCTCCTCGGATACCTGTGTGTTACTGGAGTCTCCCATCTCTAGGGATCGTAGCCTCCTCTTTGCCTCCCTCCTCGTCTTTCTTTTGCGGGGCGGCCTCAGGCCCCCCGCGTTGCCCCTAAAAAAGGGTCCTGGTCAGAATTGAATTGTCTCCTGGAGTCAACAGTGTTAGATTCATAAATATCCTCCCCTCCTGATGATTCTATTTCAGATGATGTATAGGATTCTTGATATCTGGGTTTGGGATTTGTCTCTTTCAATCTTCTGCTATTCCGCCTGAAAATATTGTTACTTATGAAGTCCCTTTTATCCCGTAAGTATTTATTCCTTTTCCTTTCAATGATAGTGTCTTCATAACTTTCCAATTCTTTCTCATGTCTCTTAAATAATTTCTGAAACTGTGTATCTTTTTCCCAAACTTCTAGGCTTTTGCTAAGCCTTTCTATTTCCTTATCACATTCCTCTAGGACCAAATTGTCATGTTTGGCCAAAATGCCCATAAGATCCTGAGAGCATTTTAGCAGACAATTCTCCCATTCCTTATTCAAGTTATCAGAGATTAGGTTGAAGGCCGGGAATACCCTGGGTCTAAGACCTCTTGGTGAGATTTTATTCTTCATATAGCTTTCCAGGCTAGTCAAATCCCATTTAGTGCGTATCTGTCTTTGAAGTGATTGTTTAAGTTTGAGCAAATCATCTTCCCATTTGGGATCCATTTCTTGTTGTGTTGTAGTATCTGGAAATATGTTGCTAAGATCCCCCATTTTGCGTCTACCATTGAGGGCGTCTCTTAAGGAAAAATTCGCCATTAAGTGATAATATCACTTCTCAGGTACCAAGGTCCTGTTTTAATAAGATACAAGCAATGTATATTGATATTAACTACCGTGCAAGTGTCCAGAAACTGAGAGCGAGGCTCAGTATATACAGTGATTCTCTAGGGAAAGACAAAAAGTCTAGGGGACAATGCACAGGTCACAACACAATTATCAATATAATTGAGAGAAAACCAACCAATAAGAGAAATTAATGGTACTTTCTTATTTGAAAAAAACAAGATTATAATGGGTTGGAGGTGCGCCACTAAGCTAAGGTTATAGTATATTTTTCTAAAGGTTATTAGTGTAGACCACTAGTGGGTACTACACCAACAAAAGAGCTTAGTGTGTGGCGCAATCTTTTGAAATGATTATAAATTAATAAAATGTAACTTTTATTTCATAATTTAAAAGGAATCTCTATAGCCAGGCATATTGGTATACATGATATCCTGAGAGTGAACATTTACACAATTATTGCCCAAAAAATGCTATATACGGACAGTGATTAACTTATCCAATGAAATTAGGGCAAACATAATCAAATGTCAAGCTTGGTGATATATTACTAAAGATTTTATTGTAAAGATTTTTTGTGCTGTAACGGTTAATAATAAGGTTATTAGTATCGGTTATTAATACGATTATTAATACCACCCATTACCAAGACTATTGTAGTCTGAAATCACTGACATAGTTCTGACGTTAACCACTCTTTAGAGGATATAATTACTATTTAAATAAAGAGATATTAAGCGCTATGTTACTCTAATAATCAATACTGATCACAGATATGAATTTCAGAATTACCTCAAAGGGGAACCCCTGCGTAGGTCTTCCAGGTCATTCCTCGTCCTTACATATGCATAAAAGGATGATATAGGTGTGTATTGTAACATGTGTACACTTCGTCTGCCAGTCTATTGTTCAGACTGCAGTGGCTGTACAGATGTAATTTAATACGTTCTCTTGTATCCACAATGACAAGATACAATTGTGACCAAAAAGGCCATTCATGTCAGAGAACAGATAATGACAATGCTGTCTCTGAACTTGTTATAAGTAGATAATGTAGATCGTATGTGAGAGCACAATAACTAAAATATGACTGCGCAACCTCTATTTACTCAAAGAGAGCGCATAAACAGGTATGTGGGGTATGCGTTTCAAAGATTCACATATGTTATCTCCATAGTGGTACAATTTCTAATTCATAAGCAGAAGTGTGAGTAAAATTAGAGAAACACATGCTACAATAGAAATCATATTTAAATGGTTTTAAGGCCGTAGAGGAACACATCACCTAACTGGGCACATGCACTAACAACGACCATATGGTTAGAGCAGTGTTGCGCAAAGAGGTATAACGGCACTTAATTGTATAAATGATTAGATATCAACTTGATAAAATCAGCGCTGTGGTAGTTGTTCTCAAACTATCTCTAATCCCAAGATCACTATTTTAGTAGACATACCAGACTTTTCTAGGACATGTAGCCTGTAAATTGTACACTTATCGCTTTGCTAGTAGATGGCTTCGGTTATCTTTCACATTGATATCAATATATCCCCATGCAATAACATTCAGTTGAAATTGAAATAGTTTAAGGATATGTCTGGTGTTGTTGAGTCCAGAAATTCAAGCCATACATAGGTATAATAGCTAAAAGATAGAGAGTCCCAGGTGTATAATGACGGTTTCCCTTTCTGCTGTTGTCCCATGTGCCGAGGTGTACCTGGGCAGTGAATGGAAACAATGAGAGCGGGGAAAGGCCGTCCACCTGGAGACTGAAGGGACAGAGCAGTGCGAGCCACTTCTACTGTCCACGCTCTACATCCCCCCTTCCCTGTTGTGAGAACACATTGCAGGGGGGGCCCGTAGATGAGGAGCAGTGGATGAGAGGGCGGCTCTGAATACCTGTAAGGTTCTCCGTCTGGTGTGTCTTCTGGCGCGATCAGAGCTATGCCAGCGTGTGGGAAGCCGCTACAAGAGCCGGACGCCGGGTCGGGTATAATGCCCGCACCTCCGTGGATTCTGCACGTCCTGAACGCGGTCAAAGCTAAGTCAGCGTGTAGGAAGCCGCTACTATAGCCGGACGCCGAGTCGGGTGTAATTCCCGTACCTCCGTGGATTCTGCACGTCCTAAGCACGGTCAGCGTGTAGGAGACCGCTGCGGGAGCTGGACGCCGGGTCGGGTGTAATTCCCGTACCTCCGTGAGTTCTGTACATCTTCGTCCCGCTAATGATGACGTACGTTTCACATAAAGCTTCGTCACATCAGTGACGCCAAATGGAGGTGGGCAGTATTTAAAGCAGATACCATACATAGATTAGTTAGATTTCACTCAATTTAGAGAGATAATCCTCAATTAATCACCACATAAAACAACAAAGGCAATGTTAATATTATTAATTGTATAAATGCGTTCACACCAAATTAACCCTAACAACTAGTATACAGTCAAAATAAATGTGTCATAGTTGTGGTCCTCTATGCACATAAAATTAGATTAAACTAAAGGGTAGAATGGAGATTATTATAGAATTAGTGATTAATTATCCCATTAATTCAGTAAGCAATTCTTCTTTTATTAATGCGGCAGCCACAGGGTCATCCACGGCGGCTGTTCAGGAGCTAGGGCGTTGGAGGTATACTCCTTATAGGTCCTATTCCTTGCAGATTGGGGTGGCTGCCGTGCGGCAGTCACAGGGTCCTCCACCTCAGCGGTTCAGGAGATGGGGCGTTGGGGGTATACTTCTTAGGTCCTATTCCTTGCGGATGGGGGTGGCTACCATGCGGCAGCGACACGGTCCTCCGCTGCAGCTATTCATGAGGTGGTCCATTGGCGGTATACCTTTTAGGTCCTATTCCTTGCAGATGGGGGTGGAAGCCATGCGGCAGCCATAGGGTCCTCCTCGGCAGCTATTCAAGGGGTGGTCCGTTGGAGGTATACTTTTTAGGTCCTATTACTTGCAGATGGGGGTGGCTACCGTGCGGCAGCCACAGGGTCCTCCACGGCAGCTATTCAGGAGGTGGTCCGTTGGAGGTATACTTTTTAGGTCCTATTCCTTGCGGGTGGGGGTGGCTGCCGTGCGACAGCCACAGGGTCCTCCACGGCAGCTATTCAGGAGGTGGTCCGTGGAGGGAGGCTTACTATAAGCCTTATGCATGTGGATAATGTTTAGTTGCGCCTGTTGCGCTAACCCAAAAACTTTTTTACCCGTCGGTTTTTGAACGGGTAGCGTTCAGGAATCGAGGTTGTGAAGTGAATTTTAAAATTTTCCTCCGAGGGGGCCTAATTACAATTCGCTCATCAAAGGTCCACGGGAGGTTTTTTGAGTTCTCTCCTTCACTTGGGTTAATTCTGTTCTCTCTCACTTGGTTTTCCTATGTGATGTATGTCAGTGTGATGATTTTAGGGTGTTTTTCTTTTGCAGCCGTCGATGGTTTGAACAGGAGTGACTGGTTGGCGACTCTTACATTTTTGGGCGGCAGGGCATTACTTGGCGCGTAGGACAGCTGATGTTTTGGTCAGGGTGGTTTGTTGGTTGGGTGTCTGTGGTTAAGGGTACTGCGGGGTGTTGGTACAGCTCCTTTGCCACCGTGAGCATAGTTGGGGTCGTCCTGGCGGTATTGTCCTGCGTTTGTGGGCGGCGCTGATATGGGTCGCATCGACAGCATCTACCTCAATTTGTTCATTAAGGCTGATTTCATGGGCCACGTTGTCACTGGCCGGAGCTCCGCTTTGTGTGGTCAATTAGTCCAGCGTTTTTTCCTTGGTGGGGGCGGTGCTTTTCGCAGCTATTGAGAAAGCCCGCCAGATGGTAATTCTGCTGTTTCGTTGTTGTTATGGCTTTTAGGTGGTCAGGCATCCTCTGCTTGTACTGCGTCAGCCGCAGTTCGACATGGAGGATGGGGTTCGTCTTCTCCGGCTGGAGTTTTTGGGTTTTCTTAACTGGGGTTTTTGGTCCTTTCCGTTACCAATCTTGTTTTCCTGGTTTTTATTGGTTTGGATGGCGGGGCGGTTTGCTAAACCTTTGTGGCGGGAAGTCGCTACCAACCAGCGGTCAGATGGGCATAAGTGGTCATTGTGGGGCACCCTCTTTAGAAGGACGGCAGGTGTGTCCTTACCTTGCGGTTGGACATTTAGATGTTTCCCTGCGGGAACCGAACGTTTGCCAGAGAAAAAAGTGATGAGTCCTGCACAATGCGGGTTATGCATGGAGGAGGCGGTGTTGTGGTTTAGTCCCCTCCTCAGTTTTTGTGTTTCAATCTAAATGACTGGAGCTGGTGTCTGGTAGCGACTTTTCCTTTGCCATCCTCCAATATAAAATCAATTCAATTACAATTATAGTTTAAAGAACAGGTCAGCGATCAATAAATATCATCTGACCTTTAACTACAGCTAACCGTGTCCATGTCGTTATTTTAGTGTGTCGTTATTTTAGTGGTAAGCTAGCTTAAAGAAGTGTTTATGTCAATCGCAATAAAATTATGGGCGCCTTAGATTAGCTGAAGGCTGCATAAGCCTGAGGCCATATAAGAGCCCAATTTTTTGTGATTGGTTGTTTATGACTAAGCAGTTGCTAGGTAGATTAGTGTTTTCTCGGGTATTTTTCCTATAGGATTATAGGGCTGTCTGTCAAGGGTTCAGGGGTTGGTCTTGGAATAATATATAAGCCATAGTCATGTGCCTCAGACTTCCTCTTGCCATTTTGCAATGCCCTCCCGCCCGCCCTGATTATATTTTTTCCTGCATCTTGTCTTTCTCGGTGGGCTCTTGACAGCCAGATTGGTGGGAAGTCGCTACCAACCAGCGGTCAGATGGGCATAAGTGGTCATTGTGGGGCACCCTCTTTAGAAGGACGGCAGGTGTGTCCTTACCTTGCGGTTGGACATTTAGACGTTCCCCTGCGGGAACCGAACATTTGCCAGAGAAAAGAGTGGTGAGTCCTGCACAATGCAGGTTATGCAGGGAGGAGGCGGTGTTGTGGTTTAGTCCCCTCCTCAGTTTTTGTGTTTCAATCTAAATGACTGGAGCTGGTGTCTGGTAGCTACTTTTCCTTTGCCATCCTCCAATATAAAATCAATTCAATTACAATTATAGTTTAAAGAACAGGTCAGCGATCAATAAATATCGTCTGACCTTTAACTACAGCTAACCGTCGTGTCCGTGTCGTTATTTTAGTGTGTCGTTATTTTAGTGGTAAGCTATCTTAAAGAAGTGTTGATGTCAATCGCAATAAAATTATGGGCGCCTTATGCATCCTGGCATTGACAATCGTAAGAAGGGGATATTTAAACAATACTGCGTCAGCTACTAACTGATAGCAGGGACTAGCAGTACATTTGTAACAAAATTGACAGAACTGTTTGGATTTTAATTTCTCCAAAATGCTAATGCAGTGCTGGTAGGGGAGGGTTTTCATGGAAAGAGTAAGCTTGTAGCGTGGAACTCTCACAGTTAGGGTAGTTTGGGGGAAGCAAGGATGTTGGATAAAAAGAAAGTTAACTAGATTGAACCTATAATCAACAGTTGTAATTGGTACATAAATCTGGGATAGTGTGGACACTTTAGCAAAACGAGACAGGGCAGAATTTATATTGAAAAACTGTCACAGCAAATTCCTTTGCTTTCATGATCCACAACAATCCCAGGGTCTCTATTGGTTGCTCAACTTCTATGACCAGCAAGCACAGGAATTCACCTCTAAACTTCAGAGACTACTGATTTAGTATACAAACCACTTTGCTAAGTGTGATATAGGGAAAAAACCCACAACAACCCTGCACTTATCTGTCTTTTGCGTGAGGTCAACAAACAGAACTCAGTTTTATGAGTCACATGACTCATTTGAAAGTATTCCAAGATGATAGGAACAATTGCCACTAAAGGTAACACTAACAAGTGGTATGCATGGACTGTGTTTAATACATATATTCCAGTGGCTCAACAATATTCCAACATCATTTGAAAATGAGACGCATATCACTGCTCTGTGCTGTAGGAGTACCCTGCTTCTTCCACTATGAAGCACTCATTATCTGGCTCCCTGCATTCCATGATTTTCCTCATCATATAATTACACTGTCCGTAATAATGCTCAATCACACAAATAAGCATATTCTGCCTCTCACAACTTTGCACACTATGGGGGTTATTCAATGCTTGTCGGAAACTGCGGTCTTGTCGGAAAGACGGAAGGTGTTCCGTCCTATTCAATCCTCCCTCCGTTGTTCCGACAAGTCGGGAATTCCAACTTGTCGGAAAACACGTGGATCTGCGGATTAGCCGCTGATCCACATGTTTTGTCGGATTCTATGGCCAAATCTGGCAGGTTTTTGCCCTGTTTCCGACAATCTCAATCCAACTTTAACAAAAGTCGGATTGGCATTGTCGGGAATGGCATTGTCGGCCACTCATTGAATACTGCATTGTCGGATCCTTTCCTTTGGAAAGGACCAGACAAGCATTGAATACCCCCCTAAGGTGCATATGTAGTAAGTCATGGATAGACATAACATGGAGAGAGATAAAGTATCAACCAATCCGCTCCTAACTCATTTTTCAAACACAGAATGTAACATTGCATCTAGGAGCTGACTGTCTGGTACTTTATCACTCTTCACTTTATCATTCCCCAAGGCTTAGTACATATGACCCAAAGGGATTAGTGTATCAAGCAGTAAAAAGGTGCGGAAGTTGCCAATAGCAACCAATCAGCTTGTACCTATCATTTTATAGAATGTACTTGATAAATGCTACCAGGAAGCTGACTGGTCGCTATGGGCAACTTCTCCACTCTTTTCACTGCTTGATACGTCAACTCCTTAAAATCTTAAACATTCTGTGCTGCTGTAAGCATTCTTTTCATCTGATTGGCCTCAAGTTGTTCTGTATTCTAGTCCTTCAAAACTGATTATGCACAGATAAACACTAAAGTTTTCTCTGACGTCCTAGTGGATGCTGGGAACTCCGTAAGGACCATGGGGAATAGACGGGCTCCGCAGGAGACTGGGCACTCTAAAAGAAAGATTAGGTACTATCTGGTGTGCACTGGCTCCTCCCACTATGACCCTCCTCCAGACCTCAGTTAGATTTCTGTGCCCGGCCGAGCTGGATGCACAGTAGGGGCTCTCCTGAGCTCCGAGAAAGAAAGTTTATTTTAGATTTTTTATTTTACAGTGAGACCTGCTGGCAACAGGCTCACTGCATCGAGGGACTAAGGGGAGAAGAAGCGAACCTACCTGCTTGCAGCTAGCTTGGGCTTCTTAGGCTACTGGACACCATTAGCTCCAGAGGGATCGACCGCATGGAACTGGCCTTGGTGTTCGTTCCCGGAGCCGCGCCGCCGTCCCCCTTACAGAGCCAGAAGCAAGAAGAGGTCCGGAAAATCGGCGGCAGAAGACTTCGGTCTTCACCAAGGTAGCGCACAGCACTGCAGCTGTGCGCCATTGCTCCTCATGTACACTTCACACTCCGGTCACTGAGGGTGCAGGGCGCTGGGGGGGGCGCCCTGAGGGCAATATATGACACCTTGGCTGGCAAATCTACATCATATATAGTCCTAGAGGCTATATAGATGTAAAATTACCCCTGCCAGTATTCCAGAAAAAGCGGGAGAAAGTCATTTGAAAAGGGGGCGGGGCTTCTCCCTCAGCACACTGGCGCCATTTTCTCTTCACAGTGCAGCTGGAAGACAGCTCCCCAGGCTCTCCCCTGTAGTTTTCAGGCTCAAAGGGTTAAAAAGAGAGGGGGGGCACAAAATTTAGGCGCAATATTGTATATACAAGCAGCTATTGGGAAAAATTCACTCAATATAGTGTTAATCCCAAAATTATATAGCGCTCTGGTGTGTGCTGGCATACTCTCTCTCTGTCTCCCCAAAGGGCTGTGTGGGGTCCTGTCCTCAGTCAGAGCATTCCCTGTGTGTGTGTGTGCGGTGTGTCGGTACGGCTGTGTCGACACGTTTGATGAGGAGGCTTATGTGATGGCAGAGCAGATGCCGATAAATGTGATGTCGCCCCCTGTGGGGCCGACACCAGAGTGGATGGATAGGTGGAAGGTATAAACCGACAGTGTCAACTCCTTACATAAAAGGCTGGATGATGTAACAGCTATGGGACAGTCGGCTTCTCAGCCCGCGCCTGCCCAGGCGTCTCAAAGGCCATCAGGGGCTCAAAAACGCCCGCTCCCTCAGATGGCAGACACAGATGTCGACACGGAGTCTGACTCCAGTGTCGACGAGGTTGAGACATATACACAATCCACTAGGAACATCCGTTACATGATCCCGGCAATAAAAAATGTGTTACACATTTCTGACATTAACCCAAGTACCACTAAAAAAGGGTTTTATGTTTGGGGAGAAAAAGCAGGCAGTGTTTTGTTCCCCCATCAAATGAGTGAATGAAGTGTGAAAAAGCGTGGGTTCCCCCGATAAGAAACTGGTAATTTCTAAAAAGTTACTGATGGCGTACCCTTTCCCGCCAGAGGATAAGTTACGCTGGGAGATATCCCCTAGGGTGGATAAGGCGCTCACACGTTTGTCAAAAAAGGTGGCACTGCCGTCTTAGGATACGGCCACTTTGAAGGTACCTGCTGATAAAAAGCAGGAGGCTATCCTGAAGTCTGTATTTACACACTCAGGTACTAGACTGAGACCTGCAGATAGTGCTGCTGCAGCGTGGTCTGTAACCCTGTCAAACAGGGATACTATTTTGCGAACATAAGACGTCGTCTTATATATGAGGGATGCACAGAGGGATATTTTGCCGGCTGGCATCCAGAATTAATGCAATGTCCATTCTGTCAGGAGGGTATTAGAGACCCGACACTGGACAGGTGATGCTGACTTTAAAAGGCACATAGAGCCTTATAAGGGTGAGGAATTGTTTGGGGATGGTCTCTGGGACCTCGTATCCACAGCAACAGCTGGGAAGAAATTTTTTTACCTCAGGTTTCCTCACAGCCTAAGAAAGCACTGTATTATCAGGTACAGTCCTTTCGGCTTCAGAAAAGCAAGCGGGTCAAAGGCGCTTCCTTTCTGCACAGAGACGAGGGAAGAGGGAAAAAGCTGCACCAGTCAGCCAGTTCCCAGAATCAAAATTCTTCCCCTGCTTCCTCTGAGTCCACCGCATGACGCGGGGGCTCCACAGGCGTGGCCAGGTACGGCGGGGGGCCGCCTCAAAAATTTCAGCGATCAGTGGGCTTGCTCACAGGTGGATCCCTGGATCCTTCAAGTAGTATCTCAGGGGTACAAGCTGGAATTCGAGGCGTCTCCCCCCCGCCGTTTCCTCAAATCTGCCTTGCCGACAACTCCCTCAGGCAGGGAGGCTGTGCTAGAGGCAATTCACAAGCTGTATTCCCAGCAGGTGATAGTCAAGGTGCCCCTACTTCAACAAGGACGGGGTTACTATTCCACACTGTTTGTGGTACCGAAACCGGACGGTTTGGTGAGACCCATTTTAAATTTGAAATCCTTGAACACATACATAAAAAAATTCAAGTTCAAGATGGAATCGCTCAGGGCGGTTATTGCAAGCCTGGAGGAGGGGGATGACATGGTATCCCTGGACATCAAGGATGCTTACCTACATGTCCCCATTTACCATCCTCACCAGGAGTACCTCAGATTTGTGGTACAGGATTGCCATTACCAATTCCAAACACTGCCGTTTGGACTGTCCACGGCACCGAGGGTCTTTACCAAGGTAATGGCAGAAATGATGATACTCCTTCGAAAAAAGGGAGTTTTAATTATCCCGTACTTGGACGATCTCCTTATAAAGGCGAGGTCCAAGGAGCAGTTGTTGGTCGGAGTAGCTCTATCTCGGGAAGTGCTACAACAGCACGGATGGATTCTATACATTCCAAAGTCACAGCTGGTTCCTACCACACGCCTACTGTTCCTGGGGATGGTTCTGGACACAGAACAGAAAAAAGTGTTTCTCCCGCAGGAGAAAGCCAAGGAGCTGTCATCTCTAGTCAGAGACCTCCTGAAACCAAAACAGGTATCGGTGCATCACTGCACACAAGTCCTGGGAAAAATGGTAGCTTCTTACGAAGCAAAATTCCATTCGGCAGGTTCCATGCAAGAACCTTTCAGTGGGACCTCTTGGACAAGTGGTCGGGATCGCATCTTCAGATGCATCGGCTGATAACCCTGTCTCCAAGGACCAGGGTATCTCTACTGTGGTGGCTGCAGAGTGCTCATCTTCAAGAGGGCCGCAGATTCGGCATACAGGACTGGGTCCTGGTAACCACGGATGCCAGCCTTCGAGGCTGGGGGGCAGTCACACAGGGAAGAAATTTCCAAGGACTTTGGTCAAGTCAGGAGTCATCCCTACACATAAATATTCTGGAACTGAGGGCCATTTACAATGCCCTAAGTCTGGCAAGGCCTCTGCTTCAAAACCAGCCGGTACTGATCCAATCAGACAACATCACGGCAGTCGCCCATGTAAACCGACAGGGCGGCACAAGAAGCAAGATGGCGATGGCAGAAGCCACAAGGATTCTCCGATGGGCGGAAAATCACGTCTTAGCACTGTCAGCAGTGTTCATTCCGGGAGTGGACAACTGGGAAGCAGACTTCCTCAGCAGACACGACCTACACCCGGGAGAGTGGGGACTTCATCCAGAAGTCTTCCAACTGTTGGTAAACCGTTGGGAAAGGCCACAGGTGGACATGATGGCGTCCCGCCTAAACAAAAAACTAGATATTGCGCCAGGTCAAGGGACCCTCAGGCAATAGCTGTGGACGCTCTAGTGACACCGTGGGTGTACCAGTCGGTTTATGTATTCCCTCCTCTGCCTCTCATACCAAAGGTACTGAGAATAATAAGAAAACGAGGAGTAAGAACGATACTCGTGGTTCCGGATGGGCCAAGAAGAGCTTGGTACCCAGAACTTCAAGAAATTATATCAGAGGACCCATTGCCTCTACCGCTCAGACAGGATCTGCTACAGCAGGGGCCCTGTCTGTTCCAAGACTTACCGTGGCTGCGTTTGACGGCATGGCGGTTGAATTCCGGATCCTAAAGGAAAAGGGCATTCCGGAAGAAGTCATTCCTACGCTGATAAAAGCCAGGAAAGAAGTAACCGCAAACCATTATCACCGTATTTGGCGAAAATATGTTGCGTGGTGTGAGGCCAGGAAGGCCCCAACAGAGGAATTTCAGCTGGGTCGTTTTCTGCACTTCCTACAGTCAGGGGTGACTATGGGCCTAAAATTGGGTTCCATTAAGGTCCAGATTTCGGCTCTGTCGATTTTCTTCCAGAAAGAACTGGCTTCACTGCCTGGAGTTCAGACATTTGTAAAGGGAGTGCTACATATTCAGCCCCCTTTTGTGCCTCCTGTGGCACCTTGGGATCTCAACGTGGTGTTGAGTTTCTTAAAATCACATTGGTTTGAGCCACTTAAAACTGTGGATTTGAAATATCTCACGTGGAAAGTGGTCATATTATTGGCCTTGGCTTCGGCCAGGCGTGTGTCAGAATTGGCGGCTTTGTCATGTAAAAGCCCTTATCTGATTTTCCATATGGATAGGGCAGAATTGAGGACTCGTCCCCAGTTTCTCCCTAAGGTGGTATCAGCTTTTCACTTGAACCAACCTATTGTAGTGCCTGCGGCTACTAGGGACTTGGAAGATTCCAAGTTACTGGACGTAGTCAGGGCCTTAAAAATTTATATTTCCAGGACGGCTGGAGTCAGGAAAACTGACTCGCTTTTTATCCTGTAGGCACCCAACAAAATAGGTGCTCCTGCTTCTAAGCAGACTATTGCTCGCTGAATTTGTAGCACAATTCAGCTGGAGCATTCTGCGGCTGGATTGCCGCATCCTAAATCAGTAAAAGCCCATTCCACGAGGAAAGTGGGCTCATCTTGGGCGGCTGCCCGAGGGGTCTCGGCTTTACAATTTTGCCGAGCTGCAACTTGGTCAGGGGCAAACACGTTTGCTAAATTCTACAAAATTGATACCCTGGCTGAGGAGGACCTTGAGTTCTCTCATTCGGTGCTGCAGAGTCATCCGCACTCTCCCGCCCGTTTGGGAGCTTTGGTATAATCCCCATGGTCCTTACGGAGTTCCCAGCATCCACTAGGACGTCAGAGAAAATAAGATTTTACTCACCGGTAAATCTATTTCTCGTAGTCCGTAGTGGATGCTGGGCGCCCATCCCAAGTGCGGATTCTCTGCAATACTTGTATGTAGTTATTGCCTAACTAAGGGTTATTGTTGAGCCATCTGTTGAGAGGCTCAGTTATATTTCATACTGTTAACTGGGTGTAGTATCACGAGTTATACGGTGTGATTGGTGTGGCTGGTATGAGTCTTACCCGGGATTCAAAATCCTTCCTTATTGTGTCAGCTCTTCCGGGCACAGTATCCTAACTGAGGTCTGGAGGAGGGTCATAGTGGGAGGAGCCAGTGCACACCAGATAGTACCTAATCTTTCTTTTAGAGTGCCCAGTCTCCTGCGGAGCCCGTCTATACCCCATGGTCCTTACGGAGTTCCCAGCATCCACTACGGACTACGAGAAATAGATTTACCGGTGAGTAAAATCTTATTTTCTGAATCTAAATAAACAGCCTAACATAAAAGTGTTACTCTAGAAGGCAATTGTTTGGTCGTATGATGAGTACAATCATTCTCCTACCAAGCAAACAGATTTCCAGGATATCAGCTGCGTACAAGTAAAATGCATGCTGCAAAAATGGCTCATTTATGTGTATAAAGTTGCATATTTCTTAAGTTATGTGCACCTCAGTATTGTGTGCTTGATGCATCTGCTTTAAGGTAAGTTTAACGCATATCAAAGTACACTTTCTAAGCATATCTTGAAGCAGCACCATACTAAGGAAGCTAGCTATTATAATGATCAAAATGATGGTGATGACTAGAGATTAAATGTATCATTTAAATAAATATTCTATGTTGCATGGAGGATGTGACTTTGATCATGAGTTTCAAACAGTGCACATACTGCACAGCGGTAATTATTGGTTTGGGCTTTGCACTAGTGAACCTCTGTTTGTGATAATCATAGGCTTCTGTACTCACCAGCAATACACATACATTTGGCCAGTGCTTCCAGTATGTCTTGAATGGGCCTGTAATGATCTTTAAATGGTCACAAGATGCAAAGTCCCATTACAGCTGTCATGTGTTGCTCTGTCCCATGTCCTCATTAAATAATATTTACCATACAACTGTAAATTAACGTATGTGTTCATTTGACTCTTATTATCAGCTAGGTCACCTGCATGAAATAAACCTCCCAACGTTCCCAACTGAAAAGTCAGACATATGGGCCATACTTCTGAGCAACACATGCCCGACCTGCCCAAAATGCAAACCTTTCTGTACAGCAACGCTGTTTTTGGAAAGTGAAAATTGGTAGATTGAAACTCAGAATTGTTTTAAGAAAAAGATTTTGGAGTGTGCCTGAAGCACACATTTAAGAAAACATCAACTGATCTCATCTTTTGCTGGGATGCAGTGAGGTATCCCTTGATAGAGATTAAGGCACTGGTAGAACCTATGCCAAGGCACATCGAAGATCTGTTGGCTCGTGATTGTCTAACAAAAATTTTGTTAGTGTTGCTTTAACTAGGGCAGCTACCACTGTATTTTAACTGCCAATTTTATAAGCATACTAACGTAAACAGTCATTAAAATTATTCTGAATTATTTATATTGATTTTTTATGTTTATTTTAAATTAGCATTACTATTTCTACTGATTTTTATGGTTGGTATTTCCTCTGAGGTGTCATACAGATTTATGGTAGGTTGTAACACCTTTCAGTGAACCAAAGAGGCAATTCCTCTTTGGCAAAAAGAGGCTTTCTAATCGGTTGTGAAACTACATGAGTTTCTCCTCCAGCTGGACTTTGAAGAATAAATCTGGGAGGTTTCTATGGGCTGTGTGTTGCTAGGAAATCTCTTGTTGGTTGATTATGTGCTGTGATGGATCTACGGCTTTTCATGACCACTTTTGCTCCTTAACCTTTGTACAAGTTTATACAGTAATGGATGACTGTATATTTAAAGGAATTAATACCAATGTGATGTTCTATGAGAAACATGAAATTGCAATCTGTCTTTAGAGTCTCTCAGATAAATATATTAAAATGTACAATAGAATGGTACATGCACTACAATTGTCATTTACAAATGATTAATAGCGAAGTTCTTCATTTTTTTTTTCATTCCTCCCACAATTGGGATTTGGAGATGTCATGTCAAAAACAGAAGGCTTTTAAATACCGCAGACCATGAAGCCCAACTAAGCATATGTAATTCAGCATGATCTAATCCCACATATAAAATCCAAGGGGAATAGGTAGTATACCAAACAAACAATGCCTTAAAAACGCAGGAGGAATTTTTGTGACTCTTTTGTGAGTCATATAATCCAATAGTCTTTTTTTAAACAAATACTCTGATTTCCCATTGAAACATGAAGGTCTTAAATGTAATGTTATATGAGACATCTACTTGTGATATTTACAATAACCAAGAATTGTGTTTCAGGCTGACTATTTCTGTATATATCTCAGATATAAACTTTCTGAGTTATTTATAAACTGTTTGTTTATGCGTATGATATCCTGCCAATAGTTCTCAGTTCCAGGGATCTGATGCTCAGAAACAAGTTTTGTTACTTAAATGCCAAAGGTGAGAAGAATGTAAATCTCGAAAAGGAAAGTCATGGGAAATCTGTATGCAGCTGCACTATCGGCCTGCAGACAAAAGTAAGATTAGGCCGTGTTGTAGACATATGGGTTTAGTCAAAAGTTGTGCTTGCTCTAACTCATTCACTTCAATGGTACAGCTTAAAAAAAAGAAGCAAACTCTCACTTTGTAAAGTTTGATTTTCAATGTAAAAATGACATAAAAGCCAGAAGAGTCTGATTTCCGTTGTGCTCAAGGAAGAATGTGACTTGGACATCAACTTTAGAGATGAGCGTGACATAAAAAAGAAACAAAATGAATTAGTATAAAAACATATTAGAACAATGTAAGGTTAAAGGTAACTGTAACAAAAGTATAGAGAAACAATTTTCTCTGTATTTATTATAATTAAAAAAATAATATTAACTATTGCTTTCAAAATTGAGCACTGACTTTTTTCATATCACTTGAATTTCCTTTGTGAAAATATTATTGTGAATTTAATTTAATAGTGTTTTTCCAATTTAATTATTATTTTATTAGAAGTATTTTTTATTTTTTTCTTCTAGATTTATTTTATAGTATATTAACTTGTGTAATCATGTTAAGATGCTTTTCTCTAGTAGGCTTATGAGTAGATATACTAAAGCTTCTAAAAGTTACGATGTTGTCAATAGCAACCACTCACATTTTTGCTATCATTTACACTAGCATGCAAAAGTCTTTGGCCAAGTAAAATAATTGTTAAGAAAAGACAGAATGTACTGAAATAATGAAAATATTTATTCATAATAATGTTTCACATGATATTGTAACTAAATATTATTAAAATGATTTATAATTTAATAGTATAACATAAATTTCAGATTAAATTTGGCTTTCATCAATGTGTCCTCCTTTGGCGCGCATCCCTACTGCACTCGAGCCACCAACTTTTATAAAGTGTCATAAGTTATGTCAAGACCTCGTTCAGACATTCCCATAAGTTTTTAATATTTGTTAGTGCCATTGCACAAAATTTTCTGTCTAATTCATCCCAGATCTCTTTGGGATTGAGATAACGTGACTGAGGAAGCCATGTCATCATTTGTAGACCTTTCTGCTTTGCTTTACCTTTCAAATAATTGATACACAGCATAGATGTGTGCTTAGGGTCATTATCCTGTTGCATGATGAACACCTTTTCAATATTTAAAGTTCCACTTTTAACAGCATGATGCACTAAAATACTGTGGCATCATTTTTTTTTATACATAGTTGATGTTATTTAAACTAAATCCCCCAACATTTCCTTCACCAACATTACCCCAAATCATGACATGACCCTCACCATGTTTAACTGTATGACATATACAATCATCTAACACGCGTTCTCTAAGCATTCTTTGAACATACTGACGTCTTCTGGTTCCCAAAAGTTCAAATTTGGACTCATCATTCCAAAATACTTTTTTCCACTTATCCAGTGTCCAATACTGGTGTTCTTTGGCACATCAAAGGCATTTTACTTTATTTACTGACCTCAACAATAGTTTTCTGCAAGCTATACAATTATTTAGACCTACATTACGTAGATGTGTTTTATCAACAGATACTGGAGTTTGTTTCATTTTATTGATTTCTTCTTTGATTGCAGTTGTTGGGAGTCTTCGTTTTCTCCTGCTCATTGCATTAATGTATTTATCTTCCCTTTTTGGTGTACACCTGGGTCATCCAGAATGTTTTTTTAGTCATGTTTGTAACTGTTGCTTTGTTTCAAGCTACTGGGGGGAATTCAAATGTTTGAAAAGTCAGTTGGGTGTCTGTTTTTTCCTATCTAATAGACAGAAAAAAACAGACACCCAACCAACTTTTCAAACATTTGAATTCCCCCCAATGTATATATTACACTAGACTGTGGAATTTTTTTTATTTTTTAGCAATTGTTTTGATGATTCTAGCCTTCTTCAGAAAGAGTTTGAATGTTAGTGAATATTCATGTCTTTTTCATTATTTTTAAAATGTTATGGTTATTATTATTTATTTTAACACAAAGAAACCTAGATTTAAAAAATAATCAAAATACACACCAGATTTATTAATTACCAGCTCTAAACTAAGTACTTTAGTATATCAATAAACTCTTGGAACTGCGATGACAATGAAATACGCTTGTGTTTACAAACAGTATGGTAAATTAAGTATAGTTCATTTGAATTAAAGTCCTAAAGTTTAATTTCTAATCATGATAATGATTTTAGGGAGCAATTAAAGTTGATATTCATTAAGATAGAGTCATATAAGTAACCATATAAGCTTTGGCCAAAGAATTTGACATGCTATTATAATGCATTCTAGAAAATTATAGACTAAATCTGATTGGCTGATATGGGCAACACCTCCATTTGTCTGTTATAGAAGCTTTAGTAAATCTACCCTTTAGTCACAATGAAATTCCAGTTATTTCTGTACAATACTGCATATTATTTATTTTTCCTTCAGTACTTAGGGGGACATTTACTAAGCAGTGATAAGAGAGGCGAAGTGAGCCAGTGGAGAAGTTGCCCATGGCAACCAATCAGCACTGAAGTAACATCTATAATTTGCATACTATAAAATGATACAGAGCTGCTGATTGGTTGATGGAGCAACTTCTCCACTGGCTCACTTCTCCGCTCTTATCACTGCTTAGTAAATGTCCCCCTTATTTTTTTTAAAATGTCTAATAAAAGTAATTACCAATTAGACACTAAGGGTGGAATTCAAATGTTTGAAAAGATGTTTGGGTGTCTGTTTTTTCCTGTCTATTAGATAGGAAAAACAGACTCTCAACTGACTTTTCAAACATTTGAATCTGCCCCTAAGATTCTTTCAACTTATTGGGAAGCATTATAACCTGTGTATATATAGAGTTAACATAGAATAACTGTCATGATCATGAATAATATTCCGGGAGAGCAAATGTTTGCAAAATGTAGGCATGTCTGACTAGGTATGACATTATTCTGGATATCACAAAAAGAGGAGGCTTACTATACATATAATTCCATGGTCTGGTATAGCTTTATCATCTTTGCTGGATATATTACTGCTCCTGCAATAGTCTTGAATGGGCCAATTCATTTCTCAGTTATGTGCGGTTGTGATGTGCAGTTGATTATACAGCAACATATCTTATTTCCATGAGCACCCTTATAGGGGATGTGAGGCAAAAAGTGCAATTTTGTGGTTGCAACAGTTACCAGCATACCAACATCATTCCAATCATCATTGTATTATTTTGATCGATACCTAATTTAATTTATTTATTTATTTTGGTCACAATAAATGTAATGATGAATTCAATTGAAGAATGTTTGCTATGTGTTTTCCATTTCAAGAATGCTTATTCATTTATTATTATTTTACTAAACACTGTGGCATTAAACACTTAAAACATAATGGGTGGAATTCAAATGTTTGAAAAGTCGGTTGGGTGTTTGGTTTTTCCTGTCTATTAGATAGGGGGAAAAAAGACTCTCAACTCACTTTTCAAACATTTGAATCTCCCCCAATAAATAATAAATAAAACATTAAAGATATTGGGCTAGATGCATCATCGCTTGAAGAGTGATAAATTGGAAAGTGATAAAGTACCAGCCAACCAGCTCCTAACTGCCATTTTTCAAACAGGGCCTGTGACATGTCAGCTAGGTGCTGATTGTCTGGCACTTTTTCTCTCTCCATTTTATCACTCTCCAAGCTATGATGCATCTAGCCCAAAGTCTACTGCACCGTGAAGAGGCGGGGGCTCACCTGGAGTCTGCACATGGGCCCCCTCCTCTGTTAAAATACCCCTACTGGAGCCGGTGATATACCTGCAAGAAGCAATCAAGACTTTGAAACTTTGGGAGGCACTTTGTTTGCAGAATAGATGCCCAAGTATAGTGAGGGGTGAAGAAGTGAGTCAATGCTCTGAATGGGGGCTAGGATGTCTGTTGTCTTTTTGTTCATTTATGCTGCCAGTAAAGCATTAATTCCATTTATTTAACAGAGAAGCTGTTGTTAAGTCCTGATTTAGAATCTACACACTAAATCAACTCATCCATCTACCAAGCTAATTACCCCAGATCATCACAATACACACTATGAAGACAAAAGTGATTGGACATTCCCCCCCCCCCCCCCCCCGTGAAAGCAAAATGCCGCAAACACATGTTTGTGAAGGTATAAGATGGGTAAAGGGCCCTGATTAGATGTTTTGCTAGCGAAATGGCTTGCCGGAAGTAGCTGAGTTTGAAAAGGGGGCTCATCGTAGCCTGCGAGATGTCTTGTTTCCTGGCCAACGCTAATCTGATATACAGAAAATTTGATAACCCAGATGGATTGGCCTGCTCTGAGACAAATTGGAGTGATGGCTCTGTTCTAGACCGACTCAACCTAATACAGTGTCACAGTTGGTCACTGTACTTAAGGCGGAATGGCAAAACATACCACCCGCTGTTGTCCAGGAACTTGTGGACAGTTTGACAAGAAGGGCGCCTGCAGTAATCACTGCACGTAGAGGACCTACAAAGTACTGACATCAATAAAAATTTTATCTATTTGCTGTCAGTGTCGAATCACATTTGTCCGCTTCAGTGTGTGTATATATTTATATATATATATATATATATATATATATACTAGGTGATTCATCGCTCTTCACACCATCATAAGGGGATACGCCCCCTTAACCTTTGCACGCCCTTGTGGCGTGCAATATTTTTATTATATGGAGTAGTACCGCCAATCATAATTGTGTGAGTGGTTAAATATTGCACGGACAAAGGGTGTGCGATGGTTAAGGAGTTGTAGCCCCTTGCAACGGCATGAACAGTGCACGCAGGGCCTCATGAATCACCTAGTAGGTGCTGTTATTGGGGGAGTGGCGGGTGCAGGGGAGACGTAGATGGAGGAGGGCGTCCATGGGAGATGCAGGTGGGGGAGGGACTGGTGCAGTGGTGCCACGGGTGGGGGAGGGGGTCTGGAGCCACCACAGGTGGATGAGGAGCGGTTGTGGGGGTGCCGCGGGTGGGGGAAGGGCAGGTGCAGTGGTGCCGCGGGTGGTGGAGGGGCGGGTGCAGGGATGCTGCGGGTGGGTGAGGGTGTTTGGAGCCACCGTGGGTGGTGGTGGGGGGGGGTGCCGCAGATGGGGCACAGAGGTACTGCGAGTGGGGGAGGGGTGGGTAATGCTTCTCCTCCTGGAAGCAGCTAAGCTGCTGTCCTCCCTTTGGCAGTGGCTCTCCTGGAGACTCGCACAGCAGCCAAGCAGCCAGTCACTATTGTTAGCGGCGGTGTCCAAACGCGCTGCATTACAGGGAAGAAGATACACTCTATAAATTACAGCTCCCAGTAGCCTTTAGCGCTGGAATGCTTTGGCGCTAAGGGCTGCTTGGGGCTGTAGTTTATTTAGTGCGTCTACTTCCCTGTAATGCAGCGCGTTGGGACACCAGCGCTAACAAAAGTGACTGGCTGGCAGAACTGACTGACTGGCTGAATCAATGTAAAAGGTGAGAGTGCTGTGCAGTGTCAGTGACACTGCACACCCACTGCACAGCACTGTCACCTTTTACATTGATTCAGCATCCAGGCTTTTTCCCTCCACGATATCACACACTCTATCCGTTACATTAGCCATCTCGGGGCTTCCAGGCCGGCAGCCCAGGTCCTGTGTTGCAAAGTCAGGGCCTCTGGGGATCTGGGTGCAGCTGTGGGGGGGAGGCACTTCTGTGACATCACGCTCCGGGGAGACTTTGGGGCCCAGAGAATATACTGCACAGGGAGGGCTATGAAAGCCTTCCGCTGCGCCGCTTTCATACACATATATGCCGGTGGCTGCAGCAGCTTTTGTTCCACCTACGCTGCGGCTAGGGAATGGGAATTGTTGATGCCAGAGGGGGCAGGGCGACTGGCAGCAGGACATAGGACGCTGCAGTAAAAGGATTATTTTCCCCCTATCTACAGCGCAGAGACTTGCTGCAAATGCAGTAAACGAATCCCCTCCTGCGCTATAAATGTTATGATATGGCTCAGAGTTCAATAAAAAACAAATATATAACTTATTATATTATATATATTTTTTTTATTTTATTTAATAGTATTTCATATAAATATATATATAAATTACACTTCAGACCGGTCAATTATGAAAAATCATTTACATATCTCTTGCCTAACTAAAGGAGGTGGATCTAAGATAAACTTCTGTGCACAGAAAAAATGTAAAAATATAAAATTAAAAAAATCAGTCCATATGAAAAAGGTTACCCGCTAGATTCACACCCATGAAATAGGTAGCATATTCATGTGTTGTATTGTATTGGATATCCTCAATACGTTACCACTTTGCAAAGAAGACAATGTTGTGCAATAGAACTGCTCCCCGCAGGAGCCTTACATGCGGCTTGCACCAGTGGTTGTCACACGGGAAAGTTCAAATGACATGTGAGACGGACTCGGGCTGCGGGAACGGCGCTTCACTAGTGCCTGCTGTGCTGATATTTCACCCGACTTCCAGGCTCTATGAGTCCACGTCTCCGAGTGCCGTATGCAGACACCTCAGTCACGGTTGTAATGTCCCGTTCTCCGTTGCTTCCACAGATAATACTGCTGAATGAAGGTCTATTATAAGGGTGTAATGTAGCTGGTATATGGGTCCAAAAAGATCTGCTTCTGACGCGTTTCGCTCCTCTTATGGGGGCTTCCTCATAGAATAAGCTCCCAGTAGTCCAGGACCCTTTTTAAAGGAAAGATCTTAAATCCTATTGGTGTTTCCATTGATGAATATATAAAACACCTGTTTCAACGTTTACCTAATTCCACCTCCTGATCCAACCTCCTTATAAGTATCATCTAATCTGTGGCAAGGGTTTATAATTGCCATTCCACCATAAAAATACAAATGTTAAATAATAATATCTGCAAATATAAATATAGATATAAATAAAATTATACATACATACATATACATATGCCCGCTCGTCCATCTAATATTTTCTATATATATATATATACTAAATTCTAAAACAATTGTAAAATAAAGACCAAATGTATAAGTATATGTAGACACACGCACAAAAAACTTGCACTTATATTAACCATCCAACGTGTAAATTGAACCGAGCACCCTATCTCTCGTAATCCAAAGTCGTACCGCTGGTCCATCCTTAACCTCTATAGACCTATTCAGTCTCAATAGTATAAGTGATTCAGACTTGCAACATTAATCACATGTATATAATTACCTAATTAAGCGCAAAGGGTGAGATTCCCATCCTCGCAAAACTGGTTTTTACAATTGATCTCGCATGTTATTCATGATCATAACAGTAAAATAAAATAAAATAAGAAGAATAATATAAAAAATATAATAAAAGGAATAATGAAAAATAAATAAAAATGAATAAAAATGAAAATAAAAATAGAAATAAAAATAAATATAAATGAATAAAAATAAAAATAAAAATAAAAATAAAAGTACAAATGCTAATGAAAATAACAATAATAAAAATGTATGTAAATATAATTATAAATGAAAATGAAAATGAATGAATAAATAAAAATAAATAAATAATAATAAAAATGTAAAGAAAAAGAAAAAGAAAAATAGCTATTACCGCATTACCTATTTAACATTAATCAACAGATACCGTCATTGAACTATAATTGTATGATCCATGAATCAAACTTACAATCACACCCTCCCCAAACGGTTAATCTACCGTTCTCCTATCAATGACTCTTGTCTCCCAAGTATTCAATTTATGTATTTACATTTATTGTCCCCATCTATTTTTTATATCAAATGAATTATAATTGTGCTTAGTATTAATATCAGAATTTAACTATCAATTATTTTTGTGTATATATTATTGTCATTCTATATTATTATTTATTGCCCATTTTTATATTTTTTATTTTTATTTAAAATATATATTATTATTAGTGATGATTCTATATATATGTGTGAATTAAACTATAATTGGGTCATCAAATACATATATGAAACTAATCAATTCTCATCTCCCCCCCCCCCCCCCCCCCCACATATGAGGGCTGTATTGAAACATTCCCTCCCCGGAAACTGAATGTGAGACAGTCTGGCAAAATGTGTACTAGACCATTTACCACTGTGACTTCATGCAAACGATTCAAACTCAATACTCTCATTGAGTCCTTGAGGTGATGAAGTTCTCAACTGAAAAATCCACAACGATTCCTCCCTGCAAAGTTTCCGAAAACGGTCTCCCCCTCTAATGGTCCCCTTCACATGATGGACCCCTGTGACTCTCAGACCTATTGGATTTGATTGATGCACCAAACAAAAATGACGGGAAACACTGTGTTTATTGAAACCCTTCATGATGTTAAGACGGTGTTCCCTAAACCTAGTTTTTAATGAACGAGTGGTCCTACCCACGTACTGCAGGCCACACGGGCACTGCAGTACGTAAATGCAATATGAAGTGTCACAATTAATAAATTCGTGTATAGTGAATCTCTCTTTCGTAATGAAAGATTCTATTTCACTAGACCTGTTCAATACATAGCCACAAGTGAGACATTTGCCTTTTCCACATTTGAAGCAACCCACAATGGGTTTCCCTAACCATTGTGAAGGGATAGAATGCATTGCTTCCCTAGGGATCTTTTTCAGCATGCTAGGTGCTAATAAACTTTTCAGATTGCGATTCTTTTTAAATATAATTTGAGGCTCAGGTAGGATGGCAGATTGTAACAAATTGTCCTGCAATAGGATTTTGAAATTTTCCTTCACTATCCTTTTTATTTCTATGGATTGACTATTAAATTTAGTTATAAACCTCATTTTAGCTGGAGTTTCTCTATTCAATATCTCATGTGATGTAGCTTTTTTCTTTTTAGTCAGTAATGTGTTCCTATCACTCATTTTTACCTTATCACAGGCTGCCAATACCATATCTTTCGGATAACCTCTCGTCACAAAATCTTGTGTCATTCCATTGGCCTGTTCCCTATAATCTTCAATAGTGGAACAGTTTCTACGCAGCCTCCCAAATTGACTATAAGGTACATTACGTAACCAAGGTTTATAATGATTGCTGGAATAATGAAGGAAGTTGTTGGTATCAACTTCCTTTTTATAATTCTTTGTAGTTATATTCCCTTCACTAAAGGAGATAGCTAAATCCAAATAATTAATCGTGGTTTTACTAAAGGTGTGTGTGAATTTCAAATTAAATTCATTAGTGTTCAAATACGTGACAAAATCTAGTGCCAAATCCAAATCCCCATCCCAAATAAAAAACAGGTCATCTATATAACGGCCATAGAATACCAGGTTCGCGCCGAAAGGTCCATCCCAAATATATTGATCCTCGAACCTTCCCATGTATAAGTTGGCAAAACTCGGCGCGAACCTGGTACCCATGGCCGTCCCCAGCACCTGTAAAAAGAAATCCCCCTCAAAAACAAAATAATTGTGTTCCAAAATAAATTTAATAGCAGAAAGCAAAAATTGTTTCAATCCCTCTGAGATGTCTGGACTATTTACAAAATAATTCTCAATAGATTTCACTCCTTTATCATGGGGAATGTGAGTGTACAGAGCCTGTACATCTAATGAAAGGAATGCATATTTTGAATTCCATTTTATGTTTTTCAAGGAGTTAATCAAACTGGTAGTGTCCCTTATATAGGATTTCAGAGAGACCACAAATTTTTGCAAATGATAATCAATAAATTGTGACAAATTAGACGTGAGGGACCCAATACCCGAAATAATAGGACGCCCAGGAGGTGATGTGAGGGATTTGTGTATTTTAGGAATGTGATAAAAAATAGGTGTGATAGGGTGATCAATGAACAGAAAATAATATTCATCCTTGGAAATCACTTCCCCTATAAGAGCTTCCCTCAACAAATCCCTAAATTGATTCTGGAAAAGCAATGTGGGATCTTTATTCAACTTTTTATAAAAACTAGTATCGTGTAACTGATTGAATGCTTCATTTAAATAGTACTCTCTGGTCATTAATACTACCCCCCCCCCTTTATCTGCACATCTAATGACCAGGGACTGGTCCTGTTCCAGAGTCTTCAGTGCTCTACGTTCTCTTGGATTGAGATTGGACCAGCCAGATTTTTTGTCACAGATCTTCTGAAAATCATCCATCGTTTTTTTATATAAAAATATAAGATGGTATTGGATTTATGATAAACGGGATTGAACTGTGATTTTCTCTTAAAGGAACTGACTGCTTCTTCATTTTTTGTTGAGTTATTAACATTATAAAGAGATACTGATCTTTTCTGTTGGGAATCAATATGATTCTCCTCCCATAGGTTTTCTAACTCCAATAAAGCCCCCATATCAGTGTTATCTAATATTATTGGGGTTACTTCATCATTCCTCAATTTTTTTGAAGCAAAGTATCTCTTGCGACACAAATCACGTGTGAAATAATTCAATTCTACAAACAGATCAAACATATTAGGACCTCTTGTGGGAGCAAAATTTAATCCCTTTTTTTTTTGCAAATGCAGTGCCACACCCTCCAACTGTACCTTTTTGGCAGGTACAGAACCTTTTTTTATGGTCTGTACCGATTTTTGGCTCTCCAAACTACCATTGAAAGTATAGGAAAAGGGTCATGTCCACGCCACTTTACCCGTGGCCACACCCCCTTTTCAATTTTGTAGCGATTTCTATGTGTAAATTGTTGGAGGGTTTGTTGCTGCAGATGCAGTGGGCCTATTTTGGGGTGTGGACCTGGAGCAGCAGCTCCATCAGACCCATTGTTAATCCTGCTCTGGGAACACACAGCAGCCACAGGGCAGAGCCTCCCATTGGATGTAACCTGTGTGGGATTATGAATCTTTCATTAATTATACCACTGTTCATTTTAAATTGAGGATTTTTGTCTGTGCTAATTAGAAGGATTGGTGACCCTTCAGTTTGATAGCTGCTGTTGTATTTGTTCTTTTTTAACAGTATTGAAGCAACATGTTTAATGATTAGCACCGATATAAAAGTTTTCTTTTGTGACTCTTTAGTCTTGTGCTGTTGTAGGAAGAAGGTGAAAGAGGTATTTAAAATAAAAACTGTATTAGACTTCTATTACTACATAGTAATAGTCAATTCAGTAATATCTTTCCAATGGAATACATGCTATTTAGCGGCCGCTGTTCTGATCCCGACAACGGGATCCTGGCCACCAGTATGCCGGTAGTGTGGCGACGAGCGCTAAAAAGCCCCTTTGCGGGCTTGCTGCGCTCACCGCACTGCGAGCACGGTGCCTCGCTGCTCTTGCCACAGGTTATATTCTCCCTCTGTGGATGTTGTGGACACCCACAGAGGAAGTAAAGCCTGTGGTGCTGGTATTTCGGTGGCGGCATTTCACCGCCTGTCGGGATTCTGGCGTTGGCATTGTGACCACGGGATCCTGACAGGCGGTCTCATGATTGCCTCCCCTCTCCAACTGTAATGATTATTTTTTTGAATGTGTTGTTAACATTATTAGTTCCATGTTATTCTATTTTAACAAACTGTGTCTAGTCGCCTATTACCTTGAAAATACTGGAAACATATTTCATCTGCCATTTGCCACTAAAATTCCTGTTTATATTACTTTATCTCCTCTGCACCTACAACTGATAAAATGCAAAGCTGTAATATTTACTGCCACAGCTATTTTTGTCATACAAAAACAGGCAATAAATACTACATAAACTGAGCTCCAGGTTCCTAGAATTTTATATGATGTAATTTAATCCTCTGGAAACTATGGGACGTCACATTATATGAACCTGTCTTCACTTGAAATCTCTGATTTTGCACATCTGTGATGTTTACATCTGTAACTTTTTGATGTCTCTGCATTGTTTCAGAATGAATAAATATAAGTGAAATCATTGTTGTAGTACAATAAAAACAAAATGATGATGTATGTCACTGGGCAGGATGTATCAAGCATCGTATTTTAAATATGATACATCCCACCACTTACCACATTGGCTGTCGGGCAGAGCTTGCACAAGCCCGGGGGGGACACTGGGGTTGTTTCTATGAGGCAACACCATTTATAAGGCACAAGCTTGGGTGGTTTGTTTTCTGAAGCTTAGTACATATGGGGAATGTTGTCAAACATCCAAAAACGCTTGAGGGTGGTTTTTAAACCAAAAACCGATTATTAAATAGAACCAAAACCAAAACAAGGGAGTCTGCGCATATCTCCATCGGCACCCATTAGTAACAGACATCGGAAAACAACTGAATGGTCCCCTATGCCTCTAACCTGTATGTGGTCCAGTAGGTGTAACTGTCTCTCTGCCTCCCCATGTGGGTCGCTCTGTCCCCTCCTTTGTGTGTACATCAACATTGTTGCGCTCATTATATCTTCTTTCCCTTTTTTGTCTCACATTTTCTCACAAACCCCACTGTTTACTTGCACCACATCTTCTCCCTCATTTCCACTTTTCCTCTCTTCTCAGTGTTCTTTCCAGATCTTCTGGTAAATGTGGTAGGCTAGGCTAAACCAGTGCAGGTGGCTGATAATCACAAGCAACTCGGGCATACAGAAGTGTAAACGTGTTCACCATCACATAACTGCACCAATGACAAGTAAGCAGAATTATCACAATATAGTAATTTTAGGAGACTTTTGGCCTAGGGGTGCCCTGAAAAAAAAATGAGAGAGTGTCATGGGAGAGCCATGGGTGTGTAGACCAACTTCTGTGCCACACACTGAGGCATGCGGATACAGATGGGGTGCCTGTTTCAGAAGGATCTGTTGCTCCCGGCATGGAGTGAGTACAATTGATAGTGATAGTGATATGTGACCATACGCATGAAACTGCACTGATACTCACATAGATGGACAAATACTTGTATTAGCATAAGGTAGTAAGGGCTGGGTATGAAATACTGACAGTTGGAATACCGATGGTCAGAATCCCAATGGATAGCTGTAAGTATTCTAACCCTAGCCCTAATCTTAACCCACCCTTCCTGCAGCCTAACCCTAACCACCCCCTCCCACAGCCTAACCCTCCCCTAGTGCCTAACCATCCCCTAGTGCCTGACCCTAACCACCCCCTCCCACAGCCTAAACCTCCCCTAGTGCCTAACCATCCCCTAGTGCCTAACCCTAACCACCCCCTCCCACAGCCTAACCCTTCCCTAGTGCCTAACCATCCCCTAGTGCCTGACCCTAACCCCCCCTCCCACAGCCTAAACCTCCCCTAGTGCCTAACCATCCCCTAGTGCCTGACCCTAACCCCCCCTCCCACAGCCTAAACCTCCCCTAGTGCCTAACCATCCCCTAGTGCCTAACCCTAACCACCCCCTCCCACAGCCTAACCCTTCCCTAGTGCCTAACCATCCCCTAGTGCCTGACCCTAACCCCCCCCTCCCACAGCCTAAACCTCCCCTAGTGCCTAACCATCCCCTAGTGCCTGACCCTAACCACCCCCTCCCACAGCCTAAACCTCCCCTAGTGCCTAACCCTAACCTTCCCCTAGTGCATAACCCTAACCCCTATACTTAACATCAACATTGTGAGCTTCGGGATTCCACAGTCGGGATTCTGACTCTCAGAATCCTGACGGGTGGGATCCTAACTACATCCCGGTAGTAAATCTGGCTTCCTCACTCTTCTGAAATGTGCCCCACTCAGAATCAGGCCCTAAGTCTGTAGTGGAAATACTTGTGAATAATTACATTGAATTAAGTATTCTATTATGTCTTTTGGAAAACTTCAACTACATGATAGAGCAGCAGAGCATAGGACTGGCGAATTGGTTCAAACTGATTTGCTTCTGAAGTTTTGCAAGAAAAATGCAATTATAGATATAGCACATTTTTGCTTTAGGAATGTCTAGATAATATTCAATATGAACCTCTCTCCAGAATTATCCATGACATGTATGAATATTCATAACATAACTAATCCCCCACCCATTCTCCACCTTCACCTGTTTTCCCTCTCTCTATGTACAGTATTTTATGTTGTACTTTGAAAATGATAAGAACAAAGGCAGACGGGACAGTTATCACCACATGCAGTCATTTACCTGGAAGACCAATTTACAATGGAAGTTAAAGCCTGCATGTGTTTTTGGTTTCTCGTCTGCAGAAGATGAAAAGAAAGTCCTAGTTGAAATTGAGGTTTCGTTTGATGTAAGTGAAAGGAAAGGAAAGCATAAAATGCCTATACTTCCACATTAGTGAGTTTCCATTCTACGTCGATCTGTAAATTCTATATTCTATATTAGCTATTTATTGCCGCCTAGCCTGTCTTAATGTGTTATTTCAATTCGCCGTAGCAGATGCATTTTCAGTTCCCTCGCATCTGCCAGGTGTACACACCATTACAAGGAACACAAAGGTGGACATCAAAGAACGTTGCGGGTCAGGTTCTTAAAAGGCTTTGCTGGAAATCATCAACTCTGAGTCTGACTAGATATTGAATTTTTTTTTTCCAGATTATTCTTTTTTGTAACTAAAATCAGATTTCCCCACTTATGTTTCTTATTTTAGTGGGTTATAGAAGTTGAATAATATGCCCTCGAAAAGAAGAACAATATTCTATTTAAAACGTGCTCAATTCATGTGGAAAATTATTATTAATGTCACCAAGTACAGGTAGTATGGAGAATGAGTGTAGATTTAATAATATACAGTTCATTTACTTAAAAAACAAAGACAGACTTTTTGCCATTTTTTTATTCAAGTTTATTTTCGGTATAATAAATTGGGATAACAGAAATGTATTGCAGCTGCCATTATGGGCCTAATTCAGGTGTGGTTGGAGTTGCTGTCTCTGCTGCTTCCTTGGAATCAGCAGCGATAGATCTGTATGGTGATGCAGCAGGAGGCGTCTATTACATGCAGACGCCTCCTGCTGCAGTAGTGATCTCTCTCCCACCATCGGGTTACTAGCGGCACCCATGGAGAAACACAAGCTGCCCATCACAGAGGCCAGGAAAGCTCCTTCCAATGACGGAGATCACTAGCCTCCTCCCTCCCCCTAAACTGCAGCAACTCACTTCTGTTTTCCCAAATGGAGCCCTTCTCCATCCTCTCCCCGTCCGCAAAACGGCATTAAACTGTCAGTCACTGTTAGTCTGATGCCGGAGTGCATACTACATAGCAGAACCCATTTGCGCATGCGCAGAGCAGGTCCGGCAGATGCGCAAAGTACCAATAATCAGTACTTTGCGCATCCCGTAGTACTTGCTACAGGATCTGTTTATTTGGGGCCTATTCTGTGTTTGAAAAATGACAGAAGCTGATTGGTTGGAACACCATTTAAGATTAGTGACGTGAGTGATAACAAGAACACCACTCGTTATTACATGCACCCTAGTATGTTAGCAGAGAATAATTTGCACTCTATTCCATACACCATAACGCTATTGTATTATAAAGACATTGCATTCAACCTTAGGAATAAGAGAAAAGGAATCTAGGGATGGTCATCGGTGTGTTCACCATCGATGGTAAAACTGGTAGTGACCATCGATGGTCACCAACTACACTATGGGTAACCATCGATGGTTTCATCCATCGATGGTCATCCCTGTGATTACAGTGAATGATCTGCCGGCCAATCACAGCCCAGGGGTGGGGCTTCCCGGGTGCCGGGGGCGGAGCTAAGCTCCATGTCCCTTCGCTTTGCAAAAAAATAATAATAATTTGTTTATGCTAAACCATCGATGGGGAAACCATCTGGTTCTCTCCCATCGATGGCAAAATGGTTGATGGACACCCCTGAGTAGGATGCAGCCACATTAGGAGGAAGCCCTTGGATTGTCTCCAGCAATTAGCAGCAGTTGCCAAGTACATCAATCATAAGCCTAAAGCTTGTAGGGCCGAAGCTGGAAGCAGCACAGTTTCTACTTTGTCAAATAAGAGACTTATAGGTGTCTAAAACAATTACCATTTGAATGGGGTTTCCAGCATGTGTTCTACATGTAGAAACCATACTGAAATAAAAAGACCAATGAAATGACCAAAGCTCCAGAGCATTTGTTTTTGTTTTCTTTTTAGCATTACATTATATTTTACAATGGACACAAGTAAATAGGATTTTAATTACTTACCGGTAAATCCTTTTCTTGTAGTCCGTAGAGGATACTGGGGTCCACATTAGTACCATGGGGTATAGACGGGTCCACTAGGAGCCTTGGGCACTTTAAGAAATCAATAGTGTGCACTGGCTCCTCCCTCTATGCCCCTCCTACCAGACTCAGTCTAGAAACTGTGCCAGAGGAGACGGACATATCTGAGGAAGGATGTAACAGAACAGTGGTGAGAATCAAACCAGCACACACAAACAAGAGGAAAGCCATACTAACCAACTTGAACAGGAACAGAAGCAGCTGAACCAACAACATTACTTAACAAAGTAACAGTGCAGGAAAAACGAAGCACTGGGCGTGTGCCCAGTATCCTCTACAGACTACTAGAAAAGGATTTACCGGTAGATAATTAAAATCCTATTTTCTCTTACGTCCTAGAGGATACTGGGGTCCACATTAGTATCAAGGGGATGTACCAAAGCTCCCAAATCGGGTGGGAGAGTGCTGAGGTTCCTGCAGAACTGATTGACCAAACTAAAGGTCCTCAGATTCCGTAGTATCGAACTTGTAGAACTTAGCAAACATGTTCAAACCCGACCAAGTAGCTGCTCGGCAGAGTTGTAAAGCCGAGACACCCCGGGCAGCCACGCAGGAAGAACCCACCGACCTAGTAGAGTGGGCTTGTACTGTAGGAACCGGCAATCCTGCTGATGAATAAGCATGCTGGATAGTAAGCCTGATCCAGGGAGCAATAGACTGCTTTGAAGCAGGACACCCAATTTTCTTGTGATAATAGAGAACAATCAGCAAGTCAAATTTCCTGTGACGAGCTGTCCGCTTCACGTAGATCTTCAAAGCCCTCACAACATCCAAGGACTTTGAGGTAGCAGAGGTGTCAGTAAGCACCGGAACCAGAATAGGTTGGTTGATATGAAGCGCAGACACCACCTTAGGAAGAAATTGCTGCCGAGTTCTGAGTCCAGCTCTATCTTCATGAAAAATCGAATAGGGGCTATTGTGAGACAATGCCCCCAGTTCGGACACACGCCTTGCAGAAGCTAAGGCCTATAGTGTAACGGTCTTCCACATAAGAAACTTTACGTCAACCTCCTGTAAAGGCTCAAACCATTCCGATTGTAGGAACTGCAACACCACGTTCAGATCCCAAGGTGCCGTGGGAGGCACAAAGGGCGGTTGGATGTGCAAAACCCCCTTCAAGAATGTCTGAACCTCAGGGAGGGAAGCCAATTGTTTCAAAATGGATAAGGCCGAAATCTGGACCTTCAAGGAGCCCAAACGTTGACCCACATCCACACCCGACTGTAGAAAAAGGAGAAAACGTCTCAGTTGAAATTTCACTGCAGGAAATTTCCTGTTTTCCCACCACGAGACATATTTTTTCCAAATAGGGTGGTAATATTTAGATGTTACCCCTTTCCTGGCTTGGATCGGGGTTGGAATAACCTTGTTCGATATGCCTTTCCAGGCTAAAATTTGATGCTTAACTTCCATGCCGTCAAACGTAGCCATGCTAAGTCTTGATAGACGAACGGCCCCTGTTGTAGGAGATCCTCTCGAAGAGGTAGAGGTCACAGGTCCACTAGGAGCATATCCAGTAGATCCGCATACCAGGCCCTTGGCCAATCCAGAGGAATGAGAATTGCTTGAACCTTTTTATTCTTTTGAGAATTCTTGGGATCAGTGAAAGAGGAGAAAACACGTAAACCATTTGGTAGACCCATGGTGTCACCAGAGCGTCCACCGCCACTGCTTGTGGGTTTCTCGACCTGGAACAATACCGCTTTAGCTTCTTGTTGAGACAAGAGGCCATCATGTCTATCTGTGGAATTCTGCACCGACGTGTTAAGGACTCGAACACCTACGGGCGAATCCCCCACTCTCCCGGGAGGAGGTCGTGTCTGCTGAGGAAGTCCACTTCCAAGTTGTCTACTCCCAGAATGACGATTGCCAACAGCGCCACTGCATGTCTTTCTGCCCAGAGGAGAATTCTTGTGACCTCTGACATTGCTGCTCTGCTCTTCATTACGCCCTGTCGGTTTATGTACGTTACTACCATCACATTGTCCGGCTGAACCTGAATGGCATGATTTTGAAGAAGATGCAATGCAAGTAGCAGGGCGTTGTATATGGTCCTTACTTCCAGAATGTTGATTGGAACTATTGTTTCCTGACATGACCATTTTCCTTGGAACTGTTCCCCCTGGGTGACTGCTCCCCAACCTCTGAGGCTTGTGTCTGTTGTTAGCAGAACCCAATTTTGAATCCCGAATCTTTGACCCTCAGTCAGGTGAGAAGTCTGAAGCCACCACAGAAGAGAAATCCTGGCTTTTGGTGACAGACGTATCCTCTGGTGCATGTGAAGGTGCGATCCGGACCATTTGTCGAGCAGATCCAGTTGGAAGGGCCTCGCATGAAACCTTCCGTACTGCAGAGCCTCGTAAGAGGTGACCATCTTCCCCAGAAAGTGAATGCATAGATGCACCGATATCCGTGCTGGTTTTAGGACATCCCGCACCATCGACTGGATTACCAATGCCTTTTCCAATGGAAGGAATTTCGTATCCAGTATCATCCCCAGAACTGGAAGCCTCCGTGTTGGTTCCAGGTGGGATTTTGGTAGGTTCAGAATCCATCCGTGATCCTGAAGTAGTTGGGTTGAGAGGGCAATGCTGTCCAACAACCTCTCCCTGGAAGGCGCTTTTATCAGCAGGTCATCCAGGTACGGTATTATGTTCACTTCCTGCTTGCGAAGGAGAAACATAATCTCTGCCATTACCTTGGTGAATACCCTCGGTGCCATGGAGAGGGCAAATGGCAGAGCCTGAAACTGGTAGTGACTGTCCTGTAGTGCAGACCTTAGATAAACCTGTTGAGGCGGCCAAATCGGAATATGAAGGTACGCATCCTTGATGTCCAGAGACACCAGTAATTTCCCCTCCTCCAGATCTGAGATCACTGCTCTCAGAGACTCCATCTTGAACTTGAACACCCTTAAATATGGGTTCAGTGATTTGAGGTTTAAAATGGGCTTTGCTGAACCATCCGGTTTCGGTACCACAAACAGGTTGAAGTAATAACCCTTGTTTTGTAGTTGAAGAGGAACTGGGAAAATTACCTGAGTCTGTACCAGTTTTTGAATTGCTGCCTATAAAGTCATACTTGCTTCCGGAGAGGCTGGTAAGACTGATTTGAAGAATTTGTGAGGTGGGAGTTCCTGAAACTCCAGTCTGTATCCCTGGGTGATAAGGTCTTTTACCCAGGGATCCTGGCAAGATGTTGCCCAAACGTGACTGAAATAACGTAACCGAGCTCCCACCTGCCTGTCTTCCAGGCAGTGCGGACCACCTTCATGCTGAAGGCTATGAGGAAGCAGACCCGTAAGTCTGTTCCTGAGAACCTGCAGCTGCTGGTTTTCTGGGTTTACCTCTATTACCTTTGAAGGCTGTAGAAGAACCTTTGGATTTGCCTTTGAATTTCGCTATCCGAAAGGACTGCAGAGTTGGAGCAGAGTAGGTTTTCCTAGCTGGGGGTGCTGCGGAAGGAAGGTACGTAGACTTACCCACCGTAGCCTTGGATATCCACTTATCCAGTTCATCTCCAAAAAGGGCCTCACTTGTGAATGGTAGGTTTTCCACGCCTTTCCTGGAATCCGCATTCGTAGTCCACTGGCGTAGCCACAAGCCCCTGCATGCTGACACTGCCATTGCAGTGGTGCGTGTGTTGAGCAAACCAATTTCCTTTATATCCTCCATCATAAAGCTAGCAGAGTCTTGAATATGCTGCAGAAGAAAAACTATCTCCCCCCTGGGTAAGGTATCCAATCCGTCAATTAGGTTACCTGACCACTTTGCAATGGCTTTAGTGATCCATGCGCAAGCAAAAGTGTGTCTCTGGGCCACCCCAGCAGCAGTGTATAACGATTTGAGAGTGTTCTCAATCTTGCGGTCAGCTGTGTCCTTTAAGGATGTTGCCCCAGGAACAGGTAAGACTATCTTACGTGACAACCTAGATACCGATGTGTCCACAATCGGCAGGTTTTCCTATTCCTTTCTATCTTCCAGAGGAAAGGGAAAGGATGTACTTAATCTTTTAGGGATCTGAAATTTTTTGTCAGGGTTAGCCCAAGTTTCTTCAAACAGGGTATTCAATTCATTTGATTCTGGAAAAGTAGCTGAGGATTTATTTTTTACATTAAAATAAGATTCCTTTTCTACCTCCGCCATCTTGTCAGGAATGTGCAGGACATTTCTGATAGCCTCTATCAGGGCCTGTATTCCTTGTGATAGGACAGCATCCCCCCCAATCGCATCCACTTCACCCTCCTCTGGATCTGATGTATCGTCATCAGGATCATCCTGCTTGAGCTGGGCCAGAGTACGCTTTTGTGGGTAAATGGCGGGGGTTTGAGACACTGGTATGGGAACTGAATCTCTATTCATCAGGTCATCCATAGACTGTCTTAAGAATTGCGTTTCTTTCTCATTATGGGATAATTTAGTAGAAACATTAGATATCGGGGGTCATTCCGAGTTGATCGCTCGCTAGCTAGTTTTAGCAGCCGTGCAAACGCTATGCCACCGCCCACTGGGGAGTGTATTTTAGCTTAGCAGAAGTGTGAACGCATGTGCAGCCGAGCTCTTCAAAAACAGTTTGTGCAGTTTCTGAGTAGCTCTGAACCTACTCAGCGCTTGCGATCACTTCAGCCTATTCGTGTCCGAATTTGACGTCATACACCCGCCCAGCCATGCCTGCATTTTTTCAGACACACCTGCGTTTTTGCAAACACTCCCTGAAAATGGCCAGTTGACACCCAGAAACGCCCTCTTCCTGTCAATCTTCTTGCGGCCGTCAATGCGACTGAAAACTTTGCTAGAACCTGTGCAAAACAACAAATGCCTTTGTACCCGTACATCACGCGTGCGCATTGCGGTGCATACGCATGCGCAGATATGCTGATTTTTAGCCTGATCGCTGCGCTGCGAATAACGGCATCTAGCGATCAACTCGGAATGACCCCCATCATCCCTTTAATGGAAGCTAGCCATGGGGGTTCTGCCCCACTAGCCTGAGAATGTGCACTATCCTGAGTACAGGGTAGTGAGTCTCCGGGGGTGGAAAGACACTCAGCTGTGCAGGAAACACAGCCACACAGTGCCCGTGTAGCCAAGTAAAACTTAGCTGGGTCGCCACACTAAGTCCCTTAATAGGGCTTAGTATATTACAACATTCCCCCCTCCCCTTCTAAGACCCCCTGGTACCGCTGAGGAAACGCGGAGTCTTTGTGGAGGAGCTGCGCTTCCCTGTGATTCATGTCAGTGTAAGCTGCAGAGGGAAAATGGCACTGGTGAGCTGCTGGATCCGCTCATAGTGAAGCCCTGCCCCCTTAATGGCACTCGACTTCCCGCTTTTTTATACTGGCCTGAGGTAATTTTGATGCCTAACAGAGGGTTAAAACCCTTGTTAGGTATGATAGCCAGTGTGGGTATGCATTGGTGGCTCAGCGCGCCTCTCACAGCGGGACACACGTCGTGTGTGTCCTCTGAGCCCCTGGAGCGCAGCCTGCATTCAGAGCTGTGCTCCTATCCTTGTGCCACCATTCCCACCAGCGACCCTCTAACCGGGTCGCTGGTGCTGTACTCGCCACTCTTCTATCTTCTGGCTCTGATAGGGGTGGCGGCATGCTGCGGGAGGGTACGCTCTCCGTGGTGGGGCTTGCAAATGACTCCCTCAGGAGCTCAGTTTCCTGTCAGCGGAGAAACAGGACCATTAACTCTCCAGGAAGTTAGGCCGTTCTCCCCCCTAAGTCCCATGAAGCAGGCAGACTGGTGCCAATCAGACCTGCCTGAAAACAACAAACAGAAAATAAATGCAGAAAACTCTTCAGGAGCTTCCCTAAACATGATCGCCTTCTCCGGGCACATTTTCTAAATTGAGTCAGGTAGGAGGAGCATAGAGGGAGGAGCCAGTACACACTATTGATTTCTTAAAATGTACAAGGCTCCTAGTGGACCCATCTATACCACATGGTACTAATGTGGACCCCAGTATCCTCTAGGACGTAAGAGAAAAAATTATTCATGTCATGCTAATACAGTGATAGAAAAAAAGATGCAAAGTACTGGGTCCACTTTTATTTAGACTAACTGGGAAGCGGGTGGGGAGATAATATGGGGATGGAATATGGAAAGGAAGGGGGATCATGCATACTGTAGTTATTAGTTACATGTGTAGCTAAATATTGGGGCATGAAGAGACCAATGGCGGGATGTAATCTAGAGCGAGCTTGTAAAAATGTGCAAGTTTAGCACTAAACTCGCACATTTTGCAAACTTGACCAATGTAATAGGATGCGGTAACATGCAAACTCACATGTTTTACAACTCGCACAATTTAAACTCGCATTCAGATGTTTTTCTATTATGCACATACAACTTGCCCGATGTAATGGGGTGCGAGTTCTAAACTCATACATAAAACATTACCAGAAAATTGCAAGGAAAATAGACCAGGTTTACATAGGCGACTCGTATGTGAGAGTTTGTATAAAAAATGGGAAAAACACTGTAAAAGCACATTTAAAAAAAAACTAGTGATGAGCGGGTTCGGTTTCTCGGAAACCGAACCCCCCCGAACTTCACCTTGTTTACACGGGTCCGAGGCAGGTAAGAACCTTCCCGCCTTGCTCGGCTAACCCGAGCGCGCCCGAACGTCATCATCCCACTGTCGGATTCTCGCGAGATTCGGATTCTATATAAGCAGCCGCGCGTCGCCGCCATTTTCACTCGTGCATTGGAGATGATAGGGAGAGGACGTGGCTGGCGTCCTCTCCGTTTATTGTAGAAGACAGTTGATTCATTGGTTGTTTATTGCTTAATTGTGGGGAGGATTAAGGAGCAGCTGTTAGGAGCACAGTGCAGAGTTTTGCTGATAAGTGACCACCAGTTTTTATCCGTTCTCTGCCTGAAAAAAACGCTCCATACCATATCTGTGCTCAGTGTGCTGCATAATATATCTGTGCTGAGTGCTCACACTGCTTAATTGTGGGGACTGGGGAGCAGCTATAGCAGGAGTACAGTACAGAGTTTTGCTGACAGTGACCACCAGTATACGTTGTCTGCCTGAAAAATACTCCATATCTGTGCTCAGTGTGCTGCTTTATTGTGGGGACTGGGGACCACCAGTATAATTAATATTATATAGGAGGAGTACAGTGCAGAGTGCACTGCAGTACCTACCTCTGTGTCGTCATCTGTGGTGCATTTTAGTTTTGCAGTTTGCTGACAGTGTCCACCAGTATACTATATATAGCAGTACGGTAGGCCACTGCTGTACCTACCTCTGTGTCATCACTCGTCATCCATTAAGTATACTATCCATCTACATTCTATACCTGTGGTGCATTTTAGTTTTGCAGTTTGCTGACAGTGTCCACCAGTATACTATATATAGCAGTACGGTTGGCCACTGCTGTACCGACCTCTGTGTCGTCACTCGTCATCCATTAAGTATACTATTCATCTACATTCTATACCTGTGGTGCATTTTAGTTTTGCAGTTTGCTGACAGTGTCCACCAGTATACTATATATAGCAGTACGGTAGGCCACTGCTGTACCTACCTCTGTGTCGTCACTCGTCATCCATTAAGTATACTATTCATCTACATTCTATACCTGTGGTGCATTTTAGTTTTGCAGTTTGCTGACAGTGTCCACCAGTATACTATATATAGCAGTACGGTAGGCCACTGCTGTACCTACCTCTGTGTCGTCACTCATCATCCATTAAGTATACTATCCATCTACATTCTATACCTGTGGTGCATTTTAGTTTTGCAGTTTGCTGACAGTGTCCACCAGTATACTATATATAGCAGTACGGTAGGCCACTGCTGTGTACCTACCTCTGTGTCGTCACTCGTCATCCATTAAGTATACTATCCATCTACATTTTATACCTGTGGTGCATTTTAGTTTTGCAGTTTGCTGACAGTGTCCACCAGTATACTATATATAGCAGTACGGTAGGCCACTGCTGTACCTACTTCTGTGTCGTCACTCGTCATCCATTAAGTATGCTATCCATCTACATTCTATACCTGTGGTGCATTTTAGTTTTGCAGTTTGCTGACAGTGTCCACCAGTGTACTATATATAGCAGTACGGTAGGCCACTGCTGTGTACCTACCTCTGTGTCGTCACTCGTCATCCATTAAGTATACTATCCATCTACATTCTATACCTGTGGTGCATTTTAGTTTTGCAGTTTGCTGACAGTGTCCACCAGTATACTATATATAGCAGTACGGTAGGCCACTGCTGTGTACCTACCTCTGTGTCGTCACTTGTCATCCATTAAGTATACTATTCATCTACATTCTATACCTGTGGTGCATTTTAGTTTTGCAGTTTGCTGACAGTGTCCACTAGTATACTATATATAGCAGTACGGTAGGCCACTGCTGTACCTACCTCTGTGTCGTCACTCGTCATCCATTAAGTATGCTATCCATCTACATTCTATACCTGTGGTGCATTTTAGTTTTGCAGTTTGCTGACAGTGTCCACCAGTATACTATATATAGCAGTACGGTAGGCCACTGCTGTGTACCTACCTCTGTGTCGTCACTCGTCATCCATTAAGTATACTATCCATCTACATTCTATACCTGTGGTGCATTTTAGTTTTGCAGTTTGCTGACAGTGTCCACCAGTATACTATATATAGCAGTACGGTAGGCCACTGCTGTACCTACCTCTGTGTCGTCACTCGTCATCCATTAAGTATACTATTCATCTACATTCTATACCTGTGGTGCATTTTAGTTTTGCAGTTTGCTGACAGTGTCCACCAGTATACTATATATAGCAGTACGGTAGGCCACTGCTGTACCTACCTCTGTGTCGTCACTCGTCATCCATTAAGTTTACTATCCATCTACATTCTATACCTGTGGTGCATTTTAGTTTTGCAGGTTGCTGACAGTGTCCACCAGTATACTATATATAGCAGTACGGTAGGCCACTGCTGTGTACCTACCTCTGTGTCGTCACTCGTCATCCATTAAGTATACTATCCATCTACATTCTATACCTGTGGTGCATTTTAGTTTTGCAGTTTGCTGACAGTGTCCACCAGTATACTATATATAGCAGTACGGTAGGCCACTGCTGTACCTACCTCTGTGTCTTCACTCGTCATCCATTAAGTATGCTATCCATCTACATTCTATACCTGTGGTGCATTTTAGTTTTGCAGTTTGCTGACAGTGTCCACCAGTATACTATATATAGCAGTACGGTAGGCCACTGCTGTGTACCTACCTCTGTGTCGTCACTCATCATCCATTAAGTATACTATCCATCTACATTCTATACCTGTAGTGCATTTTAGTTTTGCAGTTTGCTGACAGTGTCCACCAGTATACTATATATAGCAGTACGGTAGGCCACTGCTGTGTACCTACCTCTGTGTCGTCACTCGTCATCCATTAAGTATACTATTCATCTACATTCTATACCTGTGGTGCATTTTAGTTTTGCAGGTTGCTGACAGTGTCCACCAGTATACTATATATAGCAGTACGGTAGGCCACTGCTGTACCTACCTCTGTGTCATCACTCGTCATCCATTAAGTATACTATCCATCTACATTCTATACCTGTGGTGCATTTTAGTTTTGCAGTTTGCTGACAGTGTCCACCAGTATACTATATATAGCAGTACGGTAGGCCACTGCTGTGTACCTACCTCTGTGTCGTCACTCGTCATCCATTAAGTATACTATCCATCTACATTCTATACCTGTTGTGCATTTTAGTTTTGCAGTTTGCTGACAGTGTCCACCAGTATACTATATATAGCAGTACGGTAGGCCACTGCTGTACCTACCTCTGTGTCGTCACTCGTCATCCATTAAGTATGCTATCCATCTACATTCTATACCTGTGGTGCATTTTAGTTTTGCAGTTTGCTGACAGTGTCCACCAGTATACTATATATAGCAGTACGGTAGGCCACTGCTGTTTACCTACCTCTGTGTCGTCACTCATCATCCATTAAGTATACTATCCATCTACATTCTATATCTGTGGTGCATTTTAGTTTTGCAGTTTGCTGACAGTGTCCACCAGTATACTATATATAGCAGTACGGTAGGCCACTGCTGTGTACCTACCTCTGTGTCGTCACTCATCATCCATTAAGTATACTATCCATCTACATTCTATACCTGTGGTGCATTTTAGTTTTGCAGTTTGCTGACAGTGTCCACCAGTATACTATATATAGCAGTACGGTAGGCCACTGCTGTGTACCTACCTCAGTGTCGTCACTCGTCATCCATTAAGTATACTATCCATCTACATTCTATACCTGTGGTGCATTTTAGTTTTGCAGTTTGCTGACAGTGTCCACCAGTATACTATATATAGCAGTACGGTAGGCCACTGCTGTACCTACCTCTGTGTCGTCACTCGTCATCCATTAAGTATACTATCCATCTACATTCTATACCTGTGGTGCATTTTAGTTTTGCAGTTTGCTGACAGTGTCCACCAGTATACTATATATAGCAGTACGGTAGGCCACTGCTGTGTACCTACCTCTGTGTCGTCACTCATCATCCATTAAGTATACTATCCATCCACATTCTATACCTGTGGTGCATTTTAGTTTTGCAGTTTGCTGACAGTGTCCACCAGTATACTATATATAGCAGTATGGTAGGCCACTGCTGTACCTACCTCTGTGTCGTCACTCGTCATCCATTAAGTATATTATCCATCTACATTCTATACCTGTGGTGCATTTTAGTTTTGCAGTTTGCTGACAGTGTCCACCAGTATACTATATATAGCAGTATGGTAGGCCACTGCTGTGTACCTACCTCTGTGTCGTCACTCGTCATCCATTAAGTATACTATCCATCTACATTCTATACCTGTGGTGCATTTTAGTTTTGCAGTTTGCTGACAGTGTCCACCAGTATACTATATATAGCAGTACGATAGGCCACTGCTGTACCTACCTCTGTGTCGTCACTCGTCATCCATTAAGTATACTATCCATCTACATTCTATACCTGTGGTGCATTTTAGTTTTGCAGTTTGCTGACAGTGTCCACCAGTATACTATATATAGCAGTACGGTAGGCCACTGCTGTGTACCTACCTCTGTGTCGTCACTCTTCATCCATTAAGTATACTATCTATACCTGTGCATTTTAGTTTTGCAGTTTGCTGAAAATGTCCACCAGTATACTATATATAGCAGTACGGTAGGCCACTGCTGTGTACCTACCTCTGTATCGTCATTTGTCATCCATTAAGTATACTATCATCTACATTCTATACCTGTGGTGCATTTTAGTTTTGCAGTTTGCTGACAGTGTCCACCAGTATACCATATATAGCAGTACGGTAGGCCACTGCTGTGTACCTACCTCTGTGTCATCACTCGTCATCCATTAAGTATACTATCCATCTACATTCTATACCTGTGGTGCATTTTAGTTTTGCAGTTTGCTGACAGTGTCCACCAGTATACTATATATAGCAGTACGGTAGGCCACTGCTGTGTACCTACCTCTGTGTCATCACTCATCATCCATTAAGTATACTATCCATCTACATTCTATACCTGTGGTGCATTTTAGTTTTGCAGTTTGCTGACAGTGTCCACCAGTATACTTTATATAGCAGTACGGTAGGCCACTGCTGTGTACCTACCTCTGTGTCGTCACTCGTCATCCATTAAGTATACTATCCATCTACATTCTATACCTGTGGTGCATTTTAGTTTTGCAGTTTGCTGACAGTGTCCACCAGTATACTATATATAGCAGTACGGTAGGCCACTGCTGTGTACCTACCTCTGTGTCGTCACTCGTCATCCATTAAGTATACTATCCATCTACATTCTATACCTGTGGTGCATTTTAATTTTGCACAGTTTATATAGTAGTAGGCCTTTGCTATTGATACTGGCATATAATTCCACACATTAAAAAATGGAGAACAAAAATGTGAAGGTTAAAGGGAAAGATCAAGATCCACTTCCACCTCGTGCTGAAGCTGCTGCCACTAGTCATGGCCGAGACGATGAAATGCCATCAACGTCGTCTGCCAAGGCCGATGCCCAATGTCATAGTAGAGAGCATGTAAAATCCAAAACACAAAAGTTCAGTAAAATGACCCAAAAATCAAAATTAAAAGCGTCTGAGGAGAAGCGTAAACTTGCCAATATGCCATTTACGACACGGAGTGGCAAGGAATGGCTGAGGCCCTGGCCTATGTTCATGGCTAGTGGTTCAGCTTCACATGAGGATGGAAGCACTCATCCTCTCGCTAGAAAAAAGAAAAGACTTAAGCTGGCAAAAGCACAGCAAAGAACTGTGCGTTCTTCAAAATCACAAATCCCCAAGGAGAGTCCAATTGTGTCGGTTGCGATGCCTGACCTTCCCAACACTGGACGGGAAGAGCTTCCGCCTTCCACCATTTGCACGCCCCCTGCAAGTGCTGGAAGGAGCACCCGCAGTCCAGTTCCTGATAGTCAAATTGAAGATGTCACTGTTGAAGTACACCAGGATGAGGATATGGGTGTTGCTGGCGCTGAGGAGGAAATTGACAAGGAGGATTCTGATGGTGAGGTGGTTTGTTTAAGTCAGGCACCCGGGGAGACACCTGTTGTCCGTGGGACGAATATGGCCATTGACATGCCTGGTCAAAATACAAAAAAAATCAGCTCTTCGGTGTGGAATTATTTCAACACAAATGCGGACAACAGGTGTCAAGCCGTGTGTTGCCTTTGTCAAGCTGTAATAAGTAGGGGTAAGGACGTTAACCACCTCGGAACATCCTCCCTTATACGTCACCTGCAGCGCATTCATCATAAGTCAGTGACAAGTTCAAAAACTTTAGGTGACAGCGGAAGCAGTCCACTGACCACTAAATCCCTTCCTCTTGTAACCAAGCTCCGGCAAACCACACCACCAACTCCCTCAGTGTCAATTTCCTCCTTACCCAGGAAAGCCAATAGTCCTACAGGCCATGTCACTGTCAAGTCTGATGAGTCCTCTCATGCCTGGAATTCCTCCAATGCATCCTTGAGTGTAACGCCTACTGCTGCTGGCGCTGCTGTTGTTGCTGCTGGGAGTCGATCGTCATCCAAGAGGGGAAGTCGGAAGACCACTTCTACTTCCAGTAAGCAATTGACTGTCCAACAGTCCTTTGCGAGGAAGATGAAATATCACAGCAGTCATCCTGCTGCAAAGCAGATAACTCAGGCCTTGGCAGCCTGGGTGGTGAGAAACGTGGTTCCGGTATCCATCGTTAATTCAGAGGCAACTATAGACTTGATTGAGGTACTGTGTCCCCGGTACCAAATACCATCTAGGTTCCATTTCTCTAGGCAGGCGATACCGAAAATGTACACAGACCTCAGAAAAAGACTCACCAGTGTCCTAAAAAATGCAGTTGTACCCAATGTCCACTTAACCACGGACATGTGGACAAGTGGAGCAGGGCAGACTCAGGACTATATGACTGTGACAGCCCACTGGGTAGATGTATTGCCTCCCGCAGCAAGAACAGCAGCAGCGGCACCAGTAGCAGCATCTCGCAAACGCCAACTCGTTCCTAGGCAGGCTACGCTTTGTATCACCGCTTTCCAGAATAGGCACACAGCTGACAACCTCTTACGGCAACTGAGGAAGATCATCGCAGAATGGATTACCCCAATTGGACTCTCCTGGGGATTTGTGACATCGGACAACGCCAGCAATATTGTGCGTGCATTACGTCTGGGCAAATTCCAGCACGTCCCATGTTTTGCACACACATTGAATTTGGTGGTGCAGAATTATTTAAAAAATGACAGGGGCGTGCAAGAGATGCTGTCGGTGGTCCGAAGAATTGCGGGCCACTTTCGGCATTCAGGCACCGCGTACAGAAAACTGGAGCACCACCAAACATTCCTGAACCTGCCCTGCCATCATCTGAAGCAAGAGGTGGTAACGAGGTGGAATTCAACCCTCTATATGCTTCAGAGGATGGAGGAGCAGCAAAAGGCCATTCAAGCCTATACATCTGCCCACGATATAGGCAAAGGAGGGGGAATGCACCTGACTCAAGCGCAGTGGAGAATGATTTCAACGTTGTGCAAGGTTCTGCAACCCTTTGAACTTGCCACACGTGAAGTCAGTTCAGACACTGCCAGCCTGAGTCAGGTCATTCCCCTCATCAGGCTTTTGCAGAAGAAGCTGGAGACATTGAAGGAGGAGCTAAAACAGAGCGATTCCGCTAGGCATGTGGGACTTGTGGATGGAGCCCTTAATTCGCTTAACCAGGATTCACGGGTGGTCAATCTGTTAAAATCAGAGCACTACATTTTGGCCACCGTGCTCGATCCTAGATTTAAAACCTACGTTGTTTCTCTCTTTCCGGCAGACACAAGTCTGCAGAGGTTCAAAGACCTGCTGGTGAGAAAATTGTCAAGTCAAGCGGAACGTGACCCATCAACATCTCCTCATTCACATTCTCCCGCAACTGGGGGTGCGAGGAAAAGGCTAAGAAGTCCTAGCCCACCCGCTGGCGGTGATGCAGGGCAGTCTGGAGCGAGTGCTGACATCTGGTCCGGACTGAAGGACCTGCCAATGATTACTGACATGTCGTCTACTGTCACTGCATATGATTCTCTCACCATGGAAAGAATGGTGGAGGATTATATGAGTGACCGCATCCAAGTAGGCACGTCAGACAGTCTGTACGTATACTGGAAGGAAAAAGAGGCAATTTGGAGGCCCTTGCACAAACTGGCTTTATTCTACCTAAGTTGCCCTCCCTCCAGTGTGTACTCCGAAAGAGTGTTTAGTGCAGCCGCTCACCTTGTCAGCAATCGGCGTACGAGGTTACTTCCAGAAAATGTGGAGAAGATGATGTTCATCAAAATGAATTATAATCAATTCCTCCGTGGAGACATTCACCAGCAGCAATTGCCTCCAGAAAGTACACGGGGACCTGAGATGGTGGATTCCAGTGGGGACGAATTAATAATCTGTGAGGAGGGGGATGTACACAGTGAAAGGGGTGAGGAATCGGAGGATGATAATGAGGTGGACATCTTGCCTCTGTAGAGCCAGTTTGTGCAAGGAGAGATTGATTGCTTCTTTTTTGGTAGGGGCACAAACCAACCAGTCATTTCAGTCACAGTCGTGTGGCAGACCCTGTCGCTGAAATGATGGGTTCATTAAAGTGTGCATGTCCTGTTTATACAACATAAAGGTGGGTGGGAGGGCCCAAGGACAATTCCCTCTTGCACCTCTTTTTTCTTTCATTTTTCTTTGCATCATGTGCTGTTTGGGGACAATTTTTTGGAAGTGCCATCCTGTCTTGATTGACACTGCAGTGCCACTCCTAGATGGGCCAGGTGTTTGTGTCGGGCACTTGTCTCGCTTAGCTTAGTCACATAGCCACCTTGGTGCGCCTCTTTTTTTCTTTGCATCATGTGCTGTTTGGGGACAATTTTTTGGAAGTGCCATCCTGTCTTGATTGACACTGCAGTGCCACTCCTAGATGGGCCATGTGTTTGTGTCGGCCACTTGTGTCGCTTAGCTTAGTCACACAGCCACCTTGGTGCGCCTCTTTTTTTCTTTGCATCATGTGCTGTTTGGGGACAATTTTTTGGAAGGGCCATCCTGTCTTGATTGACACTGCAGTGCCACTCCTAGATGGGCCAGGTGTTTGTGTCGGCCACTTGTGTCGCTTAGCTTAGTCAAACAGCCACCTTGGTGCGCCTCTTTTTTTCTTTGCATCATGTGCTGTTTGGGGACAATGTTTTGGAAGTGCCATCCTGTCTTGATTGACACTGCAGTGCCACTCCTAGATGGGCCAGGTGTTTGTGTCGGCCACTTGTGTCGCTTAGCTTAGTCACACAGCCACCTTGGTGCGCCTCTTTTTTTCTTTGCATCATGTGCTGTTTGGGGACAATTTTTTGGAAGTGCCATCCTGTCTTGATTGACACTGCAGTGCCACTCCTAGATGGGCCAGGTGTTTGTGTCGGCCACTTGTGTCGCTTAGCTTAGTCACACAGCGACCTTGGTGCGCCTCTTTTTTTCTTTGCATCATGTGCTGTTTGGGGACAATTTTTTGGAAGGGCCATCCTGCCTGACACTGCAGTGCCACTCCTAGATGGGCCAGGTGTTTGTGTCGGCCACTTGTGTCGCTTAGCTTAGCCATCCAGCGACCTCGGTGCAAATTTTAGGACTAAAAATAATATTGTGAGGTGTGAGGTGTTCAGAATAGACTGGAAATGAGTGGAAATTATGGTTATTGAGGTTAATAATACTATGGGATCAAAATGACCCACAAATTCTATGATTTAAGCTGTTTTCTAGGGTTTTTTGAAAAAAACACCCGAATCCAAAACACACCCGAATCCGACAAAAAATTTTTGGTGAGGTTTTGCCAAAACGCGTCCGAATCCAAAACACGGCCGCGGAACCGAACCCAAAACCAAAACACAAAACCCGAAAAATTTCTTGTGCACATCACTAAAAAAAACACAAACCATAATATATAATATTTCCCCTAACTAGTGTGCTTACATCTACAGATGTGTCCACGTATATTTAGCCTCTTTTCGCATTAAACAGCCCTTCTTGTCACGCCATGCAGTAGTTTGGTGGCGCCAATCTTTTTTTTGTGACTTTTTCCGCAAAGATGCATTTTATTACAAAACAATGCTAATAGGATGCACAAGCAGCTTTTGCTGATTACAATGATGTGTTGCATGCTTATATTCTGTGTGTAATTGCGGATGTATCTGCATAAAAAGTTTTATGCTACAGTGATTTCCTGCCAAATACTGTAACATAATTCGGTATGCTGATATAGGCACAAGGGGATCTGTTTAAGTTGCCAGCTGTCAGAATCCCGACGGTCAGTAGAACGGTCTATCAGACTGAAGTCGCCACAAGTACACACAGAATATAGCCATGCCCAGGGGCATATAGGGATGGAAAACCAGCCCAGGAAATTTCTGGAAGCAGCCCTAATGGATGCGGGGTCTGTTGAGGGGGGTGGGGTCTATCAAGGTGGGTGGGATACTCTCTCCTCATAGAGCCTGACACAGCCTTCCTTGCATCTTTTGCTGCAGTTGGGTGTGCATCTTCACGCTTATGCAACTACAAAGCCCATCCATGGTGTACATGAGTGCATCTAAATGTGCAAGGACTGAGGTGCCCACTTTCAGTGTCTACAGACTTTGCAATACACCTTGGTGCTCTATTGGTTACACCATCTGCTAGGTGCAGAACATACATCTGAATATGGCATCCAGTGTGAGCAATTAAGGGTCTCTGCCCTCAACCACTTTCAGAAACACTCCAATACTATGCTACATCTGAGTCTCATTAGCCAACTGCCTGCAACTTCTCCACTTCTCTCTTTATTTTGTGTTTCCTTTAGTTTTTTACATTTTTTCTTTCTATGGGGTATATTTACTAAGGTCCCGATTTTGACCGAGATGCCGTTTTTTCATCAAAGTGTCATCTCGGTAATTTACTAAGCAATAATCACGGCAGTAATGAGGGCATTCGTAATTTTTTGGAAGTCCAACAAAAAAAATACAAATGAATACACCATCGGTCAAAACGCGGCTGTTTAAGTATGAATCTCGGTAATTTACTAAGAAGTGCAAAGCAAAAAAAAAAACAAACACTGCCGTGAAAAATTACAACTCGTAAAAAAGTGCTAAAAAAAACCAGACCTGCTTTTTTAATCCGTGATTGTATAGGCATGCAGGGATCCATGAGATCCGTGCATGTATATCAGTGGGAAGGGGTGGGAAAGTGGTTATTTTCTTAAAAAAAATTGCGTGGGGTCCCCCCTCCTAAGCATGACCAGCCTCGGGCTCTTTGAGCCGATCCTGGTTGCAGAAATATGGGGAAAAAATTGACAGGGGTTCCCCCATATTTAAGCAACCAGCATCGGGCTCTGCGCCTGGTCCTGGTTCCAAAAATACGGGGGACAAAAAGAGTAGGGGTCCCCCGTATTTTTAAAACCAGCACCGGGCTCCACTAGCTGGACAGATAATGCCACAGCCGGGGGTCACTTTTATATAGTGCCCTGCGGCCGTGGCATCAAATATCCAACTAGTCACCCCTGGCCGGGGTACCCTGGGGGAGTGGGGACCCCTTCAATCAAGGGGTCCCCCCCCCCAGCCACCCAAGGGCCAGGGGTGAAGCCCGAGGCTGTCCCCCCCATCCAATTGGCTGCGGATGGGGGGCTGATAGCCTTTTGTGAAAATGAAAAGATATTGTTTTTAGTAGCAGTACTACAAGGCCCAGCAAGCCTCCCCTGCATGCTGGTACTTGGAGAACCACAAGTACCAGCATGCGGCGGAAAAACGGGCCCACTGGTACCTGTAGTACTACTACTAAAAAAATACCCAAAAAAAGACAAGACACACACACCTTGAAAGTAAAGATTTATTACATACATCCACACAAACATACATACATACTTACCTTATGTTCACACGAGAGTCTGTCCTCTTCTCCAGTAGAATCCAAGGGGTACCTGTTGAATAAATTCTACTCACCAGATCCAGGGTCCCAGGGTCCTCGGGGCAACCATTTGTAATCCAGGTACTTGAATAAAATAACAAAACGGATACCCGAGCCACGAACTGAAAGGGGCCCCATGTTTTCACATGGTACTCCTCTCCCCGAATGCCAGAAACCCACTCTGACTTCTGTCTAAGTGGGTTTCTTCAGCCAATCAGGGAGCGCCACGTTGTAGCACTCTCTTGATCGGCTGTGTGCTCCTGTACTGTCTGACAGGCAGCACACGGCAGTGTTACAATGTAGCGCCTATGCGCTCCATTGTAACCAATGGTGGGAACTTTCTGCCCTGCGGTTGACCTAAAGTGACGTCACCGCTGAGCAGAAAGTTCCCACCATTGGTTACAATGGAGCGCATAGGCGCTACATTGTAACACTGCCGTGTGCTGCCTGTCACTCAGTACAGGAGCACACAGCCGATCAGGAGAGTGCTACAACGTGGCGCTCCCTGATTGGCTGAAGAAACCCACTTAGACATCAGTCAGAGTGGGTTTCTGGCATTCGGGGAAAGGGGGCCCATGTGCAAACATGGGTCCCCTTTCAGTGCGTGGCTCGGCTTTCCGTTTTGTTATTTTATTCAAGTACGTGGATTACAAATGGATGCTACGAGGAGCCTGGTACCCTGGATCTGGTGAGTAGAATTTATTCAACAGGTACCCCTTGGATTCTACTGGAGAAGAGGACCGATCCTCGTGTGAACATAAGGTAAGTATGTATGTATGTTTGTGTGAATGTATGTAATAAATCTTTACTTTCAAGGTGTGTGTGTCTTGTCTTTTTTTGGGTATTTTTTTAGTAGTAGTACTACAGGTACCAGCGGGCCCGTTTTTCCGCCGCATGCTGGTACTTGTGGTTCTCCAAGTACCAGCATGCGGGGGAGGCTTGCTGGGCCTTGTAGTACTGCTACTAAAAACAATATCTTTTCATTTTCACAAAAGGCTATCAGCCCCCCATCCGCAGCCAATTGGATTGGGGGGACAGCCTCGGGCTTCACCCCTGGCCCTTGGGTGGCTGGGGGGGGAACCCCTTGATTGAAGGGGTCCCCACTCCCCCAGGGTACCCCGGCCAGGGGTGACTAGTTGGATATTTGATGCCACGGCCGCAGGGCACTATATAAAAGTGACCCCCGGCTGTGGCATTATCTGTCCAGCTAGTGGAGCCCGGTGCTGGTTTTAAAAATACGGGGGACCCCTACTCTTTTTGTCCCCCGTATTTTTGGAACCAGGACCAGGCGCAGAGCCCGATGCTGGTTGCTTAAATATGGGGGAACCCATGTCATTTTTTTCCCATATTTCTGCAACCAGGATCGGCTCAAAGAGCCCGAGGCTGGTTATGCTTAGGAGGGGGGACCCCACGCAATTTTTTTTTAAGTTTTACAGTGTTTATTTAAAAAAAAAAAAAAAATGAACCCCAGCACGGATCACACAGATCCGGCCGAGATTCATTGTGATAAAGTCGGCAGTGTTTTGCTAATCACTGCCGTAAAAAACGGGGAAAAAACACGAATGACATCGACATCGGAACAAATGAAAAATCCGAATACGACAGCTTAGTAAATTAAGCGTAATAAATTCAAAAAGTTGCAGTTTTACACTTTCGATGTCATTCGTGATTGAACTTTGACCTGAAACGGGAAAATACGAATCTTAGTAAATTTACCCCTCTGTTCTCACACTACATACTCATACTATATTACTCTACACGCAGGTCCCTATCCCTTTATAGTACACCACGTGCAGGTCCCTATCCCTCTATTGTTCACCGTGCTTAGAACCCTATCCCACTATACTACACCTCGCTGCAGGTCCCTATCCCTCTATATTACATGAAGGTCCCTATCCCTCTATATTACATGGTGTTACCCTCCGAGGGGTGACACCAAAGTGCCAGCTCCTGCTCATTGGCAGGAGCCGGGTGCTGCACTCAGGCCCGGTGCCACCTGCTCAGCAAAGGGATGCAGTGCAGGGAGGCACCAGGCTGGAGAGTAGCTCTCCCTGCTCTGCATTCCTGCTGCTGCCAGCTGCTGCGCCTGTCACACTGTGACAGGCAGTGGCGCTGGCAGCTTTATTTGTCCACTCCCCCTCCCTGGCTCTGTGACAGCACGCAATGTGCACTGTGTACAGGAAGACCCGAAAAGGGAGCGGAGATACACGGAACAGAGGGGCGGAGCTACATGGGACAAGGCTGATCATGATGAGGAGGGACAGGAGGTTGGCTGGCCGGAGCTATCCAGACTTCCTTTGGTAAGAATATGTAAAGAGAGTGAGTGAGCTTGGCAAAGTGTGTGTATGTATGTATGTATGTATGTAAGTATGTATGTATGTATGTATGTATGTGTGTGTATCTGTATATGTATGTATGTGTGTATCTGTATGTGTGTGTATATGTATGTATGTATGTATGTATGTATGTGTGTATCTGTGTGTATGTATCTATGTGTGTGTGTATCTACGTATGTAAGTGTGTGTGTGTGTGTATGCATGTTTGTATGTATGTGTGTGTATCTGTATATGTGTGTTTGTGAGTTGTAACACTGTAAGGGTACAAGGTGCCGTTTCCTGTGGTAAGTGGCAGCACGCAGCAGCTGAGGAATCACACAAGTCCAGTTTCTGGTGCAACTGGCCACAGCCAGTTTTATTATACAGAAAATAAAACAAACGCCAAAAAAAAAATACCTTGCCTGTCCGGCACTAACTAAACACAAGATGTTCCTAACTATCACTAAACAAAAACACAGAGTTCTCCAGTAAACACTGTATAGCTCACTTGTATCAGGAAGCGTGTTTCTCTCACAGAGATCCTGCAGTCTACCCAGGCAGTCTGCACACATTAATCAGGCTAGAAGCCCTATAAGGCTCTTGCACAGCTGAAAGCCCTGATTAGCCCTCTGTGAGGCCAAAGATCTGAACTGGGCCCAATGTCTGGAACTCGCCATATCTCTCTCTCAGGGCCCTTATCCAGCTTTTACAGCAAACTGAAAAGGTTCTTACAAAACAAAAGCATTTTCCTAGAAGTTTTCATTTTCTAAAACATGTAAGACAAGAACCTGGGACAAACATACCTACCCTCAAACACTATCCCAGTGTTCTTGTCACATATCCCCCTCCCCTGTTTCGACCTAGGGGCCGGAACACTTCTAGCCCCCAAACAGAAGATGCGGGACAATGCATCTGCGTTGGCCAATTGTGTACCCGGTCTATGTTCGACAGTAAACTTAAAATCCTGCAATGCTAGAAACCATCTAGTTACACGAGTATTCTTGCCTCTATTTACATACATCCATTTTAAAGGGGCATGATCTGTCACTAGTCTGAATTGTCTACCCAAGAGGTAATATCTCAAGGTATCTAGTGCCCACTTAATGGCCAAAGCCTCCTTTTCCACAATGGCATACCTTTTTTCATGCTCATTGAGTTTCCTACTCAAATAAATGATAGGGTGTTCGTCCCCATCTCTGGTTTGGGACTGCACAGCGCCGATCCCTACCTCTGAGGCATCTGTCTGTACCACAAATTCTTTTGAAAAATCTGGTGTTATCAATACAGGTTGTGAACACAAAGCCACTTTTAACGCTTGGAACGCTTTTTCTGCATCAGGGTTCCATTTCACCATATTTGACTGCTTCCCTTTGGTAAGGTCTGACAACGGCACTGCTGTGGTCGCAAAATTGGAAATAAACCGTCTATAGTACCCAGTTATTCCCAAAAAAGCCCTTACCTGTTTTTTATTCACTGGACGAGGCCAGTTTTGAATAGCATTAATTTTATTCAATTGGGGCCTAATCAGACCTCTGCCTATGGTGAAGCCCAAGTATTTGACCTCCTCCATTGCGAGGCAGTACTTCTTTGGGTTAGCAGTTAACCCTGCCTCTCTAATTGAGTCCAGTACTGCTTGTACTTTAACCAAATGGGACCCCCAGTCTGTACTGTGAATTACCACATCATCCAAATAGGCAGCTGCATATTTTCTCTGGGGCCTCAAAATTTTATCCATCGCCCGTTGAAAGGTTGCTGGAGCCCCATGCAACCCAAAGGGTAACATCTTATACTGGTACAGCCCCTCCGGAACCAAAAAGGCTGTTTTTTCTTTTGCGCTATCAGATAAAGGTATTTGCCAGTAACCTTTGGTCAGGTCCAAAGTGGTGAGAAACCTGACTGTTCCCAGCCTTTCTATAAGCTCATCCACACGGGGCATGGGGTATGCGTCAAACTTGGACACCTCATTTAACTTACGAAAGTCATTACAGAAGCGTATGCTACCGTCGGGCTTCGGGATAAGAACTATGGGACTGGACCACTCACTGTTAGATTCCTCTATGACTCCAAGTACTAACATGGTTTTAACTTCTTTAGAAACAGCTTTTCGCTGAGCTTTAGGAATCCTATATGGCTTTAAATGGACCCTGACCCCTGGTTCTGTGACAATGTCATGTTTTATTATGGTCGTTCGGCCAGGCAGCTCTGAAAATATCTCCCTATTTTGGATGAGAAATTCTTTAACCTGATTGTTCTGATCAGCTGATAATGTCTCTGACACCTTTACTGCGGGAAGCAACCGAGGTGAAGACACCAAAGGGCAAGGCTCCGCTGACAGAGACAACCTATCTTTCCAGGGTTTGATTAAGTTAACATGGTAGATTTGTTCGGGTTTTCTCTTTCCCGGCTGGTATACTTTGTAATTAACCTCATTCACTTTTTCCCTAATCTCAAATGGACCCTGCCATTTAGCTAGGAATTTGCTTTCCACAGTGGGTACCATAACAAAAACTCTATCTCCAGGAGCAAATTCCCGTATCTTGGCACTTCTGTTATATACCCTCTGTTGAGCACTTTGGGCCTGTTCCATGTGCTCTCTGACAATAGGTACCACGGCTGCAATCCTATCCTGCATTTGTATTACATGTTCAATAACGCTTCTATAAGGAGTGGGCTGTCCTTCCCACATCTCTTTGGCAATGTCCAACAGCCCTCTGGGGTGTCTACCATACAACAAATCAAATGGAGAAAACCCCGTAGAGGACTGAGGAACTTCTCTGATGGCCATTAACAAGTAGGGCAACAAACAATCCCAGTTTTTCCCATCTCTATCAACAACCTTTTTTAACATACTTTTTAATGTTTTATTAAACCTTTCCACCAACCCGTCAGTTTGGGGATGGTAGATGGACGTCCTGAGGTGAGTGACCTTAAATAATTTGCACAATTCTTTCATGATCCTTGACATAAATGGAGTACCTTGGTCAGTCAAAATTTCTTTTGGTATTCCCACTCTACTAAAAACCTGCACTAGCTCCCTAGCTATCGCCTTGGTTGTGATAGTGCGTAAAGGGACAGCCTCAGGATATCGAGTGGCATAGTCCATAATTACCAGGATATACTGATGGCCCCGAGCAGACTTTAACAAGGGCCCCACAAGATCCATGGCTATTCTGTCAAACCGGACCTCTATAATAGGCATGGGAACTAGTGGGATCCTGAAATGTGGTCTAGGGGCATGATACTGGCATTCAGGACAGGAAGAACAATATTCAGACACTTCTTTATAAACCCCTGGCCAAAATAACCTTTGTAAAACTCTTTCAGTGTTTTTTTCTGCCCCTAAATGTCCTTCTGTAACGTGACTATGAGCTAAATCTAGTACCGTTCTCTGATACGGCTGGGGAACTACCAGCTGTTCCACCACATCCTCACCCCTTTTGACAATGTGGTACAAGAGCTCATTACAGATGGCCATGTGGGGATACGTAACCCTGTCACCTGGTACCACAGGTTCCCCATTAACAACCTTAACATTCTCTCTAGCCTTTATTAAGGTTGGATCCTTTAACTGTTCAGACGCGAACAGATCCTTCTTTACCTCCAGGTCAGGCACGCTTTCAGTTCTAACTACTATGTCTCTGTTCCCAGCAAGAGGGTACTCACTGGACTCCCCATCTGTCACTTCCCCAGCCAAACTAGCAAAAGGCAAAGGGTCAGAAAGTTCCGAAGACACACATACATCCATAAAATCACCGGTATTATCAACTGGCTCTTTACTTCTCACATCTGTTGATAACCGTGATTCCCACAGTTTCCAAAAATGAGGAAAATCCCTCCCTATTATGGCCTCATGCACCAAGGTGGGGACCAGTCCTACTTTAACAATTGCTGACCCACAACAAGTTTCTATATTCACTTCAGCAGTGACATAATGTTGGGTATCCCCATGTATGCAAGTTACCCCAATAGGTATTTGCTGGACCTTTAAGGGGTTCACTAACCCAGCTTTCACGAGGGTAACTAAACTTCCTGAATCTAGCAAGGCCTCTACCTGGTTACCCTCTAAGAACACATCACACATTTGTTTTTCCAGCTCAGGTGAAGGTACCACAGTACAGGCTAACCTAGCAAAGAAAGACATTCTGCGACATTCAAAGGCAGCATCACATTGCATGGGTTCTTGCGTGACTGGGCAATTGGCAATAACATGACCTGGCATACCACACCTAAAACATTTAACCACATGATTATCAACCCATTTGGGCAGCATAGACCGTTTTAGCCCCATTGGCCTGTCTCCAGGGCCAGTGTTTACAGTCTCTCCAGCCTTGCGTTCTCTTAACCGCCCAGCAACGTTTTCCCACGGAACAGTCTTACCAGTCTTTACTGAAGGGCGCTGTCGAGGATCTATGGGTTGCTGGGTGGTCATCAGTAGTTCCTCTGCCGCCAAATACCTCTCTACCATGTCCACTAATTGGTCAGCAGTATCTGGGTTTCCATGGCTCACCCACTTGCGCAGGACGACGGGCAAAGATCTCAAATAGCGGTCCATGACAACTCTTTCAACCATCTGGGGACCAGTTAATGTCTCTGGCTGTAACCATTTTTTTGTTAGCTGAATAAGGTCATGCATCTGGGAGTGAGGAGGCTTCTCCATGGCGTACACCCAACGGTGCACCCATTGTGCTTGTACTGACAGCGTGACTCCCAGGCGGGTCAGGATCTCAGTCTTTAGTTTATCATAGTCCCGAGCCTCAGCAGGGCTTAAATGAAAGTACGCTTTTTGGGGCTCACCTGACAGAAAAGGTGCCAGCAGACTGTCCCACTGTGCTTTTGGCCAGTTCTCACGCTCGGCAGTCCTATTAAACGTGGTCAGGTAGGCCTCCACATCATCAGCCTCTGTCATTTTCTGCAGGAAGTGACTGGCCCGTACAGAACTAGAGCTGGTCGGAGCACTGATGGCCATATCTCCAATCCGGGCCGCAAGGCTCTGCACCACTTCTGTTAAGGCCTCTCTATCCTGACGCTGTTGCCTGTAAAGTTCGTCAATAGCCACCTGCTGCTGTCTCCTATTTTCCTCCATTGCCACCTGCTGTTGTCTGTTGGCCTCCTGTTGAGCCGCTGTAGCTTGCAGCAAGGCTTTGAGCAGTTCCTCCATGTCAACAGACTTTTCAGGCGGCTTTGTAGCTACTTTCACTTATGCGCAGAACGGCATTCTCGCATTCTCCACCAAGTTGTAACACTGTAAGGGTACAAGGTGCCGTTTCCTGGGGTAAGTGGCAGCACGCAGCAGCTGAGGAATCACACAAGTCCAGTTTCTGGTGCAACTGGCCCCAGCCAGTTTTATTATACAGAAAATAAAACAAACACCAAAAGAAAATACCTTGCCTGCCGGCACGAACTAAACACAAGATGTTCCTAACTATCACTAAACAAAAACACAGAGTTCTCCAGTAAACACTGTGTAGCTCACTTGTATCAATAAGCGTGTTTCTCATACAGAGATCCTGCAGTCTTCCCAGGCAGTCTGCACACATTAATCAGGCTAGAAGCCCTATAAGGCTCTTGCACAGCTGAAAGCCCTGATTAGCCCTCTGTGAGGCCAAAGATCCGAACTGGGCCCAATGTCTGGAACTCGCCCTATCTCTCTCAGGGCCCTTATCCAGCTTTTCCAGCAAACTGAAAAGGTTCTAACAAAACAAAAGCATTTTCCTAAAAGTTTTCATTTTCTAAAACATGTAAGACAAGAACATAGGACAAACATACCTGCCCTCAAACACTATCCCAGTGTTCTTGTCACAGTATGTATGTATGTATGTGTATCTGTATATGTGTGTGTGTGTGTGTGTGTGTGTGTGTGTGTGTGTGTATGTATGTGTGTGTATATGTGTGTATCCATGTGTGTGTGTATCTGTATGTATGTGGGTATATGTGTGTATGTATGTGTGTGTATCTGTATGTGTGTGTATCTATGTGTGTGTATCTGTGTATATGTGTGACTGTGTGGGCATAATGTGTGTAAGCGGCACTACCACAGGTAGAATATTGTGTAAGCGGCACTACTAAGGGGGGATTTTGTGTAAGTGGCTCTACTACAGGGGGGATTTTGTCTAATCGGCACTACTACAGGGGAGGATTTTGTGTAAGCAGCACTACTACAGGGGGCATTTTGTGTAAGTGGCACTACCACAGGGCAGATTTTGTGTAATCGGCACTACTAAGGGTGGATTTTGTGTAATCAGCACTACTACAGGGGGGATTTTGTGTAAGGGGCACTCCTAAGGAGTCATTTTGTGTAAGCAGCACTATCACAGGGGGAATTTTGTGTAATCGGCACTACTACAGAGGGCATTATGAGTATAAGCAGCACTACTACAGGGGGCATTATGTGTATGAGAAGCACTACTACGTGCAGTGTTATGTGAATAAGATTGTGCTGCTGTGGCATAATTTGGAATGGGTGTACTATTGTGTGGCCATGCCCCTTCCTTGTAAGACCACACCCTTTGTAAGGTATAAGAGGGAGCAAATTTATAGTTTGCAGGGGGGCGCCGAACACCCTAGTACCGGCCCTGGCTGCACTATATCATAACATGCTGCAACCTGGCTTCTGTCACAGTGTTGAAGCCAGCACTGCAGATGCACCAGTCTCCGGGGCAAGACCACATCCCCCAGACCCACGATGTGCTGAAAATGGGGGTCGGGGAGCTTAGCCACGTCCCCTGCCGCAAAGCCACGCATCTTTTTTGCCTTCAACCGCAGCGGGTGTTCTTCAAGTAAGTGACGCCTCTGCTCTTTATTACACTACATGAAGGTCCCTAGCCCTCTATATTACACTACACACACAGGTTCCTATCCCTCTATATTGCATTACACACAGAGGTCCTTATCCCTCTATATTACACCGAACGCAGGTGCCTATCAGAGCTGTAACTACCTGTGTGCTGAGTGTGCGCTGCCCACAGTGCACAGGCACTGTTGGTGCAATCAGCACACTCTCTCTCTCCCCCGCTGCCGCCTCCCGCATCAAGCGCAAAACGGTCATCGCGGCCGGCACCCGTGATTGCTTTGATCTGTCTGCCGCCTCCACCCACCCTCTCGCCCGCAGCTGGCCTTTCCCAATTCAGTTTTATCATGCAGAGCTCCAGAGCTCTGCCTTGCACTCGTTGGCGGTGCCACCGGCGCACACGTAACTAACTCCTAACCCTCACATACAAGGCCATCTCTAATTCCACTGCTCCCTACACCTCCAACCTCCTCTCCCTTCATACTCCCTCCCGCCCCTTACGGTCAACCAATGACCATCGCCTCTCCACCGCCCTGGTCACAGCTTCCCATGCTTGTGTTCAAGACTATGCCCGTGCTGCACCCCTTCAGTAGAATGCACTCCCCCGCTCCATTAGACTCTCCCCGACCTTGCAAATCTTCAAACGGGCACTAAAAACCCACCTATTTATCAAAGCATACCTTCCCAATGCATAACCCAGTCCTGAAGCCGTGCCTCCACTCCCCTGCCTCATGCACATGTCAGCTTTGCTTGCATACTGCCATCAGGCTAACTCCCGCTTGCCTGCACCTCTTGTCATCTGTCTGTCGCCCCTCCCCACTAGATTGTTAGCTCTTCAGAGCAGAGCCCTCTTTCCTCTTGTTATCTAAGCCCTTGTCTCAACACATTTCACTCGCAGCTCTCCCCTACTCAAAGACCATCTTTACCCTGCTAGTAAAGGCTCATCTCCATCTATGGCCACCAGCCTCTAGTAGTACGATGATCACTCCCTCAATACTTACATCTTAGCTGTTTTATGTCTTGAGAATGTGTGGCGCTCTATGTTACCTGTACTCTATTTCTGTTGTTTGTTTATTGTAATGCTATGTTTTGTCTCCCTGTACTGTCCTTTGTACGGCGCTGCGAAACACTTGTGGTGCCTTATAAATAAAATTTAATAATAATAATAACTAGGAGCCGGAGACGGAGTCCAGCCAGCGCAGGAGTGCACAGAGGCAGTGTGGGGTGAGTCACAGAGGTGGGGAGACACTTGGCTCAGCGGCTCCACACTGGTGTCCCTCACTGTTCCCTATACGCTCCCTACACCCACTCTCTCTGCTTCCCTCACTCACCCTCACTGATCCCTACATCCACCCTCACTGCTCCTCTCACTCACCCTCTCTGCTCCCTACACTCACCCTCACTGATCCCTACACCCACTCTCTCTGCTCCCCTCACTCACCCTCACTGCTCCCTACACTCACCCTCGCTGCTCCCTACACCCACTCTTTGCTCCCTTCACTCACCCACCCTCACTGCTCCCTACACTTACCCTCACTGTTCCCTACACCCACTCTCTCTGCTCCCCTCACTCACCCTCACTGCTCCCTACACTCACCCTCGCTGCTCCCTACACCCACTCTCTCTGCTCCCCTCACTCACCCACTCTCACTGCTCCCTACACTCACCCTCACTGATCCCTACACCCACTCTCTCTGCTCCCCTCACTCACCCACCCTATTTGATCCCTACACCCACTCTCTATGCTTCTCTCACTCACTGCTCCCTACACCCACTCTCTGGTCCTCTCACTCACCCATTCTCACTGCTCCCTACACTCACCCTCACTGCTTCTTACACCCACTCTCTCTGCTTCCCTCACTGCTCCCTACACCCTTCTTCACTGCTCCCTACACTCACCCACCATAACTGCTCCCTACACTCACACTCACTGCTTGATAACCTCTCCCTCACTGCTCCCTACACCCTTCCTCACTGTTCCCTACACTCAACCTTACTCACTGCTCTCTACAACGACAAGTGCCATAACTAGGTGTGTGCATTTGCCCTGTGGGCGCACCATCTACAGACACCACAACTGGCCGCCTATTCCCTCATGTGGTCCGCTTACGGCCGTTCCTCCCGCTCCACTGTGCGCTCTGTCTGCAGCAGAGCATCCAACGTCTAGCGCCCTCAGCCCCAAGCTCTCACTCTCAGGGCGGGAGCAGCAGCAGCCTCCACCCAATCAGATTGCAGCATCGGCGAGAGCGATGGCTGGCTGCAGCACTACCATGCTCTCCCTTTCTCCCTTTGCATGACGGACATCGGGGGGGGCAGCTGCTACTCCTGCCGGCACTGATGCCTCAGGATTCCTCTCTCCAGTATGCTCCACCCCTTCCGTATCCTGCCGTTTCTGAGGAGGGACTGGACTACAGGAGCCATTCCTTGGCAGAAGAAATGTAAGTAGCAGCATAGCTGCCAACCACATTTTACAGCATGACCCAAATGCCCACTGTACAGCCGCAGATAGAAGTCATGAATTTCTTTGAGCATTTGTTGAACATCAAACTCAGTGTGACACCATGCATCTGACTGTTCTCTACTATGGTATAAAATGTATAAAGTGTACTTCTGTGTGGTGTGGGCTATACCTGGCGTAATGTGTAAAAGGGACTCTACCTGGTGTAATGTGTGTAATTGGTGCTACTGTGCAGCTTAATTTGAATAATGGCGACTACTGTGCAGCGTCATATGAACTGGTATTATTTTGTGGCCACGCCCCTTCCCCATGAAGCTACGCCCCTATATGTTTGGCCCAGTTTTGAATATGGGGGGAGGGCGCCGATGCTGCTTCTTGCACACAGCGCTAAAATGCCTAGTTACGGCACTGGTGCCTATACCCCTTTCTTTACTCTGTACGCTCTTTGAAGCCTCACCTTTCCCTTTAGTCTTTATTCTCATTTATTTATTCTCCCTTTCTTTTCTATATCATATCTCACTCACTTGTTTTCCTTTCTCATTTCTCACATAACATACTGTCCTTTCTAACCTCTCACACTGTCACCTACTTTTCTTGTCTGTCGCAGGTGCCCTTTTCTCTTATCTTTCACTCCACTATAATTCCTAACTCACATTCCACTTGTTACTCTCCCTTATCCTTATACCTTGCTGTACTGCAGCTCAGGGTTGGACTGGCCCGCAGGGGTACAGGGGAAACCACCGGTGGGCCCCACTGCCTGGAGTCCCTCCTCCTCTAGGGATTAGGTTCCAGACTGTGCACTTGAATTGTACATTATACATATTATCTACAGTGCATTGCAGTTATTAATCTGGTACATTATCATGCATGCACTAGCAATATTTAAAATATATATTTATCATGGGGCCCATACCATAGTTAGTCCAGCCTCTGTGGCAGCTGGCCACATTCCTAAGTATGGGCCTCTACCACTGCATTCCCTCGGTGGGCCCTCCATGCCCCAGTCCGACACTGCTGCAGCTTACTGTACTCACTTGCAATGTTTTAGTATACACTGTACTAGACTTTTCTGTCTCACCTCTCAAAAACTATACTATACTATAAAAATATACAGAGCAGCTGATTGGCTGCCATGGGCAACTTCTCCAGTGGCTCACTGCAACACTCTTTTCGCTGCTTAGTACATCTCCGCCTATGTCATCAAAGCAGGCAGAGGTAGTAGTGTATCTGCAATGGGTGTGTGGTGCACACAGACCCTTGAGTCCGCAGGTAAGGGGCATGGCCTCATGGCCCGAACCCCATTTTCGTCACTCCGGGGGTCAGGGCAGTAGATGGCCCAGGTACTTTCAGGGGTTGTGGCCTAAACACGGGTGGCATGCCCCTGCACAATTAGAATTTACAGAAAAAGTATTTTAAGCACTTCACTGGCAAAACTGCAGCCTGGCACACAGCAGCCCGGCACACTGCAGCCCAGCACACAGCAGTCTGTACTGGGCGAAGGAGAAGAGCTGACCCCCCCCCCCCCCCCTCGGGCCCCTCCGTCTGGCCTGGGCCTGAGTAAATAGTACCTGCCCCCACCTCCCATCTCGGGTCCCGATGATGTTTGGATGCCCCCCTGCAGTGTTGGCTCCTACACTGTGATCAGAGCTGATTGCTGCACCCAATGTTACAGTGCAGAACCCGGCTCCTGTCACTGAAGAGGAACATTTTGACATACCTCCCAACTGTCCCGATTTCAGCGGGACAGTCCCACTATTCAGACACTGTCCCACTGTCCCTCCTGCGGGTCGCAGTGTCTCGCGAGCGGGGGCGTCAGTTGGGAGATCCTGTGATCACCGCTGCTCTGCAAAGCAAAGCAGCCGGTGATCACTGAATTAGATGCTGTGCGCACGTGCACGGCATCTAAACAGTGCAGGGAGTGAGGCGAGGGCTGCCCAGCTGCTCAGGAGTGCTGGGCATGCCCCCAAAATGACGGAAAAAAGGGGTTGCCTGACGAGGCCACGCCCCTTCTGACAAAGCCCCGTACCTTCTGACAAAACCCCGCCCCATTTCCGGAAACACGCCGCCCCTCCGGCGCGGCGGTTCCTGCCGCAGATCATCACAAAGTTGTGAGGTATGTTTTGACGTCAGGTCTCAACAGGTGGCGCCTGGGAGTGGCCTACACTCCTGTAGTGACGCCTAAGTCATAACTTGCAGTGAACTTACAGGTGATTATCCTCCTCATCATCATAAAGGTTGTGGAAGTCTCCTCTCTTTATTTTCTACCTACCAGCCTTTCTGTGTGGACGCTGCATATGGGACGGGCTGGTGTCTCCTATATCACTCGCAGCCATCTCTTTCACTGGAGTGACAGCTTTTAGTTCTTTGGGATACCCACTATCTGGCAAATCCAACCACATTAGTATCCTGATATTTTTAATGACATTGCCAAACTGCTTTGCTGTATAGTTCCGACCTCCCCTTTGTATGCCCATACACAGGCTCCTTCTGCTTCTGCTTAACCATTCTCTCTAAGGGGCCCATTTATCAGCCAATATTTGTGGCTATTTCCCGAAAACACCTGTTCAGGGGTTAGCTGCACATACAGTATTAAGTATCCCCTAATGCAGTGGTTCCCAGACTTTTTTAATCATGGCTCCCTAGAATATCAGATTTTTTTTCATGGCACCCCTAGGCCAAATGTTTATTATTGGGAAATTTAGAAAAAAAATTACAATGAAGAAAATTATATTATATGTCATCCTTAGGTTCAGTTGTGTGATGAGGAACAAGATTTGCTTCTGTTTGTCCACATATTTTATGATTTGCAACCACCAGCCCTAGTTTTGCCTATTACATTGACAATAAATAGTTTGAATTGGTCCTGTACCACCAGCCTGAGGAACCCCTGCAAAATGCCCACATCACCCCAGGGTGCCTAGGCACAGACCTGATCGCAGCAGCAAATTTGTTAGCTAATGGGCAAAACCATGTGCACTGCAGGTGGGGCAGATATAACATTTGCAGAGAGAGTTAGATTTGGGTGGGTTATATATTGTGTCTGTGCAGGGTAAATACTGGCTGCTTTATTTGTACACTGCAATTTAGATTTCAGTTTGAACACACCCCACACAAATCTAACTCTCCCTGCACATGTTATATCTGCCCCCTCTGCAGTGCACATGGGGGGTCTTTCCGAGTTGATCGCTCGCTAGCTAGTTTTAGCAGCCGTGCAAATGCTATGCTGCCACCCACTGGGAGTGTATTTTAGCTTAGCAGAAGTGTGAAAGGTTGTATCGCAGAGTGCCTGCAAAAAAATGTTGTGTAGTTTCAGAGTAGCTCAAAACCTATTCAGCGCTTGCGATCACTTCAGACTATTCAGTTCCAGATTTGATGTCACAAACCCACCTAGCATTCGCCCAGCCACGCCTGTGTTTTCCTGCACGCCTGCGTTTTTCCGCACACTCCCTGAAAACAGTTGCCACCCAGAAATGCCCACTTCATGTCAATCACTCTGCGGCAAGCTAGATCCTGTGCAAAACGACATCGTTTGTTGTGCCCGTATGTCACGCGTGCGCATTGCACCGCGTACGCAGAACTGCCAATTTTTTGCCTGATCGCTGCAAACAAATTCAGCTAGCGATCAACTCGGAATGACCCCCATGGTTTTGCCCATTAGCTAATAAATTTGCTGCTGCAATCAGGTCTGAATTAGACCCACAGTTTGAGAACCACTAATATATAAAGGAGGGATCATAATAGATATCTCCGATTTATCAACAAGATAAAAACTTAGGCACTTTATATGGGTAGTTTATCTATCAGCTGCTGCTAAAAAGAAGGGGTAGTCACTTCCCAGTGAATTAGAAGAGTAAACCTGTATATTTATTATTTATTTTATTAACAGTTTCTTATATAGCGCAGCAAATTCCGTTGCGCTTTACAATTTGAAATAACAATAACAAAATGGGTGATAACAAACAGTCATAGAGGTAGGAAGGCCCTGCTCGCAAGCTTACAATCTATAGGTATATAGACAAATAGCAGCGCTTTAGTCTAATTGAGATGTAATTCTTGTGAAAAAGACTGTCTGATTTAAAATCATTCATAAATTTAATCTAATAAACATGATTATAACAATGAGATAAAAAAAAATCACAGAAAATTAATTCAGAAACCCACAAATTCTGGCATAGATTAGCAGTGCTTGTTCCTATGTATATCGGACTAATTATTTGAACCATGTGTTTAGAAGGTCTTTGATTTAAAAAACAGTTTTAGTTTTAAAATGGGTACCGCAATAGTGACCACTGGAGGGCTGGTTTGGAGCTGTATCCAGAAGTCTCACGATAAACAGTCCACACTAGGCTGCAGAGTTCCAAAATGCTTCAACCTTACATGGTGACAAAGGTGAAAAAGTCCTTAGGTGGTTTCCTTGATTTAGTCCAATAATGGTCCAAGCAGTAGAGATATTCGTTCTTACCAGTGGATAATGGTAAATGTGGGTAAAGTCACTTGACGCGTTTCGCTGCATCTTCCTGGCAACTTTATCACCTTTGTGGGGCTTAATATGGTGGAATGTTTTTTTTTCCCTGTGATGGCCGAGGTCTGTTGGTGCAGGGTCAAAAACTTGGGTGTAAGATAGTCTTTTCCTACGAGGCCATGTCCATTTTGTGAGGACACACCCATTTTTGGAGGCCATGCAGCCCCCCCATTGGGAGTGCACGCTAAATAGTTTTTTGTGTCAATGGGGGGCCATTTTTGAATGCCTATGGGGGGAGCCTGTTTGAATATTTATGGGGGGGGCACATTTTTGAATGTCTATGGGCGAGCGCATTTTTTTAATGCAAGCACTGGGAGTGAAATTGTCTAGAAACAGCCCTGATTGTATGTGATACATCTCGCCACTTAGTGCATGCATAGTGCCATTTATTAATTCTCTATGAGTTCATAATTCAGAATATTTAAGGAAAGGACAACTCTTCCAATAAGAGTATTCCTTTGCATTGTGAGGACCTAGTAGTCTTATTGTGCATGTATGGCCATCAGCTGGTGTGGAGAGGGATCTTTTAGCGCAAAGTGAAACGTAAACCTTTTGTTAGTGTGTCAATATTTGTTGATAGAGTTTGGTGACTCCGTTTGTTTACTTCCCTGCAGCTCACCATTAGCAGCGCCGATTTGTGTTGTCATTTTGTTTTTTCTGGCAGATTTATTAAGCCCAGTGAAGTGATAAAGTGGAAGGTGATAACGCACCAGCCAGTCAGCTTCTAACTGTCATTTTTCAAACCCAGCCTATAACATGGAAGTTAGGAGCTGATTGGCTAGTGCTTTATCACATTCCTCTTTATCACTTCACCAGGCTTACAAAATCTGCCCCTCAGTCTGTGGCATGGCAGTTAGGAAGCTGGTTGGCTGGTACTTTATCACTCTATCCATCTCCACTTTATCTTTTGTTAAGGCTTAATACATATGGGCCTTAGAGCAGAAAAGGGCCACTCAGAAGATGCCTCTAATGAGAGCAGAGCAGTGCCTTCTAGAGAGTATGGGGCAATCAGGTATCCCCTCCCCTCCAGAACCCTATAATCACAATTCTATAAAACAGATAATAATAAATACTATTACTTACAATATTAAGAAAATAGCAGATACCCCATATTTGCCTTTAAGTACAAAACAGTAAACTTTGTGGGACACCGACCAACAACTTTTTGGTTATATCATTCTCAACAATCACATATTTACATGAATCTTTTTATTGATGTTTTTATTCCATTCACTGGAAATGCCTCTTCTGTAACTGATAAATATACTTAATATATCTATTTAATTCATACATAATTTAATGTTGAATATCCATCACCTAATAATAAATAATGTGAAACCAGTTACAATATATATTTACTTGAATTTACTTGTTATTGCTAGAAATGTCTTTTTTTTTGTTTCCATAACGACTGTGCAGATTATAAAAGCAATTATACTAAAAATTAAGTAGGTCGAGTAACGGGAATGACAAATGCACATTTACATTGATGGAAATGTTTTACTGCACAGTAGGAAGCATATTTGAACTTATTTGCAGGATAAAGCTGATACCACCAGTTACAATCGAGAATGCAATATTGGGTACGCTACAATGCTTGCTTAGGCTAATGGAGGTCCTGTCATTCAACTGACTCTGCACTGGGAAACAAGATAAACAGTTCTAGGCGACCCTTTTGCAGGCATGTCCCCTCTTCAGAAGATCATAAAGAGCAAGAATACACTTGTCTTATATCAATTGGAAAAAATCTTTTGAAAAGTTCACTACAGCACAGAAGCTACAGCCAGGACCTGATTGAAAAACAAGTTCTCTGGTCAAACGACTCAGAATTCTACAACCATCCTAAACTCAGCGGGTGAGATCTAGGAACAATTATTTAAAAAAGACATTTTCCTTCCTCGCTTTAACAGGATTTAGTACAAAAAGTCCTCTTTGCTGGGAAATCCACGTGTCCTGAGACTGATTTTGTGTCTATTCCTCTCAACATTAAGATGAAACTATTTTTTCGCTTTCCTTTTTACTTCTTAATCCTGTTATCTTCACGGATATAAATATCATTGCTTCCATGCCTTGTCATTTAGTGATGGTTATCTGGAAGAATAAGATATCAACAAGAACATCTCAACAAACCAGCAACAAATAGGAACATCATTCTAAGGCAACACTACCAAATGGAGTACCAGGGAGGTCTGATCGATTCCACTGTGTTTAGTGGTGATGTAAATGGGATGGAATTTCCGTGCAAAGAAAATCACCATTCTTACAACACAATGATAACCTCATCTCCAAGCCTGAACCTCTGCGACCGATTCTTTGATTTTACATCATTAGAAGAAGGTGGAATTTCTTTTACTGAGACATCTTCTTTAAACAGATTTGAGGATGAGGAGACAGACTACGATGAAGATCTTGAATTATGTTCTCCACTTGGTCGGCCCAAGCGAAAGCGAGTGATTTCCTACTCCCAACGCCAAGCGGCCAACATCAGAGAGAGAAAGAGAATGTTCAACCTTAATGAAGCATTTGATTTGCTCCGAAAGAAGGTGCCAACGTTTGCCTATGAAAAAAGGCTTTCCAGGATTGAAACTCTTCGTCTTGCCATTGTTTATATATCTTTCATGACTGAATTGCTCAGCAGCCCTGGAAAGAAAAAATAGTACTTTATCTTTTAATTAGTCATCCTTTGCCCATTTGCGTTTCCCTGCTTGAACCTTGAGGATTTAAATACAGTAGTGTCTGTGGTGTTCCTTTTCTATGTGCCTTAACAGCCTTGGCCAGAATATGAAAACTCAACCATATGGATTAGATTTAGCACATACTGTAGAGGGAGAAGTTAAATGACTGTGCAAACCTGTTTTACAAGTCTGAAAGAAATTACTAAAAAAAAAATATTGGCAGATCAGCATTGTGGGTGAAATGTTGTTGTTTATATTTAAATGTAATTATATTGATAAATATATATTATACCTATGCTATAGTATACTGTTTGGAGCAAATACTGTATTATAGGCCAATATGAAAACTGGGTGTAGTGTAAAATCTAATTTAATTGGTGAAATACATTTAATTTACAAGTCAACTTAAAAACGAGCTGTCGCAAGTGGTATTTGAATGTTGGTTAGAAAGTCTAAAACATAACTATTACTGAGATCTAAATACAGGTGCAGCAATAAAGGAACTATGTGTACAGTATATAAGCATATGAATAACAAGCATCTTTATAATGGATTATATTTCATGAGGAAGTTACATTACATCTTTGGTTCCAGGTTTTTATACAAACTGTATGTTTAAACAGAATATACTGTATATGAAAGTTGGATAAATATTTATGCTCATCAAAATTCATAGGAAAACAATAAGTGGCACCCATGGTCCTAGGGGTAAATTTACTAAAGCTTCTAAAACAGAGAATTGCCTATAGCAACCAATCAGATATTGTCTATCATTTTGTAAACGGCATAGAGAAATGTTAGACAGCATCTTATTGGTTGCTAGGGGCAACATCAGCAATTCTCTGTTTTAGAAGCTTAAATGTATCCCTTAGTTACACTACGCTTTGATATAGTATTTGTGATAAATAAGACCGCGAATGTCATTTTATTTCTCCTATGTCGTAGAATGTGTATGCTTGGAATGAATAAATACACACACACACACACACATATACACAAACAAACACACACACACACACACACACACACACGTAAATGCATTTATATATATATTGTATAATTTTTTTTTAGTTGAGCTATATATTGCTGATGGAATAGAACAATAATATGTGTTGTGAGTGTTTTTCTATTTAGTTGGTTGGTACTAAGGTGCAGGAAAACATTAGTTTTATAAGACAGAGCCACTATTATGTGTGAGTTACAAGGGAAAACTAAAGTCCTAAAATGAATTTGTCACTTGCCTTGAATCATGTTTTTTTTGTAAAGGTAGAAAGATCTATAAAATCAACTAAAGTGTGAGGTATTTCTGCATTATTGGCTGTGACATGCCTAAAATTAAAAAGCTGTAGAGGAATGTTTGACCAAGAGGCCACTTATGCGCCTCACTGTTGGTGCATAGCTGCTGGAAGCCCAGAGAAACCCTGTCGTTTCCTCCTTTGTGTCAGCCACTTTTAGCGAACTAATTGGCTTTTGATAGCAGTTGATGCTGCACTTACACCTGCAGGTGGGAGGGATTTAACTTCACAGGCTAAGTCAAACACAAGAAAACTTTAATTATTTTGGCATTATCTGATAATGCCTCAGAGGTCACTGTAACAAAATGTCTGCAGACAGCACAGAATACAGGTTAAATGGAAAAGAATATACAAAAATAAATAAAATAAAAAATCACAAGCAGTATCTTTGTGATAAAAAAAAGTTTTTATTTTACTATGTGAAAGGATAAGATCCAGATATGTTGTGCTGTGATGCTTCTTTCTTTTGTTTTAGAGTCAGATGGACAAATAGAACATTGAATCAATAGTTACAATTTATTTCAAGTATTTAATGCTGCCCTGTAATTAATAAAGAAAAAGTAAATTTACATGGACAATATATTTTAAAGAATTAAACTGCTTTGTTAGCACTAAATGTATCTATTTTACTTAATTGTTTTTAAAGAAAAAAATATATCCACATAAGTCACTTGTATTGTTGTATTTTGTTCTTATAGGAAAGCGTCCATTGTAGGGCAATATATTTCTTCATAGATGCAAAAGATGTTGATGCATTCTTAAACAAAAAATAATAACATTAGTAAACATTGTCCTAATACTGGTAGATAGATAGATAGATAGATAGATAGATAGATAGATAGATAGATAGATTGATTGATTGATTGATTGATTGATTGATTGATTGAAAGATTACATAGATTTACAGATAGAGATTTACATTTAGAGATACAGATGGGATAGATAGACAGACAGACAGACAGACAGACAGACAGACAGATAGATAGATAGATAGATAGATAGATAGATAGATAGATAGATAGATTTAGACAGAGATTTAGAGATAAATAAATTTAAAGATAAATAGATTTAGAGATAGATATGCAGATAGATATACAGATGATAGATATGTAGATAGATACATTTAGAGATCAATAGAGATTTAGAGATAAGTAAATATGCAGATGGCATATACAGATAATAGATAGATAGATAGATAGAGTTAGAGATATATAGATAGATAGATAGATAGATAGATAGATAGATAGATAGATAGATGATATAATGATAGTTTAGATAGATTTAAAGATAAATAGAGATTTAGCGCTAAATAGAGATTTACAGATAAGTGGATATGCATATGGTAGATAGATAGATAGATAGATAGATAGATAGATAGATAGATAGATTAGATAGATTTAGACAGAGATTTAGAGATAAATAGATTTAAAGATAAATAGATTTAGAGATAGATATACAGATGATAGATAGATAGATAGATAGATAGATAGATAGATAGATAGATAGATAGATAGATACATTTAGAGATCAATAGACATTTAGATATATGTAATTATGCAGATGGCACATACAGATGATAGATAGATAGATAGATAGATAGATAGATAGATAGATAGATAGATAGATAGATACATTTAGAGATCAATAGACATTTAGAGATATGTAATTATGCAGATGGCACATACAGATGATAGATAGATAGATAGATAGATAGATAGATAGATAGATAGATAGATAGATAGATAGATAGACAGATAGATAGATGATAGATCGATAGTTTAGGTAGATTTGAAGATAGATTTAAAGATAGAGATTTTGCGATAAATAGAGATTTAGAGATAAGTGGATATGCAGATGGTAGATAGATAGATAGATAGATAGATAGATAGATAGATATTACTATGCTGAGTCATATATCCACAACATCAACAAAATGTTTGTGATTTTCCTGTATTTATAGGTTCCATGAAGATTCCCCAGTAGCAATAAGATAATGTTCCATTACATAAAATGTAATGTATTGTTCCCTAACATTGCTATCTGTGTTATTAGATAAAAGACACTGCTGGTCTGCACACCTTGTGTACCAACCTCCATCTAATACAGAGGCAGAACTCTGGGAGGCAACGGAGTCATCTGCCGCCGGGCTCCTGCTCTGAAGGGGGGCACCTCTCCTCCCATTCTGTGACACCATTGAATTAAGTTAATTGATAGCTGCTGCTATCTCTTCACTGGCCGACTTCCTCACTGGTCCCTGCACCTTACAAATCACACCCTATTTATTATACTGTAGATAAACATTTTACAAGTGTCACACCCAGAATTAGAAACCACGACCTATTACACACTGGAAGCACTGTTTGCTCCTGTATAGGAAATATGAGAATTTTAACTATATGAAGATACTTCTCTGACAATTACACGTAACTTCATAAAGATAGAATTCTCATGCTTCCTGTACAGGAGCAAATAGCTCCATCAGTAAAATGTCTGCTGTTAGTGTAACAGGTCATGGGTTCTAAACCTGGGTATGACTGCTAAGAAATGTGTGATTTAAAATAAAAGACAATTAAATGTATAAATACAGTATATAAATTTTTTCAGAACACCACACACACACACACACACACACGCGCACACACACACGTGTATATATATATACACACACATCTACATACATATATTTATCTTAATATAGTAAATAGGAGGGCACCAATATTTATCTTGCCTCCGGGCAACTGGGACGAACTTACGCCACTGATCTAATATACTAGCTTCTGCTTCACTGTGCACTTCTGCACAGATGTTCCATGATGCAGCCAAGTTGCTGATTATTGTCCCAACCAGAGCCGGCGCCACCCACTCAGCAAGGGGATGCAGTGCAGGGAGGCGCCGTGCTGAAGGGCGGCGCCGTCCTGCTCTGCAACCCCGCTGATGCTGGCAGCGTGTAGCGCAGCTCTCTCCCCCCATCCTTTCCCAGAGAGCGTCCTCAGCCCAATGGGTATCATTTTGGGGGCGTGGCCTAATCGCGGAGGCTTGGCCACGCCCCCTTGTTAAAAAAGTTGTTTTTTTAAATAACTTTGGCGTGTCGAGCAGGGTGTAAGGGTTCGGGGGGGGGGGAGTCCTGAGCCCTGAGCCAATTTGAGGGGGGAGTGTGATCACTTCCCCACACTACCCAAATAGGCATTGGCTCAGCAGTAGCAGCAGCTTCACAGCAGCACAGCACACTGCAGCATGTGCTGTGCTGCCAAGATGCGTGCTTATGCTGCTGTCCAGTAAGGAGGGAGGGGGTAGGGAGTGCAGTGGACCAGGGCCCCACCGGGCCCTCCATCAGTCCGTGGCCTGAGAAATTAGTACCCGTTCCCTCCCTCTCGGCATAACTGCCGACATCCTACAGACAGAGCTGCTGCTGCGGGGGTAACGGCGCCTCTGAGAGACATGAGGAGAAGGCAGAGGAGGAGCAGTGCCGGAGTCGGAGACCTCCTGCAGGTACTGGGGCAGTGCTGTGGAGGGAATGAAGGATGTACCTGGCATAATATGTATAATGGGCTCTACCTGGCTGCATGTGTACAAGGTGCTCTCCTGTGTGGGTACTACTGTGCAGTGTAATGTGACTAACGGACGCTACTGTGCGGTGTAATGTGACTAACGGACGCTACTGTGTGGTGTAATGTGAAGACGGACACTACTGTGTGGTGTAATGTGACTGACGGACACTACTGTGCGGTGTAATGTGACTGACGGACACTACTGTGTGGTGTAATGTGACTGACGGACACTACTGTGCGATGTAATGTGACTGACGGACACTACTGTGCAGTGTAATGTGACTAACGGATGCTACTGTGCAGTGTAATGTGACTAACGGACACTACTGTGCGGTGTAATGTGAATAATGGACGGTACTGTGCAGTGCAATGTGAATAACGGACACTACTATGCAGTGTAATGTGAATAACGGATGGTACTCTGCGGTGTAATGTGACTAACGGACACTACTGTGCGGTATTATGTGAATAACGGACGCTACTGTGCGGTGTAATGTGAATAATGGACACTACTGTGCAGTGTAATGTGACTGACGGACACTACTGTGCAGTTTAATGTGACTAACGGACAAATGTGACTGACGGACACTACTGTGCAGTGTAATGTGATAAACGGACACTACTGTGCAGTGTAATGTGACTAACAGACATTACTGTGCAGTGTAATGTGACTGATGGACACTACTGTGCAGTGTAATGTGACAAACGGACATTACTGTGCAGTGTAATGTGACTAACGGACACTACTGTGCAGTGTAATGTGACTAACGGACACTACTGTGCAGTATAATGTGACTAACCGACACTACTATGCTGTGCAATGTGACTAGCGAACACTACTGTGCAGTGTAATGTGACTAAAGGGCATACTATGCAGTGTAATGTGACGAGCGAACAACACTGAGCAGTGTAATGTGACTAGCGAACACTACTGTGCAGTGTAATGTGATAAACGGACACTACTGTGCAGTGTAATGTGACTAACAGACATTACTGTGCAGTGTAATGTGATAAACGGACACTACTGTGCAGTGTAATGTGACAAACGGACATTACTGTGCAGTGTAATGTGACTAACGGACACTACTGTGCAGTGTAATGTGACTAACGGACACTACTGTGCAGTGTAATGTGACTAACCGACACTACTATGCTGTGCAATGTGACTAGCGAACACTACTGTGCAGTGTAATGTGACTACAGGGCATACAATCCGGTGTAATGTGATGAGCGAACAACACTGAGCAGTGTAATGTGACTAGCGAACACTACTGTGTGGTGTAATGTGAGTAACGGACACTACTGTGCAGTGTAATGTGACTAATGGACACTACTATGAGGTGTAATGTGACTAGCGAACACTACTGTGCAGTGTAATGTGAATTGGTACTATTCTGTGGTCCCTATATTTTTGGCGCTTCCCCCTGCTGGGGGAAGCTGCATGTGTAAAAGGGTGCTCTACCTGGCGCAAAGTGTAAAAGGGTGCTCTACCTGGAATAATGTGTGACTGGCTCTACCTGGTGCAATATGTAAAAGGGGGCTGTATCTGGCGTAATGTATATAAGGGGCACTACCTGGCGTAATGTATAGAAGTGGTACTACTGTGTGGCGTAATTTTGAATAATGTTGACTACTGTCCGTCATAATTATTTTACGCCCCTATATTTTATGTCCCTATATTTATGGATCTTGAGGGGGGGGGGGCACCAAAATGTCTAGTTATAGCTCTGAGGATGAGATCGGTCACATTTGTATTTGTAGACAGGCGCAAAATTGACAGTTTGCAGGAGGGCGCTGAACACCCTAGCACCGGCCCTGGTCCCAGCCTTCCATGCAGACAGAGGGTCATGAAGATAGAGGTGCAGTAGAACCCATACAATTTGGCAAGAGAGGTGTTCAACTAGCCGGATAACGTAATGGACACTGTGAGTGATGAATCATCATGTTGGCACCTCTGACTAGCATATACTTATATAGGCACTCTGGCTAATATATTTTCATGTGGGATCTCAGTTGGCTGGAATCTAATCATGCCTGGACTGTTCCTCTGCAAGTTGGTATATAAAGATAATTGTAACCTCTATCTGGTATATAATCACATAGACACTATGGGGTAAATTTACTAAGATTCGTATTTTCCCGTTTCAGGTCAAAGTTCAATCACGAATGACATCGAAAGTGTAAAACTGCAACTTTTTGAATTTATTACGACTAATTTACTAAGCTGCCGTATTTTGTCTTTTCGGGTTTTCCGATGTCGATGTCATTCGTTTTTTTTTCAGTTTTTTACGGCAGTGATTAGCAAAACACTGCCGACTTTTTCAAAATGAATCTCGGCCGGATCTGTGTGATCCGTGCTGGGGTTCATTTTTTTTTTTTTCCAATAAACACTGTAAAACTTAAAAACAAATTGCGTGGGGTCCCCCCTCCTAAGCATAACCAGCCTCGGGCTCTTTGAGCCGATCCTGGTTGCAGAAATATGGGAAAAAAATTGACAGGGGTTCCCCCATATTTAAGCAACCAGCATCGGGCTCTGCGCCTGGTCCTGGTTCCAAAAATACGGGGGACAAAAAGAGTAGCGGTCCACCGTATTTTTAAAACCAGCACCGGGCTCCACTAGCTGGACAGATAATGCCACAGCCGGGGGTCACTTTTATATAGTGCCCTGCGGCCGTGGCATCAAATATCCAACTAGTCACCCCTGGTCGGGGTACCCTGGGGGAGTGGGGACCCCTTCAATCAAGGGGTCCCCCCCCCCAGCCACCCAAGGGCCAGGGGTGAAGCCCGAGGCTGTCCCCCCCATCCAATTGGCTGCGGATGGGGGGCTGATAGCCTTTTGTGAAAATGACAAGATATTGTTTTTAGTAGCAGTACTACAAGGCCCAGCAAGCCTCCCCCGCATGCTGGTACTTGGAGAACCACAAGTACCAGCATGCGGCGGATAAACGGGCCCGCTGGTACCTGTAGTACTATTACTAAAAAAATACCCAAAAAAAGACAAGACACACACACCTTGAAAGTAAAGTTTTATTACATACATGCACACAAACATACATACATACTTACCTTATGTTCACACGAGGATCGGTCCTCTTCTCCAGTAGAATCCAAGGGGTACCTGTTGAATAAATTCTACTCACCAGATCCAGGGTCCCAGGGTCCTCGGGGCAACCATTTGTAATCCAGGTACTTGAATAAAATAACAAAACGGATACCCGAGCCACGAACTGAAAGGGGCCCCATGTTTTCACATGGGACTCCTTTCCCCGAATGCCAGAAACCCACTCTGACTGATGTCTAAGTGGGTTTCTTCAGCCAATCAGGGAGCGCCACGTTGTAGCACTCTCCTGATCGGCTGTGTGCTCCTGTACTGAGTGACAGGCGGCACACGGCAGTGTTACAATGTAGCGCCTATGCGCTCCATTGTAACCAATGGTGGGAACTTTCTGCCCTGCGGTTGACCTAAAGTGACGTCACAGCTGAGCAGAAAGTTTACACCATTGGTTACAATGGAGCGCATAGGCGCTACATTGTAACACTGCCGTGTGCCGCCTGTCAGTCAGTACAGGAGCACACAGCTGATCAGGAGGGTGCTACAACGTGGCGCTCCCTGATTGGCTGAAGAAACCCACTTAGACAGAAGTCAGAGTGGGTTTCTGGCATTCGGGGAAAGGAGTCCCATGTGAAAACATGGGGCCCCTTTCAGTTCGTGGCTCGGGTATCCCCCTTGGATTCTACTGGAGAAGAGGACCGACCTGCGTGTGAACATAAGGTAAGTATGTATGTATGTTTGTGTGCATGTATGTAATAAATCTTTACTTTCACGGTGTGTGTGTCTTGTCTTTTTTTGGGTATTTTTTTAGTAGTAGTACTACAGGTACCAGCGGGCCCGTTTTTCCGCCGCATGCTGGTACTTGTGGTTCTCCAAGTACCAGCATGCGGGGGAGGCTTGCTGGGCCTTGTAGTACTGCTACTAAAAACAATATCTTTTCATTATCACAAAAGGCTATCAGCCCCCCCATCCGCAGCCCATTGGATGGGGGGGGGGCAGCCTCGGGCTTCACCCCTGGCCCTTGGGTGGCTGGGGGGGGACCCCTTGATTGAAGGGGTCCCCACTCCCCCAGGGTACCCCGGCCAGGGGTGACTAGTTGGATTTTTGATGCCACGGCCGCAGGGCACTATATAAAAGTGACCCCCGGCTGTGGCATTATCTGTCCAGCTAGTGGAGCCCGGTGCTGGTTTTAAAAATACGGGGGACCCCTACTCTTTTTGTCCCCCATATTTTTGGAACCAGGACCAGGCGCAGAGCCCGATGCTGGTTGCTTAAATATGGGGGAACCCCTGTCAATTTTTTTCCCATATTTCTGCAACCAGGATCGGCTCAAAGAGCCCGAGGCTGGTTATGCTTAGGAGGGGGGACCCCACGCAATTTTTTTTGAGAAAATAATCACTTTCCCACCCCTTCCCACTGATATACATGCACGGATCTCATGGATCCGTGCATGCCTATCCAATCACGGAAAAAAAAAGCAGGTCTGTTTTTTTTAAGCACTTTTTTACGAGTTGTAATTTTTCACTGCAGTGTTTTGTTTTTTTTTGCTTTGCACTTCTTAGTAAATGACCGAGATTCATACTTAAACAGCCGCGTTTTGACCGATGGTGTATTCATTTGTATTTTTTTTGTTGGACTTCCATAAAATTACGAATGCCCTCATCACTGCCGTGATTATTGCTTAGTAAATTACCGAGATGACACTTTGATGAAAAAACGGCATCTCGGTCAAAATCGGGACCTTAGTAAATATACCCCTATGTTGTTTCAATTGGGGGTAAATATCCATGTAACCACCTCCAGATTTCAACTCTAGCTGTTGTGTAATCATATGCCCATGTTGGATGATATACAATGATGTGGGCACTCTGCCAGTCTGGTAAATAAGTAAGTGAGCATATCTCCTTGGTTATGTTTCACCATATAAGCACTTTGCTGGTTAGCAAATTCACCTTCAATCTCAGGAATATTAAATAATGACAGTTTATTATTTACCAACATGCCAATCTGGATAATTATGGAGACCCAGTGGCAGGGAATTGCAGAAACTTGGTTTGCCAACAAGGAACAAGATAAAAGTCACATTACTCGTTTAGCCGCGAGCTTGGAGAGAATTGCTCAAAGAATAGTCATTATAGCAGAGCACAGATAACAAATAACATACAATAATCTGGATAGAAGAAATACAAATAACAAGTCTCTGAGAACTCAGGGTAACGTGGCAACTTTAAACCACAGTGGTATCATTGAATACAGGCAGACTGCTATAAGCATAGGACAGTAGAACTTGAAATGACAGTGGGTATTTGAATGCTTGATTAAAGGCAGACTGATGTGCAATGTAACAAAGAGTTTTTAGGATGTGATGTGTAGTCCTTTACTGCATGAATAAATGCAAATTCCGGTTGTTGTTTTTTTTATGGGATTTTGGCCCCTCAGCTAGGGGTAAATCCAGAGGGGGTGGTTGCTCCCCCTTACACACCCACACAGGCAGAAGACAGCAGGGAGGCTGCTGCCTCGCTGCAACACCACAGACCTGCCAACACGCAGCAGCGTGTGCTGACTATAGCACAATGCTGCTGCTGTTGCTGGCAGGACGGGGGAGCTTCAGAGCTGGGACAGAGCTACTCCAGCTGGGGGACCCCCTAAAACTGTGAGGCCCGGGGTACGTACCCCCTGGGCCCACCCTTAATCCGTACCCCCTGATGCCCCCTCTCCCTCTGTCTCCACTAAATAGACGCTGTGTGCATGCTAAGCAGAACAGCGAGTACAGGAGCTTCCCAACTGCCCCCCCCCCCCCCCACCGCGGGTCACTGCGGCCCGCGGGTGGGACAGTGGGACAGACCCCAAAAAATGGGACTGTCCCGCGAAAATCGGGACAGTTGGGAGGTATGGGGGTGTGTGAGGGGGTATGCCATACAGACAGACGGGCACCGGCTCACTGTGTACTTGACCCCCCACATCAGCAAACTCAGCAGGGGCTCTCTGGCGCGGAGGAGCGTCACTTTCTGGCACACTCCACGCTTCTTAGCTGCAGTTTTGTGGGGCACCAGCCGCTGTGCAGGTTTCGTACTGCCTCTGTTATCTCCAGCCCCAGCAACCCCACCGCTAGCTGCAGCGCTGCTGCCCGCAGTGAGGTGCGCCCAGCTCCTTCACACACTTTAGCCGGCGGGCAGCGCTGCAGAAGTCCACGCTGCTTGCAGGCTCCGACCCCCTCCTCCCTCCAGCCGCAGCGTTTCCTGGGGGCTAACCAGTCACTCCCAGTCTCCCCTTACCACAGTGCCCGGCAGCCGCGAGGTCCGCGCCGCGTGCATGCTATGACCCCCTCCTCCCTCCAGCCGCAGCGTCTCCTGGGGGCTAACCAGTCACTCCCAGTCTCCCCTTACCACAGTGCCCGGCAGCCGCGCGAGGTCCGCGGTGTGTGACTGAGGAGTGGGGGGGAGGGATGCGGACGGGCAGAGGAAGTGAGCGGCGGCACTAAACACTCTTTCGGAGTACACACTTGTGGGAGGGCAACTTAGGTAGAATAAAGCCAGTTTGTGCAAGGGCCTCCAAATTGCCTCTTTTTCCTACCAGTATAAGTACGGACTGTCTGACGTGCCTACTTGGATGCGGTCACTCATATAATCCTCCACCATTCTTTCAATGGGGAGAGAATCATATGCAGTGACAGTAGACGACATGTCCGTAATCGTTGTCAGGTCCTTCAGTCCGGACCAGATGTCAGCATCAGCAGTCGCTCCAGACTGCCCTGCATCACCGCCAGCGGGTGGACTCGGAATTCTGAGCCTTTTCCTCGCACCCCCAGTTGCGGGAGAATGTGAAGGAGGAGATGTTGACAGGTCGCGTTCCGCTTGACTTGACAATTTTGTCACCAGCAGTTCTTTGAACCCCAGCAGACTTGTGTCTGCCGGAAAGAGAGATCCAAGGTAGGTTTTAAATCTAGGATCGAGCACGGTGGACAAAATGTAGTGCTCTGATTTCAACAGATTGACCACCCGTGAATCCTTGTTAAGCGAATTAAGGGCTCCATCCACAAGTCCCACATGCCTAGCGGAATCGCTCTGTGTTAGCTCCTCCTTCAATGTCTCCAGCTTCTTCTGCAAAAGCCTGATGAGGGGAATGACCTGACTCAGGCTGGCAGTGTCTGAACTGACTTCACGTGTGGCAAGTTCAAAAGGTTGCAGAACCTTGCACAACGTTGAAATCATTCTCCACTGCGCTTGAGACAGGTGCATTCCACCTCCTATATCGTGCTCAGTTGTATAGGCTTGAATGGCCTTTTGCTGCTCCTCCAACCTCTGAAGCATATAGAGGGTTGAATTCCACCTCGTTACCACTTCTTGCTTCAGATGATGGCAGGGCAGGTTCAGGCGTTTTTGGTGGTGCTCCAGTCTTCTGTACGTGGTGCCTGTACGCCAAGAGTGTCCCGCAATTCTTCTGGCCACCGACAGCATCTCTTGCACGCCCCTCTCGTTTTTTAAATAATTCTGCACCACCAAATTCAAGGTATGTGCAAAACATGGGACGTGCTGGAATTTGCCCATATTTAATGCACACACAATATTGCTGGCGTTGTCCGATGCCACAAATCCACAGGAGAGTCCAATTGGGGTAAGCCATTCTGCGATGATCTTCCTCAGTTGCCGTAAGAGGTTTTTAGCTGTGTGCGTATTCTGGAAAGCGGTGATACAAAGCGTAGCCTGCCTAGGAAAGAGTTGGCGTTTGCGAGATGCTGCTACTGGTGCCGCCGCTGTTGTTCTTGCGGCGGGAGTCCATACATCTACCCAGTGGGCTGTCACAGTCATATAGTCCTGAGCCTGCCCTGCTCCACTTGTCCACATGTCCGTGGTTAAGTGGACATTGGGTACAACTGCATTTTTTAGGACACTGGTGAGTCTTTTTCTGAGGTCTGTGTACATTTTCGGTATCGCCTGCCTAGAGAAATGGAACCTAGATGGTATTTGGTACCGGGGACACAGTACCTCCAACAAGTCTCTAGTTGGCTCTGCCCAGGATGCCAAGGCCTCAGTTATCCGCTTTGCAGCAGGATGACTGCTGTGATATTTCATCTTCCTCGCAAAGGACTGTTGGACAGTCAATTGCTTGGTGGAAGTAGTAAAAGTGGTCTTACGAGTACGACTTCCCCTCTGGGATGACCATCAACTCCCAGCAGCAACAACAGCAGCGCCAGCAGCAGTAGGCGTTACACGCAAGGATGCATCGGAGGAATCCCAGGCAGGAGAGGACTCATCAGAATTGCCAGTGACATGGCCTGCAGGACTATTGGCATTCCTGGGGAAGGAGGAAATTGACACTGAGGGAGTTGGTGGGGTGGTTTGCGTGAGCTTGGTTACAAGAGGAAGGGATTTACTGGTCAGTGGACTGCTTCCGCTGTCGCCCAAAGTTTTTGAACTTGTCACTGACTTATGATGAATGCGCTGCAGGTGACGTATAAGGGAGGATGTTCCGAGGTGGTTAACGTCCTTACCCCTACTTATTACAGCTTGACAAAGGCAACACACGGCTTGACAAATGTTGTCCGCATTTCTGTTGAAATACTTCCACACCGAAGAGCTGATTTTTTTGGTATTTTCACCAGGCATGTCAATGGCCCTATTCCTCCCACGGACAACAGGTGTCTCCCCGGGTGCCTGACTTAAACAAACCACCTCACCATCAGAATCCTCCTGGTCAATTTCCTCCCCAGCGCCAGCAACACCCATATCCTCCTCATCCTGGTGTACTTCAACACTGACATCTTCAATCTGACTATCAGGAACTGGACTGCGGGTGCTCCTTCCAGCACTTGCAGGGGGCGTGCAAATGGTGGAAGGCGCATGCTCTTCACGTCCAGTGTTGGGAAGGTCAGGCATCGCAAACGACACAATTGGACTCTCCTTGTGGATTTGTGATTTCAAAAAACGCACAGTTCTTTGCTGTGCTTTTGCCAGCTTGAGTCTTTTCATTTTTCTAGCGAGAGGCTGAGTGCTTCCATCCTCATGTGAAGCTGAACCACTAGCCATGAACATAGGCCAGGGCCTCAGCCGTTCCTTGCCACTCCGTGTGGTAAATGGCATATTGGCAAGTTTACGCTTCTCCTCCGACAATTTTATTTTAGATTTTTGAGTCCTTTTTTTACTGATATTTGGTGTTTTGGATTTTACATGCTCTGTACTATGACATTGGGCATCGGCCTTGGCAGACGACTTTGATGGCATTTCATCGTCTCGGCCATGACTAGTGGCAGCAGCTTCAGCACGAGGTGGAAGTGGATCTTGATCTTTCCCTATTTTTGGAACCTCAACATTTTTGTTCTCCATATTTTAATAGGCACAACTAAAAGGCACCTCAGGTAAACAATGGAGATGGATGGATACTAGTATACTTATGGATGGACGAGCGACTGCCGATACAGAGGTAGCTACAGCCGTGGACTACCGTACTGCGTCTGCTGCTAATATAGACTGGATGATAATGATATAAAAAATATATATATATCACTACTGCAGCCGGACAGGTATATATTATATAATGACGGACCTGCTGGACACTGTCAGCACTGCAGACTCCTAAAGTAAGCTACTAGTATCAAGAAGATAGAAAAAAAAAACACCACAGGTAGGTTGTATACAATTATGGATGGACGAGCGACTGCCGACACAGAGGTAGCTACAGCCGTGGACTACCGTACTGCGTCTGCTGCTAATATAGACTGGATGATAATGATATAAAAAATATATATATATCACTACTGCAGCCGGACAGGTATATATTATATAATGACGGACCTGCTGGACACTGTCAGCACTGCAGACTCCTAAAGTAAGCTACTAGTATCAAGAAGATAGAAAAAAAAAAACACCACAGGTAGGTGGTATACAATTATGGATGGACGAGCGACTGCCGACACAGAGGTAGCTACAGCCGTGGACTACCGTACTGCATCTGCTGCTAATATAGACTGGATGATAATGATATAAAAAATATATATATATCACTACTGCAGCCGGACAGGTATATATTATATAATGACGGACCTGCTGGACACTGTCAGCACTGCAGACTCCTAAAGTAAGCTACTAGTATCATGAAGATAGAAAAAAAAAAACACAACAGGTAGGTGGTATACAATTATGGATGGACGAGCGACTGCCGACACAGAGGTAGCTACAGCCGTGGACTACCGTACTGCGTCTGCTGCTAATATAGACTGGATGATAATGATATAAAAAATATATATATATCACTACTGCAGCCGGACAGGTATATATTATATAATGACGGACCTGCTGGACACTGTCAGCACTGCAGACTCCTAAAGTTAACTACTAGTATGAAGAAGATAGAAAAAAAAAAAAACCACCACAGGTAGGTATACAATTATGGACGAGCGACTGCCGACACAGAGGTAGCTACAGCCGTGGACTACCGTACTGCGTCTGCTGTTAGTATAGACTGGATGATAATGATATAAAAAATATATATATATCACTACTGCAGGACAGGTATATATTATATAATGACGGACCTGCTGGACACTGTCAGCAGAATGCGTTCATAGAATAAAAACACCACACGACGAGTGTTTAACTTTTTCAGGCAGACAATCACAATATACTGGTGGTCACTGGTCACTGGTCAGTCACACTGGCAGTGGCACTCTGGCAGCAAAAGTGTGCACTGTTAAATATATGTACTCCTGCTATAACTGCTCCCCAGTCTCCCCCACAATTAAGCTGTGTGAGCAGTGAGCACTCAGCACAGTCAGATATACATAGATGATGCAGCACACTGAGGCTGAGCACAGATATGGTATACTGTGTCACTGTGTATCATTTTTTTTCAGGCAGAGAACGGATTATATTAAATAATAATAAAACTGCACTGGTGGTCACTGGTCAGTCACTAGTAAACTCTGCACTCTCTGAGTACTCCTAAGCTCCAGTAAATCAAGTGTCTCACTCTCACTATCTATTTCTATTCTAAACGGAGAGGACGCCAGCCACGTCCTCTCCCTATCAATCTCAATGCACGTGTGAAAATGGCGGCAACGCGCGGCTCCTTATATAGAATCCGAGTCTCGCGATAGAATACGAGCCTCGCGAGAATCCGACAGCGGGATGATGACGTTCGGGCGCGCTCGGGTTAGCCGAGCAAGGCGGGAAGATCCGAGTCTGCCTCGGACCCGTGTAAAAAGCGTGAAGTTCGGGGGGGTTCGGTTTCCGAGAAACCGAACCCGCTCATCACTACTTGCGGGCTCGCTGCACTCCCCACGCTGCGGGCACGGTGGTGCTCTATGCTATTTATTCTCCCTCCTGGGGGGTCGTAGACCCCCAAGAGGGAGAATATGTGTCGGCATGCCGGCAGGTTGGGATCCTGGCTGGCAGCATACTGAAGACCACCCGATAGAGGCAGTGTATGGATGTATGGATGTATTTAGAGAGACAGTGGATGCATGTAAGTATGAGAGAGGCAGTGAATGGATGACGTATATATGTATGTATGAGAGAGAGAATGAAATAGAATGAAATAGGTAGCTGGGTGTGTGCCAGAATCTGGTAAGGGGTGCCACTGAGTGTACCTGTCAAATAATTAAGGATGTCTTTGAGAGATACATCCTTGTCGAACTCATTGCAGTCAGACAGCTGGGAGATGTATAAGACACCGCCGTACATTGTCTCAAAGCTTCACTTCCTGAGCCAGAAACTAGTACAGTGTTTGTAGTCACCAACTACTGTACCAAGGGTCACAGTGCCAGTAGCTTCCAAATATCCAGAGGCAGAAATGAGCACAGCACGGTACCCGTAATCACCATCCACCCAGCGCCAAGAACGAACATAGTGCCTGTAATCATCAACTACCCAGAATTAGGAACTAACTCAGTACCAGAGCCAGGAGGACCTACACATCCGCAACCTGTAGCCATGACGTAGCACAGTCACCAGCTACCCAACATCAGGCACTAGCACATAGAGCCTGACTCAGAGGCACATGCAATACACCGCCTCTGCATTTTCACCTTACTGACTGGGGAAGTAGGTAATTGATGGTGTTGGGGGGCAGTAGGCAGACGTTTTGCCTAGGGTACCAAGTAACCTTGCACCGGCCCTGGTCTCTGTCCTCCACACAATGCAGGACATTTTGCTTGTACCCCTGTCACCCACTGTCTCTCACTGCCTTCTGTTGGCAACCCCTGCATCACACTGTGACTCTCTGCCTCTCCCTGCCACCCACTGCCATGTGGCAGTTTGTGAACTTGGGTTGGGGTGGAGGAGGGTGGCCCAAATAATATTTTTGCACCTGGGCCCACCACTCACAAGTTCCGCCACTGCACATACATGTTGTTAGATTTTCTTTTGTACAGGAGAATGTGTATATTAGAGATCCTCTGATTAAAAGCTTGGCTCAGTGCTTCAGAATTGACTTTATTAATATCCCCATTAGAATAAAGAGCTTGTATTGAACTATTTAGTTATAACATGCACAAATGCATACATACTTACATACATACACACACGCGCGCACACACACACATATATACACTATATATATATATTTGCAAGAATATTATAATAATAATAATAATAATAATATAGATATAAGAATATAGGTACTTCCAACGCGTTTCGTCCATCAGTGCCAGGACTTCATCAAGGGGATGACGGATGAAACGCGTTGGGAGTACCTACAGACATCTCCTTTTATGGACAGATAAGCCTCATATATTTTTTAATCTTGTACGTGTGTTATCCAGCCTGTGAAAATAGGCAGTGACATATTATGATATCTTGAATAGTACACACTATGTTTGCTGTTTTTTCTCTTTTAGTCACATATATTAAGCTACAAATGAAGGCTGTTTGAGCAAAGCTTCTCTATATCAGATAAGTCACAGGTTCTCAAACTCAGTCCTCAGGACCCCACACGGTGCATGTTTTGCAGGTCTCCTTATAGAATCACAAGTAAAATAATTAGCTCCACCTGTGGACCTTTTAAAATGTGTCGGTAAGTAATTAATACACCTGTGCACTTACTGGGTTACCTGCAAAACATGCACTGTGTGGGGTCCTGAGGACCGAGTTTGAGAACCCCTGAGATAAGTGATCAAAACTGACTTTTATCATCCTTCTTTTATGCCTTCCCCCTTGTTTTATCATACTCACCACACTCTTGGGCGCTTGTATTCACCAATTCTTGCAACTAATTACATGTGTATGCCAAACACATGTTTTACGTATTATAAGCTGCCGCTCATATAATATATTGAGAAGTGTTTCAAATTTTATAAGGGGTTGATATACTTAATATGGTATAGATATCACAAAACTGTACCTAAGCACCGTAGTCTCTATTTATATATATAGATATATATGCTAGAGATGTGCGGAGGACACTTTTTTTCGGGTTTTGTGTATTGTTTTTGGATCTGGATGATTTTTTTTAAAAACCCAAGAACAGCTAAAATCACCGAATTTGGGGGTAGTTTTGATCCTGCTGTATTATTAACCTCAATAACATTCATTTCCACTCTTTCCAGTCTATTCTGAACACCTCACACCTCACAATATTATTTTTAGGCCAAAAGGTTGCACCAAGGTAGCTGGATGACTAAGCTAAGCGACACAAGTGGGCGGCACAAACACCTGGCTCATCTAGGAGTGGCACTGCAGTGTCAGACATGATGGCAGTTTCAAAAACTAGGTCCCAAAGAGCACTAATGCAAAGAAAAAAAAGAGGTGCAACGAGGTAGCTGGATGACTAAGCTAAGCCACACTAGTGGACGGCACAAACACCTGGCCAATCTAGGAGTGGCGCTGCAGTGGCAGACATAATGGCAGTATTAAAACTAGGCCCCAAAGAGCACATAATGCAAAGAAAAAAGAGAGGTGCACAGTTTAATAAACCCATCATTTCAGCGACAGGTGGTCCCCCTGGAAAAAGCTAGCCAAGTTCCTCAGCCTGACATCTTCCTGGCTGTAAGCCACCATGAGACTCCATACTGGGCCTTATTCAGTAACTGTTTGTGCCTCACATGAGCTCCTGACCCATCTAGTGCTGCAGTGCAATGCAAAGCTGATGCAATGCAAGATCACTGAAACTCTGTTCTTCTAACACCATGAGGTCTTGTAATAACCCTTTGCAGCCCTTAGGAAAAGAAGATCCCTGAACAACAAATGCGCATCTTCTAAATTAATAATCCTAAAATGTGGAACATCAATAATAAATCAAAATTAAGGTTGACTAATGGGAGCCATTAATTTGAGTGAGTCCCTAACATGAAATAATTGAAAAGAACCTCCCTGTAATGCTCCGGCAGAAAACTTCATGTTTACCTCTCCGGTAGTTGCGCTGGATTAAGATTCAGTCTCTTCTCAGTCACACTGACTTTGACAACAAATGTGGTGTCTCCCCACTTTATTTAAAAACACTTCGGCAGTTTCCATTTCCACCTTTGCGGCTAGTTTTCACAAATCTGTTTGTGATGTTGAAGCTTGTTTCATATCTGCTCTAGGCTTTCATTTAAACCTAGGATCAAGTACAGCAGCACCCCATGAGTTATACAGCATAGGCAGCAACCCTGGAGAATTACACAGCACAGCAGACAGGCAACAGCACCCCTGGACTTAAACGGCAGTGGGGCAGCAACCCTGGACTGATAGGACAGAGGGACAGTACCCTATATAGGGCAGCAATCCTGGAATGATGTGGCAAAGATGTGCAAAATGGAATTATCCTTGGGCACTCCCACCCACCCTTATGTTATATATACAGGACATGCACACTTTAACAAACAAATCATTTCAGTGACATGGTCTGCCACACGACTGCGGCTGAAAGGATTGGTTTGTTTGGGCCTCCACCAAAAAAGAAGCAAAATCTTTCCTTGCACAATCTGGCTCTACAGTGGCAAGATGTCACCCTCATCCTCAGATTCCCCTCCCCCCCTTCAGTGTTTACATCCTCATCCTCACAGAGAAATAATATTCAAACAAACAAACAAACCACATAATTTAGGTGTCAGTGGACTGCTTACGCTATTACCCAAAGTTTCTGAACTTGACAATGACTTATGACGTATGCGCTGCAGGTGACATATAAGGGAGTATGTTCCTAGGTGGTTAACGTCCTTACCCCTACTTATTATGGATTAACAAAGGCAACAGATGGCTTGACACCTGTTGTCCGGATTTGTGGAAAAATAATTCCACACCGAAGAGGTGGCTTTTTTGGTATTTTGCCCAGGCTTTTTCATCCCATGGCCAACAACTGTCTGCACTGGTGCCTTATTCAAACAAACCACATCACCATCAGAATCCTCATTGTCAACTTCCTCCACAGTGCCAGCTACACCCATATCCTCCTCATCCTCGTGTACTTCTACAGTAACATCCTCAATCTCAATATCAGCAACTGGACTGGCAGTGCTCCTCCCAGCACTTGCATGGGGTGTGCAAATGGTGGTAGGAGCCTCCTCTTCCCATACAGTGTTGTGAAGGTCAGGCCTAGACATCACAGCAGCAGATAGTGCCAGCAACCTAGTATTTTAGCAACACAACTGTAATTTAACAGCATACAAGACAGGGCCAGTGTACACTGATTTTCACTGCACCCTAGAATTATTACAGCATACAAGACAGGGCCAGTGTACATTGATTTTCACTGCACCCTATAATTATTACAGCATACAAGACAGGGCCAGTGTACATTGATTTTCACTGCACCCTAAAATTATTACAGCATACAAGACAGGCCCAGTGTATATTGATTATCACTGTACCCCTGAATTTTTATAGCATACAGGGCCATTGTAATGTTATTTAAACATCAGCATCGCTATATTTGCAGCATACAGCAGTGTGCTATTAATTTTTGACAACTGCACCCCTGACTTTTTACAACATACAGGGCCAGCAGCACCCCTATATTTTACAGCATACAGGAGCAGTGTGCTTTTAATTTTTAACAACTGCACCCCTGAATTTTTACAACATACAGGGCCAGTGCAATGTTATTTAAACAGCAGCACCACAATATTTTACAGCATACATGAGCAGTGTGCTTTAAATTTTTAACAACTGCACCCCTGAATTTTTATAGCAAACAGGGCCAGTGTAATGTTATTTAAACAGCAGCACCCCAATATTTTGCAGCATACAGGATCAGTGTGCTTTTAATTTTTGATAACTGCACCTCTGAATTTTTACAACATACAGGGCCAGCATCACCCCTATATTTTACAGAATACAGGAGCAGTGTGCTTTTAATTTTTTTTTTTTTTTTAAATTGTTTATTTTAATTTACAGGTTATAAACTTTACAGGTTACAAACATTACAGCAGCCTCCCCCCATTCTTGGGGTGGGCTGTTCCGTCTAACATTATAGTACCAAAAGCAGAGATATAACCTTAAAATAAGGAACATATGGTTCCCATGATGCACAGATACAGCAAGGGGTTATGCATCGGGGTAAGCAGATACTGTTCAATTGAATGGGAACCAGAAGAAAAAAAAAAAACAAGCTCATGATTGTATCAATAAGAGGAAAAAGACTAGAGAAAGAGAACATGAAGGGCGAGAAGAAGAGACAGGGAAGGCTGAGAGGGAATAGAGTAGAGGGGGAGAGGGGACAAGGTTGGAGAGAGGCCGCTGGTACGCCCCCGTGTTGCGCTGGCTACGCACAAGGCGCCAGTACAAGATGGAAAGTGCTGTTCGGGGAACACGGAAAGGATATGTTGAGGATATCCCACGGGCTACTTATCAGGTTAGGAGAGTACAAGGGTCATAGTAGGAGGGCCGTCGAGCTCCCGGAGGGTCGTACTCCATGTGCGGGAGCCTGTGAATCGAACCATAGTTCCCAGTTTTGAAGGAACTGGAAAGATCTGTTATGGAGGTAAGCAGTGATTTTTTCCATGCTTGCGAAGTACCATACTTTGTTGATGATCTGTTGCATAGGGGGGGGCTCCGTCTTTTTCCAATGGAGGGCAATTGCGCATCTAGCTAGGCCACGCCCCGTGTGCTTTTAATTTTTAACAACTGCACCCCTGAATTTTTACAACATACAGGGCTAGCAGTACCCTTATATTTTACAGCACACAGGAGGAGGACAGTGCCCCTGCACCCTGTACAACACAGTGACAGCCAGGACAGCAACACCCATGTACAGCTGCATCACCTGGCCGTAACAGGACACGAAACACCAATGACAGCCAGGACAGCATCGCTAACACAGCACAGGTACTCTACAGTGGCTGCAGCAGCACCCTACAAAGCACCCACTAACCCAGCCCAATGCCACCACCCACAGAGAGAGACAAAGGTCTGTCTCCCTCACTCTCCAAGTCTGAACTGAAAATGGCGGCAACGTGCAGCTGTTTATATGGGTTCCAAACCTCGTGAGAATCTGACAGTGGGAGGATGACGCTTTGCCTCGTTCTGGTTTCCGAGTCTGTTGAGAAGTCTCGAGCCGGACCTGGGTCCAGGGTCAGAACGGGATGCTCAGGTGGGAGTTTGGTTCTCTGGGAACCGAACCCGCTCATCTCTAATATATGTGTAAGAGGGCAGCGGTGCGCGTGGTGGTGCCTGCTGCCGTGCAGGTGTAGTTTCGGTACTCACCAGGCGCCGCTCTCTCTCACCTTCAGGTACCGGAACCTTCAACGGACCTGGCAATCTTCAGTCGGATCCGGACACGGCAATTCCCTCTCGGAGCTGACAGACGAACGAGCTGAGGAGAAAATAGTCTACCTTAAGGGGGGTATCAACCCTTCTTCCTCCGGAAAAGGATATACCCCAGGGGTGACGGCGACCTTCACCGGTTGGGTGAAAGGTCATCACTGGCACAAAGCCTCAGCCACCCAGATTTCACACACTCGCACTCTCGCGCATAGTGTGATGAAGGGGATTCTCACGTCCGTGAGCAATCCCTATTCCGGCGCTCGGGGACAGACAAGGGACAAACGTACACAGATGATACTCACCGTTACAAGTCTTGCACGCCGATCTTCTCCACTTACAGGTCCCTGTAAGAAGGTAAAGAGAAAACAGCCGTGCAGGGCCAAGAACTACCCTAGTGTGCGTCCGCTACACTAGCTACATATACAGAGCCCTCAAACTAGCTCGTGTGGGTGGTGCAACACAACTATGCACAAACTTAAAACAAACAGACACTTTGCCCTGTACGGTAACAACATACATCACAATATCGGATTACAAGATCCCACGGTGCTGTCCCTTTAAATCCCTACCCACCGCTGGAAGGGGGTGGGCGCCACACAGCCTGCCCACCTCCTGTACACTTCCTTCTATGGGGCTCAGGTCAAGCGGACCTGCCTACCTAAACACCTCAGGGTGGCCTGGGCCTAGTGCCCAGTGCCACCTTTATTCACCTTGGGGGGGGGCACTTATTCACTGGGCCTAGCGCCCCTTGACTGCACCCAGGCCGGAGGCCTGACTTCACCCACGGGCCTAGCGCCCGCCTAACTTGTTGGCCATTGGGTGACCTGGGCCTAGTGCCCAGGGTCACCTTATATGTACCTACTGCCCCAAAATGCACTAGGGCCTAATGCCCTCTAATGCCCCCACAGGCCGAGTGCCCGATGTGCCCCTCTGGCCTAGTGCCCGCCTACGGCGCCGTCGAGGTGGCTTGGGCCTAATGCCCAAACCACCAAATCAAATGGTGAGCCCAACCTCCTATCAGGGCCACGGGCCGGGGGGAACCCCGACTTCACATGCCCACGGACCCGGAGGGCCCGATCAAACGTACCCACGGGCCGGGGGGGCCTGACTAACTGCCCACAGGCCGGAAGGGCCTGACTGTGCCCACGGGCCTGATGCCCGAACACCCAGTGGTCTAGGGAGGAGAGAGAGGGTACAGGGGCACCTGATAAGGGCCTACCTGACCTGATGGGAGAGGCACCAGGGGGGAGCTTCGTCAGCTCTCTTCCTTCCCACCCCTGGTGGCCTCTCCGGCGCTCCCCTTCACTCTTCGGCCGCTGGCCCGTCCTGGCCAGCGGCGCCGCCGTCGCCTCGCCGCGTCTAGCCGCCGCTGGACATCATCCCGGAGCCTGGAGTCTTCTGGCCTCTTCCGCGGCCACCGGAGCCCTTCAGCGCTCTTCCGCGCGCCCTCCGTCTTCGGCTCCTGCCCGGTGTCTCCTTTCGCGCTCCTCCGCGCGCCCGACCTCTACTTAGGCTCCCACCCGGCGTCTGACGTCAGATGCCGGGGGCGGGGCCCATGACGCGGTGAGCGCTGATTGGCTCGCCGCGCCCGCCTCCGATTGTCCGGCGCCCCGCGAGCCGCGATTGCCTCGCGGACGGCGCCGGGTCTGAAAAGACGCCGGCGGCGCTTCTCATTGGCGGCCCAAGTGGTGCCAAGTTTAAAGCGCCGCCGCGCCGCTACCCGCCGAAGACGACAGCCCGGTGCAGGGAAATATCTGGTCCCTGCACCGGACACCCGCCGCCACGATGTGCCCTGTAGTACAGGGCACATCTCCACATATGCATACATACAGTATATATATATATATATATATATATATACACATACACACACACACACACACACACACGTATAATTATATGTACAATCTCTAACAATTACCCTAAAATGCCACCCGATTCCTTGTCATGAACTGTTTGCTGTTACTGGAAATGTAACATGTTAATATGTATATGTTTATAGCACAGTAACAGTGTTCTAGGAACCAGGTTTACCCTATGCCTTCCAATTTCTCATTCCCCATCGCCTCGCCGCGTCCAGCCGCCGCTGGACATCTTCCCGGAGCCTGGAGTCTTCTGGCCTCTTCCGCGGCCACCGGAGCTCTTCAGCGCTCTTCCGTGCGCCCTCGGCTCCCGCCCGGCGTCTCCTTTCGCGCTCCTCCGCGCGCCCGACCTCTTCTTAGGCTCCCGCCCGGCGTCTGATTGGCTCGCGGACGGCGCCGGGTTTGAAAAGACGCCGGCGGCGCTTCTCATTGGCGGCCCAAGTGGCGCCAAGTTTAAAGCGCCGCCGCGCCGCTACCCGCCGCCGTCGACAGCCCGGTGCAGGGAAATATCTGGTCCCTGCACCAGACACCCGCCGCCACAATGTGCCCTGTAGTACAGGGCACATCTCCACATTCCCCCCCCCCTTTTTCCTTCGTAGTCCATACAAAGGTCTCCACGACGTCCATCGTCCGCGGGTCAGGGAATTCCGAGGTCCCTCCGGCGAGGTTGTGTTCGAGGGCCCAGCCCGGAAAGACCGTGACCCCACATTCTTCTTCCTCCAGCTCCGGGTTCCTCTTCTTACCTCCTGACCTCCATCAGTGGATCCTCTGGGGGAGTGGCATCTCCTCACGGTCGCTCGACGTGGGCCACCAAGGGGAATCTTCCTCCACGGGGACAACAGTCACCCACTCTTGGCCTCCCCTATCGTCTGGGGCATCGTCCCTGTCTTCCGGGTGTGGTACCGACCACCACCCAACAGCGGAATCCTCCGGGGCATCTGTTTCCTCCCGGGCAACAATCACCATCTGTCGCATCTCCTTGTGGGGCATCTCCAAAGGTCCCATGTCTTCCTCTGGAACGGGTCCTCCCACGGCATCACGATCCTCTCCCCGTACGTACGTCCATTTCGGCACTTCCGGCAGGTATTCTTGCTCCAGGACTATCTCCTCCTCTCCACGGAGGTGAATCAACTGGGAGCGCGACTCCACCCGATCCTGCCAGTCACTGTCGTCGGCGCTACTGATGCCAGAGTCGTCCTCCATCTATTCTTGGAGGGATTCGTCGGCGGACAGCTCACCGTAGTCCGAGTCCTCCTCCACCGATACCTGGACTAGGGGATTATTTTCCTCCTCAGCGTACTTGGTCCCCTCCGCTGGCATCTTTGCTTCCTCAGCGTACCCCTTCGCTTCCGCTGGCATCTCTTGGTACCTAGGACACACCTGTTCCACACGTCCTGGTTGTGGACAGTTCCATCGCGGGGAGATTCCGGACGTCCCCGTCACTGGGTCTCCACGCTTTTTGTCGCAGCGTGGTCTCTTCACCTCCCAGTCCTCCACCTCCGCCTTGTGCGGGAAAGGATTCTGCCTTACTGGGGTCGCTTTCTTGGGACAGAGTAGGTCCGCGGCATCTTCCCAGGGGCACTCACTGGCCGCATGTCCTGGTCGCCGACACTTCCAACAAGGGAGGGCCACTGCCACCTTCTCCAAGACGGGTTCCTTGGCCACCTCCTTCACTGAGGGATCTTCACCCGTTGGTTCCGGCTCAGAGGAAATGAGCACCTGCGAACTAACTTCAAGCAGGGTCTTCTGATCCATTTCCCTGGTTTCCTCCTCCCATCTCTGGGCACGACCATCCGCAATCATCCGGTCTTCATTCCACGGACAATCGGGAAGCGCATGTCCCCTCGCCTCGCAGCGCGCACACACGGGCTCTGCAGCCACCCGGTCCCAAAGTTGCTGATGAGACTCCGTCAGCTGCTTCACAGTGGCCTCGTAGTCTGTCCTGTCTTCCATCCATGGACACTCCAGGAGCCGATGTCGGTAATCTCAACAGCTTTCACACCAGGAATCAACCTCGTCTTGGCTCAACTCTTCATCCCAGGGACAACTGTTATGCTCATGCCCGTAGTTTCCGCAGAGCAAACACCAGGACTCTTTCTTCGCTTGGCCTTTCTGACGTCTTCGGTCCGCTTCCTGGACCACCTTCTTTGGGGACGTCTCTCGCCAAGTACACTCGTCGGCAAAGTGCCCCGTTTGCCAACATTTCCTGCAGGGCGTCACAGCGGCCTTCTTGCGCCCCTTCTCCCGGCGCTCTTCCTTTTCACGCTGGACCGACCGCTACACCATCTTCAGGAGGTCTGCCCCAGACACTGTCACCCAGTCGCTCTGGTCCGCAAACATCCGGGGGTGAGTCTGTTCAGGAGCCGTCCGCAGGGAGGTCTTCTTGGTGGTGTTCCACATCGTGTCCGTGATCCTGTATCCTTGATCCTGCCGACTACGCCAAAATGTAAGAGGGCGGCGGTGCGCGTGGTGGTGCCTGCTGCCGTGCAGGTGTAGTTTCGGTACTCACCAGGCGCCGCTCTCTCTCACCTTCAGGTACCAGAACCTTCAACGGACCTGGCAATCTTAAGTCTGATCCGGACACGGCGATTCCCTCTCGGAGCTGACAGACGAACGAGCTGAGGAGAAAATAGTCTACCTTAAGGGGGGTATCAACCCTTCTTCCACCGGAAAAGGGGATACCCCAGGGGTGACGGCGACCTTCACCGGTTGGGTGAAAGGTCATCACTGGCACAAAGCCTCAGCCACCCAGATTTCACACACTCGCACTCTCGCGCGTAGTGTGATGAAGGGGATTCTCACGTCCGTGAGCAATCCCTATTCCGGCGCTCGGGGACAGACAAGGGACAAACGTACACAGCTGCTACTCACCGTTACAAGTCTTGCACGCCGATCTTCTCCACTTACAGGTCCCTGTAAGGAGGTAAAGAGAAAACAGCCATGCAGGGCCAAGAACTACCCTAGTGTGCGTCCGCTACACTAGCTACATAAACAGAGCGGTCAAACTAGCTCGTGCGGGTGGTGCAACACAACTATGCACAAACTTAAAACAAACAGACACTTTGCCCTGAACGGTAACAACATACATCACAATATCGGATTACAAGATCCCACGGTGCTGTCCCTTTAAATCCCTACCCACCGCTGGAAGGGGGTGGGCACCACACAGCCTGCCCACCTCCTGTACACTTCCTTCTATGGGGCTCAGGTCAAGCGGACCTGCCTACCTAAACACCTCAGGGTGGCCTGGGCCTAGTGCCCAGTGCCACCTTTATTCACCTCGGGGGGGGCACTTATTCACTGGGCCTAGCACCCCCTGACTGCACCCAGGCCGGAGGCCTGACTTCACCCACGGGCCTAGCGCCCGCCTAACTTGTTGCCCGTTGGGTGACCTGGGCCTAGTGCCCAGGGTCACCTTATATGTACCTACTGCCCCAAAATGCACTAGGGCCTAATGCCCTCTAATGCCCCCACAGGCCGAGTGCCCGATGTGCCCCTCGGGCCTAGTGCCCGCCTACGGCGCCGTCGAGGTGGCTTGGGCCTAATGCCCAAACCACCAAATCAAATGGTGGGCCCAACTTCCTATCAGGGCCACGGGCCGGGGGAACCCCGACTTCACATGCCCACGGTCCCGGAGGGCCCGATCAAACGTACTCACGGGCCGGGGGGGGGACCCGACTAACCGCCCACAGGCCGGAAGGGCCTGACTGTGCCCACGGGCCTAATGCCCGAACACCCAGTGGTCTAGGGAGGAGAGAGAGGGTACAGAGGCACCTGATAAGGGCCTACCTGACCCGGTGGGAGAGGCACCAGGGGGGAGCTTCATCAGCTCTCTTCCTTCTGACCCCTGGTGGCCTCTCCGGCGCTCCCCTTCACTCTTCGGCCGCTGGCCCGTCCTGGCCAGCGGCGCCGCCGTCGCCTCGCCGCGTCTAGCCGCCGCTGGACATCATCCCGGAGCCTGGAGTCTTCTGGCCTCTTCCGCGGCCACCGGAGCTCTTCAGCGCTCTTCCGCGCGCCCTCCGTCTTCGGCTCCTGCCCGGCGTCTCCTTTCGCGCTCCTCCGCGCGCCCGACCTCTTCTTAGGCTCCCACCCGGCGTCTGACGTCAGATGCCGGGGGCGGGGCCCATGACGCGGTGAGCGCTGATTGGCTCACCGCGCCCGCCTCCGATTGTCCGGCGCACCGCGAGCCGCGATTGCCTCGCGGACGGCGCCGGGTTTGAAAAGACGCCGGCGGCGCTTCTCATTGGCGGCCCAAGTGGTGCCAAGTTTAAAGCGCCGCCGCGCCGCTACCCGCCGAAGACGACAGCCCGGTGCAGGGAAATATCTGGTCCCTGCACCGGACACCCGCCGCCACGATGTGCCCTGTAGTACAGGGCACATCTCCACATATGCATACATACAGTATATATATATATATATATATACACATACACATACACACACACACACACACACACACGTATAATTATATGTACAATCTCTAACAATTACCCTAAAATGCCACCCGATTCCTTGTCATGAACTGTTTGCTGTTACTGGAAATGTAACATGTTAATATGTATATGTTTATAGCACAGTAACAGTGTTCTAGGAACCAGGTTTACCCTATGCCTTCCAATTTCTCATTCCCCATGTGTCTAAACTATTACTATCTTCTGAAGTAGCCACATTAGACACAAGTTGTGAAAAGCCCAGTCGAAATCAGGTTATCTCAGTCTCATCAAACTAAAATAAAAGCTACAATAACATTTACATCCCTCAAAGGAATTATACAGTCAGTCTCCGTATAGAGCCGCCTACTGTCACTTGTGATGACCCATCGACTGTCCATCCAGCACTAGATCCACAAGATGATTTCAAAAACAACTGCTCTACCTTTACCCACAAGGAACAGACATCAGTGTCTTTCATGATGACTTATCAGCAAAGTATCTGACAAAGTATACCAACCAGCTCCTGTATCTGTACAGCTGTGTTTTTACTTACTGTCTGTGCCAGTGAGCTGTGAGTCGAGGCAGAGGTCATAGGGATCCACCTCACTGTCTTTACTTTAAAATGTTGGGGAAAAGGATTATTCCAAAACAATGAACACATTCAACTTTTTAAACTAGTTAACCTCTTTTTCCAATATTCCAACGTATAAAAATCAGGTAAAAATCAGGTTTGCTTCTGTCCATAAGCTGCAAAGTGACTTTTTATCCCATATTCCAACAAAACATATAAATCCAATACCATAAAACTACATTTTGTAGGAAGAATATTAATACAGTATGGTCCGAATGTAATGGCGCCCGAGTTCAGCGGCCGTGTGGGATTCCGGACGCACTCTGCCATTTTTTTTAAAAGGGGCAAAACCATGTCTTCAAAGTGATTGCCCTTTAAAAACGGCCCTATATCTTACTGTTGGAGGGTGTTTTAAACCAGTTTCTGAATTTCATTTTTATTATCATGAGTGACATGAGGTTGATACAAACATACTAAAGCCTTTGGGGGGTCAGTCAGGTCGCATCGCTAATCGATGCAACCGCAATAACCCCGGCTGCGGCAGCATTGCGCATGTGCAGGTCCAGTCCTGCGCATTTGTGCGCAGTTAATGGGGTTGGTTCGCATTAACTATGAACGCCTCTGTCTGATTGAAAGGCAGAGGCATTCGCGGGGTGGGTGGGGGTCATTCGCAGACCGTTGCGGGTGCAGAGCGGGGGAATTGGGGGAGTGTTGTGGTATTTTTGGGGTGGTGGCTTTAAGTCATACGCAACTGCTCCGATTGATAAAATGCTGGCAGGACTCCTGCCGTCCCAGCCAGGCTGCGCCGGCAGAAGGCTTCCCTAGTTTCTGCAACCGTTCTTTAATTGTGGTGCAACCGCAATTAGAGTGTGGTCGCAGTTGGTGGGCGGCGGGTAGCATGCTGGACGGCCTTGCCATGTGATGGGTGGCCCCTGCACACAGAAGAATGGTATGCAAATTCTGCTTTTTAGCAGAATTTGCAATCCACACTGAATAGGGTCCTTTGTTCTCTTGTCTTGCTTTATGAATGATAGAAACGTTTGTGTAAGCATTTTTTGGCAATGTGCATCCTAAACTTCTTTTCATAATTGTGCCAATATTCTTATGACTGGTAGCATTTTAGTATTATTCGAGGTGCTTGAGTAATACTAACTGGTTTGAAATTGAATTCAATTTAATTTAGTTGGTTTGAATTAGAGATGAATGGGTTCGGTTCCCTGAGAACCGAACCCCCCTGAACTTCACTACCCGAGCCCGGATCGGAGTCAGGCTCGGGTTTTCCTGCCTAACTCAGAAACCATAACGAGGCAAAACGTCATCATCCCGCTGTCAGATTCTCGTGGGGTTTGGATTCCATATAAGAAGCCGCATGTCGCCGCCATTTTCACTCCGACATTGGAGAGTGTAGAGAGAGGACGTGTCTCCGTCCTCAGTATCTGTGTCTTGTGCTGCATCTGTCCAGTCACAGTGGTAGTGTCCTCTGCTGCCATATGTCCAGTGCTGCTGTATAAGTCCAGTCCAGTGGTGCTGTGTTGTGCTGCATCAGTCCAGTGGTGGGGTCTTGTGCTGCATCAGTCCAGTCACAGTGGTGGTGTCCTCTGCTGCCATATGTCCAGTGCTGTTGTATAAGTCCAGTCCATTGCAGTGGTGTTGTGTTGGCCTGCAACAGTACAGTGGTAGTGTCTTGTGCTGCATCAGTCTAGTCACAGTGGTGGTGTCCTCTGCTGCCATATGTCCAATGCTGCTGTATAAGTCCAGCCCATTGCACTGGTGCTGTGTTATCCTGCATCAGTCCAGTGGTGGTGTCCCTGTGCTGCTGTATATGTCCAGTGGTACTGCCGTATAAGTCCAGTGATACCGCCGTATAATTCCAGTGATACTGCCGTATACATAGTAACATAGTATACGGCTGGATAGCCATCGGCTGAATGTGCTTCCATGGAAGTGCTGACATAAAAGTGTTATTATAAAAATAGCGTTATACCTGCGTTAAGTTATATCATCAGCTGTTGTCGATTGTGAACTTGTGAACCAACTCCTTATCACTCTTTGTGCTCAACAGGTATGATTCGTGGAACTACACATCCCAGCAAGTTGTACTGCATTTGCTGATTATGTCAAATGAATTTCATGATTGAATAGCCTAGGTATGATTCGTGGAACTACACATCCCAGCAAGTTGTACTGCATTTGCTGATTATGTCAAATGAATTTCATGATTGAATAGCCTAGGTATGATTCGTGGAACTACACATCCTAGCAAGTTGTACTGCATTTGCTGATTATGTCAAATGAATTTCATGATTGAATAGCCTAGGTATGATTCGTGGAACTACACATCCCAGCAAGTTGTACTGCATTTGCTGATTATGTCAAATGAATTTCATGATTGAATAGCCTAGGTATGATTCGTGGAACTACACATCCCAGCAAGTTGTACTGCATTTGCTGATTATGTCAAATGAATTTCATGATTGAAAAGCCTAGGTATGATTCGTGGAACTACACATCCCAGCAAGTTGTACTGCATTTGCTGATTATGTCAAATGAATTTCATGATTGAATAGCCTAGGTATGATTCGTGGAACTACACATCCCAGCAAGTTGTACTGCATTTGCTGATTATGTCAAATGAATTTCATGATTGAATAGCCTAGGTATGATTCGTGGAACTACACATCCCAGCAAGTTGTACTGCATTTGCTGATTATGTCAAATGAATTTCATGATTGAATAGCCTAGGTATATTGAAAAAGGGTGTTTTTTTTTTTGTATGTTTTTCTCTTTGTAGAGATATAGTTGGCTGCCTTATTGGTCTGTAATGTCTGTTTTTCTAAGCTAATTTATGGCCTTAGTGTAAAGGGGGATGGTTTTGGGTGGAGTTTGCAATCATTGCATTCACATGGATATTGTTCCTATTTGAAGTCTAGTATACGGCTGGATAGCCATCGGCTGAATGTGCTTCCATAGAAGTGCTGACATAAAAGTGTTATTATAAAAATAGCGTTATACCTGCGTTAAGTTATATCATCAGCTGTTGTCGATTGTGAACTTGTGAACCAACTCCTCATCACTCTTTGTGCTCAACAGGTATGATTCGTGGAACTACACATCCCAGCAAGTTGTACTGCATTTGCTGATTATGTCAAATGAATTTCATGATTGAATAGCCTAGGTATGATTCGTGGAACTACACATCCCAGCAAGTTGTACTGCATTTGCTGATTATGTCAAATGAATTTCATGATTGAATAGCCTAGGTATGATTCGTGGAACTACACATCCTAGCAAGTTGTACTGCATTTGCTGATTATGTCAAATGAATTTCATGATTGAATAGCCTAGGTATGATTCGTGGAACTACACATCCCAGCAAGTTGTACTGCATTTGCTGATTATGTCAAATGAATTTCATGATTGAATAGCCTAGGTATGATTCGTGGAACTACACATCCCAGCAAGTTGTACTGCATTTGCTGATTATGTCAAATGAATTTCATGATTGAATAGCCTAGGTATGATTCGTGGAACTACACATCCCAGCAAGTTGTACTGCATTTGCTGATTATGTCAAATGAATTTCATGATTGAATAGCCTAGGTATATTGAAAAAGGGTGTTTTTTTTTTTGTATGTTTTTCTCTTTGTAGAGATATAGTTGGCTGCCTTATTGGTCTGTAATGTCTGTTTTTCTAAGCTAATTTATGGCCTTAGTGTAAAGGGGGATGGTTTTGGGTGGAGTTTGCAATCATTGCATTCACATGGATATTGTTCCTATTTGAAGTCTAGTATACGGCTGGATAGCCATCGGCTGAATGTGCTTCCATAGAAGTGCTGACATAAAAGTGTTATTATAAAAATAGCGTTATACCTGCGTTAAACCGAAGGAAACCAGAAGAAAAACATCAACACACCAACACTACCACAAAAGGACTGCCTTAATGCCTCAAAAGTAGGTAATTAATCTTATGCATATCATCTGTTTTTAAAAAACCTATGAAAAGGCATCCCCAATCTGCTCACTACAGTTCTCTCTTATGCAAACTTATGTATGTTTCTTTATGTAATGATTTCTTGTAAATGTCATTGCATGTGTGGGGAAGTAGCTCAGTGAAACAGTTTATTATTGCATACTGACTGGTGATTACCTCCTTTGAACATTTACCCATTGTGGTCAGGTGTACTATGTCTTTATATTTAGTAAGGTATAGTCATGGTGTAAAGGACAGAGTATGATTACCGATTAGTAAAAGAAAACAAATACTGAGCAACATCCCCAAACAGGTAATTTCAACTTTAAACTTGTCATTTATTTTGTACGCTCTGGACATGGCGACTACTAACAAATGCACAGAAAAAAATCTTAAAGCTATGTCTGCAAATGCTAGGAGCTTAGGAGACAAAATTCCAGAGCTAATTGCGATAATGACAAGGGATAACCTGGATTTTGTGGCAATTACAGAGTCTTGGTGCAATGAGAATCATGACTGGGACTTAGCTATACCAGGATACAATTTATTTAGGAAAGATAGAATAGGAAGAATAGGAGGAGGGGTAGCAATGTATGTGAAAAAAAGCATAAATGCTACTTTAATACAAAATATTGAAGCCAAAACTGAGGCCCTTTGGGTCACCATAGAAACTGGGAAGAAGGACATTATTCGCATTGGGGTGATCTATAGACCACCAGGCCAGGGGCAGGATTTGGACAGGAACCTATTGTTGGACATCTCTAAAATGGCTTTTAAGGGAGAAGTCATAATCATGGGAGACTTTAATTTACCTGATGTAAATTGGGAGGGGTCTTTTGCAAGTTCAGCTACAAGTGGCAAATTTCTACATTCCTTACAGGGAGCATCTCTCAAGCAATTGGTGAGGGAGCCCACTCGCAAAGACTCAATATTAGATCTAATTCTTACAAATGGTGATAGGATATCTGAGATATATGTGGGTGAGCACCTGGGATCCAGTGATCATCAAGCAGTATGGTTTAGTATAAAGACAGGATCCAACTCCTCTCACACAAAAACAAAGGTGTTGGATTTTAGAAATGCAGACTTTGCAAAAATGGGGAGATGTTTAAGTGATTTATTGGCAGACTGGAGGAACTTGGAAGGAGTGCAGGAGAGGTGGAAAAAAATGAAAAGTGCATTACTAAGTGCAACAGACCTTTGTATCAAAATGGTTAGGAAAAGCACCAGGAAAAGGAAGCCAGTGTGGTTCACAAAAGTAGTATCAACTAGTGTGAAAGCAAAAAAGATGGCTTTTAGGAAATACAAACAGACTCAAAATAATAACGACAAAGAGGTGTATCTGGACAGACGGAAGGATGCTAAGAAAGTGATCAGACGTGCAAAGGCAGAAGCTGAGGAGAAAATGGCCCAGTCAGTAGATAAAGGGGGCAAAACTTTTTTTAAGTATATAAGTGAAAGGAGAAAATCAAATGGAGGAATAATAAGACTTAAGACAGAGAGTGGGCATTTGGTGGAGGGAGACAAGGCAATAGCAGATCACCTAAATAATTATTTTTGCTCAGTATTTACTACAGAAGAAGGGATGGGGCCACAGTTAAATTGCAAGGACATTCATAAAAATAAGGTAGATGAAAATACATTTACAGAGGAGAAGGTCCTAACAGAACTTTCAAAACTAAAAGTGGATAAATCAATGGGACCAGATGGGATACACCCAAGGATACTCAAAGAGCTAAAAGATGTGCTGGTTACACCTTTAACAGATTTATTTAACCAGTCACTAAATACAGGTGCTATTCCAGAGGACTGGAAAAGAGCAAATGTAGTTCCACTGCACAAAAGTGGAAGCAAGGAAGAAGCAAGTAACTACAGACCAGTAAGCCTTACATCAGTAGTAGGGAAAGTAATGGAAAAACTATTAAAAGAAAGAGTAGTGGAATATCTTAAATCAAACAACTTACAGGATCCAAAACAGCATGGATTTACTGGTGGAAGATCATGCCAAACAAATCTTATTGACTTTTTTGACTCTGTGATGAAAATAATAGATCAAGGGGGAGCTGTAGATGTAGCATATCTAGACTTTAGTAAGGCATTTGACACTGTCCCACATCGCAGACTGCTAAATAAACTTGAAAGCCTGGGGGTGGATTATAAATCAGTTAAATGGATAAGAACCTGGTTGCAGGATAGGAAACAGACAGTCGTAGTTAATGGAGTGCAATCTATGGAGGGAAATGTTACCAGTGGAGTACCCCAGGGATCTGTACTTGGTCCAGTTCTCTTTAATATCTTTGTTGGTGACATTGCAGATGGTATTGAAGGGAAGATCTGCCTTTTTGCAGATGATACAAAGATATGCAACAGGGTAGACACACCGGGAGGGGTCAAACAAATGATTAATGACCTAGGTAGGCTTGAGAAATGGTCAAGAACGTGGCAACTACAGTTTAATGCTAAAAAATGCAAAATCATGCACTTGGGTCTCAAAAACCCAAAGGCTAAGTATAGTATCAAGGGTACTATAATGGAAACTACTGAGGAGGAAAGAGATTTAGGAGTCACTATTTCAAGTGACTTGAAGGCAGGAAAGCAATGCAACAAAGCAATGAGAAAGGCAAGTCAGATGCTTGGTTGCATAGGGAGAGGAATCAGTAGCAGGAAAAAAGAAGTGATAATGCCACTGTATAGGTCATTGGTACGGCCCCATCTGGAATACTGTGTCCAGTTCTGGAGACCCTATCTCCAGAAGGATATAAATACATTAGAGAGTGTACAAAGAAGGGCAACTAAAATGGTGCATGGCCTACATCACAAAACTTACCCGGAAAGGCTAAAAGATCTTAACATGTATAGTTTGGAGGAGAGAAGGGAAAGGGGAGACATGATAGAAACTTTCAAATATATAAAGGGTCTTACCAAAGTTCAGGAGGGAAACATTCTTCAAAGGAAAAGAAGTATTAGAACTCGAGGGCATACATTGAGACTGGAGGGGGGGAGGTTCAGGGGAAATTTAAGGAAAAATTACTTCACAGAAAGGGTAGTGGATAAGTGGAATAGCCTCCCATCAGAGGTGGTAGAGGCTAAGACTGTAGGGCAATTTAAACATGCTTGGGACAGGCATATGAATATCCTTACAAAGAATCAAGGTTAAAAAAGGGTTGAGATTGCCTAAAGGATAAAATAAAAAAGGGGCAGACTAGATGGGCCAAGTGGTTCTTATCTGCCGTCAAATTCTATGTTTCTATGTTTCTATGTAACTTAGTAACATAGCATCTAAGGTTGAAACAAGACAATTTGTCCATCAAGTTCAACCTACTGTATTTGTGGTCTCCTATGCAGGATTATTTTGGTCTAAATTTTGTCTGCTGCTGATATCAGCCGTTGTGTTTTATTCCCTTTTCATAGTAACTATAGTGCACGACTACGCACCATAACCCTGGATATACTTATCCATTAGGAATTTATCTAACCCATTCTTAAAGGTGTTGACTGAGTCTACCATTACAACTCCCTCAGGCAGGGAATTCCAAACACGTATTGTCCTTACTATGAAAAAACCTTTACGCCACATTGTGCGGAATCTCCTCTTCTCTAACCTAAGCGAGTGTTCACGTATCCTCTGTGCTGATCTTACCGAAAACAGGTCCTGTGCAAGCTCTGTGTATTGTCCCCTTATATATTTGTAGATGTTGATCACGTCCTCTCTTAGTCTCCTCTTTTCCAGTGTAAAAATGCCTAGCCTTGCAAGCCTTTCCTTGTATTCCAGCATCTCTAAGCCCTTAATTAGTTTGGTCGCCCGCCTCTGAACCTTTTCTAGCTCCAGAATATCCTTTTTGTAGTATGGTGCCCAAAATTACACACAGTATTCAAGATGTGGCCTCACTAGTGATTTATATAATGGGAGTATAACACTCTTGTCCCTTGCATCAATTCCACGTTTTATGCATGCTAATATCTTATTAGCCTTCTTTGCTGCAATCCTACTTTGGGTACTGCTGCTTAGTTTGCTATCTATGTGAACACCTAAGTCCTTTTCCAGTACAGAATCCCGTTACCCCATTTAGTATGTAGGTGTAATTTTTGTTCTTGCTTCAACAGTGCATTACCTTACACTTGACTGTATTGAAGCGCATTCTCCATTTGTCTGCCCATGCTTCTAATTAAACTAAGTCATTCTGAAGAGACTCAGCATCCCCCTCCATATTTATAACTTTACACAATTTGGTATCGTCTGCAAAAATTGACACCATACTCTCTAGACCAGAGATTTTCAACCTTTTTCAACTCGCGGCACACTGAACAAGATTTAAATATTGCCAAGGCACACTCAAATATAACGGTGATGCATGGTGCAATTGCGTGTCCTAGGATGTCATGTCGCAGCTTCTCCATAGGTAATACCTGAACCACATCTGAGAAAGCCGGTGTCACGGTCCGGCGGGAGACTGTGCAGGGGAGCCGGCTCTTACCTGTCCGGTCCCTTTGGAGAGGTCCAGCTGGTGGAGGTGCGGGCTGATGGTGCCGGGCAGGGTGTGCTGGGAGGACAGGCAGGGGCACTGGTTGGCAGCTCAGCAGACTGGCAGCATGTCCCTCCGGCAGGGGTTAGCAGTGCTGCTGTGGAGCCAGGGCTTCTGTGAACAGACTGGGCTGTGTTCCGGGTGGCCATCTTGGATGTGGGCAAAAAGCCTGTCTTGCCCACACTTCACCAATTTATCACTTCCCTGTGGCCAATTAGCTCCGAGCAGCTGCTATAAGACAGTAAGGCCTGGAGGAGGGAATTTGCCAGTGCAACGTCTTTCACAGTATCTGTGAAGCTAGTTCTCTGTGCTCCCGCAGCGTCTCCAGTGGCAGGTTCTTGTTACAGCAAAGTACCCAAACCTCCTGATATAGCCTTATGCAGACTGCCGACTCTGTTCCCGTGTCCTACCTAGCTACCTGTTCCAGACCCCGCAGTAACCATCCTTCGGAATTCCTCCTTTAAAGTACTGGGTCACGGTTCCGGTATCCTCAGCCACCCGCTAACCTATAGTCGTATCACTATTCAACTGTCTTTGGCAAACCCTGTTAAACTACTCCAAGTAATAAATGCGCAAGACCTTCATCCATCCCGCTCGTTTGTTATTCAGAGATCCAAGTGCACCAGAATCATCTACCCCAAATCCGGATCCACAAGAATCCTTAGACGTGACAGCCAGAAGAGCCCAACACTGCCCGGGCCCAAATTTAGAACTGGCTCTGCAACCACTAAACCCACCAGTATTGAGCATTCCAGGGCCTCAGTAGCGGCAAAACACTGATAAGCCTGGCTCTGCTTCTATGGCGGCACACCTGGAGACTTCTCAGAGCACACTAGTGTGCCACGGCACAGTGGTTGAAAAACACTGCTCTAGACCTACTGTTAGGTCGTTAATGAAAATGTTGAACAAAAGTGGTCCTAGTGCAGACCCTTGTGGCATTCCACTTAGCACTTCAGTCCAATTTGAAAATGATCCATTAACCACAACACGCTGCTCCCTATAATCTAACTAATTTTTGACCCAAGTGCATATTGTGCTCCCTAGCCCTATTTCTTGTAGCTTATAGATAAGTCGCATGTGTGGTACAGTGTCAAAAGCTTTGGCAAAGTCTAAAAAGATTACATCCACCTCCTTACCCTGATCAAGGTTCGCACTTACTATTTCATAAAAGGCAAGTACGTTGGTTTGACATGATCTGTCCTTCACAAATCCATGTTGATTCCTTTTAATGACCTTATTGACTTCAAGGAACTTCTGAATCTCTTAGAATACCTTCCAATACTTTCCCCACTATAGATGTAAGACTAACTGGTCTATAATTACCTGGTTAGGCTTTCCTTCCCTTTTTGAATATTGGCACCACCTCCGCTATATGCAGTCCTTGGGAAACATATTCGCCAGTTCTTTGGAAATATATACGCCAGTGCTTGGGAACCATATACGCCAGTCCTTTGGAACCATATACTGATACTGCCGTATAATTCCAGTAGTACTGGCATATAAGACCAGTGATACTACCGTATAAGTCCAGTGGTACTGTTGTATAAGTCCAGTGGTACTGCTGTATAATTCCAGTGGTACTGCCATATAAGTCCAGTCCAGTGGTGTTGCCATATAAGTTCAGTGGTGCTGTCCTGTGCTGTATATTATTTACTCCAAATAAAGGGGTTATTAATATTTAATCCAAATAGTTTTTACAGGGTTTGCCCTGTGTGGTGTAGAGGTACGCTCTCCTGTACCGCATATTGTTATATAACTTCAGAAAAATAATGGATAACAAAAATATGGAGGATAAAATATGGAAAGGTCAAGAACCACTTCCTCCTATTGCTGAAGCTGCTGCCACTAGTCATGACATAGATGATGAAATCCCATCAACGTCGTCTGCCAAGGCCGATGCCCAATGTGATAGTAGAAAGCATGCAAAATCCAAAAAGCCAAAGTTCAGTAAAAAGACCCAAATAAAGACATTTATATGGACTGAGGAAAAACATAATCTTGCCAATATGCCATTTACGACATGGAGTGGCAAGGAACGGCTAAAACCCTGGCCTATGTTCATGACTAGTGGTTCAGCTTCACATGACAATGGAAGCCCTCATCCTCCCGCTAGAAAAATGATAAGAGTTAAGCTGGCAAAAGCACAGCAAAGAACTGTGCGTACTAAGATGGTATTACAAATCCCCAAGGAGAATCCAAGTGTGTCGGCGGTTGCAATACCTGACCTTCCCAACACTGGACGGGAAGAGGGGGCTCCTTCCACCATTTGCACGCCCTCTGTAAGTGCTGGAAGGAGCACCCACAGTCCAGTTTCTGCTATTCAAATTGAAGATGTCACTGTTGAAGTACACCAGGATGTGGATATGGGTGTTGCGGCGCTGAGGAGGAAGTTGATGATGAGGATTCTGATGGTGATGTGGTTTGTTTAAATCAGGCACCAGGGAAGACACCTGTTGTCCGTGGGATGAATAAGCCCATTGTGATGCCTGGACAAAATACAGAAAAAGCCACCTCTTCGGGGTGGAATTATTTCACCACAAATCCGGACAACAGGTGTCAAGCCGTGTGTTGCCTCTGTCAATCTGTAATAAGTAGGGGTAAGGGGTAAGTTGATGATGAGGATTCTGATGGTGATGTGGTTTGTTTAAATCAGGCACCAGGGAAGACACCTGTTGTCCGTGGGATGAATAAGCCCATTGTGATGCCTGGACAAAATACCGAAAAAGCCACCTCTTCGGGGTGGAATTATTTCACCACAAATCCGGACAACAGGTGTCAAGCCGTGTGTTGCCTCCAGGGACGTGCAGTCAGGGGAGGCAGGGGAGGCAGTGCCTCCCCTGTCATTCATTAATGATTAAAATAATACATAAAGATACATATGACACATATTCTGTGTCATATGTATCCTGTTTATATTATTCTAATAATTTTACTGTATTAAAGTAGATTGGGAGGCACTGATATCAAGTGCCTCCCGAGACAGCGTGTAGACAGTGGGAACGGGGGATAATGCCGGGGGCGGGGCCAAGCGCTGGGCTGAAATAGCCCATTACAAAATACAATGAAAGCGGCACTTATGTAAGTGCCTCGCTGGCAGGGAAAGCACGCCCCTGCTAGCGAGGCACATTTGATTGGACAGCGGATCCAGTGCTGGATCCGCTGGCCCAATCATCAATAAGCAGTGGCAGGACAAGGAAGGGACTCAGAGCTCCCCTCTCTTTCTCTCCCGCCAGCACCCGCCATCACCTCCCCGCACCCGGTGATTTAGAGGTCGAAGAACCGGGGAGGGGGCAGAGCTGAGTGTCGCCGTGCAGCAGCAGCTAATCTGCACAGCGGCGGCGGTAAACCCAGATCCAGGGAGGAAATTGTGCGGCGGCCGGCGCTCTCCTCCTCCGCTCTCTCACAGGCAGAAACCCCAATGCCTGCTGCAATCTCCTGGCGGTGGTTTCTGCACGGGTCCCAGCGCTGCCTGCTCCAGCCCAGACTGCTCTAACATGTTATCTCCGGAGAGGGCCCACCGCCACAAATCAGGTACTTCCACTTGTTGATACCCAGATCATATTTGCAGCCTTATCTGGGTGTCAGTGATGCCGGAGAGGGGATGGGGGGGGGGGGGGTTGCTACAAAGTGAGCTGCTCCTGCGCTCTGAACAGCCTGGGTCTGCCTGTGGTACCCCTCATCATGTCATATATTGCTGCCGTAATGTGTAACAAGGGGGACGCTATCTGCCGTAATGTGTAACAAGGGGGACGCTATCTGCCGTAATGTGTAACAAGGGGGACGCTATCTGCCGTAATGTGTAACAAGGGCACGCTATCTGCCGTAATGTGTAACAAGGGGGACGCTATCTGCCGTAATGTGTAACAAGGGCACGCTATCTGCCGTAATGTGTAACAAGGGCACGCTATCTGCAGTAATGTGTAACAAGGGCACGCTGTCTGCCGTAATGTGTAACAAGGGCACGCTGTCTGCCGTAATGTGTAACAAGGGGGACGCTATCTGCCGTAATGTGTAACAAGGGCACGCTGTCTGCCGTAATGTGTAACAAGGGCACGCTGTCTGCCGTAATGTGTAACAAGGGCACGCTGTCTGCCGTAATGTGTAACAAGGGCACGCTGTCTGCCGTAATGTGTAAAAAGTGCACGCTGTCTGCCGTAATGTATAAAAGGGGGACTGTCTGCCGTAATGTGTAAAAGGGGCTCTACCTGGTGTAGTGGCGCAACTTTGCAGCGTAATTTGAATAATGGAGACTACTGTGCACCGTAGTATGAATTGGTATTATTTTGTGGCCACACCCCTTCCCTATGAAGCCTTGCTCCTATACATTTTTCACGCGCCTACGGCGCGCACTGCCCCTATCTTGCATGGGAAGGGGGGCGCCAATGCCGTTTCTTGCACACAGAGCTAAAATGCCTAGTTACAGCACTGATGGAACGCAGCTACTACACCTATGCCCTGAGCACAGCACTGGCATCCAAGAGCCCGTGAGCTCTGGGCTCTGCAGGGACCACGGAGAAGCAGCAGGTAGGGAGGGCTGGGGGCCCCAAATTGGTGGTGGGAGATTAGAAGAGATTGTACAGTATAGCATTTAGCTTTTTTTCTTTGGTCCACTTGTAGTGAGGGATTCAGTATGAGATGCCAGCGCTTGGGATCCCAGCGATCAGAAGACAGACGCTGGGATCCTGAAGTTTACAATGCAGAGAGGGGTGAGTTGAGGGTGTTCTCCCCTAACCTTCCCTTGCCCCAGCCTAACCCTAACCTCCCCCTATAGTTCCTAACCTCCCTGTGACGTTACCTAAACAGAACCCTCCCAACCAGCAGCCTAACCCTAACCTCCCTGCACACTAACCTCCCTGTGACGGTACCTAACCCTCCCTCTCCGCAGCCTAACGCTAACATCCCTGCGGCGGTACCTAAACCTAACTCTCCCTCTCTGCAGCCTAATCCTTCCCGTTGATGCCTAACCCTAACCTCCCCAGTGGTCTGCTAAAGTACTATGTGTAAGACTGTAGGAGGTGATGATTATACGGTATATATATATTTAAAATTAGATAATATATAATTACGAGGCCAGTCCCACTTTCCTAGGAGTGTGCGCGCCTTCATTGCACACATTGGGGGGAGAGGGGGTGCTTCAACAGATCTCGCTCAGAATGCCAGTAGTTTTGGACCCAGGCCTGGCTGCTCTCTGGGTTCTTTGCAATCTGTCCTGTAATCACAGTACTGTACATACACATTTCCTGCAGTACCAGAACCCCCCCCCCCCCCCCCCTGTGCATTCTAATGTATTTGTTTTCCCTAAAAAGTGAGCTGAGGTCTGTGTTCTTGTGCGACTGGGGATGTACTTGAGAAGCCAGTGCCTCCCCAGCCATTGACCTCACCGCACGTCACTGGTTGCCTCTGTCAATCTGTAATAAGTAGGGGTAAGGACGTTAGCCGCCAAGGAACATCCTCCCTTATACGTCACCTGCTGCGCATTCATCAGAAGTCAGTGTGAAGTTGTGAAACTTTGGGTAAGAGCGTAAGCAGTCCAATGACACCTAAATCCCTTCTTCCTCTTGTACCCAAGCTCCTGCAAGCCACACCACCAACTCCGTCAACGTCAACTTCCTCCTCAGTAAGGAACTTCAGTAGTCCTGCAGAACATATCACTGGCAAGACTGAGGGGTCCTCTCCTAACTGGAATTCCTCCGGAGGATCCTTGAGTGGTACGCCTACTACTGCTGTTGCTGCCGCTGCTGTTGTTGCTGCTGGGAGTCGATCGTCATCCCAGAGTGGAAGTCGGAAGACCACTTGTCCACCATTAGTGCAGCGGGACTTAGAGAATTTTTTGAGGTAGTGTGTCCCATCTAGGTTCCACTTCATTAGGCTGGCGATACAGAGAATTTACAGAGACGTCGGAAAAAGTGTCCTCAGTATACTAAAAAATGCAGTTGTACCCACTGTCCACTTAACCACGGACATGTGCACAAGTGTAACAGGGCAAACTAAGGACTATATGACTGTGACAGCCCAGTGGGTAGATGTATTGCCTCCCGCAGCAACAACAGCAGCGGCAACAGTAGCAGCATCTCGAAAACTGCTACTCATTCCTAGGCAGGCTACGCTATGTACCACCGCTTTCCGTAAGAGGCACACAGCTGACAACCTCTTATGGAAACTGAGGGACATCATTGCACAATGGCTTACCCGAATTAGACTCTCCTGGGGATTTGTGATATCGGCAAACACAACCAATATTGTGCATGCATTACATCTGGGTAAATTCCATCACGTCCCATTTTTTGCACATACAATTAATTTGGTGGTGCAGAATTTTTTTTTTAAATGACAGGGGCGTGCAGAAGATGCTGTCGGTGGCCCGAAAAATTGCGGGCCACTTTCAACATTCAGCCACCACGTGCCGAAGACTGGAGCACCAGCAAACACTCCTGAACCTGCCCTGCCATCACCTGAAGCAAGAGATGGTAACGAGGTGGAATTCAACACTCTACATGCTTCAGAGGATGGAGGAGCAGCAAAAGGTCATTCAAGCCTATACATCCACCTACGATATAGGCAAAGGAGGGGGAATGCACCTGACTCACGCACAGTGGAAAATTATTTCTGTCTTGTGCAAGGTTCTCCAACCCTTCGAACTTGCCACACATGAAGTCAGTTCAGACACTGCCAGCTTGAGTCAGGTCATTCCCCTCATCAGGCTTTTGCAGAAGCAGCTGGAGAAATTGAAGGAGGAGCTAAGATGGAGCGATTCCGCAAAGTATGTGGGAATTGTGGATGGAGCCCTTCATTTGCTTTGTCAGGATTCAAGGGTGGTCAATCTGTTGAAATCAGAGCACTACATTTTGGCCACCGTGCTCGATCCTAGGTTTAAAGCCTACGTTGTATCTCTCTTTCTGGCAGACACAAGTCTGCAGAGATTCAAAGACCTGCTGGTGAGAAAATTGTCAACTCAAGCGGAACATGACCCATCAACAGCTCCTCCTTCATTTTCTCCCACAACTGGGGCTGCGAAGAAAAGGATAAGATTTGCTAGCCCACCTGCTGGCAGGGATTCAGGGCAGTCAGGAGTGAGTACTGACCACTTGTCCGGACGGAAGGACCTGCCAACGATTTCTGACGTGTCTACTGTCACTGCATATGATTCTGTCACCATTAAAAGAATGGTGGAGGATTATATGAGTGACAGCATCCAAGTAGGCATGTCAGACAGTCCGTATGTACACTGGCAGGAAAAAGAGGCAATTTGGATGCCCTTGCACAAACTGGCTTCATTTTACCTAAGTTCCGTCCCCCCCTCCCAGTGTGTACTCCGAAAGAGTGTTTAGTGCAGCCGGTAACCTTGTCAGCAGTCAGCTTAGGAGGTTACTTCCACAAGATGTGGAGAAGATGATGTTCATCAAAATGAATTATAAAATCCTCTGAGAAGACCTTTACAAACAATTGCCTCCAGGAAGTACACAGGGACCTGTGATGGTGGATTACAGTGGGGACGAATTAATACTCTGTGAGGAGGAGGATGTACACACTGAAAGGGGTGAGGTCGACCTCTTGCCTCTGTAGAGCCAGTTCGTGCAAGGAGAGATTGATTGCTTCTTTTTTGGTTGGGGGCCCAAACAAACCAGTCATTTCAGCCACAGTCGTGTGGCAGACCCTGTTGCTGAAATGATTGGTTTGTTAAAGTGTGCATGTCCTGTTTATACAACATAAGAGTGGGTTTATACAACATAAGGGTGGGTGGGAGGGCCCAAGGACAATTCCATCTTGCACCTCTTTTTCTTCTTTGCATCATGTGCTGTTTGGGGACTAATTTTTTAAAGTGCCATCCTGTCTGACACTACCATACAACTCCAGGGGTACTGCCGTATAAGTCCAGGGGCACTGCCGTATAAGTCCAGTACAGTGGTGGCGTCTTGTGCTGCATCAGTCCAGTGGTGGTGTCTTGTGTTGCCATAAGTCCAGTGGTGGTGTCCTGTGCTGTACATTATGTACTCCAAATAAAAGGGTTATATACACTGCTCAAAAAAATAAAGGGAACACTAAAATAACACATCCTAGATCTGAATGAATGAAATATTCTTATTAAATACTTTGTTCTTTACATAGTTGAATGTGCTGACAACAAAATCACACAAAAATTATCAATGGAAATCAGATTTATTAACCCATGGAGGTCTGGATTTGGAGTCACCTTCAAAATGAAAGTGGAAAAACACACTACATGCTGATCCAACTTTGATGTAATGTCCTTAAAACAAGTTAAAATGAGGCTCAGTAGTGTCTGTGGCCTCCACGTGCCTGTATGACCTCCCTACAACCCACACAAGTGGCTCAGGTGGTGCAGCTCATCCTGGATGGCACATCAATGCGAGCTGTGGCAAGAAGGTTTGCTGTGTCTTTCAGCGTAGTGTCCAGAGCATGGAGGCGCTAACAGGAGACAGGCCAGTACATCAGGAGACGTAACGGAGGCCGTAGGAGGGCAACAACCCAGCAGCAGGACCGCTACCTCCGCCTTTGTGCAAGGAGGAACAGGAGGAGCACTGCCAGAGCCCTGCAAAATGACCTCCAGCAAGCCACAAATGTGCATGTGTCTACTCAAAGGATCAGAAACAGACTCCATGAGGGTGGTATGAGGGCCCGACGTCCACAGGTGGGGGTTGTGCTTACAGCCCAACACCGTGCAGGACGTTTGACATTTGCCAGAGAACACCAAGATTGGCAAATTCGCCACTGGCGCCCTGTGCTCTTCACAGATGAAAGCAGGTTCTCACTGAGCACATGTGACAGACGTGACAGAGTCTTGAGACGCCAAGGAGAATGTTCTGCTGCCTGCAACATCCTTCAGCATGACCGGTTTGGCAGTGGGTCAGTAATGGTGTGGGGTGGCATTTCTTTGGGGGGCCGCACAGCCCTCCATGTGCTCGCCAGAGGTAGCCTGACTGCCATTAGGTACCGAGATGAGATCCTCAGACCCCTTGTGAGACCATATGCTGGTGCGGTTGGCCCTGGGTTCCTCCTAATGCAAGACAATGCTAGAGCTCATGTGGCTGGAGTGTGTCAGCAGTTCCTGCAAGACGTAGGCATTAATGCTATGGACTGGCCCACCCTTTCCACAGACCTGAATCCAATTGAGCACATCTGGGACATCATGTCTCGCTCCATCCACCAATGCCACATTGCACCACAGACTGTCCAGGAGTTGGCGGATGCTTTAGTCCAGGTCTGGGAGGAAATCCCTCGAGAACATCCGCCACCTCATCAGGAGCATGCCCAGGCGTTGTATGGAGGTTATACAGGCACGTGGAGGCCACACACACTACTGAGCCTCATTTTGACTTGTTTTAAGGACATTACATCAAAGTTGGATCAGCCTGTAGTGTGTTTTTCCACTTTAATTTTGAGGGTGACTCCAAATCCAGACCTCCATGGGTTAATAAATTTAATTTCCATTGATAATTTTTGTGTGATTTTATTGTCAGCACATTCAACTATGTAAAGAACAAAGTATTTAATAAGAATATTTCATTCATTCAGATCTAGGATGTGTTATTTTAGTGTTCCCTTTATTTTTTTGAGCAGTGTACATAATTTATATTATTATCCAAATAATTTGTACAGGGTTTGCCCTGTGTGGTGTAGGGGCACGCTCATCTGTGCTGCATATTATTATAATAGCTCCAAATAAAAGGGTTATTATTATCCAAATTATTTTTACAGGCTTTGCCGTCTGTGTGTGTGGTTTAGGGGTACGCTCTCCTGTGCCACCAATATTGTGCGTGTATTACATCTGGGCAAATTCCAGCACGTCCCATGTTGTTTGTGCCGCACACTTGTGTCACTTAGCTTAGTCATACAGCTACCTCATTGCACCTCCTTTTCTTCTTTGCATGATGTGCTGTTTTGGGCCTAGTTTTTTAATCTGCCATCCTGTCTGCCATTGCAGTGCCATTCCTAGATGGGCCAGGTGTTTGTGCCGCACACTTGTGTCGCTTAGCTTAGCCATCCAGCTACCTCATTGCACCTCTTTTTCTTCTTTGCATCATGTGCTGTTTGGGGCCTATTTTTTTAATCTGCCATCCTGTCTGCCACTGCAGTTCTACTCCTAGATGGGCCAGGTGTTTGTGCCGCACACTTGTGTCGCTTAAGGGTGGTTTTGGAAAAACCAATCCAGATAAAAAAACACGAGCATGTAACCAGAACCAAAACACAAAACACGAAAAGTGCCCGCCGCACATCTCAAGTTTGAATTCATGAACTTGATTATTATGATAATGAATTTAAACCAATTAGGTCTTGCATAGTTTGTGGCTCACTTTCAATGCTCACTATTTACATTTCACATTTGAGGTTCTTTAAAAACTGAAAAATAAACAGTAAAATTCTGCCTTTTGAAGCTTAAATAGCTATTTATTTAGTGTTTTTCTTCTTTTCTTTTTTTCTTTTCTTTTCTTTTTCAATTCATCACTGTTTCTGAGTTTAAAGTTTGAGGTTCTACGTGCACGTTCAAGGTTTGAGGCTCCAGTTATATCCACTATCTTTCACAGTTATTTTGCACTAATACAGCTGAGGTATAATGTGTTTCCAAGGGGTTCTCTATAGTTATGTAACAATTGTTAATGCTAGTTGATCTCTTTCTTTACTTAACGCTCAGTGTGATTGGCTGGATTCTTCAGTAAACATCATAAACGATAACATAATAATAATAATAATAATAATAAGGAGAAGAAGAAGAAGAAGAAGAAGAAAGAAGAAGAGGAAGAAGATCAAATATTTGTGTTAAAATGCTAATTGTTTATAGATGAAGGGGTATATTTACTAATGTTCAATTTTGTATAAAAATTTAAGTTCGATTTATATTGACTGAATCAAATTAAATTGACATTCTTGACATTCTTTTTCACTCCTCAAATCACACATTTACAAAAGATTTTATAATGAAATCGATTTCAAAATCAAATTTGATTTTGTTCTGTTGTGACTAGTGAGTTGTTCAGTTGTGACTGGTTTTTTTTGCAATTTTCTCACCAATTTTATATCACCAGTACCCAATTCCATCATGCGAAAAAAAAATGTTTTTCTCACGAAAATACATAGGGTCCACAAAAAGCCATAGACCTATGTATTTTGGTGATACTTATTGAAGCAAAAAGTCACTTATCTGTGATTTGGTTTCGCCTGCCTGAGGCAGGTGAAACCAACCCCCGATAAGCGCCAGCTATCTCGGCTAATAGGATAGCCCCCAGCTAACCAATTAGCCACAGTAAATAGAACAAACATTTCCTTATGTATTTCTATTGGAAAAAAACATATCACATGCAAGAAGCTGCTGTGGTTCCTCTAAGTCTGCTTTGCATGTGCAGAATGGGTTATGCGTCATCGCACACAGTGCCCCCTAAGCCTCAGCCTGTCACCATTTGGGGGTGGGGAATCCAAAGATGCTGGAGCGATGTGTACTACGTCCATCTCTAAATGAGGCCCATAATTCCTTCAGCCACAGTGAACCTCAAGCTTGGGTTCCTTTTTATTTGAAATGTGGGCAGATCCTCAAGTGTTTATTTCTTTTAAAATTGATAAAAACATCTACAATCATGTAATTTGGACCTGTCACATAGAGCTTTTACAGTATTATTAATATTTGGCCTGGTTGATTGATAGACGCTATGGCGATTGCACCAGTCATTGTGCACGTTGAGGATGTGCAAAATTACTCAAAATAACCCAGCAGCCCTGAAACGTACAGAGACTCCCAGTGGAGCCACAGCAGCTGTGTACACATTCCCAGTGCACATGCAGATCCATCGATAATCATCAGCTAAATCAACAGCCACGCAGCATGGCAGCCTGAACAGAGTCACTGGAGGCACGCCGCTTGAGTCCAAATTTGTATGCGCACTCAGTCAAGGCCCATAAATGGTGCCTGACTGTCAGTCACTCTGCGTGAAGGTAAGCGGTGCAAGTGGCATCGACATTCAATTTTGCACATGTGCAGTATGAAGCATCTGCATGTGCAATTTATCAACAATCGCTCAATTGCAAAAAAGTGTCCGTAATCTCTACTTTTATAGGCATCATAATAAAGGTTTAGGGAAGAGAATGTTGTCTAGAAGCTAAAATTGTTTGTCTGCTATTAATCTATTATTTGGGGGATTTGTAGTTCAAATTGCGTTGGATTTGTTTTCGATTTTCAATTTGAATGCTAGTAAATCAGGGGATTCTATATTCCTCTATATGAAAGTACTGATGTTTTGACGATATTTCCAATTTTAAGTGGGATTTGGTTTTATGTTCGATTTTACATTTGATTTTATTTAAATATAGCCCAAAGAGTCTCTGAAACTTGACTAAATTTGGTTATCCAATTTGCCTATATCAAGGAAACACATTTTTTTATATTTGTGTAAATAAAGTAATACAAATATTCAAATAGAAATGTAATACTGTAGATAATAAGGAGGGAGCGAGGACCTGGAGGAAATTTATGAAAGTGTGTTTTTGTTGGTGATTTTAAAAACATCAGTTTTGCTCCCCATACTGCTGGATTTATCATGCCGACAGCATGGAATATCAAATCACATATCACCAGCAATATCCTGTGATTTGTGAAACCCCTAAATCACAATCAGTTTAACCTGAACCAGAGGCGTCAGAACTGGGGAGGGCAAGGGGGCAGCTCACCCCCACAAACATAGAGAGGCGCCGGCTGATGTACAGGAGGAGCGGAGGAGCAATGTGAAAGTGCCTAACCCACCCTTCCTGCAGCCTAAACCTAACCTCCCCTTTAGTTCCTAACCCTAACCTCCTCCCGTTGGTGTCTAAACCCCGCCTTCCCTGCAGCCTAAACCTATCCTTCTTATAGCCTAACCCTAACCTCTGGGGGAGGTAGCTAAATCTATCCCCCCCCCCCACCCCTGACCCTTAACCTAACCCTCCTGCTTTGCTCACGCTGGCTGTCGGGATTCCGGCGTCGGTGTCCTGATCCTTTAAAGATTCCGGCATCGGTATTCTGGCGGGTGTCAGGATTCCAGTGTCCGTATTCCGACTGCCAGAATCCTGACAGCCGGCCTCTATATCGGATCCCGTGTAAAATATATGCTGTGGTGGCACCTGTAGGAAATGAAAAAAGACGTGGCAACTTAGTTGTTTAGTGCCGCTCATTTTCCCCAACAGTCTTCATACCCGCAGAAGCAAGTGGGGACACTAGCCCTAGCTGACCATAATGCAATGTGAGGGTTTCAGAGAATTACTGTAGCTCCCGTCTGAGGTGACTTTTAGCTAATTTAAGTGTTTGCACAACTAGTCCCGTGCCAGTCGTGGTGGCAGCACTCACAAGCAAAAATTTCATGAAATTAGCTGCGTTAAGTTACTTCACCCTTCTAAGTGACCGACGTGCTGCAGTTAATGGGACACTCAGCACTCCTGCCCAGACCCAGTGTCCTACTTAATGCAGATTACTACGTGATAAGTGCAGTCCCAGGGCTTGTCACCCCAAATACTTGAATTAGCTCCCGAGACTACGGGATCCGGTCTCTAGGTCGACAGTAACTAGGTCGACACTATCTATGTCGACCACTAATGGTCGACAGTAACTAGGTCAACAGGGTCTCTCGGTCGACATGTTCCAGGTCAACATGTCAAAAGGTCGACATGAGTTTTTCACAATTTTTTTCTTTTTTTAAACCTTTTCATACTTAACGATCCATGTGGACTACAATTGGGAATGGTAACCTGCCCGAAGCATGGCGAGTGAAGCGGTGCACTAATTGGGGTTCCTGGTCACTCTACAAAGAAAACAACACAAACCCCCCCAAAAAAAACTCATGTCGACCTTTTGACCTGTCGACCTAGAACATGTCAACCTAGAGACCCTGTCCACCTAGCATCCCTGTCGACCTAGTTACTGTCGACCAATAGTGGTCGACCTAGACACTGTCAACTTAGTTACTATCTACCTTTTATACCACACCCACTTTGGACTAGAGCTAATTATCTCAAAAAACTTGAATCATCCCCTATGTTGTTTGGATGTCTAAAAAATGTTCACTGTATGGTATGGCGGTCTAGCAGATGCACTCAGTATTGCAGGGGTATTAACAGGGCTGGCGCCACCATTAGTCGGCTTTAAGCAATTGCCTAAATGCCAGCCACTAGAGTGTGCAGCTCAATATGTTAAATAAAAAATGAAGGCTGTCTCTGAAAGAGACATCCTTCTTTTGCATTGTGTCAGCCTAGCTGTGGTTGTGGGTGTACCCAGCCACTGCCAATACTATCAGTCACTGATTTCTGCTAGTGCTTCATCTACTTTCCCTGCTACGTGGGGTACATGGTGGGAAACTGGAGTGACATGGGAGAGCTGAAGTGACATCATACAATCGGACATTCTGGTCTTTAATGACAGATGTAGCCACACTCATCGTTGCCGCGGTGATATGCATGGGCATACGCATTGCGACAAGCTGCAGTGTACGCTGTGCTGCAACTAGTCGCAGCTGTCAATTGCACCATTGAAGTCTATGGTGTGCACGCCATAGATGCAGGCTCACTAGTCACACCATCCATGTCATAATGATGAGTGTGGCTACATCAATACATGAGTTAGCCAAAAAAATAGTATGCTTTTCTGGGTGTGGGAATTTAGTGTGAATCTGGCCTTCTCCATGTATTTCATGTGGATCTGGCCTTTAGCGATTCAGCAATTTAGGGGCGCCGAAATGAGATTATATCTTGCCCCCCAACCTACAAACATTCTGACGCCCCTGGTCCGAACTGCATGTAATATAAACTTGTGTATTTTAAGGTGCTCTGTAAATTATTGTGGTGCCAAAGCATGTTGGTGCTTGTAGTTCTACAAGTGCCAGAATATCCTGGCATTATATGGCTGCCAGGGCTTGCTGAGACCAGTAGTGTGACCTACACAAAGGCAATTATTTTGTACTATTAAAACTGTTTACCACAATACCCACTGCCTGCAGGTGATAGGAGGGGCCCCTATGATGGTAGCATGTGGCAGTTTTCCCTAGAGGTTGCATGCATTCTTTTTGCAGGTCTGTGATGAACAAACTGGGGCTTTGACCCATTAAGACTGAAGACCAAATGCATTCTGTGGGTTTCTCAGTTATAGTGTGACCAAGAGGGCCGTCGAGAGCTGATAAGGACCCCAGTACTGGGGAGGGGGTGTCGCCAAATACGAGAGATGTGGCCACACTCCCCTCCAACATGCGCACACTGCAAAGGGGGGCAAAGTATGCCTCAACAACTGGCCTGGGCAATCAGTAGCCCCCCCCCCCCATCGCCCTTTTCAGCACCCCTGATTACCAACCCAGCCAATAACAGCCTTGCACCAATTGCTCGTTCCCCTGCATTAGCATCTACCACCCTAGGCTTGGATCACTTTCGCTGTGGGCACACTGCATTTATTTATATTTTAAATTAATCTATTTTACTTTACATTTTTATTATATGATAGCTTTATTTTTATTTGATTGCATGTTATATCATTTGATTGATTGTTACACTATTTATAGTTTGGTAAATCTCAGTGATATGGTATCCCTTGTCTTTAGACTTTTTACAGTCTGGTTTCTGTATTGCCTTTTCTCTAACCTGCTTATGTATCTTTACCTTTCATTGTGGTGTCTCTTTACTTTGCTCTAACTTTCTGTACACAACATTTACAGTGTTTGCGGTCTCAGGAAGAGTGAGAGTTTTCTTTTGTCCGTATATGTGCTTTTCATTCGCACTAGTGTTTGTTCATTTACACTCATTTTTTTTCTGTCTGGATCAGTCTTCATGTCAGCGTAAAATAAATCACTAGAAACGTAAATCCATGACAACTGTTAGGGATAACTAATTGATGAGCATTCAGGTAACAATGTTGCTTTATCAAAGTTATATCTTGTTATGATTCCTCATTCTAGAGTTATATGTGTCATAGTGCCGCATAAAGGTTAGATTGCAGCTTGTTATAAGGCCACACTGTTCAAGAAGTTATGTTATAGGGTCATCCTAGACAGTAATTAAAAAAACACTACCAAAGGATAACAGTGGTGTTGGCCATAGCAACTACGGGGAATATTTACTAACGTGCAGGTTTTCAGAAGTGGAGTTGTTACTCATAGCAACCAATTAGATTCTGTTTATAATTAATCTAGCACCTTCTAGGAGATAATTGCTAGAATCTGATTGGTTGCTAAGGGCCACATCCCCACTTCTGAAAACACACTTTAGTAAATATACTACCCCTAAGATTCCCATTTTTTAGTTGTCTAAAAAATAAAGGCAAGCGTCTGCTTTTTATACTTGCACCAATTTTCTTAAATATTTTCTACTATATTGTAGATGTTTCAATGCGAGCCTAAATAAATGTACAGACCAGGTATCTTGATGCAGACATTTTGTAATTTTCTGTCTCAATCATGTTTACTGAGAAAGCAACCTCTCGGTGTGGCCATATTTAATTGGCAACTTTTCCTAAATATCATTCTCAGGGCCGGCTCACCATTAGGCAGCTTTAGGCAGCTGCCCAGGGGTCCAGGAACAAGGGGAGGGGGGGGGGGGGCACCACTGAGTCTGCCAATCACAAAATTAAGGATGTCTCTGAAAGTGGTGGCTGTGGAACTTACAAGTCACACTTTCATTTGAATGGCAGGGAAGTTGGTATTGGTGTTGGTTGGGGGCGGTAAGCTGAAGTTTAGCCTAGGGTGCCGAGAAATCTTGCACTGGCCCTGATCTTTCCTGTTCTTCAAGTGATACATCAGTTTCCCATTCAAACAATTGATAAATACATTCCTGTCCTTTGCTAATGGGATTTATTGTCATACAAAAGAAAGTCAGCTTTATATAGCTGAGGTATACCCTGGAATGCATTAAAGTCTAGTTATGGGGGAAGGCTTTACGTGGAAAGGCATCTAATCGGCAGCACAGTGGCATAGTTAACGGCTGAGCTCCTCGGATCAATCCTGAATTTGACCAGGTAGAGTTATTATGCTCTTTCTATTATTTGCATAGTTTTCTCTGCAAACCAGACCAAGATTACATACGCTGGGCTGGATCACATTTGGACAGTGGTTCTCAAACTCAGTCCTCAGACTCCAAACTGTTCATGTTTTCCAGGTCAGGTGTAACAGTTGATACTTGTACAGTTGGTAATACAAGTAATGCAGATACTTGTACAGTTGGTAATACACCTGTGCCCAGATAGGAGCTCAGGAACATGTGAACGGTTAGTGGCTCTGAGGACTGATGTTGAAAAACACTGCAATAGGGGAGATGTATCAAACCTTAGGGGGAGATTTACAAATCTTGGAGAGAGAGATAACTAAGGGGTCTATTCATAAAGAAATCAAAAAATGAATTATTTACCACTATACATCGCATCAGTTTGATGCGATGTGTAGCTTTGATAAGCAGCAATTCATGTATACGATACTTTCCGGTGATGCAATGCGGTCTCCAGGGCTCCAGCGACGCTGTCTTCTCTGATCCATTGGGGTGTGGGCCCTGGCTTCCAATGAGAGTGTATTCAGTAGAAGAGACAGACCTTTTTGTCTGCCCTAAAATCACTCAGTTTGTGGGTACCCTTCTAGAAAAGAAAAAAAATAATGGAAAAAAAAATAATTAAAAAAAAAAAATATATATATATATATACACACACACACACACACTGACAACAGTCACCAAATTTTGTGAAAAAGAAGGAAAAAAAACAAAAAGCAATGAATGGGTAGTTGACAGTTTTCTGAAAATTTTGCAGATATTAGTTACCACCAACCTTGTGGGAGTTACACTATATAATCCAGCAATGTGTGCTCATTAAAACACAGGAATAATTCTGTAATCAGTATGTATATTTTTGTATTCAATTGTTTCAACTGTTTTGTCAAAGAAGACAAAGAACATGACTTTCTTTACATCATTTATATGTTTTAGTATTCTAAGTATGTAAACACCTTCTTTAAATGAAAACATGCCAAACAGGTTGCCATCTGGAATATCTACATGGAGAAGTATTTCAGATGCCAAATAGAATTGTTCTCTCTCTGGGCCTAAAGCTAATGCTATATGCGATGGGCTGTCTATTGAGACGTCCACCAACTGCACCTCTAATACTCTGTGGCGCGCAAGGTGCACCATCAAGCTGCTGCACCATTGGACTTCTGGACAATCCTATCTTTGCTCAGAATGTTCAACAGTATTTGGCTGCCGGTGTTAGTGGAACTGCGTCTTCTGATGCAATCCTTGACACCGTCACGCCACCAATACACCCGCCGTCTCTGCCACCCCCAGGCTCAGGCTCACTGTGCCTATTCATAAATCTGGACCAGATGATACCTAAGGGCAAAGGAGTTGTTAGGAAACTAGAGAGTAGTTTAACATGTGTTGGGAATTGGAGAGATTAGTATCTTGTGAATCGTCTTTATCTGATATTATAGCATCTTGCATTTTTTTTTTGTGCTATATTTAAAAAGTTTCTGTCTTATCTCTTCTGTATTTTCCTTGCTTCTTATTCTTCATCATCGCAGATACTTGTACAGGGCTCACACACTATATGGTCTGTTTCTTCTCACTGGAAATCTTCAATTTGGAACACCTGGTAACTCTTCCTTCAGCTGAACATCGTACCCATGCAAGGGGCAGCTTCTCTGAACTAGGCAACTCTTTGTTGTCTATTGTTTTTCACATACCCTTTTCTGTAGCTGTGACTGTACGTACTATAGAGACAAGGGGATCGGTATGGGATCCCAGCGCACAGGATACCAGCTGTCACTATACCGACAGCGGCATCCCATCCGCCAGGATGCCGGCAGCGGGCCACTCACATCAAGGCCCCACACAGAGGGAGAATCACCTACCTTGCCGGTATTCCGGAGATTCCATTGTACCCCTGTCGGGATTCCGGCATCGGTATTGCACCCGCTGGGATCCGACAAGCGGTATGTTAAACGCATTCCGAGACAAGCATTGTTTTATTGTATAATTATGTATTTTACTAGTTACCAGCCTGTGAAAATGACCGAACAACATAAAATTAATGTCAGCGCTGGCGGCTGTGCGCGTCCGAATGGAGCAACACTTGAATTGTTCCATTGGGCACCATCTAGTGGCCGACGGCGTGCGCACGACTTGAATTCCCCCCCATAGAGGTAAGGATCAGCGTTAGCCTTTTATTATATAGGATAAAGCCATATACAATAAGTCTCTGAGTTACATAATATTCATTTATCTATGGTGCTTCTTATAATAATTATAGTGCAATTAGAGCTACAGCGGCATTCCGCCTGACTCACCCCTCTGTGTTACCCATGTCTGACTTCCCCTTCCCTATAGATTGTAATCTCTCACATACAGGTTCCTCATCCCCCATGTTCTCTTCATTCCCTTACCTTCACCATCACTTCCTCACCCTTGGTATTCTTTATGTAATCAGTACCTCTGAACCGGACTATATAACCACAGTTTTATAGTATCAGTGGCTATATTTGTATAGACGTGAAGCAGACGTGTAGGCAGAACTTTGTGGGCCGTATAATAAAACTTTGAAGGGGTTCCTGTGCTAATGCTTCTAGAGAGACACCCCTCTGCAGCAGTTGTTAGTACTATGCCCTATAGTAGTGCCCTAGTTTATATGATGTCACACTGTAGGGCAACCAGTACACAATAAGCCACACAGTATCCCCAATTCACATTATGACATACAGTGTCCCCAATTCATATTATGCCATACTATAGTGTTTCCACTTCATATTTTGCCACATTGCAGTGCCCCACATCATATTATGTTAAATAATTTGGACTACTTTAAAATGAGCAGGTCCAGAGACAAACCCAGCTATATTGCAGGCCCCAAGGCAAATGTTTGTATCACCCAATGGTGAAAAATGTATACAGTACAACACATGTAACTATGCCCTTGATGTGCACAATACTTTTCCATGCACTTTGTACTATGAGCCTGATTCATGTTTATAAATAAAGCAAAAAAAAAAAATGTTGTGTCTGGGTGCTTTGTCAAGGATCATAGGCAAAATGCTCAGGAGGGTGTGAAACGCGTTGGTTTACAACAGACAGCTAGTGGAGAACAACCAGTACCTTCCATCTTCACCATCAGCAAGCTTTGTGACTACACACGCTGCATATGCCGGGCATCTACCAGAACTCACCAGGAGCCACATCCAGAAGGAGAAGCACCACAACGAATAGGATAAGATAGGGTTACATGTGGTTATTTCACAGGCAATGCGGCTGTATGTGAACTCTGCACGTATACTGCGCCATTACCTTTGGGCATTGAACATCAAAATGCTGGAACCCACTATATATAATGGAATCAGTATGATACCCCAGCTGTCGGGATCCTGGCATTCAGCAGACCGCCGCCAGAATCCCAACAGTTATAATACCTGTGGTGAGCACAGCGTGTCCTTTCATGGGCAAGCTGCGCTTGCTGTGCTTCGGGCTCGGTGGTGACCTTTCACACTAATCTATTCCCACTCGGGTGGAGGTGTAGGCCACCACCCAAGTGGGGGATCCAGGCTGCGGTCGGGATTCTGACCACCGCAATTTCACTGGGTTTCAGGATTCCGACATCGGTATCCTGACTGCCGCGATTCCGACAGCCGGCAGAGTGATTGCCTCCCATATATAACCAATTATTCAAGCAGAAGCTGTAAACATTAAAAATCGGTCAAATTTAATTTGATTTTGATTTATTCTTTATATTTAGTCCTACATATCTTGTTAGTAACCATGGGGCAGATGTATTAACATGGAAAAGGCATAAGGAAGTGATAAACCAGTGATATGTGCAAGGTGATAAAGGCACCAGCCAATCAGCTCCAATATGTAAATTAACAGTTAGGATCTGATTGGCTGGTGTCTTTATCACCTTGCACATATCACTGGTTTATCACTTCCTTATGCCTTCTCCAGGTTAATACATCTGCCCCCATGTGAGCACTCATTACATACATTTTAAACCCTTAAAGCATACTTATTAGTCTTCATCCTAACTTTACCAGCGAACTTTAGTGTCCTAAATTTTAACCTACTTTCAAGTACAATCCAAAATGAAAATAGTCACTGTAACGCTAGGGCATGCTTGCAAACATCCTGCGTCCAAATAGCTCACTAATCCAGATTACCGAAACTCTAAAAATGTAAATGTTCTGCTTTTGACTTTTGTTATCCAGTGTCTGTTTACTCTTTGTGGTTTACTGAGGTATGGGCTGGTTAACAACTTAATATGTACCCTAGTCCACTAATGCCTCATTCCACTAATGACTTCCCAGAGCTACAGTATTCCATTTACATTTTTGCCCTAGCAAGCTTCCCTATGATGTGTTTATAATAAGTGGCCAGTAGAGGGAGCTATACAATGAAGCGTAGTATTATTTATTATTATTTATCAACAGTTTCTTATATAGCGCAGCATATGCTGTTGCGCTTTACAATTAGAACAACAGTAATAGAACAAACTTGGCAAAAACAGGCAGAGATAGAGGTAGGAGGGCCCTGCTCACAAGCTTGCAATCTGTAGGATTCCGTATACGATTGGTAATTACAAAAAAAATCTTTGTATTAAACAAGCTGTCGCCTATGACAACAAAACTTATTTTGAATTTGAAGGTCTTTATTCGTGTTTAGGAATATAAATGAGTTGTGTACTGCACTTGTATTTCTGGCTGGTTTCTGGTGTTGTACTACATGGTCCAGATGAAGAGGGAGGACAACTGAAAAACCTTTCTTGAAAATCAATTAGACCATATAAAAAAAATAAATCACAACAAGTTGCAGAGCTCAACGTTCTACTTTATTACAAATCAAATGTTACTTTGGGAACAGTGTATATAAATAAGTGTCTGGATCACTACAGTCAGGGAGGTGAGTCAGTGAAACCTTCAGATGTTTTGGTGCTGTCTAGGTTACGATTATCGCAACTCAACTAAAATAAGTGTGTTAACAGAAAATGTGGAATAAATGTGCTATGTATTCCATATCCTCCAGGAAAATCAGTAGAACATTAAAGATCTTGGACACGATCCCTGTTTTTATTGATAAAATTATTGCTTTGTCCTCATATGCAGGGCAGCCAAATTGCTCAACTTGATCATTCCCTGTGTTGCCAGCAAATGTCATATGTGTAGTAGATGTTATATATAGAAAGAGTATTTTGTATATCTTTTGAATATATTTTTGTTTTATGTTAGAAAGACTTTTGTGGGCCTGATTCAGAGATGGATGGAGTAGCGCAGTTGCTGCGTCTCTTGGCCTGATTCCGATTTGTATGCAATTGCAATCGCAGTTGCGAGTTTTCTGGCTACAGACTCGCTAAACAACACAATTGAGGCTGGTTGGGATTGAAATGGCAGCTGGCAGGATGCAGGCGATCAGAATACCGACCGCAGCATCCCGCTATTGAGAATCCAGAAAGGGGGAAGGTAAATATACTCCCCCGATACCTTCCCCCAAAGGCCCCCTAAACCTCACCCCCCCCTCGCCACAGCTTAAACTTAACCCCCTCTTCCCCCAGCATCCTAACCCTAACCCTCCCTGGGGATGCCTAAACCTAACCCACCCTCCTCGCAGCCTAAACCTAAACCGCCTTTGAGCAGCCTGACCCTAAAACTCCCCCCGCAGCCTAAACCTAACCCCCCCCCCCCCCCCCCGCCCCATCCTTGGCTCACCTGTATTGCGGTCTGGCACTCGCTCGTTCGGGATTCAGGCACCGAGCTTGTGACCCTATTCGGGATGCAGGTGTCGGCATTCCAAGTGAGGGCAGGATTCCGGTGTCGGTATTATGACTAGCAGGATCCCGACCGCCGGGATCCTGACCGGAAAACGCCCATGACATGCCATCATTTTTGCTGCACTCCCCATTATCTCTCACAAATGGCCCCTTACTGTCAATCACTCTGCTTATAATCCTCCCTGAGAGCGGCATCGCAAAAGTACCAAGTAATCGCTCAACTGCATGAATTGTGGTCTTGCATGCAAATCAGAATCAGGCCCTTTGTACGCAGCAGATGTGCTATAATATGCTAATGCCTTGTGCAAATAGACACCTCTTGCCATATTCTCTGACCTGCTAACTATGCGTGAACATGGGCCAATACTCAGGATGACTGGTGTTTTCATGCAGCTGGAGCCAGTAATACTGCGCTGGAGGGGCTGGGGTCCGCCCCCCTTCCTACTCTTATCTGACAGCTGCAGCTTTTCCCAGCCTATACACCACCCTCATCCAGTATAAAATGTCACTTTGCAGCGCTTAAAGTACTTTTTTCCTGTATTTCTTTTTCTAAGGGGGTGTAGCTGTGCCTTCTGATATTAGACCATGCCCCCTAAAGTATCTAGGTATGGCCAGGCTCTCTACTGCCCCGCCGTTACGCCCCATTTTTTGGAACACTGACTAACGTCACCCCATCCCCGCCCCCAAACAGCCACAGTCTGTCAGTCATGCTGTGGTTTAGGGGGGCATTGCGACCGTTGTTGCCGACATAGATCTGCACATGTGCAGTACAGATCTTGCAGATCTACTACCATCAGGTTTGTGTACATTTCTGAATCTGGCCCTGTGTCAAGTTTTATGCACTTACAAATAAATTTTCCGCAATGGATAAGTCAATATTTGTAGCTTAATATAGCATATAAAATGAGTTTGCTTCCATACTTCAAAATGCCTTCTATTCATTTATGCATGACTGAAATAAACCCGGAATAAGTGCAAGTAATCATACGTTCTGTGATACAGAGTAGAGGACACGACAAACATGATCTGACCTCTCTCCAATCTGAGCATAACTCGCTGTCCCAAGCATTTCCTGCTCTATCTCCTGTAACTTCTACAAATAGCTGGTGGTCTACAGCCTGGAAATCAGAGGGTGGTTTCTAGCTCTTGAGAAAATACAATGATGCTTATAGAATGTCTTGTATATATTTGCTTGCCACACTAAAAGGAGCCTTTGCTTATAAGCGAAGTTCCTGCAAACTATCACATTACAATTATTATTCAGACACGAAAACCAGCAAATAAGTCTAAATGAAATCACATTGGAATGATGACATGTGTGGGTTTCCCCAGAAGTAAAAATAAGCAAATGCTTTTATAGTTAGTGTCTGCTGGAACATAGTCTAGAACATTCAATAGAATGGCCTCAATGCTAACACATTAGTAAATGCATAATGCAAAGTTATTTAATTATTTGTAAGTGCATCTGTCGTAATATTGGGAAACATAAAACATAAAAATAGATGGTCTGTACTGTAGTTTATACCACAGAACAGGGCATTTTATAAAAAGCTGCCTCGTCAGAATTCTGAAGCCATGTAAAGGAGTTTTTAGTAAATTTTTATTCATTGTAAATTAGTGATATTAAGTAATTACTAAATAATTACTAAATAAAGCAGTTTTCTTTCAAAAAGCTTATCATTAGGTGTTTTTCACTATCATAGTACTCCTTTAAGTATAGTACATGTAAATAGATTTTATAAATAAGGTTTATTTAATATTTATTATTCTGTAAATGTTCATTCAAAGATATGTAAATGGGTTATTGGGCCTAATTCAGACCTGATCGTAGCTGTGCTAAATTTAGCACATCTACGATCAGTCACACAGACATGCGGGGGGACGCCCAGCACAGGGCTAGTCCGCCCCGCATGTCAGGCCCGACCCCACCACCACCACCACCACCTCAAAAGTACAAAAGCATTGCGCTTTTGTACTTTAGGAGTAGTTCCCTACCAGCGCAGCTCCTGCGCGCTAGCAGGGAGCTACTTGTCGCTGTGAGGGTCGCAGCAGCTGCATGTGATGTCACGCAGCCGCAGCAGCCCGCCCCCCGCACGGTCTGGTCACGCCTGCGTTGCCCGGACCGCGCCTTCTAAACGGTGCCCAAACGCCGCCGGCCGCCCACTCCCGCCCAGCAACTGTCTCTGCCTGTCAATCAAGCAGAGGCGATCGCAGGGCTGAGATGGCCGTCGGATGTCTGGCATGCACCGGTGCACTGCGGCGCCGGCGCATGCGCAGTTCAGACCTGATCGGCTGCTGTGCGAAAACGCAGCGATCAGGTCTGAATTAGGCCCATTGTGTACATATTTTTAACTTGTGTAATTGCCGCGATGTGTACACACTGGCGCATACATTGCAATAGCGCCCTGCCCCGCTAGCCTGCGTACACTCGCACCTGCGGGTTTTCAATGTAGTGCAAATGGATTGCGGATGCGAGCGTACACACACACCCACAAATCTTGGGAGACGCATGCCATGTGACTTACAGTGGGCAGTAACAATGCAACAGGACATATCTGTATGTATATTTATGAAAATCAATGTATTTCTGTGCTTGACAATATAAAGTAATACATTTGTACACAATAAAAATTACAACACTCCAAGTCCTATTTTTTTTAAAAGATATAGGAGAGATTATCAGTAGACTGTGCAAGTACTGCGATCGCAATGCGCATGGGTCAAGGTGCCGCTGCGATTTTATTTGCAATGTTTGAAAGAAAACATGGCACCTGTGTTGCTACTGATGTGTCCAGTCTGCATTGCCATAGGGCTACCCTTAAACTCTATGGGGGTCAGGGACGTAGCCTGAACATTGTGGGCCCCATAGCAACATATTGAAGGGCCCCTGTCCTAGTGCTTCTAGAGGGACTCCTCTCCATAGCAGTTGATAATTTTATGCCCCATAATAGTGCCCTAGTTCATATTCTGAACCATAGTAGTGCCCTAGTTCACATTACATCACATTGTACTGCTGCCAGTACACATTATGCACAAAAGTACCCCCAATTCCCATTATAACCTCCCCACTTGACCTATTCCCTCCCACCTTCTCTGCTTCCTCTCTTCTTCTGCCTGTTCCCATCTTGACCATCTACTCAATCTCTCACTCTCATCAGACACTGTCCCTTCTGCCTTCAATCATGTACTTGCCTCCCCTATTCTTAAAAAACCTACCCTTGATCCAACCAATCTCTCCAACTACTGACCCATCTCTCTTCTCCCTTTAGCCTCCAAACTCCTTGAGCGTATTGTCTACAACCGCCTCACTGTCTTTCTTTCTTCCCACTGACTGCGTGACCCTTTCCAGTCCTCAGCACCCCACTGAAACTGCCCTCATGAAAGTCTGCAATGACCTCCTTGCTGTTAAATCCAGGGACTACTACTCTCTGCTTATTCTCCTTGACCTCTCTACTGCTTTTGACACTGTAGACCACCCTCTCCTCCTGCAAATCCTTTACTCACTTGGTTTGCGTGATATTGCTCTCTCCTGGCTCTCCTCCCACCTTTCTGACCATTCCTTCTTTGTCTCCTCTCATGACCCCACCTCCCCCCCACTTCCTTTACCAGTAGGTGTCCCCCAAGGTTCTGTTCTTGGGCCTCTCCTTTTCTCTCTCTACACATCCTCATTAGGTGAGCTCATTAGCTCTTTTGACTTAAAATATCATCTCTACACTGAAGATACTCAAATCTACCTTTCCTCCCCTGACCTCTCCCCTGCTCTCCTCACTTGTATCACCAACTGTCTCTCTGCTATCTCATCCTGGATGTCCCAGACCTTTCTTAAACGTAACATATCTAAAGACTGAGCTGATCATCTTCCCTCCCTCCCGCATAACCTCACCTCCCACAATTTCATTATCCATTGATGGCACAACTATCTCCTCTAGCCCCCAAGTGCGATGTCTTGGAGTAATCCTTGACTCCTCCCTCTCCTTCAAACCACACATTCAGTACCTCTCACAAACCTGCCATTTCCATCTCAAAAACATCTCCAGGATCAGACCCTTTCTCACCCAGGACACTACTAAGACCCTCATCCACTCACTGGTCATCTCCAGATTGAACTACTGCAATCTCCTCCTATCTGGCCTCCCTCAAAAATGCCCCTCTCCACTCCAATCTATCCTTAATGCTGCTGCCAATCTCATCTTCCTCACCAAATGTACTACATCCACACCCCCTCTCTTGCAGGACCTTCACTGGCTACCCTTCCCTTTCAGAATCCAATTCAAGCTTCTCACACTCACCTACAAAGCCCTCACCCACTCTTCTCCCTCTTACATGTCTGACCTTATCTCTCTTTACATTCCCACCCATCCTCTTTGCTCTGCTAATGCACGCCGTCTCTCCTGCCAACTGATTACTTCCTCCCACTCCTACCTACAAGATTTTGCACGTGCTGCTCCCTATCTCTGGAATGCTCTACCTCTCCCCATCTGACTCTTCATCTCTCTACAAAACTTCAAATGGGCTCTCAAGACCCACTTCTTCACCAAACCCAGCCTATTCTCCTCCTAACCCTCTTGTCTATGCTCACTGTCTACCCCTTCTGTGTCACCCCGGTCTGTTAGCGCCTCACCTTTTAGATTGTAAGCTCGCAAGAGCAGGGACTTCTTTGCTCATGTGCCTTTCCTTTTCTTACTTACACAATCTTATACTCCGAACTCCCTTTGATGGTACCTAACCCCGGGTTTTCTATACCTGTCCTATATTGTCTTGAACTGTAAGTGCTGTTTTCTTGTTTGCTCATTTGATTATGTACTGTGTAATGGGCGCTGTGGATCCCTTGTGGCGCCATATAAATAAAGGATAATAATAATAATAGTGTCCCAAGTTTATATGATGCCACATTATAGTGCCCCCAGTTCATATTATGTAACATTATAATGTCCACCAGTCCATTTTATACCACATTAGAAAGAGCAGGTCCAGGGTATACCGAGATATATTGCAGACCCCAAGGCAAAAGTTTGTAAGGGCACTTACTGTATGTATCACCCAATGGTAAAATGTATATAACATATTTAACTTTGTCAGGGAAGGTGGGCCCCTCTTAGCCCTGGGCCCCATAGCAGCTGCACTCCCTGCACCTATGGTAGCTATGTTGTTAGCAAACCAAACACCAAAAAGCACACTAATAAGCAAAACCATATTGCACTGCAGGTGGGGCAGATGTAACATGTGCAGAGAGAGTTAGATTTGCGTAGGGCGTGTTCAAACTGAAAACTAAATGCAGTGCCGACCTTTATCCCAGTGATTTTCCTACTGCGCATGGGCAAAACCCCAGGATAATGACCACTGCGCCATTTTCCCAGTGGATTCTGCAGCGCTGCTGCTGCCAACGCAGGACTCTGGAGGGTAAGTATTTAAAAAAAATGGGTGCATGGTGTGCAGTGTGGGCTCCCCTGGACCCTGGGGGCCTGTGTGCACCGTACACACTGCACCCATTATAAATACGCCAGTGTGACCAGCTATTGTATCTGGCAACTGTTGCATGTTTTTGCACATTAAGGTTGTTTACTTGAAGGCAATAGCCATCAAAAATAAAGATGTCCAACAATATTGTATATGGCAAGCTAAAACCTTGGGGTGTGGTTCATAGGGTTGACCACACTTAGGTCGACAGTGTCTAGGTCGACCACTATTGGTCGACAGTAACTAAGTCGACACCCAAAATAGGTCAACACAGGCATTATGTCGACATGAGCAAGGCCGATGTGACAAAAGGTCGACATGAGTTTTTTTTTATATTTTATATTTTTTTATATTTTTAGTGTCATTTTCTTTGTAGAGTGACCAGGAACCCCAATTAGTGCACCGTGTCCTCTCGCATGCTTCAGGCAAGGTGCCTCGCTCCGCTTACATGCTTCGGGCACAGTGCCTCGCTCCGCTTTCGCTGCACTTGGCACAGGTTACCATTCCCAGTTGTAGTCCGCGTGGATCGTAAAGTATGAAAAAGTTAAAAAAAATTAAAAGAAAAACTCATGTTGACTCTTTGTCATGTTGACCTAGAACATGTCGACCTAGTGACCATGTCTAACTAATGCATGTCAACCAATAGTGGTTGAACTTGTAACTGTCGACCTAAGTGTGGTTGACCTAGAGACCGGATACCGAAACCTTGATGTGCAATGCAATGAGCTATAAGGAACAATATTGAGCAGTATTGCTAAGAAGAAACCCTGCGGTTGTTTGTGTTACTAAGCTGTGATAACTCCCAGAGTAGTGAAAACTATATTTAAGCTCTTCACTGATTAAATGAATAAACATGAAGCTTAGCGGTACTAGTGTAATGCCCCAGGTAAGTATGAATTACCATACTGTCAAACATACACCCAAATTATCAAACAATTACCTTTAAAATAAGTAAACAAGAAAACTCTCTACAATTATCGGCTCACTCTTATCAAGTGTTCAGTGTACCCAAACAACAAGCGTTAGTTCAAATGACGTCCCTCTGCCTATAAAGAGGTCTATAACCCTCTTTAAAGCGTGTCCACTTATGTATATATATGCATATATGTATTTAAACTTTTCTAGATATGTCACTGTAGTGAGAATAAGTTCATGTCCTGGCAGCGGTAACGCTGGGGCAAATATTCGGGGGGTAAATGTGAGTGTAATTATTTGAGATGCAATCCTCGTTTTAGGCGCTAGGGGTGCAATTCTCCACACTTTCCTCGCTTTACTCTGCCTGCCTGGTACATTACCAAAACACCGTCCTGTGGAAATGCTGAACTGCTCCTGCTTTGTGATCACACTGCCTGTCCTGAACGTTGTGTAGTTAGGACTCAATAACAGTGAAAGAAATCTGTGCTTGCTATCTCCCCTCCCCTTGCTGACTCTACTTGCTCTATGTGGTTTCGATCACGTTTCCTGTGTATTGTAAGCTGCTTTATACTGTCCGGCTAACCTGAAGCATCACTGGCCTGTAAGGCTTGGCAAGAAATCAGGGGTTCTACTAGTACTGTGCTGTCCTTTTTACTAAGACTTAGGTAATTACACTGTGCCACAGAGAAAAGGGGTCCTACACTATGGAGTGGTTCCACCTGCAGTGTTTGTAGAGAGTGTTTGGACAGGGACCCTGATTAGCCTTAGGCCCTTTACCCAGACCCTTCAGCAGTGTTTTAGGCTCAATATAATAACCCCAACCGATAGCTTTAGCCCATATATTGGGATACAGTAGAGGGGGCATTTATTTTGATACCAGGGTATTGGGGGTTTTCAGTTTAATAAGTCTACAAATCAAGAACAATCTACTGTATTCAGAAGCAACTAACCTAACACTGGAAGCCCTGCCTTGCTCTACTATTTGTTGTGGAACACAGGACAATTACAATTAGAAAACAGGAAACCGTTAACCCTTGTGCCAGTTTTTGGCTTCGGCACTGATAGAATTTGCTGCCATTTACATCATCTCCAAAGCCAATGTTGGAAATGCTAAGGGGGAAATTCAACGATAACCCTAACAACCCTGTAATTTAGGTATCCGACTAGCTGCAGCAAGTTGCAGCGTCAGATACCAGATTACTAGAGCAAATCAAGGTTGCACCTGTAAGGGGAAAGCAGCTGTCCGTGAGATCCCTCATAATTGTAGTTAAGCCGCTAAGTAGTAGTGATCCCTAACACCTGCAATTAAGCCACAAATTAACAGTGGTGTATTTGTGTTAGTGCACATGTATGACCTGAGTTCATGCATGCACACAGAGCAGGCTGGCATGGGTGAAGGGATCCCTCTTTGTAACCCTGTCCTCTTTCCTATAGGAAGAGTCGGGGCTACGGGAACCAATGCAAGGATTTCCAAAGGCAAAGGGCTGGACGTAATAACACCCGACTACGGTGGCCCTGCGGGATGCCGGCTGAACTCGGACATTTTTATAAGGGGGCAATCACTTAAAAGTCAAAACCATGCCTTGTCAGTGATTGTCCCTTTAACCACTTAACTGATGATTTATTTTGCCAAAAAAACGCTCCAAAATTGTCGTAGGGGTTTGAGTGAATTAGGTGAAGAACATGAATTTAACCCTATACCAAATGATTTTAGTTAAAAAAAAGATAAAACATTTTTAAATCAATTTTTCAAACATCGAAACATCGATCGGGAACACTGCGACCATCGGAAACATCGCGACCATCGTGGCTTTCATTTTGAAAGCTGGGACAGCCTCCAGGTATACAGGGGGGGTCTGGGGGTGGCTTGGGAGGGTTAATTTAAACTCCCCAGCGGCTGCCATTTTCTGCAGCTGCTGGAGGGGGGGAAGGGGGTCCTGCCGTGCTAACCGATCAGCAATGATCGGCAGTAAGGCAGACACAGGGGGAGAGTGCAGGGAGGCAGAGGGACCTTTACGGTCCCTCTGAGAGCAGCAGCGGAGAGAAGTTTCCCTTCCCTGCCGCTGCTAACACTGTTTATCTGACTGGTCGCATCCTGTGCGACCAGGTCAGATAGAGCACTTGCAGGCATGGTCGCATCTGATGCGACCATGCCAGGCAAGTGGTTAAACAAATGTCCAAGTTCATTCTGGACATCCTGCACGGCCGCCAAACTCGGGTAGCATTACAGTCAGCCCAAAATCTGAAAACTTTCATATTTTTTTTAGTGTGCAGACTATTAGGCCCTTACTAATGAATGGCCGGCAGAATTTAGCTTTCCTGCTTGTGTAATGGGCCCACTAGTCATGGTGAATAGATCCCAGACTTACATGCAGAAGACACCTAAAAGTGAACAGCTATTAAAGTCCACAAGTGGAGCAGTATTTCTGATATCCTGGTTTATTATTTGGGCCTTGTCATTGAGTTATGATACCCTCATTTATTTACTGAATAAATAGTTTCCTACTACAAGAGGCCTCTCTTACAGTCATCACTCCGCTCACTCACTAGTGGAAGTGACATGGAGAGAGCCCATGTGCCCATTTTTGGTTACATTAGTTCAGAGAGTGTTGCATTTGACAGTGGGAGGATCGTAATGAGTAGAGAGGAATTCCCAGACCCAAAACTGATGCCAGAAATTGTTTCATCAAATAAACTTCTATATATAGCAAAGTTTAAGTAATCAACTTGCTAATAATTTGAAAATATTTTGGTAAAATATTGTCATTAAGGCTGACATCATGTGAAGTCTAGGGAATACCACATTGGGGACAGTCAGGCCATTCAGGAAAATTAAGATGATCTCTGACAGTAGAGGCAATGTTGGGCTGGGGCCTGAAGGGCCTCCTGGGGAATGACGTGTAGGGAGCTCATGTTTAAGAAGTGTGATCAGCCACCAGATGGGGTGTGGCCAGCCATGAAACACACACACTTGGCTAACCATTAGGTGAATCTTAGTGTAGGTTCTATAGAAGTGAACCAAGCACCCATGTTTTTCAATGGTCTTGGCCCTTTAATAGTAACAGTGTATAATTTGTGTGCACAGTCTGGAACCTGATCCCAAGAGGAGAGGATGGGCCCTCAGGCAGTGGGACCCACCTTATGGGCCTTTCCAACCCTCTCCAAATTGTCCCAAGAAATTAATTAGGGTGAATATATGTTAAAAGACTATGCTGGGAATACACACTATGCAATGCATCTGATATTACCACCAATATATTTTGGAAATTGGAGCGATGCCCAATACAAGTCCAAGCAAGATCTACCAGAATGGACACACTGGTGAATGAGGATGTATCAAGCATGTTGGTAAATGCAGTCGTGGGATAAAGCAGATCCAGGTCACCAGCCTTTGGGTGCAATCAGTTTCTGACCACTTAGTGGTCTGTTTCTTAATACTCACAATTAATTAGTCCACAAAAGTTAATATTCTATAATGCTGCATATCTCAGCAATTTGGAACTTTTTTTTACCTGCCACTTTCCAGTGCTGAGCTCCTATTTCAGCACCAGTAAAAACCCAGTTCTTGTGCAGGTGTTTTCTAAACTTCATAGGCACATTTATGCTGCCAGAGCTTAGAGGTGATATGAGTATTGCAGGCCAGCAGCTGTGTATTTGCAGTAAGACATAACACAGAGGGGATACTGGAAATCCTCCCCAGCTTTGCAAGTCCCCCTTTGAATACAACCCACACTGTCCCAAAGTACAATTCATCACATGTGGCCAGATTATACAGGGGCTACATTGTTTCACACTTGTGCCTTGTGGCAGGTAACTATAATAAGATAATATTCTATAAATCATATAAATCTGTGGCGGGTATTACCTATGGGCTAGAGGACTGCAGCGCCCCCGCCCCCCCCCTCCCCCCCCCCCCCCCGGTAAAATCTGCCACCCCTCCAAGTGACAATGAAGCCAGATGCAGTTTGTGACTGCACTTACTTTACTGTGACTGGCAGTGACTTCCTGTTGGAAGTCTTACCTGTCAGTCATAGACACACACGGCAGTCCCAGTAAAAGGTGTTTCCTCCCTCTGGGACTGCCAGACCCGGGTTGCGAGTAGCAGAAAGCTATCTTCCTATAGGAAGCCACTCCCAGCATTTAGTGTAGCCCAATCTGGCTTCCATTGGCTGCAGTCAATGCAGTCTATAGAATCCGGAGGTTTGAGCAATGCGCAGTCGCACCATGCCATCTGTGCAGGTCCCGGCACCTGACATATCCATTGCGCAGGTGCTGGGACACAGATCTGACAGCAGCAGTCCCCCTACTAAATGTAAGTAGGAGCTGTTGCTGTTTCGTATCCTCCTGGAAAATCAGCTAAGTACAGCACCAAAGATCTCAGACATGATCTGTATATGCTTAGATAATACATACACAGCGGTATGTCATGTCCACTAGTAAATGCATCACAAGAGCACAATGTAGAGTGATAAATAAAGGAAATAAAGGAGGAGATGCTTCAAACCTTCTAAAAAAGACAAATGGAGGAGTTGCTCATAACAACGAATCAGCTTGTAGCTATTATTTGTCTAGTAAATTTTATAAAATGATATCTAGGAGCTGATTGGTTGCTGTCAGCAACTTCTCCACTTGTCCTCTCTAGAAGGTTTGATACTGTACATCACCCCCTAACTGTTACAGAAAAGTAACATGTAGAAGACTGAATGCACAAGCAGAAAGGGAACATTGAGTAGTTTCAAGTCCTTAGTCAGGTTTCTTAACATACATGTTTACCCAGAATCCACTACTGCATCGCCACATTAAAGCCAGTCAATTAAACTAACGAACAGTCCATAAAAAAGTATTACTTTTTTTGCTGTATGACGATTTCTTTGCTAATGACAGACCTCACCTATATTACATGATATTTAACGGGACAAACTCTGCTGTATATTCAGTCTCAGACAAACAGCTGTTTATATGCAGAGATATAAATGATGCACTTGCCTCAAATGATATTATTACATGAATGACATAAAAGATATCCATGATAGATAAAAGCAAAGTGCCGTACCAGCCAAGTGTTTGTGCGTCACTGCTCAAATCCCCTGTCTGCAGTGGAAGCAGCACGTGTGTGCTATGTAATTATACTTGTTAAGGGATAAAAACAAGTTGGATATATGAACTTTGTTTCAACTAAAACTGGACTTGACACCACAATCCAGACAGGAGCCTTTTCTTCCTTTACCTAACTCTGTGGTTTGCCCGCAACCACTAACTAATCACATGAATGGGCAGGTCACTGCCTCCCACAGTACCAGCTCACTCACCTCCTAAAATGCGTCTAGTCATACTGGTCATGTTGGATTCTCGAACCATAACAGAAAATTGATTCTAAAATTTGAGAATGTGTTGAAAAAAACTGAGAAATGTAAATAGGCTTGAACATGTTCTAACCGGGTCAAACACGATAAAGGCAAATTTGAATGTTTTTGGAATTTTTTTTATTGTTTACAGCAAAACTCGAAATATGGCAAACCTTAAATGATCACTTGTGAACACAGCAGTACATACAGTTTGAATTTTAAAAAAATAAAACAACTTTTTTATTAATTAAACCTTATTTTGACGGTGTTAAAATAAATTGTAAAAAAAAAAAACACACATTTTTATGAGTGTCAAATGAAAACCTTGAACGCAATGACCTAAGTTCAAATATGAAAGGGAATTGCAACCTGCAAATGGTGAATTCCAAATGAAGCGCAAGAGCCAAAAATTTGAAATTTGCGAGATCCGATTGTGCGTCATAGATGGTTGCGACATTGATTTGTTTAATCAGATTAAAGTTTTTGATCATATCAAGAGCAGATTAACTACAGCTTGTTCTGTCCCTCGCTGCCTACTTCAAAACCAGAGACACAGGGGTGAGCTGGAGATTAAGAATTATTCTTCTGCCCATTTTGACAATGTCGCCTGTTGCTGCATCATTTGTTGCAGCCTGTTCCCTGCCCTGCCCCCCACAGGCTAGTCCAATATTGCTGATGTGCTAAGTGTGTGGGCACCCCATGTGTAAAGATCCTGAAAGAATGCCCCCACAAACCTATTGATTATGTAGACGAAAAAAGGATTTAAAAAAATCTATATTCCTTTCTTTTCCAAGAAAATTTGAGGCACGTGTTTCAGAATGAGAGCATTAAGATAGGTTGGGAGAAGGAACAGGCTTCTTCTTTGAGGTCTGGGAAAGTTATATTGATACACTTCCCCTTGTCAACAGACAACAAATTCATAACAGTTTACAACATACAGCATGGTATGAGCTCTGACTTGATAACGATCCTCCGATGTCTCTCAGTTAATTGTCACGGTTGCCTAACTTCTTTATGGTGTTCCTTTCTCCATCTCCTACCATGGGATCCCCCTGGGCACACTTATACCCCTTTCACATCGCAAATGCCGGGTCCCACCCGGGAATTGGAAATGGCTTTTTCCCGTGTGGGACCCGGCATTGGACAATAACAGTTGCCATAGCAGCAGGGGGTGGAGCCAGCATTGAGGGTGGGGGTGGTGCTGGGAGATGAGCTCTCCCTATGTCATGAATTGGTCCCGGGTCTTGTCGACCCGGCAACCCATTCACACAGCCCCTGACCCGGTATTCAACCCGGGAATAACCCTTCTTATAACCTGGGTTGAATACCTGATCAGGCGACGCAGGATTTCTGTAGGGACCCTTTCACACCGCACAGTGACCTGTGTCAACCCGGCAATATACCGGGTCGATACCGGGTTATTTGTGCAATGTGAAAGGGGTACTATACTCTTTGTACATCTTAAGGTTTTTGTATTACTGTTCTTAGAGTAAATTGGCAGAAGCTTCTTGATTAAATGTATATTTTATGCCTTCTTTGTGTCTTTGTGACATTTTATTCATGTGTGATATAGCAATGTTATTTATTCATTGGTCTTCAGACCATTCTCGATTTCAGTTACTATACCATTACTGAGATCTTGTGTTTTTATGTGATGTTGCATTGCATTGTATGACAATAAAAATACTGCTTTAGTAATAGATTAATGTTATAGGCCTTGAGGTCACTGGTATGCTGTTTATATTTGTTTTTATTACTGTATTATGTATTATTATTGTATCCCTATTGTGAAGACTGAGGGCTAGATGCATCATCGCTTGGAAAGTGATAAAATGGAGAGTGAAAAAGTACCAGCCAATCAGCTCCTAACTGCCATGTCACAGGCTGTGTTTGAAAAATGACATTTAGGAGCTGATTGGCTGGTACTTTTTCACTCTCCATTTTATCACTTTCCAAGCGATGATGCGTCTGAGTCTCTCCATTATTTCAGCTGCCTGGAAGAAACACCCAGAGTAGCACCTGATTGGTTTAATATCTTGATATAATTACCCCCTCTATCAGGGGCTTTTTAGGAGAGGAGGAGGCCTGTGTGCACACTCCTTGTGGGTTCCCTTCTCTTTGTGGTGCAGTAAACCCTGCGTATGTGCATGATGCAATGTTTCAGGAGATTAATCTCTAGGTCTCCGGAACATGGTGCCTGCCATATTTCCAGTGACAAATCTCTACTGCATGTGTGTGCACCATCGGGAAAATTGCCACCACGTGATGCAGTAGTAGCACCACCGATGCAGGACTTTGGAGAGGTAAGTAATGGAACATGGGTTCAGGGTGTAAGGTGTCTGCCCCCCTGGACCCAGGGGCCTGCATGCACCGCACACACTGTACCCATTACAGATACGTCTCTGTCCTCTACTATATCACAAAGACACCTGATGTCAACTCATAATGAAATGGGTGTAACACAGTGGGCCTGAGTCTGAGCCGCATGCTTATGCAGCCACTTTCCCCATGGCCGCAACATTGTACTCACTTTCATATGCTAATTTGACAATCGTCTGAAATTAGTCGCAAAGCCATATTTCCAAAAGTGCAAGCCAATCCCACCCACTGTTCTAGCATCTGTAGTTTTGTGATTCAGATGCATGTGCAATTGGCTCAAATAACAGGAGATGCATTTACTTTCACAGATGCACCTGGCACAGAATAAGGCCCTGTATTTGAATTGACATTCGATTGGTTGCTTTGTGGGACAGTGTCTACAGTCAGATCTACAGGATGGCTCATAAATCATTGATTTAGGGGTGTATTTATCAAAGGGTGCACACAGGGCCGGCGCAACACATAAAGCAGGAAGGCTCTGGCCTAGAGAGGCTCTACTACCCTGCTGTTGTCTGCAGTGACATGCGGTGCTGCCGGCCACCACTGCGTCTGTCAAACTCTATGACAGTCAGCTGTACCAGCAGCATGAACTGTGAAGCACAGCTCTACTCTCCAGACCACCCCTCCCTCTCTGCTCCTCCCAGCTGCACCTGTCAAGCAGCAGCATCACCACTAGGTTGAAGATCTCCACAGCCCAGCCAGAGGGGAGACAGACAGACACTGGGCACTAGGACCCATCTGCGTGTTGGAGCCCTGCCTGACATTATCTTTTGCGCATGTGTTGCACTGTCCGCTTCTAACAGCAGTTTACCCCAGCCAGCCTGGCACACACAGGATAGGACCGAGAGGCAGTTAAAGAAATTTAAACATAAATGACATTTTTAATATGTACCCCAAATACAATAGTGCAAAAATAACTTTGTAGAGCTTGTGGCTTAGAACCTAGCATTCACCTGGTCCCACAATGTAGAATCAATTCAGCATTGTAGTCCATATGAATTCACCTGGAGTAGCCTATAAAGACACTTTCTACTCTTACTCCAATCATCCAAAGTTGTGTCTAGGGAAAAGTGACTGATGCCCATTTGTTTCTATAATCTTCTCATAAACTTCCTATCAGCTGATGTCAGACTACATTTCTACACCAGGCGAACAGATGAAAAACATATCTGCAATAAAGACAGGTAGATATATTGGCAGGAAAAATGGTAAGCTTTATTTATTTATTGAAAGGTAAGAAAATGTATGGTGGGGTTAAAAGGAATGGCCCTACACCATTGGCGTATCTACCATGGGTGCAATGTGTGCGGTGGACACAGGCTCCTGTGTCCAGGGGGCCTTACACCACACACACTGAACCCAAGCTGTGTTAATACTTACCTTTCTGGAGTCCCACGACATATGCTGAAGCCGCAGCAGCTGCAGTAAAAATCTGTCCCACAATGGCTGCCGTGCATGGGCACTAGGAAATTAGTCTCCGGTCCATGGCGAGCACTTTTTTTTCATAGACTTGCGCATGTGCAGTAGTCTCGGGCACATTGCCATAGCCTATGGCGCTGAGGAGTCTGCCCACGGACCCCTTCCTCTCTTAAAACTCCTCTGCCCTACACTTAGTATTCTCATCTGGCCCAAATAATGCAATAAAAGGTGTAGATGGGGGCCAACTTCCAGAACAATGTACAGTAAAGCCAACAACTCAAAGCGTAGATGGGATGACAGCCCATGACCAACAACTTTAGGTATGAAAACTCCCCTGCCAATGACACACAAAAAGGCCCACTGGGGCTGGTGGTATTGCTGGGTACAATCAGCCTAAGCCAGTGTAATGGTGGGGAGAGCACCTCAGGACCTAGACAGCTACCTCTACTGTTGTTTCCTGAAAAATAATAAAACCGTCAATCTCAATAAGCAGGTGGGCGGGTGGGAAATTCCAAAGAGACAAGAGACCTTCATATGAAGAAATCATAATTATTAACCAGCAGCTCAGCACAAATTATTTAATAACAAAATGTATTCACTTATCACAGTCATTCTCTTCCAGACTCTCTCCATTTCATGTACTCTTAAGTAGTGGATTGCTGTCTTGGATGTCACATTCATGTTCTTCTTCCTCCCTTGTTGATGTGCAGCATGCTATCTCAGCAGGCTCGGACTGGCCCACAGGGGAACAGGGGAAACCACCGGTAGGCCCCATTGCCTGTGGGCCCACCTCCTCTGCCTGTGGGCCCACCTCCTCCTCTAGGGATTAGGTTCCAAACTCTATCCTAGTGTACTTTAATTATACATTATACATATGTTACATTATACTGCACAGGACTATGGTGTATTTTCCACAGTGCATTGCTGCTATTAATCTGGTACATTGTCATAAAGATTAGCCAAGCCTCTGTGGTGGTTGGCCATTTCCGCTATTGCCTGGCCACACTCTTAAGCATGGGCCCCTACCACTGCATTTCCCCGGAGGGCCCTTTATGCCCCAGTACGACACTGTATCTCAGGTGTGCAGCCCACATCTTCAGACTGAGCTGCTCTGAGCAGCCATGGAAGTTTCCTTTGTTAGAGGAGTAGTGGGTGCACTGCTGGTGTGTGGTGCCTGGTGAGGTGCGAGTGCCTGATTGTTTGGGTCTGCAGATTACCCACAAGGTCAGGTATCTTAACTGGTGGAGATCTAGATTGTAACAATTTGTCCCAGCATGAGGGGCTCACTGGGAGAGGGGAGCAAATGTGCCCCGTTCATCCTTTAATCTAGAACTGATGATCACTTTGTGTAGTGATACATCATTAAATTCATCCAGCCTTACTTTGAATTGGGAATTTTGTTTCTGTTTGCAGCATGAATATTCATCACTTATGTGGTAAGAAAGTATCAAATATATTATACCTGACTGAACAATACCTGATGATATTCCATTCTATAATGCTGTTAAATCAACTCAGATTCAACTTACTGTAGAACAATAGAACCTTTGAAGTAGAGATAAGCGAAGATGTCATGGAATTTAGTGAGAATTAAATGTGGCAGCGGCATAGGTAGGAATAATTGCCTCATCCCTCATAATATATTGTTCTCTACATATAAACAAATATTACTATAAATTAAATAAATAAATAAAAAAATATATCCCAAGCACCTTTTTGAAAGTAGCTACAATGCATATTGTCCAGTAGGAGGCAGCAACAGTTTTTCAAGGGCCATTAGGAGGAAACTTTTGGAAAATAATGATCGCTAAAGAATCAGATAACAAATTATCTAAAATAAGTCATACAAATGTAACATAAAAGACAATCCATGCAAATGTATTCCAATAGTAGACATTATTTGTTTTTTGTTTTTGTTTTTTTAAGAAAAATTGCAAATCATTATTTTCTCTCTTGTTAATTATATTCTCATCATTTAAACATGACATTATTTTTATTGCTAGATTAGAATCTGTTTGCTAATAACATTATTTTATTTCTTTTTAGTATTAAATTGTTCTTCCAAATGGTTATAAAACTTTACAGTACAATTTTGCCACAAAGTCCAAATACATTTGTATTGTTCTTTATTATTTTTAGTTATCAGAACTACTGCAATTTTTCTTAGTATGAACTTCCACTCTGCTGCACATCAGACTGAAATAACAATATGCAAAATTAAATTAATTACCTAGAAAGAAAAATCATCAGCAGAATAACTATATGTAATATTAACAATCCAAAACTATAAATTCATGGAGCAATCGTTGTATTACCATATGTATGGTTCGTACTCACAGTATACAGCTATTATGCATTTAACTCTGTCCTAAAAACACATCAGTTTGAAATAAGTCATTTGCTAGTTTCTTGAATGTTGTTTGTTTCTTTTCTTTTTTTTACCGTAAACTGCACTTTTTTTAATGTATTTCAGACATGTTTCAATGTCTTGAGTATTATTATTATTATTATTATTGTTGTTGTTGTTGTTGTTGTTTTTGTTGTTACATAGAAACATAAAATTTGAAGGCAGATAAGAACCACTTGGGCCATTTAGCCTGCCCCTTTTTTACCTTTGGTAACATCATCCCTATTGATCCTTAGTTCTGTTGTTGTTGTTGTTGTTGTTATTATTATTATTATTATTATTATTATTATTATTATGTAAAACATTTCTCCATATATGTTTTATTAAAGCAACATAGAACTCAGTACATTATACATATGACTGTAACATACACTGATACACTGTATATGCTGGAGGGGATGTGGGTGAGATAGTTCCAAGACACATAGGCCAAAGGATTTGTTTATACTGAACACAAGAGGTCAGTGTGACCTTACAAATTAGATACTCTTAATAGGAGCAAGTAGACATCAATTTAAAGAGCCAGTCTCACCAATTCAAATGACTGCTTCATTATTTCAAACCTCTACATCTTTATAACTGCAACTTTCCATGTATTTTATATGCGGATCCCAAGTATTATCTGTGTTTAATGTGTTGTGTACCTTATCGCATGCTGAAAATATGTTACAGTGGGTTCAGTATGTTTTACCAATGGTTGGGATGTCGGCCATCACTATATCAACAACGGCATCCCGGCTGTGGGGCGAGCAAAAAGAGTCCCCTTGCGGGCTCGCTGCCCTTGCCACACTGCGGGCTTGGTGGCTCGCTGCGCTCGCCACAGGTTCTATTCCCACTCTATGGATGTCGTGGACACCCACGAGTGGCTATAGTCCTTGTGTGCAGGGATTCCGGCTGTTGGTATAGTCAGCAGTCGGGATTCTGGGGTCGGTATCCTGACCGCCGGGATCCTGACTGCCGGCAATTTAACTGCATCCCGTTACAGTATATATAATTACCGTTAAACAAGGTCTGTGAATTTCTGCACGGGTATACTAACATAAGAAATAAAAAAAAAACACAAAGAAAACAGCGATCTACTCTGAAATTCTTATTTATTCTACAGACAGACCAGATGTCAGCAACCTGTTGTTCTCCAGCTAGAGGCTAGCATAGCATGCTGGTAGATGTAGTTCCATAACAATATACATAGTCTAAGAGGAAACTGCACAATGTACATGCTTCAAAGTAGTAAAAAAAAAAAAAAATGTACCTCCAAAAGCAATTATTTCAACTTCAGATAATGATTGGATCTTTGCTGATAAAAAGTGATTTATATGAATGTTCCTGTTTGTTCTGCAGATACAGTTCTATAAAGACTAAAAGATCTTAATATGTATAGATTGGAGCAGATAAAGGAAAGAGGGAACGTGATAGAGGCTTTCAAATATATCAAGGATTTTAACAAAGTCCAGGAGTGAAATAGCCTTCAAAGGAAGAGAAGTATTAGAACACGAGGACATGCCCTGAGACTGAAGGGAAAATGACTTTACAGAAAGCATAGTGGACAAGTGGAAGGGATCCATTTATCATGGATCACATATTGAATGCGATCTGGCCGGAATCTTACCGCCCAGGATCGCATTGCAATATGCCATCCTACCGGCTGGATGTATGATCCAGCACATGCAGGGACAGGGGCTTCAAAAGGAGCTCATCCCTGCGATGTGCTCAGATGGCCGCTAGGGGATCTGCACATGTGGGGTCAGACAGACTGCACAAGCACAGAGGCCACTTCCAGGAAGGGTTCCAGTGGAACCATCTGCCGGCTACAATTGCTTTCTGTAGTCCGTAGGCTACACTGGGCTACCACCATTTTCAGATGGTGGTAGCTGCGGATTGCATTCTGGATATTGGTAAATCTGGTAGCATCTCCCATAGAAACCTATGGAGGATGCGACTGTGGTAGGCTATGGATGGATCACAATAGGTATCTCTGATAACTGCTCTGCTCCCTCCTTATTACATTCAGGTGTTACTTAAAATTTGTGGCTAACCCCCCAAAATGCAGCATATATACAGTACTATGATAAATGGGCCACTAATACAGTAGAGCAATTGAAACATGCATGGGAAAGACATAAGGATATCCTTACTAAGAAATAAGGATCAAATTGGGTTTGAGGTAACAATGTGGTTAGAAAAGGGGCAGACTAGATGGGTCAAGTGGTTTTTATCTGCCATCAAATTGTATGTTTCTATAAATGTTGCAGCATTTTATTCCGGCTTTATGGAAACTGCAATAACAACTATCTCTGTGTAACTAAAGGTTTTCAGAGAGAGAGAGTGGCTGGAGCGTTTCCAGTGCATGCGTGAAAAAGATATATAGCCTCCTCTCTAAACAGTTTACTAAACAGAAGATGGTCCAGATGTTCTGCTTGGAGAGGTCTCCCTGGTGACATCCTGTGTCCTATGCATCTACACATGGAGCTGTTGCAATGCTGACATCATCTGTTCATGTTTGGCTGATGATACATTTTCAAATTCAACGTGAAACAAAATAATGTAAATGTTGACCTGTATTTCTAAGGTGACAGTAGTCCAGTGTCCTAAACCTCTAATGAAGTAGTCGCCCAAAGTACAGTAAGTAATTAAGCAGAAAAGCAATGCATGCACTGGGCTGCTGCTAATCAGCTGTCTGATGGGAACGGTAAATGAGAAAATGTGTCCCCCTTGTGGTCATTCATAGATCCACAAATTATGTAATTTTTTTTTGTTTTTTGTTTTTTTGCAGAAATTTATTTTTTATCTAGTTAAATATGAATAACTTATTTCTGTACCAGAGAGGGGTGATGTGTGGGCACTATTGCAAAACAAAGCTTCAAAAATACAATAGAACATATATCTCAGTGTGTATAAGCAAATAGTAGTCAAGCTTGCACATAATCAAATGTGTACTGTATAGGCAGCTATTTATAACAGTAGAATATTCAGTGCTGTTTCTTATTCACGCCAAAAAGACTTTATCAATCTTATCATGGTGGAAAGTATTGAATAAGAGGGAAGGACTGGGAGTTAATAAACACTCCTCCTTCTCCCTCCTATTATCCCCCTCCCCCATCAGTGTATACCTCAGTCAGTGCATCTCCTCCATAGCACTAGCTAATTACAAGACCATGCATTATATTAGGATTCAAGCTGCGGCGTCATGTGGCCATTGAGCTATTGTGAAACTACAAGTGGTTTCAGAACAGCCGGACCATCACTAGTAGTCTGTAGTTAAAGGCCACTGGGTTTTAATGGCTCAATGACTGTTAGCAAGGAGACACTGTTAGTCTGCCTCTGAGGATACAAAACTGAGGCTCGGTAATGCTTGTGTTTAAACTAAGAGGGATTCATGTTTCTAAACAGTCTGATAGAACCAAGGCTCAGTAATTATTACCCACCAGGGAGGTGATGCCTAATCCCAAATGTGTACAACTTGGTGCTGCAGGGCTGGGATGACATGCAGGGCTGTCCTGCAGAAGCATTGCGCAATCCTACCCTTCCAGGTGCGACTTTTTTATCTTTGGCTTTTATCTCTCACACACCAGGTAGTGTTTATGTTACATTTTACACTAATCCCAGTGGCTGCTTTCTAGAGCAGAGTCCTGTTGAGTGAGGTGCTCTATTGCATCCCTCAAGCTCCAATCTATAGACTTCCCTCAAGTTACGACATATGCTAAATAGATCTTATTATGCACAAGACATATATATATATATATATATATATATATATAATTTTATTTTTTTCATAAGCCCCAGCCCCTCCCCCCATACACGCACTTACTGACTGAATCATTAGTCTGACGTCATTAATGAATATCTCCGATTTCTGTTATCCCAACCCCCCACCAGAAGCTGCATAATTAGAGCTCTAATCTGCATTACAATGTGCATATGTCAGACGTAAACAGGACTGTGCCTATTACCTGATATCACTGATCCATTCCTGAATGACACTGTGTATTCTTACATTCTGCTTTTATCTATCTATCTATCTATCTATCTATCTATCTATCTATCTATCTATCTATCTATCTATCTATCTATCAAACAAGTGGCAGCTATACCAGTTCTAGTTGTGTTAGTGAATGCAATAGTTTATATCGAAACATAATTATATCACGTAAAATGAACCAAAACAGCGTCAAACAAATCCTAGCATGGCAAATAGAGCGCGCTGGAACTTGTAGTTCCACAGCAGCTGAAAAGTCACAGGAATCCTGGGTCTAGTATACATGATGGAGTCATTTACATCGGTCCCTCCCACTAAGAATTGTGCATTATATACGACTGTACAAACCACAGGTATGGTCTTTCTGCAATAGAGAGGAAAGCCATAACACATACTGGGGAAGGGACCATTGCAGGCCCTGCGGGTAGCACATATGTTTTGTCACATGTATTTACTAATACCTATATATTGTGTGATGATAAAGAGAGCACGAATAAAATAAATCAATATAATAAAAATGTTTGCAAAGAAAATCTGGACGAAGAGGATACTCTGCTGTAAGGAATGAGCAGCCTGGTGTCCCCGTAGCCTGTGTCAAAAACAATTAACAGTACTCACTGCTCTGACTTTGATAAAGTAGGATCTCATATTTCCGTTTCGTTTTTTTCCTCCCAGCCCCTTTTCTTCCTCTTCATTTGATCTTGTTCACAGATCTCGTACCGAGCTTAACACGTCCAGTGCCTCTGTAATGTTTCATTTTATAGAGATGATATTTTATCAGTGCAAAGTAATGAATGACCAGGCTGTCTGATCGTCTTGCAATGTCGTGTGCCACACTCAGCATCAAGTAGACTATTGAAGTCAACTGTGTCTTATATATGCAAATGTATAATAAAGCTTAAATGGATTTCTTCTTTAATTATGTTTTTTTTTTTACAATGTGATTAGAAATTAGATATTAATATATTAATACATATTACATTATTAATGTGTATATATATATATATATATATATATATATATATATATAAAATGTAAGATTTTATTTTACAAAACAGGTTAGTGCACCCGTCTTTATTAGATAGATAGATAGATAGATAGATAGATAGATAGATAGATAGATAGATAGATTGATTCATGATCCTTACCTTTCATAGTCATATTAAACTATGAATACCAAGAGGCAGTCCTTTTAGAGTACAATTGCATTATTATTATTATCTGCAAAACAATGAAATATTCTAGATTCAAAGAGTTCGGTAAAGAACCAATTCTGGACCACTACAGAACAAGCTTAAAATGATGGGAAATACCATGCAAACTTAATTTTTGTTGATCAAAGCCTTGATCGCTAATCAGGGCATTTATTGTGCCGAAAATATAGAAATGGATGAACAATAGATTAAATGAGCAATTATTGCTGGTATTAGTCTATTTCTTTACTTCATTCTGAAATGAAGAAAACAAGCTGCCTAAAGAAAGGAATGTCAAATTGTGCAATCAGGTTTCTTGGACGATGAATTTACATCCATGCATTAACCCCCTGCCTGCTAGGATCTCCTTGCCTCTCTGCTCCTCCACCAAGGAAAGGGTTAATGGTGCAAAAAGACAGAATTACAATTAACACAGATTGCTTCCCCCCTTCCAAAAAATAAAAACCTCATGCAAGTTCCAGCCTATTGATGTCCCGATTAGCCTGTAGATCTGAAGGAAACACTTCTTCCAGATCACACAGCCACATACGTTATGTGTCCCAGGTGAATGCAGAAAAAGGGATTATTTAGTAGGATTTATTAAGAAAATATCCCAGGGACGAATGGCATAAAAAAAAATGTTCTTTCTTCCTTTTTTTTTTTTTCTTAGCGGAAACCTAATAAAAGTTGGAGAAGGGGATGACACTCCCAGTGACGTAAAGGGGAAGGCAGATCAGCCAATGGGAAGCTCCCCCCAAAATCCTTCTGCCAGCAAGAAATATAAGAGCTCAGAAAAGTTTGCATCCACTCAGAAACACGTTGGCGCCTGGGGACACAGCGACAGGGCTGGGCTTTATGTGTGGATGCAGATACTGCCCCCCACCTTGGAGAAGGCTGATTCCTGGGGAGACCGGTTGGGACAGTCCCCTTCCCTCTGCCCGGGCTCTTTCTCCCCATAGTGCTGGTGGAAAATGATGCAGGGAGAGTCCAGCTCCCCGGTTTCCCCCGTGGACAGCTTGAGCAACAGCGAGGAAGAGCTTGACAGACAGCAGAACAAACGGGCATGCAGAAAGAAGAGGGCCCCTAGGAAGAACCCCGAGGACCCAGACAGCCCCACCTCAGTGAAAAGGAACAAGAAGGCCAGTAGCACCGGCAGCAGCCCCCAGTCCTTTGAGGAGCTCCAGACCCAGAGAGTCATGGCCAACGTCAGGGAGCGCCAGAGGACCCAGTCCCTCAACGAAGCCTTTGCTGCCCTGCGCAAAATCATCCCCACCCTGCCCTCTGACAAACTCAGCAAGATCCAAACCCTGAAACTGGCCTCCAGATACATAGACTTCCTCTGCCAGGTCTTACAGAGCGATGAGCTGGACTCCAAAATGGCAAGTTGCAGTTATGTGGCCCATGAGAGGCTAAGCTATGCGTTCTCAGTGTGGAGGATGGAGGGAGCATGGTCTATGTCTGCATCTCACTAATAACTTCTCACTTCTCGCAGCAAAGACACACACACAGGTAAGCCCCTCTTTCCTACCTCCATGTCCCCACCCTGAGGGCACTGTCTGGGGGCTGAGGACGCTTTACCCCATGCCCCTATCCAGCATCCGTGCGCAATGTTTGGAGACGCACAATACTTAGGTTAGATCATAGGGAAGGGGCCTAGGAAAGGGATAAGGGATCTTAATGAAACAGGGAGGGGGGAATGTAGTGTACTTCTGCAGCTCTGATCAGAGCTTCAGCAACACGCCAGGCAGACATTGCTGTCATTTCTGCATCACTGCCTGTGGCTACAGCTTTTATTTTCATTACAGACCCTTTCATTTCTGGGACCTGGAGCCTTTACTGCAGAGTAAGAGAGTTATAATGTAGTCAGTAACTACTGCCTGTCTCTGGTATTGCTTCATGTAACTTGTGCAATACTTTATTTACTCCATACATTTTCTGTAGCAGTCCATTAGATATATAATGGTTAGCAACCCGTTATTTACATCCTCTACACATACAAAACCATTACCTACATCCTATTCACTATATACAAACCCGGGATCCCTTTACATCCTGTGCTATGTACACAAACCCATTATTTGCACACTATCTGTAACCTGTATTTACATTCTACACATTCTATAATAAACCGTTATCTTCTCTTTCTACACTTAGCTAACATATACATCCTTCTATCTCCTATTCCTTTCCAACCCGTTCTATACATCCTATACTCTCTATAGTAAACCGTTCTGTACATCCTATACTCCCTATACTAACCCGTTCTGTACATCCTATACTCCCTATACTAACCCGTTCTGTACATCCTATACTCTCTATAGTAATCCGTTCTGTACATCCTATACTCTATAGCAAACCGTTCTGTACATCCTATACTCCCTATACTAACCCGTTCTGTACATCCTATACTCTATAGTAAACCGTTCTGTACATCCTATACTCCCTATACTAAACCGTTCTGTACATCCTATACTCTCTATAGCAAACCGTTCTGTACATCCTATACTCTCTATACTAAACCGTTCTGTACATCCTATTCTCTCTGTTAAACCGTGTTTTGTATCATCTCTATACTAAACCGTTATTTGTATCCTATACTAATCTGTTATGTAGATCATGTACTCTGTATACTAAACCGTTACGTAGTACATCCTATACTCTCTATACTATAGCGTTCTGTAGTACATCCTATACTATACCGTTCTGTACATCCTATACTCTCTATACTAAACCGTTCTGTACATCCTATACTCCCTATACTAAACCGTTATGTACATCCTATACTCTCTATACTAAACCGTTATGTACATCCTATACTCTCTATACTAAACCGTTATGTACATCCTGTACTCTGTACTCTAAACCGTTATGTGCATCCTATACTCTCTATAGTAAACCGTTCTGTACATCCTATACTCTCTATATTAAACCGTTCTGTACCGCCTATACTCTCTGTACTAAACCGTTATGTAGATCCTGTACTCTGTACTCTGAACCGTTATGTGCATCCTATACTCTCTATAGTAAACCGTTCTGTACGTCCTATACTCTCTATAGTAAACCGTTATGTACATCCTATACTCTCTATACTAAACCGTTCTTTAGTACATCCTATACTCTCTATACTAAACCGTTATTTGCTTCCTATACTCTCTATACTAAACCGTTATGTAGATCCTGTACTCTCTTTACTAAACCGTTATGTAGATCCTGTACTATCTGTATCAAAACCTTATTTATATTGCTATACCCAGTATACTTAGTCATTGGTTACACCTATACTCTTTATGCAAAACCTTATGCATATCCAACACTCTCAATACTAAACCGTTTTGGTACACTTTCCATACTAAATCTTTATTTATATACTATGATGTCTATACTAAACCATTATGCACATCTTATACTCTCTATACTAGCCTATTATGTACATCCTATACTATCTATACTAACTCATTATATGCATCCTATACTCTCTATATTAAACATTATATTCAGCCTATACTCTCTATATTAACATTATGCACACCCCATACTTTCTATACTAAACCATCATGTACATCCCATAGTCTCTATACTACACTGTTTTTTATATCCTATACTCTCTACTCTCTTCTAAACCGTTATGTCCATTCTCTGTTAGACCGTTATTTGCATCTCATACCCTATGTAAGTGGTATGTACACCCTATAACCTATCTAAATTATTACGTATATTATATCCCTGTATGTTTTTATGTGCAACCTATCCTCTATTATTATAACCATTATTTTTAACCTTTACTTTCTCTACTAAACTGTTATTTACCTCCTATACAGTCTATACTTATCCTTTACTAACCCGATTCTTCGCCTCAGCCCCACCAGCTGTATGTGGAGGTTCTCCCTACAGCTCCTATAGGAGTCAGTATATCCTCTTTGCCCCTATTTCTGCTGTCAGCATATTTATAGGACCCCAACATTGTGGCAACATAAAAGCTATAACCCATGTGTGCATGTTCTCTCTTCCCAGATGAGACTGTTTCCAATGGATGAGGAAATGGACTGCCTAGAATCCGAAGCTGGATACCTATAAAAGCCAAATAAACAATCAGGGAGGATTTCCATCCATTGGAAGAGATGGCAGACAGGGCGTGGGGAGCACTTATAGAAAGGACGCAGGCCTGGGACTAGTGACCACACAGCAGACTGATGATTGCAGGGTCACCACTACATTTTACATTCTGAATCGAGTCTGAACAATCTCTAAGCTGTATTTTTTGACGAAGAATGTTGGAATTTTCCTATTTTTCTTTTTTTTTTAAGTTGCATTTTTTTTTATTATTTTTTTATTGCATGCATTCCCACCAGTCGTGCCTTTGAAGCCACTTAAAAGGAACGTTCCCCATTCTTGAACGCTACTAATGAAACTCAAAATATGTTTTTTTTATAGAAGAGAGAAAAAAACAAACTATTTTTGTTATTTGAAAACTTGGTTCAGAAAACCCTTCTGATATTACCACCGGCTGCATCTGTTTTTGTTTTGTTTTTTCTTTGTTTTTGTTTTTTTTCCTCAATTTATTTCTCTGAGATACAAAGTAAACAATTTATTTATTTATTGATCCGTGTTTTAAGAAAAATGCAGCTAGATCGGGTGTCTAATTGCATTCATATTTTTATGGTTGTTTTGTAAATATCATTGTATATTATTTTTCTGCAATAAATAAATATGAATGAAGGAACAATCTGATCTGTATTAAATAATAATCTAATATATATATATATATATATATATATATATATATATATATATATATATTTCTCGTTGATCGAAAATACAGTACCTGCTTGTTTAGCTGTAAAGAAGCCCATGAGAGAGGGGTTAATGTAAACAGAGTGGGCGGAAAAACTCAAATAAACCAGCTACTGACAGACACACACCTTATTTATTGAGACAGTTTTATTATTCTGCTTTCCTTAGCTGGGATACTGCGAGGATTGCTGCCTTCCCTCAACAGGGCACTAAATAATGTCAATAGTGTCAATAGGTGGGAGATAGGCGAGCAAGTCACTTTATCCACTGACCTAACAGTCCCAGGACCCGAACTTACACAGCCACTTTTCCTTTCTGCCTAGTTAGGACTGTAGTGTAGAATGTCACACTTTGTTGTACAATTCTGCAGGGTCATTTGTGCTGCTCTTTCCAAAACTAATATTGGAGGCTCTGGTCACAGGACTATTATCAGTTGCTGCTGTAGAAATCCAAGGCAAACATAAGACCATATTCATTTACAACACTTTACTCATTTGTAAGACAGGTAGATAGGATAGATAGATAGATAGATAGATAGATAGATAGATAGATAGATAGATAGATAGATAGATAGATAGATAGATAGATAGATTTTGGATTAGGCCTATACTGAAAAAAATAAAGTACACACACACACACACACACACACACACACACACACACACACACATATATATATATATATTACACAGTGTGTGTGTGTGTGTGTGTGTGTGTGTGTGTGTGTGTGTGTGTGTGTGTGTGTGTGTGTGTGTGTGTGTGTGTAATAAAATAAAGTAATTTCGGTTTCTTAAAAAAATGCAAATATGCCATAGTATAAATGTACTTGAATATGTGTAAGTGCATGCAGCATATTACGTTTTATTATATCATTCACACACTAATGTAGTATGTAAAATAAGGGAATCACTGGATACACACAGAAATAGGCAGACGCAAATACTAATGATTTACATCGCTCTATTACAATAACAGAAGCTATACATTGTATTTGATTCTCCCGAATAAATTGCATTTATTGTTTGAAAATAAAATAAAAACAAGATACAATGATGTTTCACAGACTTTACATTGTTATAAAGAGGAAGACGATTCCGCCGTTGGCGTTTAGGCGATGCTCAGGGTAAACACTTTTATAACTGTTTTCCAACGGCGTTTTTTTTTTCTTCATTTTTTTTTTTTTTTTTGTGTTTGCATAACCAGAGTTTGGGGGATTCTAGTGCCCCCAGTGTTTTTGTTTCCACGTATTGCAATGGATTGCTGACACTGCATCATTATGAATTTAATATTGTGCATATCTGAGAGCTGCTCGTGGTGTTTGCAGAAGAAAGCCAGCAGAGTTTTCTGTTTATTATGGGATTAACGAGCACTTTGAAAATTGGATTGAAGGTTAGGTGGTCTGCTTCAGAAAACAAGAGAAAAGGGGATGAGGATAACAGGGCAGAGGGAGAACAGACATTCTAGGTTCTGCCCTCACTGATTAGGCTGCTACAGTGTGCTGATAAATATCTTTAATAGTACAGGAGCAACATTCCAGCATCAAAAACGAGCCTGCATGCAAAGTTGCGCCAAAGTGCACAGAATTATCGCGCAAATGATACATTGTATATTTTGTATTCGTTTATTTTATTTCCATTCTCATCACACTTGTAGAAATGTAAACAATTGCTGTAAATCTTGAAATCTACATTGTACGGTGATAAAGCACCAACCAATCAACACCTAACTGTCATGTTTCAAACACAGCCTGTAACATGGAAGTTAGGAGCTGGTTGTTGTTTTTTTTTACTTATCACCGTACAATTTATCACTCTCCAAGGCTTGATCAATTTGGGCATGGTCAATCTGTCAATTCTGAGATTTAGGTTGGAATCATCTATTCAGCCAGACGTAAATATTGTTTGGAAATCTAACGCATGTGCTGTACACACATATACTATTTTCAACAGTGTTTGTAGCACCAAACCCAGCCATACACTGTAACATTAGGTAGTTAATCGTATCCTGCTTTCTTATGTTATTATATATAAATACAGCCGATTAAACTAGGAGCAGAGCTGTTTGGAAATCATGTCTTTAAAAACATTTTAAAAAAATTAGATAGATTAGGGTAATAGCACTCGTATATATATATGATTTAAGCACATCCTTACAGAAACCATAGAGATTGTGAAATACTTCATTAAGGAACCTTCACTTATGACACAGATAAATAGAAAAATACAGTTGATACCCTACATTTAAGCTCTTGGCTTCTCCCAAAAGGTCCAGAGAATCTTGCATGCAGCAACACCAAGTCGCTCTATCGTTTTGAGCAAGCCACAATGTTTTGCAACCCAAGACTTCAGCTCTCTGCAGAATCCGCATTTCAAGGAGCCTTTTGGTATTCTGTAGGAAAGTGGAGCATTTTGCACATTCTTCGGTTTGGCAAAGTAGGAAAAGCTATTTTCTGTAAGTCCAGTATCAAATTCGTCTTAAGCATATGATTTCACTTGAAGTCCTGCCCAGGAATCTTTCAAAGTGAACATTTGTCCTGCTCCCATGATGTCAGGCGGTTTCCCTGCATCTGTAATTTTAAGAAAAACAAACGTGCAAAGAACAAATGCTAGGGAAAAGCCAAACAAGTCTGCAGAAGTTCCAGAGGTTCACCTGTGGAGTGGGTCAACACTGAGAGGACCTGCTGGTGGAAACACAACTAGGAGGAGACGTTCTAACCATATTAGCCACAGTCATGAATGACCATTACAGTAATATAGTGTGCAGCAGGTTATCATAGTGATTTGTCTCCAAATTACACATTATCCAGCACAATGTAATAATTAGACGTAATAAACTGACTCATGTATTTAATAATACAGAGGTAGGCTCCCAACGGCAAGTCCCAGACTGACCAGCCAATCAGAGGCATTGTGGGACTTGTAGTTCCATGGTACTTTGCAAGCCACAAGGTGCTAAAATTGGTCTACTGTGACAAATGGGCTAAAACAGCAATACGTGAATGTATAAACACAAAAAATATATTCAATACATTCTATCTATCTATCTATCTATCTATCTATTATCTATCTATCTATCTATCTATCTATCTATCTATCTATCTATCTATCTATCTATCTATCTATCTATCTATCTATCTAGCCATCCATCTATCTATCGTTATATTTTAATGGCTTGAACATGCGTTGCTAATTAGGAGTTCAGGGTAATATACAGTATTTGGGAAATAAACTAATGTATAATTCCCTCCCAGGCTCTGTTTGAAGGAGGTGCTGAGCCTGGGAACTTTGATGTAGCTTAGACTATGCAGAACATACTGTAAACAATAACAGCTAGGAGGAAGGCCATTATTTAAAAGAAGGGATCTGTGCTTATTTTAATTGCTTTGCGTTTTAATCTCACGAACAACAAAATGGCCTTGGTAGTAAACATTTATATAGGATTTATATTGCATTAACTATTGGCAAGTAACGGTTTCTGCGGATTCAATCCTCTTAATGTTCCCTGCAAATCAAAGCTCGTATTCTTTGAAGAAGGTGTGTAATTGGAGTTTGAGGCATGCCTGGAATCTCCAGATGTCTATAAAATGAGACAGGGCAATTGGCAGGTCACATGAAGGTGGAGCAGGTTACAATCACTAGCACAAAGTCCCCTTTTACTACCCAGCCATTTAGAAGTACCGCACCTGAAACTTTTATATATACACACACACACACACACACACACACACACACACACACACACACACACACACACACACACACACACACATATATATGCATATATATATATACTATAATATTCATGTTTATGTTTGTTTTGATAACACAGGAAAGAGCAATAGCTTTCAGAAAAATGTAAAATAAAAAGACATATTGTTGCTTTATAAGCACTGAGGACTTTGTCGCTGTACATTTCTGAAGCATGTGTGTTACGTATAGAGCAATAATTACATTTATAAGTCTATAGGCGTGATATATATTTTGTGCACGTGTTATTACAGCCACGATCAGCATAAGGTAGAGAACGATATTTGTTGCAATTTACAACTCTTGTTGACATTTAAGTGTAGTTACAATGTAACGTTGCATGCTTCATACATTCTATTTATCTGCTTCTCACACTTACATGCAGCCTGTTTCATATTCCAATGTTTTGCCAGCTCGCGCAGCCCTCGGTTACCTGTGACAGGGCAGTAACAGGACATCCCAGCAGTGAGAGGAGGATTGGATTCCTTCCTATGCAGCTTACTTGGTGCACAGAAGATCCTGGACTGTGAAAAAGTTTAACAGGTACCTGGATAGGATTTTTACTTTGACCAGATGTTAAGAGTTTTTTCCCCCCTAAAATTGTCACGTGAAATGAACAGATGTGTAAGTTGCTAGTGGGACTGAGCCCCTCCTTCCCACACAGTCCTCACTGTGCTTTCATGGGCCCTCTCTAAGCTCACTGTGCTGCACTGTGCACAGGACTGCAAAACCCTACCATGCACTGTTATTTATCTCTGCTGCTGCTGCTGCTGGGGCAGCCTGGCACCTCAAACGTTTGATCCTTAGGAGAGTATCGGATCACAGCCTGGGACACCCTGAGACTAATCAATTGTTCCTTTGAAAGGGGTGCTGGATGACAAGAACCCGGGAGGAATGTCCCCTCTGACAGATCTGAGGTCTGCAAGCTTGGAGCATGAGCTGAAAGACACGCGGTATGGTGTATATGTATATATCTGTTGTATATAGGTCCTCCAGGTCCACTCCTAGATGCTACCGCTGGCTGATGTCCCCCTGATGGCCTGCTGAAATACCAATGCAATCATTTGGAAATGTAATCACAAGTCATGGATCTATTATGTCTGCCTGTCACTCACTCTGCCCCCGTGTAATGACTTAGCCTAGTAAAGCCACAAGTGTTCAGAAAATATCTATCTATCTATCTATCTATCTATCTATCTATCTATCTATCTATCTATATCTAAAGTAATTTCATTTTAAATAGTCACCTGTACAGGAATTTCAATATAAAAATAATGAATGCAATTTAACTGTTGCCCCAAAACTATATATATATATATATATATATATATATACATAAATATATGTGTGTGTGTGTGTGTGTGTGTGTGTGTGTGTGTGTGTGTGTATACACACACACACACACACACACACACATACATATATTTACATAAAGAGAGATAAAGAGATAGATATGGATTTATTTGTAGAGAATTTAGTTGTCTTTTGCGAACTCCTGTTACTTACGCTATTTTGTTCACTGAATGTTATATTATATACAAACCCTATTATGTCTTTTTTCCCCCCTTTTGAGCCAGTGATGCTCTAACTATATACATAAAAGTACAATTTGTTAATAGAACATAAATAAATGTTTATTGTAGAATATTATTTTTATGCTTTTCAATAAAAGGCTGTACTCCTTGCAGTGTTATTCTTCTCTACGGCTGCTTGCAACATGCACAGTGATTTATAGTTACTAATACAGTTCACACATATTAGATCTGCACAGCTGCCAGTAGTACAATATAAAGTGGGTAACTACAAACTGTATTACAGCACAGAGTTTATGGGAATTTATGTTTATTTCGTAGCATAAAAGTGCTGCTTTAATGTTTGTGAGCTGGAGCCCTCTGCATGAAGGAGAACGCCAATGTGTACAGTATGTAATATACAGATGTAGTAAGGAGTCTTAGCTCTCGAATAAAGTATAGTTTCCCCTAGGAACCTGGACCTAGAACAAGCTATATATCTGTGGAAATCTGTGTGGAATGACTTGTAACATTTTGTTTTCAATTGTACATAACAGTTCATTATATATGAATACCTTCTGAGAAATATATTTAAAGAATATTGCAAGGTAATGGTCCTTAGTTGTGTAGGTGAATATTTGTTTCAAATTAAAAATGTGTAGTAATAATAATAATAATAATGATGAAAACTTCAACCCCCTGAAATTGCCAATGAAAAATGTTTATCATGGGAAGAAAATATTTGTTTCAAATTAAAAATGTATAATAATAATAATAATAATAATAATAATAATAATAATAACTTCAACCCCTGAAATTGCTTATGAAAAATGGTTAGCGCAGGAAGTAAAGACTGATTAAATAATACAGGTGATTAGTGCATGGCTCACTGTGAGTGACTTATTTATCGTGAGAAACTCAGGCACTGGTTCTCAGCCTATAATGACTGAATGATTCCACTTATAGGAACCCTGGAGATATCTAACTTGTCCACTGACAATATTACGCGTTATCTGAAGGGCTTGTTGATATACTAGCTAAATTAGTGTTAATTTCAAACAGACTGACAAATTCCCTTGGGACTAAGGCTGACTTTATAGGACTGCAAAGTCCTCATAGATAAACACCTGGCTTCTCAATGAATGAGTAGTGATTGCAAGAATACTAAAATAGAGCATTACCGCCACACTGATTGGCAGAACATTGCCAATATTTATTTTTTAATTTTTTGCATGTTACGTTAACATATAATGCATTTTAATTTACTTGGGTTATTTTCATGGTTAGTTAAATAATAATAATAATAACAACAACAACAACAACAACAACAACAACAACAACAACAACAACAACAACAACAACAACAACAACAACAGTAATAGTATTATTATTAGCTTCATATACAATGATGCAATTTAAAATATTTTTTCATATAAAGCAATTAATAATATTTAATCCCTGTATTCTGAATTTTCAATCCATTCTTGTGCTATACCAGACTACCTGTAACATAGAGAGAGTACAAGGTATCAGGTGTGTGTTCTGTGCAAGCCTAAAGTATGCAGGGCCTAGAAATCACAATGATAATCTTTTATCTGAGACTTCTCTTTCTTTTTCTCAAATTCAACCATATCACAATCCGTTTCAACGTACTGCAGGAGTTACAGAACATCTCAATGTAACTGGGCTGTAGGGAAGCACTAATGTACAGAACAGAGACACGTCATAGATAGGTGTCAGATGTATCACTGGAGCACACTGTCATTCTATGTACAGTACATTATACTTGAAATAGAAATGATAGATAGATAGATAGATAGATAGATAGATAGATAGATGAGAAAGAAAGAAAGAAAGAAAGAAAGAAAGAAAGAAAGAAAGAAAGAAAGAAAGAAAGAAAGAAAGAAAGAAAGAAAGAAAGAAAGAAAGAAAGAAAGACAGTTTATGGGGATTTATGTTTATTTATTAGTATGTAATATATTAGTATTTTATCTATTCCCACAGTAGTAAGGTGTGGCTATTCAGCAAACGGAAATTTCAGCAGTTACTACCAGACAGGACAAATAGTGGGAGCACCTGATGTGACTAGTAGTTCCCCAACGGTATTGCCTGTCTGCTCCAATAGTTCCCGAGTTTACCAGGTACGATGCAACTAGCTGTGCAGATTCTCTCTCTCTCTCTCTCTCTCTCTCTCTCTCTCTCTCTCTCTCTCTCTCGCTTATATATATATATATATATATATATATATATATATATAATAGTCGGGAGAGAAAGAATGAAAGAGAGGGAGTGGGCTAATATATATTGATGTAGAATTTGCGTCCCTGACATGACATAATAAAGAGTATCTGCAGGTATGAATATTTCTTCTAAGTCGGAGATATTCGGTGTAATGAAACCTCTGTATTCTGAATACAATGTTCTAATTGCCGGGGGAATTAGATGCATGGTGAAACAATGTCACGGCTCATGAAATAAAGCATCAGAGTGTGATACACAGATTTGGCTACAGTGGGTGTGAGGCCGGGCTTGTGTCACCAGTAGTGCACCTGTGCTATAACCAATTTACAGTCAGTCTGCAGACTGCTGCAAGTTCGTGCGGAAGATCTATATGAATATAATGGTAACATTTTTCAGGATTTAAATACAGCAAAACGCTGTATAGAGATTACTGGTCTATATTGTGTATCCTAGTTAATAAATGCATATTCTTCCTAAGAACTCGAGTGTGGTTTATAAAAGTGAATACATATTAATCTGAGTATACTAAAGGTCTGACACAATGTGAGAATTATACATTACACGCTTTATACCGACATCAGATGAAGCGAAGATTCGGTATCTACTGTTATTTGTTTTAGTATCAGAATAGTTCGCATTTTATCACTCACCAGCTGTAATCTACATAGATTCCTCTGGCTCAGATAGGGTTAAAGGCAGAATTTCTATGTTCATTTTTTATACATCTCATAAATGTCACCCTGGGCAGTTACATTTACTGAAAACTGAAAATATATTTGTAATCATTGTTTTTTTATGTATACCAATAAGGGGCAAGTATTACAGTATATGAACTTATATATCTATTACTATCACTTCTGCAAAATATGAAGTTTTAACTTGTACTAAATTCGCTATGTAGGTGATATTCCTCATCAGTGCATCATGTCAGATTACCCTAACGGTAAATACACCGGGTCGTCCGTTTATTGCACCCAAAGGTGCCGAGCTGATGACAAATGGTGGGAATTTGGTCTAACGAGGACACGTCCTCAGTCTGTATTGAAAGGTCAGTATATGTCCATCCACACTTTCATGTTTGTGTAACACAAAGCAATAACACATGCCATCTAGGGCACTTACCAATTCCACATGCAGATTCCCATTACATTTTATTTATTGTGTCCATCAGAATTGTTACTAGAAGTAAGAGAGAGAGATGAAATAAACAGATAGATAGATAGATAGATAGATAGATAGATAGATAGATAGATAGATATGATATTGATCGATTTTATTAGCCATTCTGTGTAGTGCAGTATACAGAATTATGGGGAGTCGCAGGTTTCTCTACAATACACAGATAGTGTGGGTTTATTCGAGCACCACGATTGTTTCATATACACGATCTATATGGGGCTGATGACTGATCACTGTCACTTTTATTCTCAAATACATCTGTTTTAAATAAGAAATGTAAAGCAAGTAAAAGTTACTAATATTATCACTTTAGACAAAGAAAAAGATACTGTTCCAGGGTCAGTAAATAACTTTGCTACTTTGTGTTTTATTTTGTTCATTTTTTTCTGGTTTGAAGTAATTATTTTAAAGGCATGTATTCAGCAAGCGTGTATTAAACCCAGAATGTCTATTTGCAATACAGTCCTGTACTCTGTGGGGTATCCTAGCACCTAGACAATGGTACTGTACCTTCTGCTGATCCCCTTCATCCTAGCAGTCTGTCTACTCCATATATCACAAGTCTGATTTAACTTCCAGTAAATAAATGCCTCAAAATAATGTTTCTCTCTTTTGTAATCTTCTAAGAAAATAATAAAAATAATAATCCAAAAAAAAAGAAGAAAAAAAAAAAAGAACAAATCTTCAAACCTATCGAGTGCTGAGCAGCTGAATGATAGTCATCTTTAGGAGCCTGGCCAAAATGTCAATAAAAATTCAATTATTGATGCAACATGTGGGAATACTTACTCAATCTAAAAACATGATACGTGTATTGATATTTTGGAGAAAAGAGAACAATAAAGTTTCATATTTGCTGGTCAGGACCCTGTCCCCAAAAGGCAAAACACGCCACTGAAATTTTAATATATCTTGACAGTCTATTAAACTTGAAAGATCAATGGAAAGTTATCTGAAGCAGTCCTGAGCTGGGGATGGCTACAAAGAGATGTCACACATACTACTATGCTGAATCTGATAAGTAGAGAGTTGTCGATGGAGAGTGCACTAACTTGATAGACCAAAATGTCTGTGTCTGAGTGGGGGTGGGGGTGGGGTATTCTTTTTTTCTCTCTAGCATTTAGCACTGTGGCATAATCAGGCAATGACATTCTGCATTTTCTCATCATCATGCGGTGTAGAAGGGGTTAATGAGTGATCCACTTAAGAGCAGCGTTTGAAGAGGCTTCATTGTGTTTTTAAAACAGGTTCTAACATTTCAGCACACAGTGAGGTTTTGTGAATGTTCCTGAGCACAGCTAGGACCCCTGGCTGTGCACTTTAATTGTTCCCTCACCCAGCTGTGATATTGCATTTAATTTCCACCGACTCCAATTACATATGGAATCTCATCATGAAAAACAAAATAATGTAATTTTTGCCTCCAGTGGTTTAAGAGAAAATGCAGATGCCCCATAAACAATGGTGATCAAAGGTAGAGCCCATGGTCGTTAGAACTATCGCAAACAATCTAATGTATATAAATAAGCAATAAACACAAGATACTGACAGAGATGATCGTTTGGTTAATGTTTTAGCAACACTGTTTGGAATACACCGTTGGTGGAAATTTGAAAACGTAATAGTTGTCCATTGCCATAAGCTCCTAACATATTCCGCACCATGCCGGGAAGTCAGATGTGTAACAAAGCAAGCGGCTATAGAGATCATAGCTTGCCGCAGATCTAATACAACAGCACCAATCGTACTGTTTGGTCAATGATAGTCTGAAGTCCAGTCATTCAATCATCAGGGAATATTTCCTGGGAAGTGTGTGTCATCCTAGGAAGACATGCTCTGTTATGCAGTAGCTTTGATATACAGAAAATGTGTAGCAAATGACTGTCTAGCCCATCATCTACACATTAACTGAATGTATATAGAGAAGACAAAATATCATATGCTCAGATTTGTATTCAATATGGTTTTATTTCCACAATAAGAAATTATCAATATTATTAATAGTACATTATTTTGTACACATGCAGTAATTATTATTAATTGATACACAATTTACTACTACTACTACTACTATTACTACTACTACTACTACTACTACTACTACTACTACTACAATTGCTTATTTACATAGCATCAATGTAATCATTGACATTAGTTGCTGCCCTATCTTAGGTTACAGTTTACAGGTTTTACAGGTTATAGCAGTGGTTTCCAAACTTTTTTGAATCATGGCGCCCTAGAATATCAGAATTTTTTTCACGGCACCCCTAGGCCAAAAATTTCTTATTGAGAAATTTAGAAAGAAATATTACATTAAGTAGATTGCATTTATATGTCATTCTTAGGGTCAGTTGTGTGGTGAGGGACAAGATTTGCTTCTGTTTGGCCACATATTTTATGACTGGCAGCCACTAGCACTGGTTTTGCCTATTATATTGACCATGAATAATTTGAATTGGTCCTGGACCACCAACACAGGGCACCCCTGCAAGTGTCCCAAGGCACACCAGGAAGCCACGGCACACCGTTTGGGAACCTCTGGGTTATAGTTTAACTAGCCTACCCACATACACACGTGTATCAATTGCCTCTTTTTGTCATAAGCCTATCAACTCACGTAATTTAACAACATAATTAGTTGGAGTGTGGGAGGAAACTGTAGCATGAACTCATGCAAAACGTAGAGAGAATATGAAAACTCCACACAGATAAGGCTCTGGTTGGAACTGAACCCATAAACCTTGAACTCCCAGGAAAAGCATCATTAGCAATTGGTTTATATGCTGATGGGAATTAATGTGAAGTGCAAAGTAAAAACAGATGAGGAACTCCAGATCAATTGAATATAAATTTCAGCCTGTGGCACAAGCAGGCGGCTCAGTAAGAAATGTTAATGTAGAACTTTACAGGGCAGGTTATAATGGATGGGCATAAACAACTGGCATGCAGACTTGTGAGTTCAGTGGTGGAACGAGGGAAGGCAATGTGGCAGCAGAGGAAGGTGATATGGTCAGATGAATCACATCCTTCACCATGATCGACCAATGAATGAACACATATGTGGTGCAAAGCTATGATCTACAGCCTTGAGAATAGTGAAGTGTCCTGGTGGTTCCATAATGTTGATTGGGTGCAGTCATTTCATTTGAAGGTTAGATCAGTGCTAGTAACTCTTCACCCCATGGTGCAGCATTTCTATACTAATGTAGGCAGAAGTCTTCCAGGATGACAATGTTCGCTCCCACCGATCATGTATGGTTTGTGATCACCCAATGGTTTCATAAGCATGGCATTAATATTTCCCATATGCCATGTATTTTCAGTCACCAGACCTGAACATTTTTGGGAGAAAAAAGTTTGTTTCAGATTAGCAAAATGTAAACAGTTAATGGTGTTAAAAACTGTACATGAAACTGTTTAAACCAAAGTAATATCTGTAAGACCAAACCATCTTAGCCACAGGTCATATCTAATAATCAAAACCTGCAGACTGCAGCAAGCAACCTTTCAGAGAGTTGTCTGTTACTACTGGAATAATTGTTCACAGATACACAGTACACCAACACCTACAGATACACAGTACACCAACACCTACACAGTACACCATCACCTACACAGTACACCATCACCTACACAGTACACCAACACCTACAGATGCACAGTACACCAACACCTACAGATACACAGTACACCAACACCTACAGATACACAGTACACCAACACCTACACCTACACAGTACACCAACACCTACACAGTACACCAATACCTACAGATGCACAGTACACCAACACCTACAGATATACAGTACACCAACACCTACAGATACACATTACACCAACACCTACAGATACACAGTACACCAACACCTGCATAACACTGATCTGTTACCACTGGAGTCATTACTCACAGGTTACCAGTAGAGCAATGCATGCAACACTGGCATGCATGTTGTATTTGTTAGATGAAAATCTATTGGGGCTTTTGTAGCTTTTAACATACAGTATGTTTATTTTTGTTCTCTGAACCTCATGTGCACAAGAAATGTGCATGCTTATGTCTGTTTGCAGATATTGTTACATCTGATACTTCAATAAATAGTGGAAAACTGCTCTAATCAAGCTGGTAACAATCACCAGGTGCTGCGGGAGGGGGTTACTCTAGACAAGAAATACACAAGGGATTTTTCCCACGCACTCTGCTGGCTGTTAGTAAGAAGAGCTATATACTATGTAATAATAGGAAATTTAGAGCTCTTCGTTACATATGTTTTGCAAAAGATATGATAAGCCTCCAGGCCACTTCACGGCTGCTCTATTACTGGAGGTCCCTATCTAAGCATAGGTCCAGGGCTTGGACCCCACAAAGTCGGCTCAGGCCCGACCACCCCAGGGCAGCACACCATTGAAATACTAAAGTGTTAATATGTGTTAAGAAAGAAGCAGAAGCTATGGGTTAGAAAGTGCTACAAAAATAAGGGTGTTAATAAAATACTCAAAAGAGTAATGTTAGTGAAAAAATAGGAGTGTTACATAAGTGCTAAATAAATAATATGGCATGCTACCCCAAGGTGGCCCAGCCCCACCAGACCCGGGGGGTACCACTCCCCAAACCCATACACAGCATAATAATAATAACATCCACTATGGGTCATACAATTGCTTAATGTATGGCCACATGATAATGGCACATACAGAACATATCCAGATTGAGAGCTAGTTTACCTGGAGGCACCCCTGTATCCTCCAAATGGCACCACAGGACCCAGCATGCCCTCCTAATGCTGGCTCCATCTATGCCTCTCTGAACTGCAATAAATAGTGGAAAACTGCTCTAATCAAGCTGGTAACAATCCCCAGGTGCTGCGGGAGGGGGTTACTCTAGACAAGAAATACACAAGGGATTTTTCCCACGCACTCTGCTGGCTGTTAGTAAGAAGAGCTATATACTATGTAATAATAGGAAATTTAGAGCTCTTCGTTACATATGTTTTGCAAAAGATATGATAAGCCTCCAGGCCACTTCACGGCTGCTCTATTACTGGAGGTCCCTATCTAAGCATAGGTCCAGGGCTTGGACCCCACAAAGTCGGCTCAGGCCCGACCACCCCAGGGCAGCACACCATTGAAATACTAAAGTGTTAATATGTGTTAAGAAAGAAGCAGAAGCTATGGGTTAGAAAGTGCTACAAAAATAAGGGTGTTAATAAAATACTCAAAAGAGTAATGTTAGTGAAAAAATAGGAGTGTTACATAAGTGCTAAATAAATAATATGGCATGCTACCCCAAGGTGGCCCAGCCCCACCAGACCCGGGGGGTACCACTCCCCAAACCCATACACAGCATAATAATAATAACATCCACTATGGGTCATACAATTGCTTAATGTATGGCCACATGATAATGGCACATACAGAACATATCCAGATTGAGAGCTAGTTTACCTGGAGGCACCCCTGTATCCTCCAAATGGCACCACAGGACCCAGCATGCCCTCCTAATGCTGGCTCCATCTATGCCTCTCTGAACTGCAATAAATAGTGGAAAACTGCTCTAATCAAGCTGGTAACAATCCCCAGGTGCTGCGGGAGGGGGTTACTCTAGACAAGAAATACACAAGGGATTTTTCCCACGCACTCTGCTGGCTGTTAGTAAGAAGAGCTATATACTATGTAATAATAGGAAATTTAGAGCTCTTCGTTACATATGTTTTGCAAAAGATATGATAAGCCTCCAGGCCACTTCACGGCTGCTCTATTACTGGAGGTCCCTATCTAAGCATAGGTCCAGGGCTTGGACCCCACAAAGTCGGCTCAGGCCCGACCACCCCAGGGCAGCACACCATTGAAATACTAAAGTGTTAATATGTGTTAAGAAAGAAGCAGAAGCTATGGGTTAGAAAGTGCTACAAAAATAAGGGTGTTAATAAAATACTCAAAAGAGTAATGTTAGTGAAAAAATAGGAGTGTTACATAAGTGCTAAATAAATAATATGGCATGCTACCCCAAGGTGGCCCAGCCCCACCAGACCCGGGGGGTACCACTCCCCAAACCCATACACAGCATAATAATAATAACATCCACTATGGGTCATACAATTGCTTAATGTATGGCCACATGATAATGGCACATACAGAACATATCCAGATTGAGAGCTAGTTTACCTGGAGGCACCCCTGTATCCTCCAAATGGCACCACAGGACCCAGCATGCCCTCCTAATGCTGGCTCCATCTATGCCTCTCTGAACTGCAATAAATAGTGGAAAACTGCTCTAATCAAGCTGGTAACAATCCCCAGGTGCTGCGGGAGGGGGTTACTCTAGACAAGAAATACACAAGGGATTTTTCCCACGCACTCTGCTGGCTGTTAGTAAGAAGAGCTATATACTATGTAATAATAGGAAATTTAGAGCTCTTCGTTACATATGTTTTGCAAAAGATATGATAAGCCTCCAGGCCACTTCACGGCTGCTCTATTACTGGAGGTCCCTATCTAAGCATAGGTCCAGGGCTTGGACCCCACAAAGTCGGCTCAGGCCCGACCACCCCAGGGCAGCACACCATTGAAATACTAAAGTGTTAATATGTGTTAAGAAAGAAGCAGAAGCTATGGGTTAGAAAGTGCTACAAAAATAGGGGTGTTAATAAAATACTCAAAAGAGTAATGTTAGTGAAAAAATAGGAGTGTTACATAAGTGCTAAATAAATAATATGGCATGCTACCCCAAGGTGGCCCAGCCCCACCAGACCCGGGGGGTACCACTCCCCAAACCCATACACAGCATAATAATAATAACATCCACTATGGGTCATACAATTGCTTAATGTATGGCCACATGATAATGGCACATACAGAACATATCCAGATTGAGAGCTAGTTTACCTGGAGGCACCCCTGTATCCTCCAAATGGCACCACAGGACCCAGCATGCCCTCCTAATGCTGGCTCCATCTATGCCTCTCTGAACTGCAATAAATAGTGGAAAACTGCTCTAATCAAGCTGGTAACAATCCCCAGGTGCTGCGGGAGGGGGTTACTCTAGACAAGAAATACACAAGGGATTTTTCCCACGCACTCTGCTGGCTGTTAGTAAGAAGAGCTATATACTATGTAATAATAGGAAATTTAGAGCTCTTCGTTACATATGTTTTGCAAAAGATATGATAAGCCTCCAGGCCACTTCACGGCTGCTCTATTACTGGAGGTCCCTATCTAAGCATAGGTCCAGGGCTTGGACCCCACAAAGTCGGCTCAGGCCCGACCACCCCAGGGCAGCACACCATTGAAATACTGAAGTGTTAATATGTGTTAAGAAAGAAGCAGAAGCTATGGGTTAGAAAGTGCTACAAAAATAAGGGTGTTAATAAAATACTCAAAAGAGTAATGTTAGTGAAAAAATAGGAGTGTTACATAAGTGCTAAATAAATAATATGGCATGCTACCCCAAGGTGGCCCAGCCCCACCAGACCCGGGGGGTACCACTCCCCAAACCCATACACAGCATAATAATAATAACATCCACTATGGGTCATACAATTGCTTAATGTATGGCCACATGATAATGGCACATACAGAACATATCCAGATTGAGAGCTAGTTTACCTGGAGGCACCCCTGTATCCTCCAAATGGCACCACAGGACCCAGCATGCCCTCCTAATGCTGGCTCCATCTATGCCTCTCTGAACTGCAATAAATAGTGGAAAACTGCTCTAATCAAGCTGGTAACAATCCCCAGGTGCTGCGGGAGGGGGTTACTCTAGACAAGAAATACACAAGGGATTTTTCCCACGCACTCTGCTGGCTGTTAGTAAGAAGAGCTATATACTATGTAATAATAGGAAATTTAGAGCTCTTCGTTACATATGTTTTGCAAAAGATATGATAAGCCTCCAGGCCACTTCACGGCTGCTCTATTACTGGAGGTCCCTATCTAAGCATAGGTCCAGGGCTTGGACCCCACAAAGTCGGCTCAGGCCCGACCACCCCAGGGCAGCACACCATTGAAATACTAAAGTGTTAATATGTGTTAAGAAAGAAGCAGAAGCTATGGGTTAGAAAGTGCTACAAAAATAAGGGTGTTAATAAAATACTCAAAAGAGTAATGTTAGTGAAAAAATAGGAGTGTTACATAGGTGCTAAATAAATAATATGGCATGCTACCCCAAGGTGGCCCAGCCCCACCAGACCCGGGGGGTACCACTCCCCAAACCCATACACAGCATAATAATAATAACATCCACTATGGGTCATACAATTGCTTAATGTATGGCCACATGATAATGGCACATACAGAACATATCCAGATTGAGAGCTAGTTTACCTGGAGGCACCCCTGTATCCTCCAAATGGCACCACAGGACCCAGCATGCCCTCCTAATGCTGGCTCCATCTATGCCTCTCTGAACTGCAATAAATAGTGGAAAACTGCTCTAATCAAGCTGGTAACAATCCCCAGGTGCTGCGGGAGGGGGTTACTCTAGACAAGAAATACACTAGGGATTTTTCCCACGCACTCTGCTGGCTGTTAGTAAGAAGAGCTATATACTATGTAATAATAGGAAATTTAGAGCTCTTCGTTACATATGTTTTGCAAAAGATATGATAAGCCTCCAGGCCACTTCACGGCTGCTCTATTACTGGAGGTCCCTATCTAAGCATAGGTCCAGGGCTTGGACCCCACAAAGTCGGCTCAGGCCCGACCACCCCAGGGCAGCACACCATTGAAATACTAAAGTGTTAATATGTGTTAAGAAAGAAGCAGAAGCTATGGGTTAGAAAGTGCTACAAAAATAAGGGTGTTAATAAAATACTCAAAAGAGTAATGTTAGTGAAAAAATAGGAGTGTTACATAAGTGCTAAATAAATAATATGGCATGCTACCCCAAGGTGGCCCAGCCCCACCAGACCCGGGGGGTACCACTCCCCAAACCCATACACAGCATAATAATAATAACATCCACTATGGGTCATACAATTGCTTAATGTATGGCCACATGATAATGGCACATACAGAACATATCCAGATTGAGAGCTAGTTTACCTGGAGGCACCCCTGTATCCTCCAAATGGCACCACAGGACCCAGCATGCCCTCCTAATGCTGGCTCCATCTATGCCTCTCTGAACTGCAATAAATAGTGGAAAACTGCTCTAATCAAGCTGGTAACAATCCCCAGGTGCTGCGGGAGGGGGTTACTCTAGACAAGAAATACACAAGGGATTTTTCCCACGCACTCTGCTGGCTGTTAGTAAGAAGAGCTATATACTATGTAATAATAGGAAATTTAGAGCTCTTCGTTACATATGTTTTGCAAAAGATATGATAAGCCTCCAGGCCACTTCACGGCTGCTCTATTACTGGAGGTCCCTATCTAAGCATAGGTCCAGGGCTTGGACCCCACAAAGTCGGCTCAGGCCCGACCACCCCAGGGCAGCACACCATTGAAATACTAAAGTGTTAATATGTGTTAAGAAAGAAGCAGAAGCTATGGGTTAGAAAGTGCTACAAAAATAAGGGTGTTAATAAAATACTCAAAAGAGTAATGTTAGTGAAAAAATAGGAGTGTTACATAAGTGCTAAATAAATAATATGGCATGCTACCCCAAGGTGGCCCAGCCCCACCAGACCCGGGGGGTACCACTCCCCAAACCCATACACAGCATAATAATAATAACATCCACTATGGGTCATACAATTGCTTAATGTATGGCCACATGATAATGGCACATACAGAACATATCCAGATTGAGAGCTAGTTTACCTGGAGGCACCCCTGTATCCTCCAAATGGCACCACAGGACCCAGCATGCCCTCCTAATGCTGGCTCCATCTATGCCTCTCTGAACTGCAATAAATAGTGGAAAACTGCTCTAATCAAGCTGGTAACAATCCCCAGGTGCTGCGGGAGGGGGTTACTCTAGACAAGAAATACACAAGGGATTTTTCCCACGCACTCTGCTGGCTGTTAGTAAGAAGAGCTATATACTATGTAATAATAGGAAATTTAGAGCTCTTCGTTACATATGTTTTGCAAAAGATATGATAAGCCTCCAGGCCACTTCACGGCTGCTCTATTACTGGAGGTCCCTATCTAAGCATGGGTCCAGGGCTTGGACCCCACAAAGTCGGCTCAGGCCCGACCACCCCAGGGCAGCACACCATTGAAATACTAAAGTGTTAATATGTGTTAAGAAAGAAGCAGAAGCTATGGGTTAGAAAGTGCTACAAAAATAAGGGTGTTAATAAAATACTCAAAAGAGTAATGTTAGTGAAAAAATAGGAGTGTTACATAAGTGCTAAATAAATAATATGGCATGCTACCCCAAGGTGGCCCAGCCCCACCAGACCCGGGGGGTACCACTCCCCAAACCCATACACAGCATAATAATAATAACATCCACTATGGGTCATACAATTGCTTAATGTATGGCCACATGATAATGGCACATACAGAACATAGCAGATTGAGTAATTCAATGGTGTGCTGCCCTGGGGTGGTCGGGCCTGAACCGACTTTGTGGGGTCCAAGCCCTGGACCTATGCTTAGATAGGGACCTCCAGTAATAGAGCAGCCGTGAAGTGGCCTGGAGGCTTATCATAGCCGACTTTGTGGGGTCCAAGCCCTGGACCTATGCTTAGATAGGGACCTCCAGTAATAGAGCAGCCGTGAAGTGGCCTGGAGGCTTATCATATCTTTTGCAAAACATATGTAACGAAGAGCTCTAAATTTCCTATTATTACATAGTATATAGCTCTTCTTACTAACAGCCAGCAGAGTGCGTGGGAAAAATCCCTTGTGTATTTCTTGTCTAGAGTAACCCCCTCCCGCAGCACCTGGGGATTGTTACCAGCTTGATTAGAGCAGTTTTCCACTATTTATTGCAGTTCAGAGAGGCATAGATGGAGCCAGCATTAGGAGGGCATGCTGGGTCCTGTGGTGCCATTTGGAGGATACAGGGGTGCCTCCAGGTAAACTAGCTCTCAATCTGGATATGTTCTGTATGTGCCATTATCATGTGGCCATACATTAAGCAATTGTATGACCCATAGTGGATGTTATTATTATTATGCTGTGTATGGGTTTGGGGAGTGGTACCCCCCGGGTCTGGTGGGGCTGGGCCACCTTGGGGTAGCATGCCATATTATTTATTTAGCACTTATGTAACACTCCTATTTTTTCACTAACATTACTCTTTTGAGTATTTTATTAACACCCTTATTTTTGTAGCACTTTCTAACCCATAGCTTCTGCTTCTTTCTTAACACATATTAACACTTTAGTATTTCAATGGTGTGCTGCCCTGGGGTGGTCGGGCCTGAGCCGACTTTGTGGGGTCCAAGCCCTGGACCTATGCTTAGATAGGGACCTCCAGTAATAGAGCAGCCGTGAAGTGGCCTGGAGGCTTATCATATCTTTTGCAAAACATATGTAACGAAGAGCTCTAAATTTCCTATTATTACATAGTATATAGCTCTTCTTACTAACAGCCAGCAGAGTGCGTGGGAAAAATCCCTTGTGTATTTCTTGTCTACATCTGATACTTACATGCCCATACAGTTGTAGAAGCAGAATGGGGATGGGAAGAGAAGGGGAATTAAGGCAAACTACAGTAAAGGTATGTCTATTTATTTGCAGCTGAAGTAGACCGGGACTCAGATGTGTATGCAGTCTATGCACTTGTCAGGAGATGTACAGTATCTCTTCTGGGTGGTGCAAAGAGATGCAAAAGAAGTAGTTAGTCAATTCTGACTGGCTGATTGGGTATTGAAAATTGAAAATAGAAGAAATGCATTAGATTTATGAAGGGAAAAGCATTAAATTTATTTAATTTGCATTTTCTTTTTAATTTATGTTTGTATTAATGCTATTTTATATGTGAAACGTGACTTTTACATTTAGTAATAAATACCATGATTCTTTCTTGTATATATCACATGTCATTACTTTATTGTATTGCGTACAATTAGGATAATGCAACCTTTTCCTTTACTTGTAATGCAGTCAATCCTCATCTACACTTGCTTCTGTGCTCTCTCTATGTCAGTGGTTCCCAAACTGGATGCCGTGACACCCTGGGGTGCCTAGGGGCACTTGCAGGGGTGCTCTGGGTTGGTGTTGGTGGTCCAGGACAACTCAAACTATTTATGTTCAATTTATTAGGCAAAACCAGGTTTTGTGGCTGCCAATCATAAAATATGTGGACAAACAGAAGCGAGTCCTGTCCCTCACCACATAACTGAAATTTAGGATGACATACAAACACAATTTACTTCATTTAATTGTTTTTCTGAATTTTTCAATAAGAAACTTTTAGCCTAGGTGTGTGTGAAAAAAATTCTGATACTCTTGAGTGCTGTGATTCAAAAATATTTGGAAACCACTGCTCTATGTTGCTTTGGCCATAATATGTGGTATATACAGTATATTCTGGAGAAAACCTGGTGTTTATGCTAGTATTGTGTAACGCTTATGCATCCAACTGAACATTTGCATGAAGATATGTTCTTTTATGCCTGATCTTTTCCCTGATTATAATTGGGGTGCAAAACCAAAAACATTTTTTGGGACAAAATGGAAAAAAATATTTTTGGGACAAAATGTCTTGACACGTGAAATTTAATTGAGCACTTTAAAAGTTGTAAATGTTTTATATCAAAGAACCTCTTGCCGACTATTAAGCTCAGTGTGTATCTGTATTTTGGGGTCATGTGGAGACCAGTGGCATTGGGAATATAGCAAAGATAAAAGGAAGAAGAATGGATTCAACTAATTAATGACAAATCCTAGAAGCTTATATTTCATAGTCAGCCAGCAAACTGAAAGTAGGTGATCTGAAACATGCTTCAGAATTAACCATGAAAGATGAAGGTTCCTAGACAGATTATGACAGACCCCAGACTCGATGAAGAACAGGACGTTTCTCAGACTTGCAGTGCATGCAGAACTTAGAATATTTCTATGCTAGAAAGAGAAATAGGAAACAATTCCAAAAACATTGGTGCATTTCACACCAAAGTCAACATACATAAGACTGACAAGGAGCCTAACTGTATGTTTATACCTTGTACCATTGGGAACCCTGTTACTTTCATTATCTAACATTTTCTCTGTGGATCTTTTTTTCATTCCTCTCCTTTTACATCATGACATTGCCTGTACAATCTTACATATCCGCACAAATGGACTGGTGATATTATAGTTGTTACTAATGTGAAATGGTGCTCCAACCAATCAACTCCTAACTGTTATGTGTTTGAAAAAAATGACAGTTACAAGCTGATTGGTTGGAGCACCATGTAAGATTAGTAACGAGTGAGAACTAGAATATCACTCATTCTTATTTCTGCTCCTAAATATTTATATCTAAGCTTCAAAACCTTGGGCACAGTGTTGAAAAGAAGATAAAAAATGATTACAATGGTGCTCTGACCTAAGTCAAATGAATCTTAAAAATGAATAAAAAGATTTATCTGTATTTTAAGAATTTATATTTTCCAAGAGAGATTTTAAAGTCAGAGGCGGGAGATGGCATTGGTGCACTCAATTGCCTTATTTTAATGAGAGACTTGATGCCACTCCCAATGCCCCAAATATCATGGATTCGCCCCAGTAATACTCAAATGCAGAATCTAACCACCAGCCCCCCTAGCAATTGCAGCCTCTGCAGACACGTTAGTTCCATCATTGGTCAAAGCTTTGATTAACATCGTTCATGAACATTAAAGGCGGGTACACACTAGGTGATTTCTAACTAAAAAATAAACAACAACGACATTTATGTCGCTACTGTTTCTTTTTAGCCTGAAATTGTCCAGTGTGTATGGGGGTGATATTAGTGAACGATGAACGATGCACACTCCTGCATGTCGTTCAGCATTCACCAATATTGAACTGACATGCATCTTAACCTGTCAATGTCGGACTGAGCTGCATGTTCGGGAATGCCGGCGGTGACATCACTGAATTTTCATTGTGTATGCACTATATCATTGAACGCTCTATCGCTCAATGATATAATTGTTCACCGCCGGCATTTAAACATCGGGTAGTGTGTACCCGCCTTAACACCTGACAAAAGATCTAATTAATAATGTTTATTCATTAACATTGAATGAGATTTTAGCATGGTTTGCAAACCGGTATCCGTTTGGATGGTCGACCATGTTATGGTCGACAGTTATTAGGTCGACCACTATTGGTCGACATTGACATGGCTGACATGGACACATGGTCGACACATGAAAAGGTCGACATGAGTTTTTAAATGTTTTTTTCCTTTTGGGGAACTTTTCCATACTTTACGATCCACGTGGACTATGATAGGGAACGGTAATCTGTGCCGAGCTCTGCGGTAGCGGAGCGAGGCACCTTGCCCGAAGCAAGCCATGCAAGGGGACGCGGTGCACTAACTGGGGTTCCCCGTCACTTTACGCAGAAAATGACACAAAAAGGGTAAAAAAAAAAACCATGTCGACCTTTTCGTGCGTTGATCTTTCACGTGTCGACCATTTTCATGTGTCGACCATTTGTCCATGTCGACCATGCCAATAGTGGTCGATCTAATGACTGTCGACCATAACATGGTCGACCATTCATACCAGAACCTTGCAAACCAACATACAGTTTCCAGTCCCAAATTACAGGATTAACTATCTTGTAGTTCGGAAGCTGAAATCTGAAACCAAATCCCACGTGTTGCATCTGTACTGGGTGCAGGGTGTGCTGTACACATGTGCCACTGAGTAAAGAAGGGCTCACATAGGGTACCCATTACCTATTCAATACCTACCTTGTGGTGCATCTACACAAAAATGGTGCTGGCGCACGTGCATTCACAATAGGCTGTAGCACATATATGGCGTCAGGGGCGGATCCAGAAAAAAATTACAGGGAGGGCACCATAAGTGGTTGGGCTATCAAGGAGGGGTGGAGTTAGAAGTGGAGTGGGCATGACCAAGTTTTATTGAGTGTGACCAATTGTGTGAGAGTGTGTGGCCAAGTTCTCAATGTGAGTATCAAGTGTGTCTATGGTCGAAATGTACTGCTGGAGTGGGTACAGGTCCACGGTTGGTTCTCATACCTTACGGGGGTCATTCCGACCCGTTTGCGTGCTGCTGGTTTGTGCAGCCATGCGAACTGGTCGGAAACTGCACAGGCACGGCAGACGCATTGTTGCCCAGCGACGGCCATTGCTGGGCAACGACAAGAACAGCAAAGAAAGCGATCGAAGCGACGATCGCATGAAGATTGACAGCAGGAAGGCGTTCCGGGACGGCAACTCACCGTTTTCGGTGAGTGGTGAGTCAGCGCAGGCGTGTCCAGGCATTTGCAGGGCGGGTGTCTGACAACAATTCCGGGACAAGACACGCTGAAAACATTGCAGCGGGTGAGTACCGGCAAACCTACTTAGAAACTGCACAAAAAAACTCACCAGCAGAAAGCATTCTCCCTCCCCAGCAGCACCAGGCCTTTGCTCTGTCCACCCCTCACCACTTGCGACCCCTCCCCCTACAAAAGACCGCTCACCAGCAGAAAGTAGGGCCAGGCAGGCGTCGTCTTCTTGCTCGGTGGGCTGGCTGGTGCGCTGTCCCTGGTTGGCAGTGCCGGCGGCTGCTGTCCCGGACCCTTGCGCTGCTGTTTACGGGTGGGCTGCTGGTCACACACACTGGGTGCTGTGGTGCACTGTTCCTCTGTGCGGTGCCGGTGTGCTGTTTGACTGGGTGCTGACCCTCAGCGGCGGCAGGCTGAATCTGGGAAGTTCCTCCTCCTGCTCGGCTCCTCTGCACTGACTGCATGTCACATTTCTCAAGGGAGCCAATCAGGAGGAGGAACACACTGGCGTGGAGCAGAGCAGCAGCAGCTAACAGGGGAGGGGGCAGGGGGACATGAACGATCATCCAGCAGCAGCCTCATGTCGGGTGGGTGCGCGCAGTACAAAAACAATAAAAATACAAAAAATCAATTAAAAATGACAGAGGGGGCACGTGCCTTGGTGCCCCCCCCCCCCTAAATTTGCCACTGTATGGTGTGAGGACCCACAGAGAGAAGGTGGCTCCCATAACATGTCCCTGCATGTATCTTATGTCAAACTGCATAGAAAGTATTGATAAGAAACATCTGGTGTTACCTCTAATGTCTGTGAGAGCCCAATGCTATTCAATTTTGAGTGCGGTTCCATAGTGGGTCTCGAATCACTGACTGGACGTGACACCTACTCCTCGGGGTGACTGGCCCAATACAGAGTACAGTTAGATTATGAAATCCTAGAGCAGATGCTGCTCCTGAATGGCTGTCCGGTTACTCAATATTGGGCCAGTCAATTCCTAGTTTGCCTTCTTTAAAAAAAAACATTTAAAAAAGTTTCCTCAATTAAAAAAAAACCTATAATTAATATTTAACAAGTTAGAAAGGTTTTAGGTATATATTAATTAAAAAGGTAACTTTTTTAAGTGGGTAATTTTTTTATTTTGTTTTAAAGAAGGCAAACTAATTAATAATACCAAAGGGAACACAAGTAACTAAATAAAGGAACTTGGTATCCACCTGCCAAGGGGCACCAGGAATGGCCCACTACTACTAAGCAATGGAACGGTCAATTTTAGGTGTGATGCCCCTTCCCTCTTTTATCCCCAGAGGATAGAGGATGCCCCTTCTGAAATTTCATTGGAATAAAACAAAAATGGCATTTAATATGAATCTTACCAACCATGAGATAACTTATCACTGTCATTTGTTTCCTAAGACTTAAAAATATCCTATGATCTAATTTAAATGTAATTCTGAATATTTAAATAATTAATAATAGAAAAATAATTTGTACGACTAGATATAAGCCTGTCAGGTAATCTAGCCACACCGACCCATTGCCGTTTTAAATATATGTGTCACACGCACACACACACACACACACACACACACACACACACACACACACACACACACACACACACACACACCACACACACCACACACACACACACACAGACACACACACACACACACACACACACACACACACACACACACTACACACACACACACACACACACACACACACACACACACACACACACGATATGCTAAGTAAACAATAGCATATAATATAGAGATTATTGTGGAATGTATTGGCTTTGGTATTTATTGTGAGAGAAAGTCAGTTTTGCACAAGTCTGGGAAATACTGAGATCCACATAAGCCCAGAGATCACTTGTGGCTCCTCTGGTAAGTTTCACTGCCAGCTAAAGCCTACCGATGGTACATGTAAGAGTAATTGGTAGAAATTATTTGCAGGAGTATAGTTCCCTCAAGAACTTCAGCTATTATGTAAGTAAAAGATCAAATTAAATCCAGTTTGGGGAATGTTTCTGATTTTGAAATATGAAATCCTCTGCAAATATATTAATATGTTTTTTTTAAGGAGTTTTTGGAATATTGAAATTTCACAGAGATCTCTTGGAATAAAATGTACTGTTGGACTTTGCCTGGTAGTTGTTAAAAATGTACTAAACCTAAATACAGTACAAGTTACTGTATTGCATAGAAAGTATCATTTAACGCTCACAAATATGTAAAATTTCTGCACTAGGCAGAAATTAGATACTTTGCTTAATACAAGTGTTATTTGCAATCAGGCATTTAGTTAAAACGTTTCACAGATGAAGAACATTTGAGACATTGTCAAGCATGTTTTAGCATGTCTGTGAATATACTATTATATTTATTGTTTATTATTTATTATGTTAATAATAATAATAATAAATTAATTATTATTATTATTATTATTATTATTATTATTGTTGTTATTGTTATTATTGTTATTATTATTATTATTTCTTTATTATTTGTAATAAATGGAGATGATATTTCTCTAGGTCATTTTAAATGGTCAGTTCCAGTAAAATATTGCAGTTCTTGCTTCCATCCATATTTGCAAATATATGACATTACGCGATCAATTCAGGACAATTTTTTCATGTTAAAAATTGCGTAAACAAGTGCTTCCACATCTTTATCTTAATCCCGTTTTTTAACAAAGGATTAACGGAGAAGATAATGCAATTATTTTATACATTAATTCCCATCTCGCCGTGTATCGATCAGTAGGGATCAATCCATTGATCTCTATAGTGCTGAACGTTTTTTTTTTTTTTGCTATTCAGCATACATAAAAACTTTAAAATCCCAGTAATAGTTTACTTTATATAACACCATTTCTGTATGACGTTATAGAAAGAAAATCCTTAAATCTCACAAAAACTCTAGGGACAAAGAGAAATTTTCCCATCAGTCCCTGCAGGATCTTGAAATGAGCCGCAAGGGTAAGTCCAGCTCCAGCTCCCCAAAAGTGTCTATATTTATTAAAATGTGTACATAGACTTTATATTAGTTTGTATACGTATATATTTATGTGGTTTATATATAAAATGTATATATAAATAAACATAAATATAAATGAATATAGACTAATATAAAGCCTATGTACACATTTTAACCAATTTAGACACTTTTGGGAGGACGAAGCTACACAAACAGGAGGAGACTATTCGCATTGGTAAGTAAGTGTATGACTGAGCATGCGGAGAACCACAAATAGAAGGTTTTGCTTTCGAATTTCCGAAAACAAAGTCATCTAGTACTTTGCAGGAACAGCGTCTTACAGCAACCGCTGTTCCTTTGAAGTTTTTGCTGAATAGCGGGGGGGTGGGGGGGGGGGGGGGGGAGAGAAAATAAAATATTGTGCCAATATTGCCAGATATGATTCAGGACAATAATGAGATTTTTGCTGAATTGAGCCCTAAAGGGCACAGGTACTTGGAGTATATATATTGCAGTGTTAATGCAGCTTCTGCTTTGCCTATTATCATGGCAAATCAGGAGCTGTTATCGTGATGTGTACTAAGAAGAGACATGCCAAAGAATCAGAAAAGTCACCCCCTCTGCGATGTTAGCTGAGATGCACAGTGCCGCTAGCACATCTGTAATGTTCCCGGAGCTTGAACACTACTTCTTAAAAGATGAGAAATCTCTAGTGATATTTCGAGTGATCCTGATGCAGTATGGGAGAATTTTTTTCAATAACTTTAATAACATGAACATTATTAAGCATAGGAAACAAATCAGCATTCCTCTGATGCATTCCCCCTGCCTTATGCCTCACCCTGCCTTGACCATCTCTGCTTTGCTTACATCCTGCCATCAGGCTACCTCCCCGCCTGCTTGCACCTCATGTCATCTGTCTGTCGCCCCTTCCTACTAGATTTTTAGTTCCTCAGAGCAGGGCCCTCTTTCCTCTTGTTGTCAAAACCTTCTTCTCGACACATTTCAGTCACAGCCCTCTCCTACTCAGCGGCCATGTTTACCCGCTTTTTCTCCTGCTGGTAAAGGCTGGTCTCTATCTACGGCCACCAGTTACTAGTAGTGCGTTGATCACTCACTCGCTACTTACATCAAAGCTGTATTATGTTTTGAGAATTGTGGTGCTCTTTGTTACCTGTACTCGATTTTTATTATTTATTTACTGTAATGTTAAGTTTTGTCGCCCTGTACTGTTCTATTGTATGCCCTTTGTACGGCGCTGCAAAACACTTGTGGCGCCTTATAAATAAAATATAAAAATAATAATAATAATAATACTCGTTCTGGGGTGGCAAGATATCGAGAGCTTGAAGTGGCGATGACGGTGCTGCAGAAGACACCCACCAGTAAGTGCGCTTTCATGTCAGTAATATCTGGGTCATCTAGTGCCGCCATAAGATCTGATAACCTTGCCTGCTTTAGCGCTTACATGCAGAAGACAGTGAAAATCCCCTTGGTACATATCGAGAAGCATTATGTACAGGGATTTTCTTTGTCTTTATCGCTTATACCTCTTATCGCAAGTTTGTACATGGGCCCCTAAGGGCCTGACTCTGGATGTTGGAGGCAGAGGAGGGATGCCTCTCATTTGCATATTTATCATGCATCATGTATAAGTCCGGATCAGATTTATACGCACAATAACAGAAATGTATGGGGAATTCCTGGGCGGTGGCTGGGAGGTAATAAGAGGCTGGCCTAAAAGGACGCATGAAGATGTTGTGTCTTATGGGAGTATGCAGGCAGGGGCGCTTTAAGATAGGAGGATGCCCGTGTGCAGCCTCCTCTATTCGGGCCCCCTCTTCTCTGCCAGCAGCTTCTCCATTTTATCACTCTCTAAGGCTTGATACACCCGTAGTATTGTTATTATCCTCTTAATGGCCCTACACATTGAGCGATCCGCCTACGAGCTGCCCGACGGCGGATACGGCCAACGGGTGACCCGGCGGTGGGGGGGGGGGCAGTGACGGGGGGAGTGAAGTTTCTTCACTCCCCCCGTCACCCGGCTCCATAGCAGTGCAGGCAAATATGGACGAGATCGTCCATATTGGCCTGCATGCAGAAGCGATGGGGCACCAATGATGAACGAGCGCGGGGCCACGCATCGTTCATCACTGGTGCCTCCACACTGAAAAATATGAATGGTATCTCGTTCATTAATGAACGAGATCGTTCATATCTTTGAGTGATATCGCCCAGTGTTTAGGGCCTATTAGTAGTAGAGACTTTCTTGTCATCTGCTAGATTCTACAATTTCCATTAATTTATTTGAGTGAAGAATTTTTGCAAAAGATTATGGCCCTCATTCCGAGTTGTTCGCTCGGTATTTTTCATCGCATCGCAGTGAAAATCCGCTTAGTACGCATGCGCAAAGTTCGCACTGCGACTGCGCCAAGTAACTTTACTATGAAGAAAGTATTTTTACTCACGGCTTTTTCTTCGCTCCGGCGAACGTAATGTGATTGACAGGAAATGGGTGTTACTGGGCGGAAACACGGCGTTTCAGGGGCGTGTGGCTGAAAACGCTACCGTTTCCGGAAAAAACGCAGGAGTGGCCGGAGAAACGGTGGGAGTGCCTGGGCGAACGCTGGGTGTGTTTGTGACGTCAAACAGGAACGACAAGCACTGAACTGATCGCACAGGCAGAGTAAGCCTGAAGCTACTCTGAAACTGCTAAGTAGTTAGTAATCGCAATATTGCGAATACATCGGTCGCAATTTTAAGAAGCTAAGATTCACTCCCAGTAGGCGGCGGCTTAGCGTGTGTAACTCTGCTAAAATCGCCTTGCGACCGATCAACTCGGAATGAGGGCCTATGACAAAAAAGTTATTTAAATGTAACAACCTCAATGTGTCAATCTAGTGGATGAATTTGCACTCTTATAATACCCTACTGTCCCTTCATCTGGCTAAGAAGCTTAAGAACCTTGAAAGCATGCAATCATTTTTAGCTATATAAGGTTTCACCTTTAAAATACTTTTGTTTTATTATTATTTTTTTATATGCTTACTTTTTACATGAATAATATCTAATTAAAACATACAGTATACAAAGTATTTATAAAGATATAATATTTTTCCCTGGGTTGGCATCCCTGCCTCTGTCTCTCACAATATAGTTGTACAAGGTCAATAATATGTTATCCTGCAAGGCTACCGAGAAACCTTTAAAAAAAACAGTAACACACCTTTGTATTCAGCATTAAGATAGCAAAATTAATTGAATTGTTTGTGTTTTCCCCAATAAATGATAAAGTTCTATGGAAAGACATCTGAGACCTGCAATGCATTCAAGGGGGATGTAGTTACATTGCCGGCAATCGGGATCCCGGCAGTCAGGATATCAAAGCCAGAATCCCGACCACTGACAATGCCGCCAGCTGGAATCCCGGCTAACAGGGGCTATTCCCGCTTGTCGGTGTCCATGACCCCCATAGAGTGGGAATAGAACCTGTGGCGAGCGCAGTGAGCCCGCAAGGGGCTTTGTTGCGCTCGCCCCCCCCCTTCCGGCATTCTAGCATCAGGAATCACGGCATCGGCATGCTAACCACCGGAAATCCTGTCCGCCGGCATCCCATACCCAACGCATTCAAAGGTATATGGCAGATACAGTCAGAAAAGTAACACATGCTATTCACTTAACATGTTACTGTGGGATTGCAGAACATGCAGGGCCGGCCCGCCCGTCACGCGGGGTACGCGTACGAGTAAGGCGCCAGAGTGAGGAAGGCGCCGGCAGCATGCACCATGGCTGCTCCGTCAAGCCGCACTCCTAAGCTGCTGTCCGACTCCTGCCCCGTCCGTTTGGCCGCCCGCGCTCCCCGCTCCCGTCCGCGGCTCTCTTTTCTTGTGGGCCGTAACTGCAGCCATACTATGCTGGCCACCCAAACACGCAGCTCTGTCTGTCTGAGGCTGCCTGATCCTGCGTAGAAGCTGCTGCTGTAGCGCTGTGCCCACCTCCCTCCTGAGCTGTCTTCCTACGGGGCGTGGGGTGGGCTGCCAAACCAGAGCCCGAGGAAAAGTCTGCCTACATGCTGACCCTGGGCGCCGCCGCAAGCACCAAGAGACTGACCTGCGCAACGGTGAGTGCATCTGCCCTGTGACCCCAGCGGCATGTGTGCCCGATCTGCAGCAGGCTGTATGGGGTGGTGGATGGGTGTGCTGTAGGGGGTTCCAGCGTTGCTGTTTGTGGTGGACGACTGAGGGGCTGAGGCTACACTGTGTGTAACGTGCTCTACCTGGCGCATTGTGTATAACATGCTCTACCTGGCGCATTGTGTATAACGTGCTCTACCTGGCGCACTGTGTATAATGTGGTCTACCTGGCGCATTGTGTATAACGTGCTCTACCTGGCGCAGTGTGTATAACGTGCTCTACCTGGCGCATTGTGTATAACGTGCTCTACCTGGCGCACTGTGTGTAATGTGGTCTACCTGGCGCATTGTGTATAACGTGCTCTACCTGGCGCAGTGTGTATAACATGCTCTACCTGGCGCATTGTGTATAACGTGCTCTACCTGGCGTAGTGTGTATAACGTGCTCTACCTGGCGCATTGTGTATAACGTGCTCTACCTGGCGCATTGAGTATAACGTGCTCTACCTGGCGCATTGTGTATATCGTGCTGCACCTGGCGCATTGTGTATAACGTGCTCTACCTGGCGCAGTGTGTATAACGTGCTCTACCTGGCGCATTGTTTATAACTAGTGAAGAGCGGGTTCAGTTCCTCGGGATCCAAACCCCCCCCCCCCGAACTTCACCCATTTTACACCTCTGTGTCGTCAAGTATACTATGCATCCATAGCTGTGCTGCATTTTAGTTGTGCGCAGTATATAGTAGGAGGACAGTGCAGAATTTTGCTGACCACCAGTATATATATATAGCGGTACGGTACAGTAGTCCACTGCTCTACCTCTGTGTCGTCAAGTATACTATGCATCCATACCTGTGCTGCATTTTAGTTGTGCGCAATATATAGTAGGAGGACAGTGCAGAATTTTGCTGACCACCAGTATATATATAGCAGTATGGTACAGTAGTCCACTGCTCTGCCTCTGTGTCATCAAGTATACTATGCATCCATACCTGTGCTGCATTTTAGTTGTGCGCAGTATATAGTAGGAGGACATTGCAGAATTTTGCTGACCACCAGTATATATATAGCAGTACGGTACAGTAGTCCACTGCTCTACCTCTGTGTCGTCAAGTATACTATGCATCCATAACTGTGCTGCATTTTAGTTGTGCGCAGTATATAGTAGAAGAACAGTGCAGAATTTTGCTGACCACCAGTATATATATAAATAGCAGTACGGTACAGTAGTCCACTGCTCTACCTCTGTGTCGTCAAGTATACTATGCATCCATACCTGTGCTGCATTTTAGTTGTGCGCAATATATAGTAGGAGGACAGTGCAGAATTTTGCTGACCACCAGTATATATATAGCAGTATGGTACTGTATATATATAGCAGTATGGTACTGCTCTACCTCTGTGTCGTCAAGTATACTATGCATCCATACCTGTGCTGCATTTTAGTTGTGCACAGTATATAGTAGGAGGACAGTGCAGAATTTTGCTGACCACCAGAATATATATAGCAGTACGGTACAGTAGTCCACTGCTCTACCTCTGTGTCATCAAGTATACTATGCATTCATACCTGTGCTGCATTTTAGTTGTGCACAGTATATAGTAGGACAGTGCAGAATTTTGCTGACCACCAGTATATATATATAGCAGTACGGTACAGTAGTCCACTGCTCTACCTCTGTGTCGTCAAGTATACTATGCATCCATACCTGTGCTGCATTTCAGTTGTGCGCAGTATATAGTAGGAGGACAGTGCAGAATTTTGCTGACCACCAGTATATATATAGCAGTACGGTACAGTAGTCCACTGCTCTACCTCTGTGTCGTCAAGTATACTATGCATCCATACCTGTGCTGCATTTTAGTTGTGCGCAGTATATAGTAGGAGGTCAGTGCAGAATTTTGCTGACCACCAGTATATATATATAGCAGTACGGTATAGTAGTCCACTGCTCTACCTCTGTGTCGTCAAGTATACTATTCATCCATACCTGTGCTGCATTTTAGTTGTGCACAGTATATAGTAGGAGGACAGTGCAGAATTTTTCTGACCACCAGTATATATATAGCAGTACGGTACAGTAGTCCACTGCTCTACCTCTGTGTCGTCAAGTATACTATGCATCCATACCTGTGCTGCATTTTAGTTGTGCACAGTATATAGTAGGAGGACAGTGCAGAATTTTGCTGACCACCAGTATATATATAGCAGTACGGTACAGTAGTCCACTGCTCTACCTCTGTATCGTCAAGTATACTACAAAAGTTCAGTAAAATGACCCAAAAATCAAAATTAAAAGAGTCTGATGAGAAGCGATACTTTGCCAATATGCCATTTACGACACGCAGTGGCAAGGAACAGCTGAGGCCCTGGCCTATGTTCATGGCCAGTGGTTCAGATTCACATGAGGATGGAAGCACTCATCCTCTCGCTAGAAAACTGCAACGCCACTCCTAGATGGGCCAGGTGTTTGTGTCGGCCACTTGGGTTGCTTAGCTTAGTCACACAGCTACCTCATTGCACCTCTTTTTTTCTTTGCATCATGTGCTGTTTGGGGACTATTTTTTAAATCTGCCATCCTGTCTGACACTGCAGTGCCACTCCTAGATGGGCCAGGTGTTTGTGTCGGCCACTTGGGTCGCTTAGCTTAGTCACACAGCTACCTCATTGCACCTCTTTTTTTCTTTGCATCATGTGCTGTTTGGGGACTATTTTTTAAATCTGCCATCCTGTCTGACACTGCAGTGCCACTCCTAGATGGGCCAGGTGTTTGTGTCGGCCACTTGGGTCGCTTAGCTTAGCCATCCAGCGACCTCGGTGCAAATTTTAGGACTAAAAATAATATTGTGAGGTGTGAGGTTTTCAGAATAGACTGGAAATGAGTGGAAATTATGGTTATTGAGGTTAATAATACTATGGGATCAAAATGACCCCCAAATTCTATGATTTAAGCTGTTTTTGAGGGTTTTTTTGTAAAAAAACACCCGAATCCAAAACACACCCGAATCCGACAAAAAATTTTCAGGGAGGTTTTGCCAAAATGCGTCCGAATCCAAAACACGGCCGCGGAACTGAATCCAAAACCAAAACACAAAACACAAAAAAATTCCAGTGCACATCACTATTTATAACGTGCTCTACCTGGCGCATTGTGTATAACGTGCTCTACCTGGCGCATTGTGTATAACGTGCTCTACCTGGCGCATTGTGTATAACTTGCTCTACCTGGTGCATTATGTATAACGTGCTGCACCTGGCGCATTGTGTATAACGTGCTCTACCTGGCGCAGTGTGTATAGGAGTTTCTATTTGGTGCAATGTGTATAAGCGGCACTATTGTGTGGCCACACCCCTTTCACACGAAGCCACGCCCCCAATTTTTGCAGCGCGCCTCCGGCGCGCACTATCTATTCATTCCAGTCTAGGAGGTGGACCACCAATTCACTTTCTGCCAGAGGGCACTAAAATGTCTAGTTACAGCTCTGGTGCAGGGTGTACTGTATGCTACACAGCCCAGCAGCATTGTCACCCACCCTCCTCCCCTTGCAACACTTTTGTAGTGTCCAAATCAAGTTTCTATTTTTATATTTTAATTATTAATAAGATTAATAAGATCCTTCATTCCGATGGGACCCAGAAAAGGACAGGTAGGACTCCAATTTTCAAAAGTGAGGGGTCCCTGGGACCCACTTTTTTTTGGGCTCAGCGCGATCACTGCTCCCCTCCCCAGCCTTCCCTGTCACCCACTATCTTCCTGTGACCCCAGCCTCCTCAGTCACCCACTATCTCCATCACCTCTGCCACCCAGTCACGCACTTTCTCCCTGTCATCGACAATCTCCCTGTACCCCTGGGGGTACTATTGTGTGGCCACGCCCCTTCCTTGTGAGAACACACCTCTTTTAAAATTTGATCCCATCAAGGGGCGCTAAATCATACCTGCCTACTTTTGAAAAAGCATTTCAGGGAGATGTGAAAGTCACACCTATCTGCACGGGCGCGTACTGCTACATTTGAGACGTTTGTCATGAAAATGACTTACATCCAAATGTAAATGATCCCCAAAGTTAGTAAGATCTACTTGTTGAAGAAAAGACTGATATTTTGCAGGATTTGTTTGTGTATTGTGTTTTACAAGAGCTTCCATATGTTGTAAGTGGCCACATGAATCATTGTGCCTTATAACCAATGCAAGGAAATGGCACTAATGATCCTATTTGAATGTATGTATCTCTGATTTCTTTTTCCCCCAAGAATGTAATAGCTGCATAATGGGGATAAGGTGCAATGAGGGTGATTGCTGGTATAATCAGGGAGTGAGGGAGATTGCTGCTATTTCAGGGAGTCTCCTGCAGAATGAGGGAGGGTAGGCAAGTATGCGCTAAATTCTAAATTCGCTTACTAAAAAAATTTAGCTCGGGCCAGCCCTGAGAACATGAGACAAAAGTGTATCACAGCAGAGATTTTTCTCAGTGTAAAATTTACAGGTCTGTTTGCAGGTCTGTATTCCATACTGGGACAGTCTACTGCAGGACAATTATAAATAGTTTCTAGGCTGTAGCAGCCATAACTGTAGCCTGCAGATAGTACCAAGGGGGTTATTCTCCGTTGCCAGAGCCAGTGCACAGGCACAGGTTCTGTCCTATGTGTGCGCAGCCTGGCCAATGCGATGTGATCACATTGGCTGTGAACACCTTTACCTGATTGACAGGTAGAGACATTCGCGGGGAAGGCGCAATGGCGGACTGTTTCAGGGATGGTGTGGGAAATACCGGGGCAGGATGGTGACGTTTTGGGGGCGGCTGCATGACATCACATGCAGCTGCTCCTCTCATGTAAATTGCGATCGCAGCTGGTAGCCACCAGTTAGCATACTGGGCAGTCTTGCACTGCAATGGGCGGCACCCAGCTTGCTACAGAAGGGATTGCAGATTCTGCTTTTTAGCAGTCCGTGCTGAGTAACCCCCTAAGTGCAGATATAAAAAGTGTTTAGTAGCATTATACTAGCTTTGAACCAAAGTTAAACAATCTAACTTCAAACTATCACCAACATTCACAACATAATAAGGTCTGTTTCGGATCAACAAATGCACTCTAAATAAAAGGACACCAAAGCAGACCACTGTATCAAAAATAGTGATGAGCGGGTTCGGTTCATCGGAATCCGAACCCCCCCGAACTTCACCCTTTTTACACGGGTCCGAGGCAGACTCGGATCCTCCCGCCTTGCTCAGTTAACCCGAGCGCGCCCGAACGTCATCATACCGGAGTCAGATTCTCGCGAGATTCGTACTCTATATAAGGAGCCGCGCGTCGCCGCCATTTTTCACTCGTGCATTGGAAATGATAGTGAGAGAACGTGGCTGGCGTCCTCTCAGTTTTATTCAGGTGGCTGCAAATATCTGTGCTCACTGCTTTATTGTGGGGACTGGGGACCAGCAGTATTATATAGGAGGAGTACAGTGCAGAGTTTTGCTGACCAGTGACCACCAGTATTATACGTTCTCTGCCTGAAAAACGCTCCATATCTGTGCTCAGTGTGCTGCATATATCTGTGCTCACACTGCTTTATTGTGGGGACTGGGGACCACCAGTATTATATAGGAGGAGTACAGTGCAGAGTTTTGCTGACCAGTGACCACCAGTATTATACGTTCTCTGCCTGAAAAACGCTCCATATCTGTGTTGCATTGTAGTATATAGTAGGAGTACAGTGCATAATTTTGCTGACCACCAGTATATAATATATAGCAGTACGGTACAGAAGGCCACTGCTCTACCTACCTCTGTGTCATCAAGTATACTATCCATCCATACCTGTGGTGCATTTCAGTTTTGCACAGTTTGCTGACCACCAGTATATAGTATATAGCAGTACGGTACAGTAGGCCACTGCTCTACCTACCTCTGTGTCATCAAGTATACTATCCATCCATACCTGTGGTGCATTTCATATTTGCACAGTTTGCTGACCACCAGTATATAGTATATAGCAGTACGGTACAGTAGGCCACTGCTCTACCTACCTCTGTTTCGTCAAGTATACTATCCATCCATACCTGTGGTGCATTTCAGTTGTGCGCAGTATATATAGTAGTAGGCCATTGCTATTGATACTGGCATATAATTCCACACAGTAAAAAATGGAGAACAAAAATGTGGAGGGTAAAATAGAGAAAGATCAAGATCCATTCCACCTCGTGCTGAAGCTGCTGCCACTAGTCATGGCCGAGACGATGAAATGCCATCAATGTCGTCTGCCAAGGCCGATGCCCAATGTCATAGTAGAGAGCATGTAAAATCCAAAAAACAAAAGTTCAGTAAAATGACCCAAAAATCAAAATTAAAAGCGTCTGAGGAGAAGCGTAAACTTGCCAATATGCCATTTACGACACGGAAGGAACGGCCCTGGCCTATGTTCATGGCTAGTGGTTCAGATTCACATGAGGATGGAAGCACTCATCCTCTCGCTAGAAAACTGCAGTGCCACTCCTAGATGGGCCAGGTGTTTGTGTCGGCCACTTGGGTTGCTTAGCTTAGTCACACAGCTACCTCATTGCGCCTCTTTTTTTCTTTGCATCATGTGCTGTTTGGGGACTATTTTTTTGAAGTGCCATCCTGCCTGACACTGCAGTGCCACTCCTAGATGGGCCAGGTGTTTGTGTCGGCCACTTGTGTCGCTTAGCTTAGCCATCCAGCGAGCTTGGTGCACCTCTTTTTTTCTTTGCATCATGTGCTGTTTGGGGACTATTTTTTAAATCTGCCATCCTTTCTGACACTGCAGTGCCACTCCTAGATGGGCCAGGTGTTTGTTTCGGCCACTTGGGTCGCTTAGCTTAGCCATCCAGCGACCTTTGTGCACCTCCTTTTTCTTTGCATCATGTGCTGTTTGGGGACTATTTTTTAAATCTGCCATCCTGTCTGACACTGCAGTGCCACTCCTAGATGGGCCAGGTGTTTGTGTCGGCCACTTGGGTCGCTTAGCTTAGTCACACAGCCACCTCATTGCGCCTCTTTTTTTCTTTGCATCATGTGCTGTTTGGGGACTATTTTTTTGAAGTGCCATCCTGTCTGACACTGCAGTGCAACTCCTAGATGGGCCAGGTGTTTGTGTTGGCAATTTGGGTCGCTTAGCTTAGTCATCCAGCGACCTCGGTGCAAATTTTAGGACTAAAAATAATATTGTGAGGTGTGAGGTGTTCAGAATAGACTGAAAATGAGTGGAAATTATGGTTATTGAGGTTAATAATACTATGGGATCAAAATGACCCCCACATTCTATGATTTAAGATGTTTTTGAGGGTTTTTTGTAAAAAAACACTTGAATCCAAAACACACCCGAATCCGACAAAAAATTTTCAGGGAGGTTATACCAAAATGCGTCCGAATCCAAAACACGGCCGCGGAACCGAATCCAAAACCAAAACACAAAACCCGAAAAATGTCCGGTGCACATCACTAATCAAAAATCAGAAAATCTGAAGGACTGTCTTTAAAAAACACATGAGTTTATTTACTCATGACATCATTCACCTCCTAGTTGTTTTACCTGAATATTCAGCTCTGAACTTGCTGATTTGGACATTGCAAAACTTTCCACTTCACTTGCAATTGCTTTTATTTGTTCTTACAGTTTTCTGAATTCACAGCTGTACCCATGCAATTTTTTGTCTAATACAACTTAAATGTCCTGTGTGAATTCCCATTGCTTATTTGCCCACACTCACATCTTCTCATTTCTAACACACTCAACCTTAAAAAAATCAATTTCTGCACCCATATTATCTACATTTTTATTTCATTTCAAACTAAGGCCCAGATTTATCAAGCCTTGGAGAGTGATACATTGCACAATGATAAAGTGCCAGCCAATCAGTTCCTAACTGCCATGTTACAGGCTGTGTTTGAAAAATGACAGTTAGGAACTGATTGGTTGATAAGTTATCACCGTGCAATTTATTACTCTCCAAGGCTTAATAAATCTGGGCCTAAATCTATTGCCACTAATCATAGACTGTTATCAACTCTATACTTTCACCTTCATTTCTACAATCTACTGCTCTGTTTATCTAATACATCCTCCACTTCTGTTTCCAGTTTTCTTCACCCCATTTACCTCATCAACACTATGTCCTGGTTTTCTTCAACACCCCACATCACTCAGTGTCTAACTAATCCTGTATCTTGCACCCTGTTTCCACCTCTGTCCTTCCACCCTAGTATTCTACACCTCCTCCTCTCTCCCCATCTATCTCCTGTCCACCCCTCTGGTTGCCTTTCCCTCCCCTCCTGTTACCCCACTTTCATTCACCTCTGCCCCACCATGGTCCTACTACCCCACCACCCAGCCCTGCTCCCTCCATCCTCTCCCTGTCATCTCATCTCACCTCTATCCGCATTACACTCATCTCCCTCTCTACCCACCGCCCTATGCCAGGACATCACATCCCAACAGACTCTCAACAACCCACCCACTCCATTCCTTGACCACCCCTTCCCAACTCTGAATTCTTTTTTCATTGTATCAGGAGATGAAGTAATGGCGCTCATCTGATCCCCCCCCCCTCCATCTCCCCACTGGACCCTATACCCCTCCAGTCTCTTCTACTACCTCTCTCCTTCTGCCTGTTTTCCTCTTGCCCACCTCCTCAATCTCTCCCTCTCCTCATATACTGTGCCCTCTGCCTTCAAAAATGTCCTTGTCTCTCCTATTCTTAATAAACCTACGCTTGATCCTAACACTCTCTCCAACTATCAACTAATCTCAGTCACCCTTTTGCCTCTAAGATTTTGGCCGTGGTGCTCCCTGCCTCTGGAATTCTGTACCACTCCCTATCAGACTATCCACCTCTCTTCAAAACTTCAAACAGGCTCTCAAGACCCAAGTCTTCATCAAATCAAGCCATCTCTCATCCTAATCCTGTTACATTCTTACTTCTAACCCTTCTGTGTCACCACTGTCTGTGTGCTCCTCCCCTTTAGAATGTAAGCTCTCACAAGCAGGGCCATCTCCCGTCATATGCTTGTCCCTCTCTTTCTACTCCATACTTCCTACTACGGCACCTAACTCTCTCAGTTTCTGCTACCATAAGGATTATTTTAGTGTCATATCCCCTGATGCAGCAATATTTATAAACATGTACATATCCTACATTATCTTGTACTGTAAGTCATTGTTTTGCTGTTTGGCTCATTTATTTATGTAGTTTGTTAGGCGCTGCAGAACCCTTGTGGCGCTGTATAAATAAACAATAATAATAATAATAATAATGATAATTTGATCTGATACCTGAGTGTTTACTGGACTTGTTATTATAGCACCTACAATAAATAAAACATATTCTACTGAGATTTCCATTTAGGCAAATGTTTTTTGAAAATACATCAATATTTTATGATATTAAACATATGCCATCAATGTTGCTAGAGGGTAGTCAAAATCACATGAGCGTTTACACCTACCCCATGATACTAGAGGTGCAAGACATATATCTGAATTTAGCATCCTCATTGCCTTCAGTACATAAAGGCTGCTATTAATATTTTAGAATTTGGACAGTGTGTGGACTACGATAGACTCTTGAGCAGAGGGCTTTGAAATATCTTTCTGAGCTCTGTATGCAGAAAATGATATCTGTACAAAATCCTCCCACTCCTACTACTCCCTCTGCTTTCACATAAAATGCTGTAAGCTATGTGAGCCAATGGCATCCATTTTTTAACTCTGGAGAGATTTTAAAAAGGAGATGATTTGCAGGAGGACAAATTAAAAAGTCCTTAACTTGCAATTTAAGGAAAAAAACAATTGTCTGTGGGTTGGTAATTTGAGTGAGCATTGTATGAGTCCTATTTGGAACATGCACATATAAACGTGTTTATTTTGTCTCCTATGACTATTTCTGATAATAAACAACTAGAACGAATTAGTATATTACCTGTTTGTATCTTCACATAAGAGAACATGACTTATTTTACTAAGTGGGTACAATAGTAGTATATAACATAAAGCTCTCTGACTATATGTAAACAGAAACAAGACTGTATCTACAGCTGGGATTGTAAACCAGAAACCAAGTAATGTGACAGCATTGCCAAGTTGGCGAGAAATAGATGCACAAAAAATATTTTTTTTTTTACATGTTTGTTTTCCTTGGGGTGTGTTTGCTTAAGTGGAGTAAATCAATAGTGACACCTCAGTCAATCATTCCTTGCAGAGTAGTGTCTGGACAGAGCAGCTTAGGTACAGAATTTTGCTTGTGTATAATGGACACTACCATGAAAGAACATTATAATGGTGTAACTCACAGCCTTTCAGACGAATTAGGCAATCCTTTGTCACACCCAATGATCATCCACAGTACACCCAGATCTACACCCACAATGCATGAATTTAGGTAGATGACAATGGACAGTTCATTTGTTAGCTAAATTTACTGAGGGTTTGCTGAGGCTGTAGACAAAACTATGGGCTATGATACATTTGAATTCAGATGCTTCTTTTGCACCAAGGATTGTAGGTGCAGTTGCATAGATGAGTACTGCTATATACAGTGCATCCGGAAAGTATTCACAGCGCTTCACTTTTTCCACATTTTGTTATGTTACAGCCTTATTCCAAAATGGAATAAATTCATTTTTTTCCAACAAAATTCTATACACATTACCCATAATGACAACGTGAATTTTGTTTTTAAGATTTTGCAAATTTATTAAAAATAAAAAAACTAAGAAATCACATGTACATAAGTATTCACAGCCTTTGCCATAAAGCTCAAATTTGAGCTCAGGTGCATCCTGTTTCCACTAATCATCCTTGAGATGTTCCTACAGCTTAATTGGAGACCACCTGTGGTAAATTCAGTTGATTGGACATGATTTGGAAAGGCACACACTTGTCTATATAAGGTCCCACACTTGACAGTGCATGTCTGGGCACAAACCAAGCATGAAGTCAAAGGAATTGTCTGTAGACCTCCGAAATAGGATTGTCTCAAGGCACAAATCTAGGAAAGGGTACAGAAAAATATCTGCTGCTTTGAAGGTCTCAATGAGCACAGTGGCCTCCATCATCCATAAATGGAAGAATTTCCGAACCACCAGGACTCTTCCTAGAGCTGGCCATCTGTCTAAACTGAGTGATCGGGGGAGAAAGGTCAGGAAGGTGACCAAGAACCCGATGGTCACTCTGTCAGAGCTACAGCATTCCTCTGTGGAGAAAAACCTTCCAGATGGACAACCATCTCTGCAGCAATCCACCAATCAAGCCTGTATGGTAGAGAGGCCAGATGGAAGCCACTCTTTTGTAAAAACCACATGAAGACCGCCTGGAGTTTGCCAAAATGCACCTGAAGGACTCTCAGACCATGAGAAACAAAATTATCTGGTCTGATAAGACAAAGATTGAACTCTTTAGCATGAATGCCAGGCGTCATGTCTGGAGGAAACAAGGCACCGCCCATCACCAGGCCAATACCATCCCTATAGTGAAGCATGGTGGTGGCAGCATCATGCTGTGGGGATGTTTTTCAGTGGCAGGAACTGGGAGACTAGTCAGGATAGAGGGAAAGATGAATGCAGCAATATACAGAGACATCGTAGATGAAAACATGCTTCAGAGTGCTCTTGACCTCAGACTGGGGCGACGGTTCATCTTTCAGCAGGACAACGACCTAAGCACACAGCCAAGATATCAAAGGAGTGGCTTCAGGACAACTCTGTGAATGTCCTTGAGTGGCCCAGCCAGATCCCAGACTTGAATCCAATTGAACATCTCTGGAGAGATCTGAAAATGGCTGTGCACAGACGCTTCCCATCCAACCTGATGAAGCTTGAGAGGTGCTGCAAAGAGGAATGGGCAAATCTGCTCAAAGATAGGTGTGCCAAGCATGTGCATCATATTCAAAAAGACTTGAGGCTGTAATTGCTACCAAAAGTGCATCAACAAAGTATTGAGCAAAGGCTGTGAATACTTATGTACATGTGATTTCTTAGTTTTTCTATTTGTAATAAATTTGCAAAAATCTAACAAAAATAATCTTTTTTCACATTGTCATGATGGGGTATTGTGTGTAGAATTTTGAGGGGAAAAAATAATTTATTCCAGTTTGGAATAAGGCTGTAACATAACAAAATGTGGAAAAAGTTAAGTGCTGTGAATACTTTCTGGATGCACTGTACATGGGTGATTATTTACGTCTAGTTCCGTCTACAATATGAGGATGTAACTGCATCCGACTTACTTCCAAATCTAATTCAGCCCCAAAGTTGCTATCATGGGGGAAGTTATTTTGTTACTTATGTATTAATGGGGTCACCTGCAAAATGACTTGCCTTCTTCATGGCTAACTGGCTAGTTAGCTGACCCCCGCATTAATGGTAGTACTTCCCAATCCCAAAATAGATGCATTGCAGATAGAATAATTTCAAACAGATCGCAGCTGCAATAGGAATAGGAATTTGGTGAAGTAGGACTTCAAGTGGTGTTGTGCATGTACCACAACATTTATTAGTATGCCACTTTTCACAACCCCACATTCTTTTCACATCTTCACATCAGTTTCAGAGTCAAGAAAATTTTACTTATGGTTCACTTTCAGGTTCTGATTGCTGCTTTAAGTAATTCATCAGTTTGGTGGGTGCACCAAGGATCCGAGTATATGAAACATCCTTCAGCAATGTTTTGCTTTATAACATTCACTAGAGATTTGGACCTTCTATGCGGTACTTGTACCAAGAATATGTGACCATTTACCCAGCATATACCCCCAAACACCCACTGTTGTGGAAGAATCCTCCCTGCATTGTTACACATTCATTTTGACAATGAGTTGATCTCCACCAATTTTCTGTTTCAGAAGGGTCACCATAACTGTGGCACAAACATCTCCGAAGTAACTGTTTCAGCCAATGACCATCATGTCAGCTAAATCAAGTTGTTGACTTCACTTAATTGACGTCCATTCCTCACATCAACAGTAAATGAGCCTTATGGCAGTCATGAAAGAAATATGAATTTCTTCAAACCTATCGGCAAGCTGAGGTTAGCCTGATAGTTTTTACAGGTTTCTTGTTCAACTGCAGTGTCACCAAATGGCCATTTGTACAATTTCTTTTATTTGTAAAAAAAAAAGTCAACAGCATCCATGCCCATGAGAGTCAAGTCCCATCTTTTCATTATGATGACGATGATGATGCAGGTGTGATCTAAGTAGTCAAGCCGTGATGAAGAAGGGTTGAAGATCATTGACAGTGGGAAGGTGGTTCAGTGAGGTAGTTCCTTTCATGCGTAACTACCAGTTTATTTCTGCACACAGTAGTAATCCTGTCAGTCACTCCATTGAATGATTTAGCAGTACGATGGGCCAGTACGGCCTAAAAGCCTGGCCGAGCAACTCTGCTCGACTGCAAGGCAAAGGGATAGATGGGCAGGATGAGCTGCTCTGCCTCCTGGCACTTTGCTCATCCACCAATCATACAGAGAGTTGGTGGTGAGCCGTAAGGCCGGGCCCCTGTGACACGTGACAGGCCCCCATGAGACGTGACCATGTTCTCATGAACCAAGGACAGTAGGACACACCCCCTTGTGCACACACTCACCACAGCTGTTTTATAGCCCCAGTCTGGTCCTGGTGTGAACATATAATAATGACTCCTACACACATTTAACGTTATTCACATTAAACCATACTGGCTTATTGAGAGGTACACTAATAAACACCCATAATGTATGTAGGAATAAGACAAAGGTTGAATAGAATATTCATGTACATATGTATCAATATGCAATCACCTTACATGGCTCCACTTTTTTTCTTGCATTGCATTATAACATGTAGAAAGTACAGAGATGCAGATTTACAGTTTTTCTAGCAAATATTAAATTAACTTTACCCTATTTGCAAACAATATAATTTAGCAAAATATCATATGCACAAGAGAGAAAACTGTCTTGACATTTATTAATGACAGTCAAAATTGCATTATCCACATGAGATATAGGGGGACAATTACTAAGCAGTGATAAGAGCGGAGAAGTGAGCCAGTGGAGAAGTTGCCCATGGCAACCAATCAGCACTGAAGTAACATCTATAATTTGCATACTATAAAATAATACAGAGCTGCTGATTGGTTGATGGGGAAATCTCTCCACTGGCTCACTTCTCCGGCGCTCTTATCACTGCTTAGTAAATGTTCCACATAATCACTTACAACAAAAATCTCTTAATTGTAAACAAACATCTGTTGTTTTCTCTTTTAAAATCAAATGGGAATAGTCTCTCCTGCAGTAGTTCAAATGAAAATGGCATTTAGGTAACTGAAATGGACAGTTGCAGCATAATATAATGTAGCCGTGATGCCAATGAATTAAGGGTCTAATTCAGACCTGGGCCAATATTTACTAATAATCCGAGTTTGCCCGATTTGTGTTTTTTTTCTAAGTCCCAACACGGGAATTCACTAAGCACAAATCTCGGCAGTGTTTGGGCCATTCGTAATGGTTTGAATGGCAAAGTCCAGAAATACGAATGAATAGACCATCGGTCAAACGCGGCTGTTATTTCATACAACATGGGTATTCACTATTCATTCGTATTTGGGTGTTGGTCTCTGAGTGCTCAAGTGCGGGTGTATTTTTTTGTGATTCGTTAAAAAAAGCAGCAAAAAAATTGACCTGCTTTTTCCAGGCGAGTTTGGATAATCATGCACGGATCACTGAGATCTGTGCATGGTTATCTATGGGAAAGGGTCTGTTTACTGTAAAAACTTGAAAATAAAATTGCGTAGGGTCACCCCTCCTAAGCCAAACCAGCCTCGGGCTCTTTGAGCCGGTCCTGGTTGAAAAAATATGGGGAAAAAATTGACAGGGGTTCCCCCATATTTGAACAACCAGCACCGGGCTCTGCGCCTGGTCCTGGTGCCAAAAATACAGGGGACAAAAAGCGTAGGAGTCCCCAGTATTTTTAACACCAGCACCGGGCTCCACTAGTTAGAGAGATAATGCCACAGCCGGGGGACACTTTTATATAGGTCCCTGCGGCCCTGGCATTAAATCACTAACTAGTAGAGATGAGCGGGTTCGGTTTCTTTGAATCCGAACCCGCACGAACTTCACTTTTTTTTTCACGGGTCCGAGCGACTCGGATCTTCCCGCCTTGCTCGGTTAACCCGAGCGCGCCCGAACGTCATCATGACGCTGTCGGATTCTCGCGAGACTCGGATTCTATATAAGGAGCCGCGCGTCGCCGCCATTTTCACACGTGCATTGAGATTGATAGGGAGAGGACGTGGCTGGCGTCCTCTCCATTAGAATAGATTAGAAGAGAGAGAGAGAGAGATTGTGCAGACAGAGTTTACCACAGTGACCAGTGCAGTTGTTGTTAAGTTAACTTTTATTTAATATATCCGTTCTCTGCTATATCCGTTCTCTGCCTGAAAAAAACGATACACAGCAGTCACACAGTGTGACTCAGTCTGTGTGCACTCAGCTCAGCCCAGTGTGCTGCACATCAATGTATAAAAGCTTATAATAATTGTGGGGGAGACTGGGGAGCACTGCAGGTTGTTATAGCAGGAGCCAGGAGTACATAATATTATATTAATTTAAAATTAAACAGTGCACACTTTTGCTGCAGGAGTGCCACTGCCAGTGTGACTAGTGGTGACCAGTGCCTGACCACCAGTATAGTAGTATATTGTTGTATACTATCTCTTTATCAACCAGTCTATATTAGCAGCAGACACAGTACAGTGCGGTAGTTCACGGCTGTGGCTACCTCTGTGTCGGCAGTCGGCACTCGGCAGGCAGTCCGTCCATCCATAATTGTATAATTATATACCACCTAACCGTGGTATTTTTTTTTCTTTCTTTATACCGTCGTCATAGTCATACTAGTTGTTACGAGTATACTACTATCTCTTTATCAACCAGTGTACAGTGCGGTAGTTCACGGCTGTGGCTACCTCTGTGTCGGCAGTCGGCAGGCAGTCCGTCCATCCATAATTGTATTATTATAATATATACCACCTAACCGTGGTTTTTTTTTCATTCTTTATACCGTCATAGTGTCATACTAGTTGTTACGAGTATACTACTATCTCTTTATCAACCAGTGTACAGTGCGGTAGTTCACGGCTGTGGCTACCTCTGTGTCGGCAGTCGGCAGGCAGTCCGTCCATCCATAATTGTATTATAATATATACCACCTAACCGTGTTTTTTTTTTCATTCTTTATACCGTCATAGTGTCATACTAGTTGTTACGAGTATACTACTATCTCTTTATCAACCAGTGTACAGTGCGGTAGTTCACGGCTGTGGCTACCTCTGTGTCGGCAGTCGGCAGGCAGTCCGTCCATCCATAATTGTATTATAATATATACCACCTAACCGTGGTTTTTTTTTCATTCTTTATACCGTCATAGTCAGTCATACTAGTTGTTACGAGTATACTACTATCTCTTTATCAACCAGTGTACAGTGCGGTAGTTCACGGCTGTGGCTACCTCTGTGTCGGCACTCGGCAGGCAGTCCGTCCATCCATAATTGTATTACAATATATACCACCTAACCGTGGTTTTTTTTTCATTCTTTATACCGTCATAGTCAGTCATACTAGTTGTTACGAGTATACTACTATCTCTTTATCAACCAGTGTACAGTGCGGTAGTTCACGGCTGTGGCTACCTCTGTGTCGGAACTCGGCAGGCAGTCCGTCCATCCATAATTGTATTATTATAATATATACCACCTAACCGTGGTTTTTTTTTCATTCTTTATACCGTCATAGTGTCATACTAGTTGTTACGAGTATACTACTATCTCTTTATCAACCAGTGTACAGTGCGGTAGTTCACGGCTGTGGCTACCTCTGTGTCGGCAGTCGGCAGGCAGTCCATCCATCCATAATTGTATTATAATATATACCACCTAACCGTGGTTTTTTTTTCATTCTTTATACCGTCATAGTCAGTCATACTAGTTGTTACGAGTATACTACTATCTCTTTATCAACCAGTGTACAGTGCGGTAGTTCACGGCTGTGGCTACCTCTGTGTCGGCAGTCGGCAGGCAGTCCGTCCATCCATAATTGTATTATAATATATACCACCTAACCGTGGTTTTTTTTTCATTCTTTATACCGTCATAGTGTCATACTAGTTGTTACGAGTATACTACTATCTCTTTATCAACCAGTGTACAGTGCGGTAGTTCACGGCTGTGGCTACCTCTGTGTCGGCAGTCGGCAGGCAGTCCGTCCATCCATAATTGTATTATAATATATACCACCTAACCGTGGTTTTTTTTTCATTCTTTATACCGTCATAGTCAGTCATACTAGTTGTTACGAGTATACTACTATCTCTTTATCAACCAGTGTACAGTGCGGTAGTTCACGGCTGTGGCTACCTCTGTGTCGGAACTCGGCAGGCAGTCCGTCCATCCATAATTGTATTACAATATATACCACCTAACCGTGGTTTTTTTTTCATTCTTTATACCGTCATAGTCAGTCATACTAGTTGTTACGAGTATACTACTATCTCTTTATCAACCAGTGTACAGTGCGGTAGTTCACGGCTGTGGCTACCTCTGTGTCGGAACTCGGCAGGCAGTCCGTCCATCCATAATTGTATTACAATATATACCACCTAACCGTGGTTTTTTTTTCATTCTTTATACCGTCATAGTCAGTCATACTAGTTGTTACGAGTATACTACTATCTCTTTATCAACCAGTGTACAGTGCGGTAGTTCACGGCTGTGGCTACCTCTGTGTCGGAACTCGGCAGGCAGTCCGTCCATCCATAATTGTATTATTATAATATATACCACCTAACCGTGGTTTTTTTTTCATTCTTTATACCGTCATAGTGTCATACTAGTTGTTACGAGTATACTACTATCTCTTTATCAACCAGTGTACAGTGCGGTAGTTCACGGCTGTGGCTACCTCTGTGTCGGCAGTCGGCAGGCAGTCCGTCCATCCATAATTGTATTATAATATATACCACCTAACCGTGGTTTTTTTTTCATTCTTTATACCGTCATAGTCAGTCATACTAGTTGTTACGAGTATACTACTATCTCTTTATCAACCAGTGTACAGTGCGGTAGTTCACGGCTGTGGCTACCTCTGTGTCGGAACTCGGCAGGCAGTCCGTCCATCCATAATTGTATTACAATATATACCACCTAACCGTGGTTTTTTTTTCATTCTTTATACCGTCATAGTCAGTCATACTAGTTGTTACGAGTATACTACTATCTCTTTATCAACCAGTGTACAGTGCGGTAGTTCACGGCTGTGGCTACCTCTGTGTCGGAACTCGGCAGGCAGTCCGCCCATCCATAATTGTATTATTATAATATATACCACCTAACCGTGGTTTTTTTTTCATTCTTTATACCGTCATAGTGTCATACTAGTTGTTACGAGTATACTACTATCTCTTTATCAACCAGTGTACAGTGCGGTAGTTCACGGCTGTGGCTACCTCTGTGTCGGCAGTCGGCAGGCAGTCCGTCCATCCATAATTGTATTATAATATATACCACCTAACCGTGGTTTTTTTTTCATTCTTTATACCGTCATAGTCAGTCATACTAGTTGTTACGAGTATACTACTATCTCTTTATCAACCAGTGTACAGCGCGGTAGTTCACGGCTGTGGCTACCTCTGTGTCGGAACTCGGCAGGCAGTCCGTCCATCCATAATTGTATTACAATATATACCACCTAACCGTGGTTTTTTTTTCATTCTTTATACCGTCATAGTCAGTCATACTAGTTGTTACGAGTATACTACTATCTCTTTATCAACCAGTGTACAGTGCGGTAGTTCACGGCTGTGGCTACCTCTGTGTCGGCACTCGGCAGGCAGTCCGTCCATCCATAATTGTATTACAATATATACCACCTAACCGTGGTTTTTTTATACCACCTAACCGTGGCAGTCCGTCCATAATTGTATACTAGTATCCAATCCATCCATCTCCATTGTTTACCTGAGGTGCCTTTTAGTTCTGCCTATAAAATATGGAGAACAAAAAAGTTGAGGTTCCAAAATTAGGGAAAGATCAAGATCCACTTCCACCTCGTGCTGAAGCTGCTGCCACTAGTCATGGCCGAGACGATGAAATGCCAGCAACGTCGTCTGCCAAGGCCGATGCCCAATGTCATAGTACAGAGCATGTCAAATCCAAAACACCAAATATCAGAAAAAAAAGGACTCCAAAACCTAAAATAAAATTGTCGGAGGAGAAGCGTAAACTTGCCAATATGCCATTTACCACACGGAGTGGCAAGGAACGGCTGAGGCCCTGGCCTATGTTCATGGCTCGTGGTTCAGCTTCACATGAGGATGGAAGCACTCAGCCTCTCGCTAGAAAACTGAAAAGACTCAAGCTGGCAAAAGCACCGCAAAGAACTGTGCGTTCTTTGAAATCCCAAATCCACAAGGAGAGTCCAATTGTGTCGTTTGCGATGCCTGACCTTCCCAACACTGGACGTGAAGAGCATGCGCCTTCCACTATTTGCATGCCCCCTGCAAGTGCTGGAAGGAGCACCCGCAGTCCGTTCCTGATAGTCAGATTGAAGATGTCAGTGTTGAAGTACACCAGGATGAGGAGGATATGGGTGTTGCTGGCGCTGGGGAGGAAATTGACCAGAAGGATTCTGATGGTGAGGTGGTTTGTTTAAGTCAGGCACCCGGGGAGACACCTGTTGTCCGTGGGAGGAATATGGCCGTTGACATGCCAGGTGAAAATACCAAAAAAATCAGCTCTTCGGTGTGGAGGTATTTCACCAGAAATGCGGACAACAGGTGTCAAGCCGTGTGTTCCCTTTGTCAAGCTGTAATAAGTAGGGGTAAGGACGTTAACCACCTCGGAACATCCTCCCTTATACGTCACCTGCAGCGCATTCATAATAAGTCAGTGACAAGTTCAAAAACTTTGGGTGACAGCGGAAGCAGTCCACTGACCAGTAAATCCCTTCCTCTTGTAACCAAGCTCACGCAAACCACCCCACCAACTCCCTCAGTGTCAATTTCCTCCTTCCCCAGGAATGCCAATAGTCCTGCAGGCCATGTCACTGGCAAGTCTGACGAGTCCTCTCCTGCCTGGGATTCCTCCGATGCATCCTTGCGTGTAACGCCTACTGCTGCTGGCACTGCTGTTGTTGCCGCTGGGAGTCGATGGTCATCCCAGAGGGGAAGTCGTAAGCCCACTTGTACTACTTCCAGTAAGCAATTGACTGTTCAACAGTCCTTTGCGAGGAAGATGAAATATCACAGCAGTCATCCTACTGCAAAGCGGATAACTGAGTCCTTGACAACTATGTTGGTGTTAGACGTGCGTCCGGTATCCGCCGTTAGTTCACAGGGAACTAGACAATTTATTGAGGCAGTGTGCCCCCGTTACCAAATACCATCTAGGTTCCACTTCTCTAGGCAGGCGATACCGAGAATGTACACGGACGTCAGAAAAAGACTCACCAGTGTCCTAAAAAATGCAGTTGTACCCAATGTCCACTTAACCACGGACATGTGGACAAGTGGAGCAGGGCAGGGTCAGGACTATATGACTGTGACAGCCCACTGGGTAGATGTATGGACTCCCGCCGCAAGAACAGCAGCGGCGGCACCAGTAGCAGCATCTCGCAAACGCCAACTCTTTCCTAGGCAGGCTACGCTTTGTATCACCGCTTTCCAGAATACGCACACAGCTGAAAACCTCTTACGGCAACTGAGGAAGATCATCGCGGAATGGCTTACCCCAATTGGACTCTCCTGTGGATTTGTGGCATCGGACAACGCCAGCAATATTGTGTGTGCATTAAATATGGGCAAATTCCAGCACGTCCCATGTTTTGCACATACCTTGAATTTGGTGGTGCAGAATTTTTTAAAAAACGACAGGGGCGTGCAAGAGATGCTGTCGGTGGCCAGAAAAATTGCGGGACACTTTCGGCGTACAGGCACCACGTACAGAAGACTGGAGCACCACCAAAAACTACTGAACCTGCCCTGCCATCATCTGAAGCAAGAAGTGGTAACGAGGTGGAATTCAACCCTCTATATGCTTCAGAGGTTGGAGGAGCAGCAAAAGGCCATTCAAGCCTATACAATTGAGCACGATATAGGAGATGGAATGCACCTGTCTCAAGTGCAGTGGAGAATGATTTCAACGTTGTGCAAGGTTCTGATGCCCTTTGAACTTGCCACACGTGAAGTCAGTTCAGACACTGCCAGCCTGAGTCAGGTCATTCCCCTCATCAGGCTTTTGCAGAAGAAGCTGGAGGCATTGAAGAAGGAGCTAACACGGAGCGATTCCGCTAGGCATGTGGGACTTGTGGATGCAGCCCTTAATTCGCTTAACAAGGATTCACGGGTGGTCAATCTGTTGAAATCAGAGCACTACATTTTGGCCACCGTGCTCGATCCTAGATTTAAAGCCTACCTTGGATCTCTCTTTCCGGCAGACACAGGTCTGCTGGGGTTGAAAGACCTGCTGGTGACAAAATTGTCAAGTCAAGCGGAACGCGACCTGTCAACATCTCCTCCTTCACATTCTCCCGCAACTGGGGGTGCGAGGAAAAGGCTCAGAATTCCGAGCCCACCCGCTGGCGGTGATGCAGGGCAGTCTGGAGCGACTGCTGATGCTGACATCTGGTCCGGACTGAAGGACCTGACAACGATTACGGACATGTCGTCTACTGTCACTGCATATGATTCTCTCAACATTGATAGAATGGTGGAGGATTATATGAGTGACCGCATCCAAGTAGGCACGTCACACAGTCCGTACTTATACTGGCAGGAAAAAGAGGCAATTTGGAGGCCCTTGCACAAACTGGCTTTATTCTACCTAAGTTGCCCTCCCACAAGTGTGTACTCCGAAAGAGTGTTTAGTGCCGCCGCTCACCTTGTCAGCAATCGGCGTACGAGGTTACATCCAGAAAATGTGGAGAAGATGATGTTCATTAAAATGAATTATAATCAATTCCTCCGCGGAGACATTGACCAGCAGCAATTGCCTCCACAAAGTACACAGGGAGCTGAGATGGTGGATTCCAGTGGGGACGAATTGATAATCTGTGAGGAGGGGGATGTACACGGTGATATATCGGAGGGTGAAGATGAGGTGGACATCTTGCCTCTGTAGAGCCAGTTTGTGCAAGGAGAGATTAATTGCTTCTTTTTTGGGGGGGGGTCCAAACCAACCCGTCATATCAGTCACAGTCGTGTGGCAGACCCTGTCACTGAAATGATGGGTTGGTTAAAGTGTGCATGTCCTGTTTTGTTTATACAAAATAAGGGTGGGTGGGAGGGCCCAAGGATAATTCCATCTTGCACCTCTTTTTTCTTTTCTTTTTCTTTGCATCATGTGCTGATTGGGGAGGGTTTTTTGGAAGGGACATCCTGCGTGACACTGCAGTGCCACTCCTAGATGGGCCCGGTGTTTGTGTCGGCCACTAGGGTCGCTAATCTTACTCACACAGCTACCTCATTGCGCCTCTTTTTTTCTTTGCGTCATGTGCTGTTTGGGGAGGGTTTTTTGGAAGGGACATCCTGCGTGACACTGCAGTGCCACTCCTAGATGTGCCCGGTGTTTGTGTCGGCCACTAGGGTCGCTAATCTTACTCACACAGTCAGCTACCTCATTGCGCCTCTTTTTTTCTTTGCGTCATGTGCTGTTTGGGGAGGGTTTTTTGGAAGGGCCATCCTGCGTGACACTGCAGTGCCACTCCTAGATGGGCCCGGTGTTTGTGTCGGCCACTAGGGTCGCTAATCTTACTCACACAGCTACCTCATTGCGCCTCTTTTTTTCTTTGCGTCATGTGCTGTTTGGGGAGGGTTTTTTGGAAGGGACATCCTGCGTGACACTGCAGTGCCACTCCTAGATGGGCCCGGTGTTTGTGTCGGCCACTAGGGTCGCTTATCTTACTCACACAGCGACCTCGGTGCAAATTTTAGGACTAAAAATAATATTGTGAGGTGTGAGGTATTCAGAATAGACTGAAAATGAGTGTAAATTATGGTTTTTGAGGTTAATAATACTTTGGGATCAAAATGACCCCCAAATTCTATGATTTAAGCTGTTTTTTAGTGTTTTTGGAAAAAAACACCCGAATCCAAAACACACCCGAATCCGACAAAAATAATTCGGTGAGGTTTTGCCAAAACGCGTTCGAACCCAAAACACGGCCGCGGAACCGAACCCAAAACCAAAACACAAAACCCGAAAAATTTCAGGCGCTCATCTCTACTAACTAGTCACCCCTGGCCGGGGTACCCTGGAGGAGTGGGGACCCCTTAAATCAAGGGGTCCCCCCCCTCCAGCCACCCAAGGGCCAGGGGTGAAGCCCAAGGCTGTCCTCCCATCCAAGGGCTGCGGATGGGGGGCTGATAGCCATGTGTAAAAAAAAGAATATTGTTTTTTGTAGCAGTACTACAAGTCCCAGCAAGCCTCCCCCGCAAGCTGGTACTTGGAGAACCACAAGTACCAGCATGCGGGGGGGGACAGGACCGCTGATACCTGTAGTACTACTAAAAAAAAATACCCAAATAAAAATAGAACTCACACACCTTGAAAGTAAAACTTTATTACATACATGCACACCTACATTCACACATACTTACCTATGTTCACACGAGGGTCGGTCCACTTCTCCAAGTAGAATCCATGGGGTACCTGTGAATAAAATTATACTCACAAAAATCCAGTGTAGATCGGTCCTCTTCTGAGCTTGTAATCCACGTACTTGGCAAAAAAACAAACCGAAAAACCCGAACCACGCATTGAAATTACACTGCATTGCATTGAAGTTACACTGCATTGACCGCGAGTAACCTCACCGCTGACCGCAAAGTTCCCACCATTGGATACAATGTAGCGCCTATGCGCTACATTGTATCTCTGCCGTGCGCAGCCTGACTGACCGCTCAGGAGCGCACAGGCAATCAGGAGAGTGCCACGACCCCACGCAATTTTTTTTTTTAATTTGAACACTTGAATTTTTTTTTTAAGGTGCACAATGAAGCTTTGCACGGATCTCACAGATCTGGCCGGGATTACTTGTGTTTTGTCAGGCATTGTTTTACTCATCACTCCCGTAAAACACTGCCTGACATTACGAATCACATCAACATCGGAAAAGACGAATGTTGCAAACTCGGCAGATTAGTAAATGACCGTATCAGGATTCAAAAAGTTGCAGTAAAATGCACCCGATACCATTCGAGTTCAAACACCCTTAAAAACGGCAAAAACACGAATATTAGTAAATATACCCCCTGGTTGCAAGCAGGCGTTTTTTGCACTGCTGCAACAAGGTAATTGTCGCCTACAGGGGAAGGGGGTAATCGCTGTGCAGGGGTGCGAACGGATGTGCAGAGAGCTGCACAAACAAAAGTTTGTGCAGTTTCTGCACAGCCCAGGACTTACTCAGCCGCTGCGACGATCCAGACCGATGCTGACGTCAGAGACCCTCCTTCCGAACGGCACGGCATGCCTGCATTCTCCCGGACACTCCTTAAAAACGGTCGGTTGCCACCCACAAACAGGCTCTTCCTGACAATCTTCTTGCGATCGCCGCATCGATCGCTTTCTTCGTAAAATCCATCGCTATCCGGAGATGCCTGTTGCCGGTGGCCGACGCGCCTGCACATTTCATTGCATGCGCAGTTCAGACCCAATTGCACGGCTGCAAAAAAAGCTAGCTTGCAATCGGGTCTGAATGACCCCCTAAGTGCTATCAGCTGAACTCAATCAGGCAATAACTTCATCATCACTGTATATTGCCGCACTTGTCCTGCAGGAAGTACACTTCCTATGTGGTGTTATTTGTGGATGTGCCCACATCTAATTGTGTCTTATTTGCATGAACATGCTCTTAGGGGGGAATTCAACTAGCCGCAGTAATTTCTCCCTAGTGCCTAAATCTACCTGCCCCCTGCAGCCTAACCCTGACCCTCCTGCTTGCAGCGTAGCAAGTGTCGACATTTCAGTGTTTATATTCTGAGAATGCCAACACTTTGCCTGTCATCATTACAACAATATCCACACTGTGGTGTAGACATTATGAATATTAACATTGTGATTGTCGACTACATCCCATAAGGAGATGCATGTAATTAATGTACTGTCATGTGTTTGAAAAATTACAGGAGCTGATAGGCTGGAGCACCATTTATAATTTGTAATGAGTGATAACAATAATAACAAGAATATCACTCATTGTTAAATCTGCCCCTATAGGGGGTAATTCTGAGTTGATCGTAGTAGGAACTTTGTTAGCAGTTGGGCAAAACCATGTGCACTGCAGGGGAGGCAGATATAACATGTGCAGAGAGAGTTAGATTTGGGTGTGGTGTGTTTAATCTGCAATCTAAATTGCAGTGTAAAAATAAAGCAGCCAGTATTTACTCTGCACAGAAACAAAATAACCAACCCAAATCTAACTCTCTCTGCACATATTATATCTGCCTCTCCTGCAGTGCACATGGTTTTGCCCAACTGCTAACAAAGTCCCTGCTGCGATCAACTCAGAATTACCCCCATATATGGATATATTCAGATGCATCTTTGATGCCCATATAGGTACTAAAGTGTGTATTTTACACAAAGAAAAAAAAAGTGGAGTGAAATCCAATTCTAAATGAGACTCCCAATGTCCACCTATTTTTGCTTTAACCAACAGCTAAATCATGTGCGTAATAGAGATGAGTGGGATCGGTTCTAAAAGAACTGAACCCACCTTCCCCCCCAAACATCCCGTTCCGAGTCAGTTTCCGAGTCCGGGTTGGGACTTCACGCCAGACTCGGAAACCAGAACGAGGCAAAACTTCATCATCCCGCTGTCGGATTCTCATGGGTTTTGGATTCTATATAAACAGCTGCGCGTTGCCGCCATTTTCACTCCGGACTTGGAGAGTGAGGGAGACAGACCTCTGTCACTCTTTGTGGGTGGTGGCGTCGGGTGGGGTCAGCGTGTGCTCTCTAGGGGTGCTGTTAGGGGTGCAATCCTGTCACTGTGATGTTAGGGGTGCTGTCCTAGCTGTCACTGGTGTTTCATGTGCTGTTAGGGGTGCTGCAGCTGTACATGGGTGTTGTTGCTGTCCTAGCTGTCACCGTGTTGTACAGGGGGCAGGGGAACTGTCCTCCTGTATGCATTGAAAATACAGGGTTGCTGTATGTCTTGTATGCTGTAAAAATTCAGGGGTGCGGTTGTTAAAATAAATGTTCACTGGCCCTGTCTTCTATGGTGCAAAAATTCTGGGGTGCAGTAAAATAAATGTACACTGGTCCTGTCTTGTATGCTGTAATAATTGTAGGGTGCAGTAAAGTAAATGTACACTGGCCCTGTCTTGTATGCTGTAATAATTCAGGAGTGCAGTAAAATAAATGTACACTGGTCCTGTCTTTTATGATGTAATAATTGTATGGTGCAGTAAAGTAAATGTACACTGGACCTGTCTTGTATGCTGTAATATTTCAGGGGTGCAGTAAAATAAATGTACACTGGCCCTGTCTTGTATGCTGCAAAAAATCTGAGGTGCAGTAAAATCAATGTACACTGGCCCTGTCTTGTATGCTGTAATAATTCAGGGGTGCAGTAAAAGAAATGTGCACTGGCCCTGTCTTGTATGCTGCAAAAATTCTGGGGTGCAGTAAAATAAATGTACACTGGCCCTGTCTTGTATGATGTAATAATTCAGGGGTTCAGTAAAACAAATGTACACTGGCCCTGTCTTGCTTGCTGTAAAAATTCAGGGGTGCAGTGAAAATAAATCTACACTGGCCCTGTCTTGTATGCTGTAATAATTCAGGGGTGCAGTAAAATAAATGTACACTGGCCCTGACTTGTATGCTGTAATAATTCATGGGTGCCGGAAAATAAATGTACACTGGCCCTGTCTTGTATGCTGCAAAAATTCAGGGGTGTAGTAAAATAAATGTACACAGGCCCTGTCTTGTATGCTGTAAAAATTCTGGGGTGCAGTGAAAATAAATATACACTGGCCTTGTCTTGTATGCTGCAAAAAGTCTGGTGTGCAGTGAAAATCAATGTACACTGGTTCTGTATGCTGTAAAAATACAGGGGTGCTGCTATTAAAATAAAAGTACACTGATCCTGTATGCTGTAAAATTACAGGGGTACTGCAGTTAAAATAAAAGTACACTGGTCCTGTATGCTGTAAAAATAAAGGGATGCCGCTGTTAAAATAAAAGTACACCGATCCTGTATGCTGCAAAAATACAGGGGTGCTGTTGTTAAAATAAAAGTACACTGGTCCTGTATGCTGCAAAAATACAGGGTGTAGTGAAAATAAATGTACACTGGCCTTATCTTGTATGGTGTCAAATTTCAGGGGTGTTGTGAAAATACAGTGTGCTGGCACTGTCCACGGTTGCGATGTCTAGGCCTGACCTTCACAACACTGTATGGGAAGAGGAGGCTCCTACCACCATTTGCACGCCCTCTGCAAGTGCTGGGAGGAATAACGCCACTCCAGTTGCTGATATTGATTGATTTATTATTGATATTCCACATTTTGGGATTATTTATATAGAAAATGTGCATTTGTTGTACAGGGATCTTCTTTTCCTAAGGGCTGAGTAGGGTTATCGCAAGACCTTGCGATGTTAGAAGAACAGAATTTCAGTGATCTTGCATTGCATCAGCTTTCCAATGCACTGCAGCACATGGGGCAAGGAGCTCCTGTGAGGCACAAACAGTTACTGAATAAGGCCCAGTATGGAGTCTTATGGTGGCTTACAGCCAAGAAGATGTCTGGCTAGCCAGGCTGAGGCATGCTGTGGGCACTGAGGTTAGCATTGCTTCCTCCCGCAGTCCTACTTATAGTATGAAATGAGTTTCGACTGTAGAGTGGTAAACTCCACTACTGTAGAGTGGTAAGCTCCAAAACAAAAAAATTCACTGCACAGTCGTGCTTAGCACTTTACCGAACCCACCCGAACTCAACTTACCCCATCCGGGGCTGCTGTGGGGACTCAGGAGGGGCTGCTAAAACATCTAAGGGGCTGCTTTATATAAAAATAAAATATGAATAAAATAAACAAAACATACAGGTATGCTCACATGCGTGCAACTGGGGCACACAGGTATGCTCACATGCGTGTACCTGGGAGCTGTAAAAACAGAAATAAGGCATCTGCCACAAAATATGTAAATAAAAATGCAATAAAAAAATGGAAAAAAGAAACCCACGAGATTTTCACAAAGTAAGTCTGCAGACTCTGTGGAGGGGAAAATATCCAATCTTGATCCTGTGGTATACACCAGTTTATTTGCATCCCAGCATTAAATTTGAGATTATCCTAATCCCTGCTTCTCCCTGTCACCCACTTCCTCTCCGTCACACTCATCTACCCTTGGTCTCCTCTATTGTATCACCACACTGTTTTCCTTCCACAGTGAGTCCTGCTGCCTGTATCCATCAAGTGTGTGTCCAGACTGACGCTTGATGTGAGGGGCCTGGAGGGGAAGCAGTGAGGCACCTGTAACAGCACCACCATTTGCTGGAGACCGGAGGTGGTGGTTGTGCATTCTGCACAACCACCACAGGAACAGGTAAGCAGAACACAGTGACCTGGGAACATGTCTTTCTCTCTGCTCCTTATCGCTCTCTCTCTCTCTACCATGTCTCACTCACTCTCTGCCTGTGGTCTCTCTCTCCCCCATGTCTCACTCTCTCTATCTCTCTCTCTCCCTCCCATATCTCCCTCTCTCTCTGCCCCTTATCTCTCGCTGTCTCTCCCATGTCTCACTCTCTCTGTCCCTCTGCCCTTGGTCTCTCTCTGCCTTTGGTCTCTCTATTTCTCTCTCCCATGCCTCTCTCTCTCTCCCTGGTCTCTCTTTCTCTCTCCCCATGTCTCCCTCTCTCTCTGCCCCTGGTCTCTGTCTCCCTTGTCTCCCCATCTCTCTGCCCTTGGTCGGTTTCTACCCCAGTCTATCTCTCTCTCATGTCTCCCTCACTCTCTACCCCTGGTCTCTCTCTCCCCCATGTCTCACTCTCCCCATGTCTCTCTCTCTCTCTCTCTCTCTCTCTCCCATATCTCCCTCTGTTTCTCTCTGCCCCTGGTCTCTCTCTCTCCCATGTCTCCCTCACTCTCTGTCCTGGTCTCTCTCACCCCCCCCCTCTCTCTCTCTCTCTCTCTCTCTAGCTCTCATGTGTCCCTCTCTCTCCCTGCCCCTGGTCTCTGTCTCTGTTTCCCATGTCTCCCTCTGTTTCTCTCTGCCCCTGTTCTCTCTATCTCATGTTTCCCTCTCTCTCTGCCCCTGGTCTCTCTGTGTCTCTTTCCCATGCCCCCTTCTGTATCTGCTCCTGGTCTCTCTGTCTCATGTTTCCCTCTCTCTCTGCTCCTGATCTCTGTCTCTGTGTTTCTCTGCCATGTCTCCCTCTCTCTCCCTGACCCTGGTCTTTATCTCTCTCTCTCTCTCTCTCTGCCCCTGGTCTCTCTTTCACAGTTACTCATCAAAAAAGTGAAACAACGCCCCTCCGCAGTTGTGGATACATGCGACTGATTTGACTGGGCCTATGCATGTCTTTTTAGGTTATCTTCTATATGGAAGAAGCTGTCATGCTGTCATCTCCCCCACTCCAGTTATGAGGACTGGAGGCTTAGCAGCAAAAAGGGCTAGTCAGATGTGACACACTAACAGGGACACATTTTAATGGCATTACACTATTTTTAACAGGGACAATGCAATACAGTAGTATAGTACACTACGCACGTGCCAATACACTCTTGTGATGGGAATTAAATATTTGGTGCTATGGATTGTTTGTGGGAGGGGAGCCCCAAACCAGTATCTTGCCTAGGTCTCCATGAGGTGTAAATCCATCTCTGCCACTCTGTGCCTCTCTCTCATCTCTCTCCTCTCTCGTTCTGACCCCCCCCCCCTCTTCTCTCTGTGCCTCTCTCCTCTCTTTGCCCGCCTCTCTCTGCCTCTCTGTCTCTCTACCACTCTTGCTCTCTTTCTGAGGCAGATGTATTAGGCCTTGAAGAGTGATAAAGTACCAGCGAACCAGCTCCTAACTGTCCTTTTTCAAACACAGCCTGTAACATGGCAGTTAGGAACTGATGGGCTGGTACTTCACCACATCTACAGCCAGCACCCATCTCACTTCTTGCATCTGTCCACGGTCTCTCTTTCCCCTTTGTTGTTGTACCCCTTTGTCTTCCTTCTCTCTCTGAACTCCAACACAAACCTCTCACAGCGGAGGGATGTCCACTGCCAAATCCAAAAGAAAAGTATAGATCCACCCCTGCTGGTGTTGCTGTTTGGGGACAATTCTGCTGGCATTGGAGGCTGGAGAAGAGCAGGAGTGTGGCTGCTGGGAGAGCTGCTGGCAGAGTGTGGAGACAAGCAGAATCAGTCACAACGCTGCCCGAGAGGAGTCTCCGGACTATGCCCCCTTTGCAGGAATGCAAAAAGGATCTGCGCTGCCACTGTCGCCTCATGGACGTGTAAGGGAAGGGGGCCCCAATTCGGTGTCTTGCTCAGGGCCCAATGAGGTCTAAATCCGCCTCTGTCTTTGGGGCCTAGTTTTTAAAACTGCCATCCTGTCTGCCACTGCAGTGCCACTCCTAGATGGGCCAGGTGTTTGTGCCGCCCACTTGTGTCACTTAGCTTAGTCATACAGCCACCTCGGTGCAACCTTTTGGCCAAAAAACAATATTATGAGGTGTTCGCTGTTCAGAATAGAATGGAAATGAGTGGAAATGAATGTTATTGAGGTTAATAATACCGCACTATCAAAATGACCCCCAAATTCTGGGATTTTAGCTGTTTTTGTGTTTTTTTTCCAAAAATCATCCAGATCCAAAACCAAAACCCGAAAGGGTGATTTTGGAAAACCAATCCAGATCCGAAACACAAGCATGGAACCAAAACACAAGCGGGGATCCAGATACAAAACCAAAACACAAAACCCAAAAAAGTGTTTGCCGCACATCTCTAGTGTGGAACTTATCTGTTTGATAAGAAGCAAAAAACTAATCATACCTACAGATTTATTGGTTTCTAAACCTATGATCTGAAGCCTAGATAATTTTATCAGCACCAAAAAAAGTAAGAGAAAAAATGTACAAACAAACATGAGCATAAAGCAGAAAAATCACCAACACACTTTCTAGGGAAACTAAACAGAGTCTGATTCAGCAGGCCATTTACTATGAATCACATTTGCAATGTGATATGGGTGCATTGCAGGATGCAATTACATTGGCGGAATGTATCATTTTATACCCACAGGGACAGGTGCCCCGAAAGGAGCCCGTCCCTGCGATATGATCAGGGTGGTGCTGGGACGCTGATCACCCTTGCGTTGAGGTCATTGCTGGGGATGGTTCTGAGGGAGCCGTCTCCCAGCTAAGATTGAAATGCATTGTCCACAGGTAATGCAGGGGTCAATCTCTGGAATGAGGTTTGATAAATCTGGTGGCATCGCATAGAATTATGCTGGCAGGAATGGAGGGATATCTCCGATATAAGCTATGGTCCTTCTATGACACATCCAGGAGATATTAAATATTTGCAGTTAGTCCCTCAGTTTGCTTGGAACACTAGGTAAGGGATGCAGTTAATTTGCCGGCGGTCAGTATCATGGCGGTCATGGTAACGGACGCCGGAATCCTGACCGCTGACAATGCAGACAGCCGGAATCCCGGCTACGGGGCTATTCCCACTCGTGGGAGTCCACGACATCCATAGAGTGGGATTAGAACCTGTGGTGAACGCAGCAAGCCACCGAGCCCCCAACGTAACAAGCGCAGTAAGACCGTAAGGAGACTCTTTGCGCTGACCACGCAGCCGGCATACCGACAGCCGTTGTCAGTACATCATACTGATCCCCCTAATACTGGTTTGAGCATATGGTACTTTACACTTTATAAAGCAAAACAAAAAATAAAGAAATATGGTTTAGAATATTCTATGACCCTTATGGACATAGTCACATGAATTTAGCCCGGGACACAGGCTTTGATAAGAGCCCGTCCCGGGGAAGAACTGGAAGCAAAGTAAGAGCTTATACTATCAGAATACTTCCAGTTTCAGTGTTGGCGTGTTTGTTGCTATAAAATTTGCAAAAAAGTAGCCCATAGACTACAATGGGCTAACACCATTTTCGGAAATCACAAGAGGCCAGGACCCGGATCTGGAAGGCTTCACAGTCACATTAATGAGCTTCAAATTAAGTTGGAAATCCAGGAGCAGAGCACTGTGTACCTGGTGTCAGGGGTCATCTTGGAGCATCCGAATCTGTTTCCCTGTTATGATTTGTTTATGTCCACAAGCTGCCAAGATCGAATGTGTCAACTCAAGAACAATAATACACACTATAATATTTCCCCCCCGATAAGAACATAAAAGAAGAAATGCGATTTTGGCATGTAAGAGCAGATCATTTTGTCTTACAGTGTGTTCATGATTAGAGGCATATGCAGAACTTGCTGCACCATTACATTGATCATGCACCCCTGCTTTGTGCATCCTACTCCCCATATAAAATGGCCATTTGACAGGGCAATAAATGCTTTGTAATTTGGACATAGTTAAACTGCAAATGATGACCATTAAAAGGGAAATAAGACTAAACATTTGTGAGTTTATGACCTAAAAGCAAAACCATTAAACAAGCTCCATTTAATGTGCATTAGGTTACCACTGTGTTTGCATTTTCTAAGACAAATGTTTACACACATATAGCAGAAAATTGTAATTTATTACATGATTAAAAAAAAGTTTGTATTTTGTAGTATAGTTAATGGTTTTTGCATTTTTTTTTTTTTTGTGAAAAAAAAATTAATTAAATGAAATAGCTCCTTTATAGCTTTCAGCTTAGTATTGGTAGAAACAAAAGGTGGATTTCCCATTTGCTAAGTGTAAAACAGGCAAATTTATACAGCACATGCATCCTAAAAAATGCCTTTGCCTATGTCTGTAGGTTTATCAGACTCGCCTTACTCTTGCAACGTCTTCTGTAATGAGCAGTAAAAGGAGGAGAGAAGGGGCAAATACGACTGAGGGCCTAATTCAGATATGATCGCTGCTGGGTATTTTCGCACAGCAGCCGATCAGGTCTGAACTGAGCATGGGCCAGCACCGCAGTGCACCGGCGTATGCCAGACAGCCGATGGCCGTCTCAGCCCTGCGACCGCCTCTGTCTGATTGACAGGCAGAGGCGGCCGCAGGACGGGAGAGGGCGGGCCGTGGCGTTTGGCCGCTGTTTTAGGGGCATGGCCTGGCTGGCGTGGAGGCTGCATGACGTCACACACAGCCACTGCGACCCGTACAGCGACGAGTAGCTTTCTGTCAGTGCACAGGAGCTGTGCTGGTAGGGAGATAATCTTCAAGTACAAAAGCATTGCTACTGTGCGATGATTTTGTACTTGTGCGGCGGGGTACGGCCTGTCATGCGGGGCGGACTAGCCCTGTGTTGGCCGTCCCCCCCACATGTTAGGGAAGCTGATCGTAGATGTCCTAAATATAGCACATCTACGATCAGCTCTGAATTAGGCCTGCGTCAGACCTTAATCATTGCCTCCCACAAAATCTGCACATTTGTCACCTGACTCGGAAAACCCGAACAAGGCAAAACGTCATCATCCTGCTGACGGATTCTCGCGAGATTCGGATTCCATATAAAGAGCCGCGCGTCGCCGCCATTTTCACTCGTACATTGTAGAGAGAGCAGAGAAGACGCGGTTACGTTCGCTCTGTGGCAAATCTCAATATCAGTGCTTATTGCTGCTCAGTAATACACGTACAGTGTCTCTCTTGTGCTGCATCTTGCTGCTCAGTGTCAGTTCTCAGTAGTATCATCATCAGTGCTCCGTATCACTGCTCATTGTCTTGTGCTGCATTGTGGTGCTCAGTAATACTAAAGTTATTACTAATATTCTAGTCCATTGTCTTGTGCTGCATCTTGATGCTGTAGGGTGCTGTGGTCAGGGCCGGATCAAGGCTCCAGGGGGCCCGGGGTACTTTAGACAAAGGGGGCCCCTGAGGGCTAAATATAGTGTATATACTGAGGAAGGGAAGGTTTCTTACAAATATATATATATATATCTAAAGGTGGGTACACACTGGAAAGATATATCTGCAGATCAATTGATCTGCAGATATATCTATGGACGGATCGGGCAGTGTGCTGTGCATACACGTTGCCCGATCCGTCGGGGACTGACGTCATAAACTGGGCGGGCGTGTACACACGCCCGCCCAGTTCAGCTGTCAATCACCGCCGGCCGCCGCACCATGTGTACGGGCGGTCGGACGACCGCCGTACACACACAGCGACGCGCCAATATATCGGTAGATATATTGGCCGTCGGCTGTGCTGCGGGGCCGACGCGATACGTCTGTGAACGACGGAGTTCACAGACGTATCGGCCGTACACACTGGCCGACGGACCCGCGATATATCGGCCGTTCAAGAGAACGGCCGATATATCGGCCAGTATGTACGGGCCTTAAGATTGATAAAAGTGTGAGCAGAAAGCTGTTGGAGGCAGCAACAAAGGATAGCACTTATTATTAAATAGAAAATTAGCATACATACACACAACACACACATAGCATACATAAACACTCACAATACCACACAGCATACACACTACACACCAACAACATATACACACACACACACTACACACCAACACCATATATATACACACACACAAACACACACACACACACACACACACACACACACACTACACACCAACAACATATATATACACACACTACACACCAACAACATATATATACTAGAGATGAGCGGGTTCGGTTTCTCTGAATCCGAACCCGCCCGAACTTCATGGTTTTTTTCACGGGTCCGAGCAGACTCGGATCCTCCCGCCTTGCTCGGTTAACCCGAGCGCGCCCGAACGTCATCATGACGCTGTCGGATTCTCGCGAGACTCGGATTCTATATAAGGAGCCGCGCGTCGCCGCCATTTTCACACGTGCATTGAGATTGATAGGGAGAGGACGTGGCTGGCGTCCTCTCCATTTAGATTATAAGAGAGAGAGATTTACTGGAGCTTAGGACTAGGAGGAGTACTGTAGAAGTGTAGAGAGTGCAGAGAGTTTACTAGTGAGTGACCACCAGACAGTGCAGTTTATTTAATATATCCGTTCTCTGCCTGAAAAAAGCGATACACACAGTGACTCAGTCACATACCATATCTGTGTGCACTGCTCAGGCTCAGCCCAGTGTGCTGCATCATCTATATATATTATATATCTGTCTGACTGCTCAGCTCACACAGCTTATAATTGTGGGGGAGACTGGGGAGCACTGCAGTGCCAGTTATAGGTTATAGCAGGAGCCAGGAGTACATAATATTATATAGTGAGTGACCACCAGACAGTGCAGTTTATTTAATATATCCGTTCTCTGCCTGAAAAAAGCGATACACACAGTGACTCAGTCACATACCATATCTGTGTGCACTGCTCAGGCTCAGCCCAGTGTGCTGCATCATCTATATATATTATATATCTGTCTGACTGCTCAGCTCACACAGCTTATAATTGTGGGGGAGACTGGGGAGCACTGCAGTGCCAGTTATAGGTTATAGCAGGAGCCAGGAGTACATAATATTATATTAAAATTAAACAGTGCACACTTTTGCTGCAGGAGTGCCACTGCCAGTGTGACTGACCAGTGACCTGACCACACTGACCACCAGTATAGTTAGTAGTATACTTATATTGTGATTGCCTGAAAAAGTTAAACACTCGTCGTGTGACTTCACTTGTGTGTTGTTGTTTTTTTTATTCTATAAAAATAAAACTCATTCTGCTGACAGACAGTGTCCAGCAGGTCCGTCATTATATAATATATAATATATACCTGTCCGGCTGCAGTAGTGATATATATATATTTTTTATATCATTTATCTTCCAGTCGCAGCAGACACAGTACGGTAGTTCACGGCTGTGGCTACCTCTGTGTCTGCACTCGGCAGGCAGTCCGTCCATAATTGTATACCACCTAACCGTGGGTTTTTTTTTCTTTCTTCTTTATACATACATAGTTACATAGACATCTCTTTATCAACCAGTCTATATTAGCAGCAGACACAGTACAGTACGGTAGTTCACGGCTGTGGCTACCTCTGTGTCTGCACTCGGCAGGCAGTCCGTCCATAATTGTATACCACCTAACCGTGGTTTTTTTTTCTTTCTTCTTTATACATACATAGTTACATAGACATCTCTTTATCAACCAGTCTATATTAGCAGCAGACACAGTACAGTACGGTAGTTCACGGCTGTGGCTACCTCTGTGTCTGCACTCGGCAGGCAGTCCGTCCATAATTGTATACCACCTAACCGTGGTTTTTTTTTTCTTTCTTCTTTATACATACATAGTTACATAGACATCTCTTTATCAACCAGTCTATATTAGCAGCAGACACAGTACAGTACGGTAGTTCACGGCTGTGGCTACCTCTGTGTCTGCACTCGGCAGGCAGTCCGTCCATAATTGTATACCACCTAACCGTGGTTTTTTTTTCTTTCTTCTTTATACATACATACTACTACGACATCTCTTTATCAACCAGTCTATATTATTAGCAGCAGACACAGTACAGTATGGTAGTTCACGGCTGTGGCTACCTCTGTGTCTGCACTCGGCAGGCAGTCCGTCCATAATTGTATACCACCTAACCGTGGTTTTTTTTTCTTTCTTCTTTATACATACATAGTTACATAGACATCTCTTTATCAACCAGTCTATATTAGCAGCAGACACAGTACAGTACGGTAGTTCACGGCTGTGGCTACCTCTGTGTCTGCACTCGGCAGGCAGTCCGTCCATAATTGTATACCACCTAACCGTGGTTTTTTTTTCTTTCTTCTTTATACATACATAGTTACATAGACATCTCTTTATCAACCAGTCTATATTAGCAGCAGACACAGTACAGTACGGTAGTTCACGGCTGTGGCTACCTCTGTGTCTGCACTCGGCAGGCAGTCCATAATTGTATACTAGTATCCATCTCCATTGTTTACCTGAGGTGCCTTTTAGTTGTGCCTATTAAAATATGGAGAACAAAAATGTTGAGGTTCCAAAATTAGGGAAAGATCAAGATCCACTTCCACCTCGTGCTGAAGCTGCTGCCACTAGTCATGGCCGAGACGATGAAATGCCAGCAACGTCGTCTGCCAAGGCCGATGCCCAATGTCATAGTACAGAGCATGTCAAATCCAAAACACCAAATATCAGTAAAAAAAGGACTCCAAAACCTAAAATAAAATTGTCGGAGGAGAAGCGTAAACTTGCCAATATGCCATTTACCACACGGAGTGGCAAGGAATGGCTGAGGCCCTGGCCTATGTTCATGGCTAGTGGTTCAGCTTCACATGAGGATGGAAGCACTCAGCCTCTCGCTAGAAAACTGAAAAGACTCAAGCTGGCAAAAGCATCGCAAAGAACTGTGCGTTCTTCGAAATCCCAAATCCACAAGGAGAGTCCAATTGTGTCGGTTGCGATGCCTGACCTTCCCAACACTGGACGTGAAGAGCATGCGCCTTCCACCATTTGCACGCCCCCTGCAAGTGCTGGAAGGAGCACCCGCAGTCCAGTTCCTGATAGTCAGATTGAAGATGAAGATGTTGAAGTACACCAGGATGAGGAGGATATGGGTGTTGCTGGCGCTGGGGAGGAAATTGACCAGGAGGATTCTGATGGTGAGGTGGTTTGTTTAAGTCAGGCACCCGGGGAGACACCTGTTGTCCGTGGGAGGAATATGGCCGTTGACATGCCTGGTGAAAATACCAAAAAAATCAGCTCTTCAGTGTGGAGGTATTTCAACAGAAAAGCGGACAACAGGTGTCAAGCCGTGTGTTACCTTTGTCAAGCTGTAATAAGTAGGGGTAAGGACGTTAACCACCTCGGAACATCCTCCCTTATACGTCACCTGCAGCGCATTCATAATAAGTCAGTGACAAGTTCAAAAACTTTGGGCGACAGCGGAAGCAGTCCACTGACCAGTAAATCCCTTCCTCTTGTAACCAAGCTCACGCAAAACACCCCACCAACTCCCTCAGTGTCAATTTCCTCCTTCCCCAGGAATGCCAATAGTCCTGCAGGCCATGTCACTGGCAATTCTGACGAGTCCTCTCCTGCCTGGGATTCCTCCGATGCATCCTTGCGTGTAACGCCTACTGCTGCTGGCGCTGCTGTTGTTGCTGCTGGGAGTCGATGGTCATCCCAGAGGGGAAGTCGTAAGCCCACTTGTACTACTTCCAGTAAGCAATTGACTGTCCAACAGTCCTTTGCGAGGAAGATGAAATATCACAGCAGTCATCCTGCTGCAAAGCGGATAACTGAGGCCTTGACAACTATGTTGGTGTTAGACGTGCGTCCGGTATCCGCCGTTAGTTCACAGGGAACTAGACAATTTATTGAGGCAGTGTGCCCCCGTTACCAAATACCATCTAGGTTCCACTTCTCTAGGCAGGCGATACCGAGAATGTACACGGACGTCAGAAAAAGACTCACCAGTGTCCTAAAAAATGCAGTTGTACCCAATGTCCACTTAACCACGGACATGTGGACAAGTGGAGCAGGGCAGGGTCAGGACTATATGACTGTGACAGCCCACTGGGTAGATGTATGGACTCCCGCCGCAAGAACAGCAGCGGCGGCACCAGTAGCAGCATCTCGCAAACGCCAACTCTTTCCTAGGCAGGCTACGCTTTGTATCACCGCTTTCAAGAATACGCACACAGCTGAAAACCTCTTACGGCAACTGAGGAAGATCATCGCGGAATGGCTTACCCGAATTGGACTCTCCTGTGGATTTGTGGCATCGGACAACGCCAGCAATATTGTGTGTGCATTAAATATGGGCAAATTCCAGCACGTCCCATGTTTTGCACATACCTTGAATTTGGTGGTGCAGAATTTTTTTAAAAACGACAGGGGCGTGCAAGAGATGCTGTCGGTGGCCAGAAGAATTGCGGGACACTTTCGGCGTACAGGCACCACGTACAGAAGACTGGAGCACCACCAAAAACTACTGAACCTGCCCTGCCATCATCTGAAGCAAGAAGTGGTAACGAGGTGGAATTCAACCCTCTATATGCTTCAGAGGTTGGAGGAGCAGCAAAAGGCCATTCAAGCCTATACAAATGAGCACGATATAGTAGGTGGAATGCACCTGTCTCAAGCGCAGTGGAGAATGATTTCAACGTTGTGCAAGGTTCTGATGCCCTTTGAACTTGCCACACGTGAAGTCAGTTCAGACACTGCCAGCCTTTGTCAGGTCATTCCCCTCATCAGGCTTTTGCAGAAGAAGCTGGAGACATTGAAGGAGGAGCTAACACGGAGCGATTCCGCTAGGCATGTGGGACTTGTGGATGGAGCCCTTAATTCGCTTAACAAGGATTCACGGGTGGTCAATCTGTTGAAATCAGAGCACTACATTTTGGCCACCGTGCTCGATCCTAGATTTAAAGCCTACCTTGGATCTCTCTTTCCGGCAGACACAAGTCTGCTGGGGTTGAAAGACCTGCTGGTGACAAAATTGTCAAGTCAAGCGGAACGCGACCTGTCAACATCTCCTCCTTCACATTCTCCCGCAACTGGGGGTGCGAGGAAAAGGCTCAGAATTCCGAGCCCACCCGCTGACGGTGATGCAGGGCAGTCTGGAGCGACTGCTGATGCTGACATCTGGTCCGGACTGAAGGACCTGACAACGATTACGGACATGTCGTCTACTGTCACTGCATATGATTCTCTCAACATTGATAGAATGGTGGAGGATTATATGAGTGACCGCATCCAAGTAGGCACGTCACACAGTCCGTACTTATACTGGCAGGAAAAAGAGGCAATTTGGAGGCCCTTGCACAAACTGGCTTTATTCTACCTAAGTTGCCCTCCCACAAGTGTGTACTCCGAAAGAGTGTTTAGTGCCGCCGCTCACCTTGTCAGCAATCGGCGTACGAGGTTACATCCAGAAAATGTGGAGAAGATGATGTTCATTAAAATGAATTATAATCAATTCCTCCGCGGAGACATTGACCAGCAGCAATTGCCTCCACAAAGTACACAGGGAGCTGAGATGGTGGATTCCAGTGGGGACGAATTGATAATCTGTGAGGAAGGGGATGTACACGGTGATATATCGGAGGGTGATGATGAGGTGGACATCTTGCCTCTGTAGAGCCAGTTTGTGCAAGGAGAGATTAATTGCTTCTTTTTTGGGGGGGGTCCAAACCAACCCGTCATATCAGTCACAGTCGTGTGGCAGACCCTGTCACTGAAATGATGGGTTGGTTAAAGTGTGCATGTCCTGTTTTGTTTATACAACATAAGGGTGGGTGGGAGGGCCCAAGGACAATTCCATCTTGCACCTCTTTTTTCTTTTCTTTTTCTTTGCATCATGTGCTGATTGGGGAGGGTTTTTTGGAAGGGACATCCTGCGTGACACTGCAGTGCCACTCCTAAATGGGCCCGGTGTTTGTGTCGGCCACTAGGGTCGCTAATCTTACTCACACAGTCAGCTACCTCATTGCGCCTCTTTTTTTCTTTGCGTCATGTGCTGTTTGGGGAGGGTTTTTTGGAAGGGACATCCTGCGTGACACTGCAGTGCCACTCCTAGATGGGCCCGGTGTTTGTGTCGGCCACTAGGGTCGCTAATCTTACTCACACAGCTACCTCATTGCGCCTCTTTTTTTCTTTGCGTCATGTGCTGTTTGGGGAGGGTTTTTTGGAAGGGCCATCCTGCGTGACACTGCAGTGCCACTCCTAGATGGGCCCGGTGTTTGTGTCGGCCACTAGGGTCGCTAATCTTACTCACACAGCTACCTCATTGCGCCTCTTTTTTTCTTTGCGTCATGTGCTGTTTGGGGAGGGTTTTTTGGAAGGGACATCCTGCGTGACACTGCAGTGCCACTCCTAGATGGGCCCGGTGTTTGTGTCGGCCACTAGGGTCGCTTATCTTACTCACACAGCGACCTCGGTGCAAATTTTAGGACTAAAAATAATATTGTGAGGTGTGAGGTATTCAGAATAGACTGAAAATGAGTGTAAATTATGGTTTTTGAGGTTAATAATACTTTGGGATCAAAATGACCCCCAAATTCTATGATTTAAGCTGTTTTTTAGTGTTTTTTGAAAAAAACACCCGAATCCAAAACACACTAGAGATGAGCGCCTGAAATTTTTCGGGTTTTGTGTTTTGGTTTTGGGTTCGGTTCCGCGATCGTGTTTTGGGTTCGAACGCGTTTTGGCAAAACCTCACCGAATTTTTTTTGTCGGATTCGGGTGTGTTTTGGATTCGGGTGTTTTTTTCAAAAAACACTAAAAAACAGCTTAAATCATAGAATTTGGGGGTCATTTTGATCCCAAAGTATTATTAACCTCAAAAACCATAATTTCCACTCATTTTCAGTCTATTCTGAATACCTCACACCTCACAATATTATTTTTAGTCCTAAAATTTGCACCGAGGTCACTGTGTGAGTAAGATAAGCGACCCTAGTGGCCGACACAAACACTGGGCCCATCTAGGAGTGGCACTGCAGTGTCACGCAGGATGTCCCTTCCAAAAAACCCTCCCCAAACAGCACATGACGCAAAGAAAAAAAGAGGCGCAATGAGGTAGCTGTGTGAGTAAGATTAGCGACCCTAGTGGCCGACACAAACACCGGGCCCATCTAGGAGTGGCACTGCAGTGTCACGCAGGATGTCCCTTCCAAAAAACCCTCCCCAAACAGCACATGACGCAAAGAAAAAAAGAGGCGAAATGAGGTAGCTGACTGTGTGAGTAAGATTAGCGACCCTAGTGGCCGACACAAACACCGGGCCCATCTACGAGTGGCACTGCAGTGTCACGCAGGATGTCCCTTCCAAAAAACCCTCCCCAATCAGCACATGATGCAAAGAAAAAGAAAAGAAAAAAGAGGTGCAAGATGGAATTGTCCTTGGGCCCTCCCACCCACCCTTATGTTGTATAAACAAAACAGGACACGCACACTTTAACCAACCCATCATTTCAGTGACAGGGTCTGCCACACGACTGTGACTGATATGACGGGTTGGTTTGGACCCCCCCCAAAAAAGAAGCAATTAATCTCTCCTTGCACAAACTGGCTCTACAGAGGCAAGATGTCCACCTCATCTTCACCCTCCGATATATCACCGTGTACATCCCCCTCCTCACAGATTATCAATTCGTCCCCACTGGAATCCACCATCTCAGCTCCCTGTGAACTTTGTGGAGGCAATTGCTGCTGGTCAATGTCTCCGCGGAGGAATTGATTATAATTCATTTTAATGAACATCATCTTCTCCACATTTTCTGGATGTAACCTCGTACGCCGATTGCTGACAAGGTGAGCGGCGGCACTAAACACTCTTTCGGAGTACACACTTGTGGGAGGGCAACTTAGGTAGAATAAAGCCAGTTTGTGCAAGGGCCTCCAAATTGCCTCTTTTTCCTGCCAGTATAAGTACGGACTGTGTGACGTGCCTACTTGGATGCGGTCACTCATATAATCCTCCACCATTCTATCAATGTTGAGAGAATCATATGCAGTGACAGTAGACGACATGTCCGTAATCGTTGTCAGGTCTTTCAGTCCGGACCAGATGTCAGCATCAGCAGTCGCTCCAGACTGCCCTGCATCACCGCCAGCGGGTGGGCTCGGAATTCTGAGCCTTTTCCTCGCACCCCCAGTTGCGGGAGAATGTGAAGGAGGAGATGTTGACAGGTCGCGTTCCGCTTGACTTGACAATTTTGTCACCAGCAGGTCTTTCAACCCCAGCAGACCTGTGTCTGCCGGAAAGAGAGATCCAAGGTAGGCTTTAAATCTAGGATCGAGCACGGTGGCCAAAATGTAGTGCTCTGATTTCAACAGATTGACCACCCGTGAATCCTTGTTAAGCGAATTAAGGGCTGCATCCACAAGTCCCACATGCCTAGCGGAATCGCTCCCTTTTAGCTCCTTCTTCAATGCCTCCAGCTTCTTCTGCAAAAGCCTGATGAGGGGAATGACCTGACTCAGGCTGGCAGTGTCTGAACTGACTTCACGTGTGGCAAGTTCAAAGGGCATCAGAACCTTGCACAACGTTGAAATAATTCTCCACTGCACTTGAGACAGGTGCATTCCACCTACTATATCGTGCTCAATTGTATAGGCTTGAATGGCCTTTTGCTGCTCCTCCAACCTCTGAAGCATATAGAGGGTTGAATTCCACCTCGTTACCACTTCTTGCTTCAGATGATGGCAGGGCAGGTTCAGTAGTTTTTGGTGGTGCTCCAGTCTTCTGTACGTGGTGCCTGTACGCCGAAAGTGTCCCGCAATTTTTCTGGCCACCGACAGCATCTCTTGCACGCCCCTGTCGTTTTTTAAAAAATTCTGCACCACCAAATTCAAGGTATGTGCAAAACATGGGACGTGCTGGAATTTGCCCATATTTAATGCACACACAATATTGCTGGCGTTGTCCGATGCCACAAATCCACAGGAGAGTCCAATTGGGGTAAGCCATTCCGCGATGATCTTCCTCAGTTGCCGTAAGAGGTTTTCAGCTGTGTGCGTATTCTGGAAAGCGGTGATACAAAGCGTAGCCTGCCTAGGAAAGAGTTGGCGTTTGCGAGATGCTGCTACTGGGGCCGCCGCTGCTGTTCTTGCGGCGGGAGTCCATACATCTACCCAGTGGGCTGTCACAGTCATATAGTAATGACCCTGCCCTACTCCACTTGTCCACATGTCCGTGGTTAAGTGGACATTGGGTACAACTGCATTTTTTAGGACACTGGTGAGTCTTTTTCTGACGTCCGTGTACATTCTCGGTATCGCCTGCCTAGAGAAGTGGAACCTAGATGGTATTTGGTAACGGGGGCACACTGCCTCAATAAATTGTCTAGTTCCCTGTGAACTAACGGCGGATACCGGACGCACGTCTAACACCAACATAGTTGTCAAGGACTCAGTTATCCGCTTTGCAGTAGGATGACTGCTGTGATATTTCATCTTCCTCGCAAAGGACTGTTGAACAGTCAATTGCTTACTGGAAGTAGTACAAGTGGGCTTACGACTTCCCCTCTGGGATGACCATCGACTCCCAGCGGCAACAACAGCAGCGCCAGCAGCAGTAGGCGTTACACGCAAGGATGCATCGGAGGAATCCCAGGCAGGAGAGGACTCGTCAGAATTGCCAGTGACATGGCCTGCAGGACTATTGGCATTCCTGGGGAAGGAGGAAATTGACACTGAGGGAGTTGGTGGGGTGGTTTGCGTGAGCTTGGTTACAAGAGGAAGGGATTTACTGGTCAGTGGACTGCTTCCGCTGTCACCCAAAGTTTTTGAACTTGTCACTGACTTATTATGAATGCGCTGCAGGTGACGTATAAGGGAGGATGTTCCGAGGTGGTTAACGTCCTTACCCCTACTTATTACAGCTTGACAAAGGGAACACACGGCTTGACACCTGTTGTCCGCATTTCTGGTGAAATACCTCCACACCGAAGAGCTGATTTTTTTGGTATTTTCACCTGGCATGTCAATGGCCATATTCCTCCCACGGACAACAGGTGTCTCCCCGGGTGCCTGACTTAAACAAACCACCTCACCATCAGAATCCTCCTGGTCAATTTCCTCCCCAGCGCCAGCAACACCCATATCCTCCTCATCCTGGTGTACTTCAACACTGACATCTTCAATCTGACTATCAGGAACTGGACTGCGGGTGCTCCTTCCAGCATTTGCAGGGGGCGTGCAAATGGTGGAAGGCGCATGCTCTTCACGTCCAGTGTTGGGAAGGTCAGGCATCGCAACCGACACAATTGGACTCTCCTTGTGGATTTGGGATTTCGAAGAATGCACAGTTCTTTGCTGTGCTGCTTTTGCCAGCTTGAGTCTTTTCATTTTTCTAGCGAGAGGCTGAGTGCTTCCATCCTCATGTGAAGCTGAACCACTAGCCATGAACATAGGCCAGGGCCTCAGCCATTCCTTGCCACTCCGTGTGGTAAATGGCATATTGGCAAGTTTACGCTTCTCCTCCGACAATTTTATTTTAGGTTTTGGAGTCCTTTTTTTACTGATATTTGGTGTTTTGGATTTGACATGCTCTGTACTATGACATTGGGCATCGGCCTTGGCAGACGACGTTGCTGGCATTTCATCGTCTCGGCCATGACTAGTGGCAGCAGCTTCAGCACGAGGTGGAAGTGGATCTTGATCTTTCCCTAATTTTGGAACCTCAACATTTTTGTTCTCCATATTTTAATAGGCACAACTAAAAGGCACCTCAGGTAAACAATGGAGATGGATGGATTGGATACTAGTATACAATTATGGATGGGCTGCCGAGTGCCGACACAGAGGTAGCCACAGCCGTGAACTACCGCACTGTACTGTGTCTGCTGCTAATATATAAACTGGTTGATAAAGAGATAGTATACTCGTAACTAGTATGTATGTATAAAGAAAGAAAAAAAAACCACAGTTAGGTGGTATATACAATTATGGACGGGCTGCCGAGTGCCGACACAGAGGTAGCCACAGCCGTGAACTACCGCACTGTACTGTGTCTGCTGCTAATATATAGACTGGTTGATAAAGAGATAGTATACTCGTAACTAGTATGTATGTATAAAGAAAGAAAAAAAAACCACGGTTAGGTGGTATATACAATTATGGACGGGCTGCCGAGTGCCGACACAGAGGTAGCCACAGCCGTGAACTACCGCACTGTACTGTGTCTGCTGCTAATATATAGACTGGTTGATAAAGAGATAGTATACTCGTAACTAGTATGTATGTATAAAGAAAGAAAAAAAAAACACGGTTAGGTGGTATATACAATTATGGACGGGCTGCCGAGTGCCGACACAGAGGTAGCCACAGCCGTGAACTACCGCACTGTACTGTGTCTGCTGCTAATATATAGACTGGTTGATAAAGAGATAGTATACTCGTAACTAGTATGTATGTATAAAGAAAGAAAAAAAAAACACGGTTAGGTGGTATATACAATTATGGACGGGCTGCCGAGTGCCGACACAGAGGTAGCCACAGCCGTGAACTACCGCACTGTACTGTGTCTGCTGCTAATATATAGACTGGTTGATAAAGAGATAGTATACTCGTAACTAGAGATGAGCGGGTTCGGTTTCTCTGAAACCGAACCCGCACGAACTTCATGTTTTTTTCACGGGTCCGAGCAGACTCGGATCCTCCCGCCTTGCTCGGTTAACCCGAGCGCGCCCGAACGTCATCATGACGCTGTCGGATTCTCGCGAGACTCGGATTCTATATAAGGAGCCGCGCGTCGCCGCCATTTTCACACGTGCATTGAGATTGATAGGGAGAGGACGTGGCTGGCGTCCTCTCCATTAGAAATTAGATTAGAAGAGAGAGAGAGATTGTGCAGAGTCAGACAGAGTTTACCACAGTGACCAGTGCAGTTGTTGTTAGTTAACTTTTATTTATTTTAATATATATCCGTTCTCTGCTATATCCGTTCTCTGCCTGAAAAAAAACGATACACAGCAGCAGCCAGTCACACAGTGTGACTCAGTCTGTGTGCACTCAGCTCAGCCCAGTGTGCTGCACATCAATGTATAAAAGGCAAAGCTTATAATAATTGTGGGGGAGACTGGGGAGCACTGCAGGTTGTTATAGCAGGAGCCCCCAGGAGTACATAATATTATATTAATTTAAAATTAAACAGTGCACACTTTTGCTGCAGGAGTGCCACTGCCAGTGTGACTAGTGGTGACCAGTGCCTGACCACCAGTATAGTAGTATATTGTTGTATGTATTGTATACTATCTCTTTATCAACCAGTCTATATTAGCAGCAGACACAGTACAGTGCGGTAGTTCACGGCTGTGGCTACCTCTGTGTCGGCAGTCGGAACTCGGCAGGCAGTCCGTCCATCCATAATTGTATTACAATATATACCACCTAACCGTGGTATTTTTTTTTCTTTCTTTATACCGTCATAGTGTCATACTAGTTGTTCCGAGTATACTACTATCTCTTTATCAACCAGTGTACAGTGCGGTAGTTCACGGCTGTGGCTACCTCTGTGTCGGCAGTCGGCAGGCAGTCCGTCCATCCATAATTATATTATTATTATAATATATACCACCTAACCGTGGTTTTTTTTCCATTCTTTATACCGTCGTCATAGTGTCATACTAGTTGTTACGAGTATACTACTATCTCTTTATCAACCAGTGTACAGTGCGGTAGTTCACGGCTGTGGCTACCTCTGTGTCGGCACTCGGCAGGCAGTCCGTCCATCCATAATTGTATTATTATTATAATATATACCACCTAACCGTGGTTTTTTTTTCATTCTTTATACCGTCGTCATAGTGTCATACTAGTTGTTACGAGTATACTACTATCTCTTTATCAACCAGTGTACAGTGCGGTAGTTCACGGCTGTGGCTACCTCTGTGTCGGCAGTCGGCAGGCAGTCCGTCCATCCATAATTGTATTATTATTATAATATATACCACCTAACCGTGGTTTTTTTTCCATTCTTTATACCGTCGTCATAGTGTCATACTAGTTGTTACGAGTATACTACTATCTCTTTATCAACCAGTGTACAGTGCGGTAGTTCACGGCTGTGGCTACCTCTGTGTCGGCACTCGGCAGGCAGTCCGTCCATCCATAATTGTATTATTATTATAATATATACCACCTAACCGTGGTTTTTTTTTCATTCTTTATACCGTCGTCATAGTGTCATACTAGTTGTTACGAGTATACTACTATCTCTTTATCAACCAGTGTACAGTGCGGTAGTTCACGGCTGTGGCTACCTCTGTGTCGGCAGTCGGCAGGCAGTCCGTCCATCCATAATTGTATTATTATTATAATATATACCACCTAACCGTGGTTTTTTTTCCATTCTTTATACCGTCGTCATAGTGTCATACTAGTTGTTACGAGTATACTACTATCTCTTTATCAACCAGTGTACAGTGCGGTAGTTCACGGCTGTGGCTACCTCTGTGTCGGCAGTCGGCAGGCAGTCCGTCCATCCATAATTGTATTATTATTATAATATATACCACCTAACCGTGGTTTTTGTTTTCATTCTTTATACCGTCGTCATAGTGTCATACTAGTTGTTACGAGTATACTACTATCTCTTTATCAACCAGTGTACAGTGCGGTAGTTCACGGCTGTGGCTACCTCTGTGTCGGAACTCGGCAGGCAGTCCGTCCATCCATAATTGTATTATTATTATAATATATACCACCTAACCGTGGTTTTTTTATTGCGCCTCATTGCACCTCTTTTTTTCTTTGCGTCATGTGCTGTTTGGGGAGGGTTTTTTGGAAGGGCCATCCTGCGTGACACTGCAGTGCCACTCCTAGATGGGCCCGGTGTTTGTGTCGGCCACTAGGGTCGCTAATCTTACTCACACAGTCAGCTACCTCATTGCGCCTCTTTTTTTCTTTGCGTCATGTGCTGTTTGGGGAGGGTTTTTTGGAAGGGCCATCCTGCGTGACACTGCAGTGCCACTCCTAGATGGGCCCGGTGTTTGTGTCGGCCACTAGGGTCGCTAATCTTACTCACACAGCTACCTCATTGCGCCTCTTTTTTTCTTTGCGTCATGTGCTGTTTGGGGAGGGTTTTTTGGAAGGGACATCCTGCGTGACACTGCAGTGCCACTCCTAGATGGGCCCGGTGTTTGTGTCGGCCACTAGGGTCGCTTATCTTACTCACACAGCGACCTCGGTGCAAATTTTAGGACTAAAAATAATATTGTGAGGTGTGATGTGTTCAGAATAGGCTGAAAATGAGTGTAAATTATGTTTTTTGAGGTTAATAATACTTTGGGATCAAAATTACCCCCAAATTCTATGATTTAAGCTGTTTTTTAGGGTTTTTTGAAAAAAACACCCGAATCCAAAACACACCCGAATCCGACAAAAATAATTCGGTGAGGTTTTGCCAAAACGCGTTCGAACCCAAAACACGGCCGCGGAACCGAACCCAAAACCAAAACACAAAACCCGAAAAATTTCAGGCGCTCATCTCTACTCGTAACTAGTATGTATGTATAAAGAAAGAAAAAAAAACCACGGTTAGGTGGTATATACAATTATGGACGGGCTGCCGAGTGCCGACACAGAGGTAGCCACAGCCGTGAACTACCGCACTGTACTGTGTCTGCTGCTAATATAGACTGGTTGATAAAGAGATAGTATACTCGTAACTAGTATGTATGTATAAAGAAAGAAAAAAAAAACACGGTTAGGTGGTATATACAATTATGGACGGGCTGCCGAGTGCCGACACAGAGGTAGCCACAGCCGTGAACTACCGCACTGTACTGTGTCTGCTGCTAATATAGACTGGTTGATAAAGAGATAGTATACTACTAATATTATATATACTGGTGGTCAGGTCACTGGTCACTAGTCACACTGGCAGTGGCACTCCTGCAGCAAAAGTGTGCACTGTTTAATTTTAATATAATATTATGTACTCCTGGCTCCTGCTATAACCTATAACTGGCACTGCAGTAGTGCTCCCCAGTCTCCCCCACAATTATAAGCTGTGTGAGCTGAGCAGTCAGACAGATATATAATATATATAGATGATGCAGCACACTGGCCTGAGCCTGAGCAGTGCACACAGATATGGTATGTGACTGACTGAGTCACTGTGTGTATCGCTTTTTTCAGGCAGAGAACGGATATATTAAATAAACTGCACTGTGTGTCTGGTGGTCACTCACTATATAATATATTATGTACTCCTGGCTCCTGCTATAACCTATAACTGGCACTGCAGTAGTGCTCCCCAGTCTCCCCCACAATTATAAGCTGTGTGAGCTGAGCAGTCAGACAGATATATATAATATTATATATAGATATTATGATAATAGATGATGCAGCACACTGGCCTGAGCCTGAGCAGTGCACACAGATATGGTATGTGACTGAGTCACTGTGTGCTGTGTATCGCTTTTTTCAGGCAGAGAACGGATTATAAATAAAACTGGTGGTCACTATCAGCAAAACTCTGCACTGTACTGAGTACTCCTAATGCTACCCAAAATTAGTAAATCAAGTGTCTCTCTAATCTATTCTAAACGGAGAGGACGCCAGCCACGTCCTCTCCCTATCAATCTCAATGCACGTGTGAAAATGGCGGCGACGCGCGGCTCCTTATATAGAATCCGAGTCTCGCGATAGAATCCGAGCCTCGCGAGAATCCGACAGCGTCATGATGACGTTCGGGCGCGCTCGGGTTAACCGAGCAAGGCGGGAAGATCCGAGTCGCTCGGACCCGTGAAAAAAAACATGAAGTTCTGGCGGGTTCGGATTCAGAGAAACCGAACCCGCTCATCTCTAAAACACACCCGAATCCGACAAAAAAAATTCGGTGAGGTTTTGCCAAAACGCGTTCGAACCCAAAACACGGCCGCGGAACCGAACCCAAAACCAAAACACAAAACCCGAAAAATTTCAGGCGCTCATCTCTAATATATACACACACTACACACCAACAACATATACACACACACACACACACACACACACACACACACACACACACACACACACACACCACTAACCAACTGAACAGAGGAGAGGAGAAGAGGAGGAGATTCTGCCGGAGTCCATGTGAGTTAAACACAGGAGCTTCTGCTGCTGCACATGCTCAGCAGCTCCCTCTACGGTGTTAGAGAGGCAGAGAGCTCAGCTGATCAGAGGCAGAGCTCAGTGAGGAGCAGCCGTAAAATTCATTCACGGCAGCTCGTAAGTGCCTGTGGGTGGCCCCGCCGGGGGCAGAGACGGGGACAAGGCTGTCTCCGTCTCTGAAACACAAAATTTGTCTGCAGAGGGGGAAGTTTGCACCACTGCCACCAATGAATGAACTTCCTAAAATAAAAAAAACTACCAGTGTTTGATGGCAGGCACGGGGGGCCCTTAAATATGGGGGGCCCAGGGTAATGTGTCCCCTGGGCTCCCCCCTTAATCCGGCTCTGGCTGTGGTAGTGTCCTGTCACTGTGCATAGGTCATAATCATTCCAGTCACAGTGGTATCTGGTATCTATCTAGTGGTATCTAATTCCAGACATTACCGCCCTCTAATTCCAGATATATTACTGGCATATGATCCCACACATTAAAAAATGGAGAACAAAAATGTGGATGTTAAAATAGGGAACGATCAAGATCCACTTCCACCTAGTGCTGAACTGCTGCCACTACTCATGGCAGAGACGATGAAATGCCATCAACGTCGTCTGCCAAGGCCGATGCCCAATGTCATAGTAGAGAGCATGTAAAATCCAAAAAGCAAAAGTTCAGTAAAATGACCCAAAAATCTAAATTAAAATTGTCTGAGAAGCGTAAACTTGCCAATATGCCATTTACGACACGGAGTGGCAAGGAACGGCTAAAGCCCTCTCCTATGTTCCTCATGACTAGTGGTTCAGCTTCACATGACGATGGAAGCACTCATCCTCCCGCTAGAAAAATGAAAAGAGTTAAGCTGGCAAAAGCACAGCAAAGAATTGTGCGTTCTTCTAAATCACAAATCCTCAAGGAGAGTCCAATTGTGTCAGTTGCGATGCTTGACCTTCCCAACACTGGACGGGTAGAGGTGGCTCCTTCCACCATTTGCACGCCCCCTGAAAGTGCTGGAAGGAGCACCCACAGTCCAGTTCCTGATATTCAAATTGAAGATGTCAATGTTGAAGTACACCAGGATGAGGATATGGGTGTTGCTGGCCCTGAGGAGGAAATTGACAAGGAGGATTCTGACGGTGAGGTGTTTTTTTTAAGTCAGGCACCCGGGGAGACACCTGTTGTCCGTGGGATGAATAAGGCCATTGACATGCCTGGTCAAAATACAAAAACAAATCACCTCTTCGGTGTACAATTATTTCAACAGAAATGTGGACAACAGGTGTCCAGCCGTGTGTTGCCTTTGTCAAGCTGTAATAAGTAGGGGTAAGGACGTTAACCACCTAGGAACATCCTCCCTTATACGTCAGCGGAAGCAGTCCACTGACAACTAAATCCCTTCTTCCTCTTGTACCCAAGCTCCTGCAAACCACACCACCAACTCCCTCAATGTCAATTTCCTCCTTAGGCAGGAACGCCAATAGTCCTGCAGGCCATGTCACTGGCAAGTCTGACGAGTCCTCTCCTAACTGGGATTCCTCCAATGGATCCTTGAGTGGAACACCAACTGCTGCTGGTTCTGCTGTTGTTGCTGCTGGGAGTCAATTGTCATCCCAGAGGGGAAGTCAGAAGACCACTTGTACTACTTCCAGTAAGCAATTGACTGTCCAACAGTCCTTTGAGAGGAAGATGAAAGATCACAGCAGTCATCCTGTTGCAAAGCGGATAACTCAGGCCTTGACAACTATGTCGGTGTTAGACGTGCCTCCGGTATCCACCGTTAGTTCACAGGGACTTAGAGAATTGCTTGAGGTAGTGTGTCCCCGTTACCAAATACCATCTAGGTTCCACTTCTCTAGGCAGGCGATACCGAGAATGTACACAGTCAGAAAAAGTATCCTCAGTGTCCTAAAACATGCAGTTGTACCCAATGTCCACTTAACCATGGACATGTGGACAAGTAGAGCAGGGCAGACTCAGGACTATATGACTGTGACAGCCCACTGGGTAGATGTATTGCCTCCCGCAGCAACAACAGCAGCGACACCAGTAGTAGCATCTCGCAAACGCCAACTAGTTCCTAGGCAGGCTACGCTTTGTATCACTGCTTTCCATAAGAGGCACACAGCTGACAACCTCTTACGGAAACTGAGGAACATAATCGTAGATTGGCTTACCCCAATTGGACTCTCCTGGGGATTTGTGATATCGGACAACGCCACAATATTGTGCGTACATTACATGTGGGCAAATTCCAGCACGTCCCATGTTTTGCACATACAATTAATTTGGTGGTGCAGAATTTTCTGAAAACGACAGGGGCGTGCAGGAGATGCTGTCGGTGGCCAAAAAAATTGCGGGCCACTTTTGGCATTCAGCCACCGTGTGCCGAAGACTGGAGCGCCAGCAATCACTCATGAACATGCCCAGCCATCGGGGGTAATTCTGAGTTGATCGCAGCAGGATTTTTGATAGCAACTGGGCAAAACCATGTGCACTGCAGGGGAGGCAGATATAACATGTGCAGAGAGAGTTAGATTTGGGTGGGGTGTGTTCAATCTGCAATCTAATTTGCAGTGTAAAAATAAAGCAGCCAGTATTTACCATGCACAGAAACAATATAACCCACCCAAATCTAACTCTTTCTGCACATGTTATATCTGCCTCCCCTGCAGTGCACATGGTTTTGCCCAGTTGCTATCAAAAATCCTGCTGCGATCAACTTGGAATTACCCTCATCATCTGAAGCAAGAGGTGGTAACGAGGTGGAATTCAACCCTCTATATATGCTTCAGAGAATGGAGGAGCAGCAAAAGGTCATTCAAGACTATACATCTGCCTACGATATAGGCAAAGGAGGGGGAATGCACCTGACTCAAGCACAGTGGAGAATGATTTCAACTTTGTGCAAGGTTCTGCAACCCATTGAACTTGCCACACGTGAAGTCAGTTCAGACACTGCCAGCCTGAGTCAGGTCATTCCCCTCATCAGGCTTTTGCAGAAGCAGCTGGAAAGATTGAAGGAGGAGCTAAAACGGAGCGATTCCGCTAGGCATGTGTGACTTGTGGATGGAGCCCTTCATTCGCTTAACCAGGATTCACGGGTGGTCAATCTGTTGAAATCAGAGCACTACATTTTGGCCACCGTGCTCGATCCTAGGTTTAAAGCCTATGTTGTATCTCTCTTTTCCGGCAGATGTTCAAAGACCTGCTGGTGAGACAACAGCTCCTCCTTCATCCAAATTTCCAAAACCACCCGCTGGCGGTGATGCAGGGCAGTCAGGAGCAAGTGCTGACATCTGGTCCGGACTGAAGGACCTGCCAACGATTACTGACATGTCGTCTACTGTCACTGCATATGATTCTGTCACCATTGAAAGAATGGTGGAGGATTTTATGAGTGACAGCATCCAAGTGGGCATGTCAGACAGTCTGTATGTATACTGGCAGGAAAAAGAGGCAATTTGGAGGCCCTTGCACAAACTGCATTTATTTTACCTAAGTTGCCCCCCCTCCAGTGTGTACTCCGAAAGAGTGTTTAGTGCAGCCGGTCACCTTGTCAGTGATCGGCGTACAAGGTTACTTCCAGAAAATGTGGAGAAGATGATGTTCATCAAAATGAATTATAATAAATTCCTACGTGGAGACAATTACCAGCAATTGCCTCCAGAAAGTACACAGGGACCTGTGATGGTGGATTCCAGTGGGGACGAATTAATACTCTTTGAGGAGGAGGAGGATGTACACAGTGAAAGGGGTGAGGAATCAGGGGATGAGGATAAGGTGGACATCTTGCCTCTGTAGAGCCAGTTTGTGCAAGGAGAGATTGATTGCTTCTTTTTTGGTGGGGGCCCAAACCAACCAGTCCTTTCAGCCACAGTCGTGTGGCAGACCCTGTCGCTGAAATGATTGGTTTGCTAAAGTGTGCATGCCCTGTTTATACAACATAAGGGTGGGTGGGAGCAGAGCTGGCCCTAACCAATATGATGCCCTAGACAAGATTTTGGCTGGTGCCCCCTAGCACCACCACTGATTCCGCCTCTGACCTTGCGCCTCTTTCCCAGCACCATCTCCCCTCACCCATAGCAGTCCTTATTTTGTTGTTTGTACCCCCTATATTTTAAATAGGAACAGTTTGCACATTTGGCGCACAGCCCATAAAGGGGTGTGTTTTTGCTGGCAAGGAGCATTGCCACACAATAGTAATTCCAATTCCACTTACGCCACACAGTACTGCAACTTCATTCACATTTGATCATGCGATAGTGTTCATAATTCATATTACATCCCACAGTAGTATCACTTTACCTTATAAATTTTACTACTCACAGTAGAGTCCCTTATTCACATTACATCACACCCTATTGCTCTTTATTCACATTAGATTACACAGTAGTGCCCTTTCTATACGCAACGCCACATAGTAGAGCACCTTATACACAAAATACCACACATTAGTAATGCATTTATACACAAAATTCCACACAGTAATGCCCCTTACACATATGAGACACATTATTAATGTCCTTATAAACATAATGCACCTTACACATTATGACAACCTTTATTAATGCCCTTTTACACATAATGTCCCTTACACATAAGCCACACATTATGAATGCTCTTATACACATAATGACACACATAGTGCCCCCTACACATTTGCTGCACATTATTAGTGCCCCTATACACATAATGACACATATACAGTAGCACCCTTTTACACATATGCTGCACATTATTAATGCCCTTATACACATAATGACACACATAGTGCCCCTTACACATGTTGCACATTATTAATGCATTTTTACATGACCCACATAATGCTCCTTACACATATTCCGAACACTACTGCACAACCAACCCACTCACATGCACACAGCACTCACACTGCCACTAACACTGTGACCTCTGTCTCTACTTGGATACAGATGTGTCCTCATAAATAAATATTGCCACAATGCTAACATCTGGCACCTTTTTTTTTATGAAAATGCATCTTATTTGCAGTGCAATGTGGCTAGGATGCACAAGCAGCTTCTGCTGATTAAAATGATATGCAGCATGCCTATATACTGTGTGAGACTGTGGCTGTATCTGCATATGAAATGCTACACACAGAATATAGGCATGCCGCATATCATTTTAATCAGCAGTAGCTGCTGATGCCCCTAGGCATATCAAATGCCCTAGGCAATTGCCTAGTTTGCCTATGCCTATGACCGGCTCTGGATGGGAGGGCCCAAGGACATTTCCGTCTTGCACCTCTTTTTTTATTTATCTTTGCATCATGTGCTGTTTGGGAACTATTTTTTAAAGTGCCATCCTGTCTGACACTACAGTGCCACTCCTAGATGGGCCAGGTGTTTGTGCCGCCCACTTGGGTCGCTTAGCTTAGTCATCCAGCGACCTCGGTGCAAATTTTAGGACTAAAAATAATATTGTGAGGTGTGAGGTGTTCAGAATAGACTGGAAATGAGTGGATATTATGGTTATTTTGGTTAATAATACTATAGGATCAAAATTACCCCCAAATTCCATGATTTAAGCTTTTTTTGAGGGTTTTAGAAAAAAAAAACATCTGAATCCAAAACGCATCCGAATTCGACAAAAATCCGAAAGGGTGGTTTTGCCAAAATGCGTCCGAATCCAAAACACGACCGCGGAACCGAATCCAAAACCAAAACACGTAAATTGCCCGCTGCACATCTCTTGTATATACAAATAAAACTGCACACAACACAAACATAAAACATGAAACATAAAAATATATGGGATAGAAACACCTCAAAGGCAATTTAATTGTCCCCCAGTATAGGTGGATAATCTTATAGATGCAATGTCCCAAATCCTTGCTCCAATCTGAATTAGATAGATGTCAGATGCTGTATAGCAGAGGTTCTCAAACTCGGTCCTCGGGGGCCCACACAGTGCATGTTTTGCAGGTCTCCTCACAGAATCGCAAGTGAAATAATTAGCTCCACCTATGGACCTTTTAAAATGTGTCAGTGAGTAATTAATACACCTGTGCACCTGCTGGGTTACCTGCAAAACATGCACTGTGTGGGGTCCCGAGGACCGAGTTTGAGAACCTCTGCTGTATAGCTATAGCAAAGTCCAGAGAGCAGCCTGATCTGCTAAACCAAAGGGGAGTTTTACTCACAGTGCTTGCATGAAAAGGTGCTTGTGGGAAAAAGGTTCTTTAGATGAGGAAAATAACTGAACTAGTGAAGGTTGAGGAATTATTTGGAATATAAGGTGATGTTAGTATAAAAAAATGTAAGTGTAGGGTGAATTGCATAATTCAGGATGATGAATATTATTATTGAAACTGTAACACAAAGCAGATTATCTTGACATTGTGTTATTACATTTATTGCTACTCACAATTTGTCTTGTTCTTCATTTTCATCAGCTATAACCTAAAAGTATGTACTCTAGTGACTTCATCTACTTTTCTGCCATGTTTCTCACTATTCCTTTGAAAATTTGCTACATCAGCAAACTTGGACAATCCCAAAATATATTTGTGTTAAAATAGTCCATGCACATATGACTCTGTCCTAAAACTCTTCAGAGCTTCATAGGATTACAGATAGACAAGAAATGTACTGTACATAGCCTGAAAGGTTATGTAACTCAGTATTAGCCTAGAAGCTAATGTAAATCAGTTCTATTGAAACTCAATGGTGGAAATGTCACCACTACAGACTGTGGGGTAAATTTACTAAGATTCGTAATTTCCTAAAAAAGGTCAAAGTTCAATCACGAATGACATCGACAGTGTAAAACTGCAACTTTTTGAATTGATTACGATGGATTTACTAAGCTGTCGTATTCGGGTTTTTCTTTTCTTCCGATGTCGATGTCATTCGTTTTTTTTTACCTATTTTTACGGCAGTGATTAGCAAAACACTGCCGTTTTTTTTTACAATCAATCTCGGCCGGATCTGTGTGATCCGTGCTGGGGTTCTTATTTTTTTTTTTTTTAATTAAACAATGTAAAATCCCAAAAAAAAATGCGTGGGGTCCCCCCTCCTAAGCATAACCAGCCTCGGGCTCTTTGAGCCGATCCTGGTTGCAGAAATATGGGGAAAAAATTGACAGGGGTTCCCCCATATTTAAGCAACCAGCATCGGGCTCTGCGCCTGGTCCTGGTCCCAAAAATACAGGGGACAAAAAGAGTAGGGGTCCCCCGTATTTTTAAAACCAGCACCGGGCTCCACTAGCTGGACAGATAATGCCACAGCCGGGGGTCACTTTTATATAGTGCCCTGCGGCCGTGGCATCAAAAATCCAACTAGTCACTCCTGGCCGGGGTACCCTGGGGGAGTGGGGACCCCTTCAATCAAGGGGTCCCCCCCCCAGCCACCCAAGGGCCAGGAGTGAAGCCCGAGGCTGTCCCCCCCCATCCAATGGGCTGCGGATGGGGAGGCTGATAGCCTTTGTTGTAAAAGAAAAGATATTGTTTTTAGTAGCAGTACTACAAGGCCCAGCAAGCCTCCCCCGCATGCTGGTACTTGGAGAACCACAAGTACCAGCATGCGACGGAAAAACGGGCCCGCTGGTACCTGTAGTACTACTACTAAAAAAATACCCAAAAAAAGACAAGACACACACACCGTGAAAGTATAATTTTATTACATACATACACACATACATACATACTTACCTTATGTTCCCACGCAGGTCGGTCCTCTTCTCAAGTAGAATCCAAGGGGTACCTGTTGAAGAAATTATACTCACGAGATCCAGGGGTCCAGGCTCCTCGGGAAATCCAGGGGTAATCCACGTACTTGCATAAAATAAGAAAACGGAAAGCCGAGCCACGAACTGAAAGGGGCCCCATGTTTTCACATGGGACTCCTTTCCACGAATGCCAGAAACCCACTCTGACTGATGTCTAAGTGGGTTTCTTCAGCCAATCAGGGAGTGCCACGTTGTAGCACTCTCCTGATCGGCTGTGAGCTCCTGTCCTCACTGACAGGCAGCACACGGCAGTGTTACAATGTAGCGCCTATGCGCTACATTGTAACCAATGATGGGAACTTTCTGCCCTGCGGTTGACCTAAAGTGACGTCACCGCTGAGCAGAAAGTTCCCAGCATTGGTTACAATGGAGCGCATAGGCGCTACATTGTAACACTGCCGTGTGCCGCCTGTCAGTGAGGACAGCAGCACACAGCTGATCAGGAGAGTGCTACAACGTGGCACTCCCTGATTGGCTGAAGAAACCCACTTAGACAGAAGTCAAAGTGGGTTTCTGGCATTCGTGGGAAGGTGACCCATGTGCAAACATGGGTCCCCTTTCAGTTCGTGGTCGGGACACCGTTTTTTTTTATTTATTCAAGTACGTGGATTAACCCTGGATTTGCCGAGGAGCCTGGACCCATGGATCTGGTGAGTAGAATTTCTTCAACAGGTAGCCCTTGGATTCTACTGGAGAAGAGGACCGACCTGCGTGAGAACATAAGGTAAGTATGTATGTATGTGTGTATGTATGTAATAAAATTATACTTTCACGGTGTGTGTGTCTTGTGTTTTTTTGGGTATTTTTTTAGTGGTAGTACTACAGGTACCAGCGGGCCCGTTTTTCCGCCGCATGCTGGTACTTGTGGTTCTCCAAGTACCAGCATGCGGGGGAGGCTTGCTGGGACTTGTAGTACTGCTACTAAAAACAATATCTTTTATTTTACAACAAAGGCTATCAGCCCTCCCATCCGCAGCCCATTGGATGGGGGGGGACAGCCTCGGGCTTCACCCCTGGCCCTTGGGTGGCTGGGGGGGGGGGACCCCTTGATTGAAGGGGTTCCCACTCCCCCAGGGTACCCCGGCCAGGGGTGACTAGTTGGATTTTTGATGCCACGGCCGCAGGGCGCTGTATAAAAGTGACCCCCGGCTGTGGCATTATCTGTCCAGCTAGTGGAGCTCGGTGCTGGTTTTAAAAATACGGGGGACCCCTACTCTTTTTGTCCCCCGTATTTTTGGGACCAGGACCAGGCGCAGAGCCCGATGCTGGTTGCTTAAATATGGGGGAACCCCTGTCATTTTTCCCCCCATATTTCTGCAACCAGGATCGGCTCAAAGAGCCCGAGGCTGGTTATGCTTAGGAGGGGGGACCCCACGCAATTTTTTTGGCAAAAATAAGCACTTTCCCACCCCTTCCCACTGATATACATGCACGGATCTCATGGATCCCTGCATGCATCTCAAATCACGGAAAAAAAAAGCAGGTCTGTTTTTTTTTAGGACTTTTTTACGAGTTGTAATTTTTCACGGCAGTGTTTTGTGTTTTTTTGCTTTGCACTTCTTAGTAAATGACCGAGATTCATATCTAAACAGGCGTAATTTGACCGATGGTGTATTCATTCGTAATTTTTTACCTGAACTAGCAAAAAATTACGAATGCCCTCATCACTGCCGTGATTAGTGTTTAGTAAATGACCGAGATTAACCGAGATGACACTTTGAAGAAAAAACGGCATCTCGGTCGGGAGCTTAGTAAATATACCCCTGTGTGGCAGCTACAGTGGCACAGAGGTAAGGAGGGGTCTGGTAATGCTTGATCACCCTCCTGGTTCTCTCACTTTGCTCGGAGAAGTTGGCCCCTTCTAATCATATGCAGGTGCAGTGGATGTACAGTGAAGCTCATATTGGGGCATTACTGGTTATGTACTGGACCCACATTTAACCATAAGTTCATGCCCAATGAAACCACAGCCAAACCCATGCATGCTCAGCAGATGCCCCTACTCGGACCTTATATTTAGTCTATGACATGTCCCCACAAGTTTTCAATGTCCCTCAATAACCCACTAAAAGGGGAGCCCACCAAACCCCAGCTCTTTCAATCCCCCCCCCCCATACACGTAATCATTTTCCCTCACTGTCTTGCAGATTTCAGTGCCATTGACATAGGGCCTAATTCAGACCTGATCGCTCGCTAGGGTTTTTTTGCAGTCCTGCTTTCGCATAGTCACCACCCATAGTGGAGTGTATTTTCACTTTGCAAGTTTCGAACGCATGTGTAGCAGAGCTGTACAAACAGATTTTGTGCAGTCTCTGAGTAGCCCAGGACTTACTCAGCCACTGTGAACACTTCAGCCTGTCCGGGACCGGAATTGACGTCAGGAACCCTCCCTGCAAACGCTTGGACACGCCTGCGTTTTTCCAAACACTCCCAGAAAATGGTAAATTGACACCCACAAACGCCTTCTTCCTGTCAATCTCCTTGCGAACGCCCATGCGAACGGATCCTTCACACAAATCCATCGCTGAGTGGTGATCTGTTTTGTACCCATGCAATGCGCCTGCGCATTGCGGTGCATACGCATGCGCAGTTTAGACCTGATTGCCCGCTGTATGAAAACGCAGCCTAGCGATCAGGTCTGACTTAGCCCCATAGTGTTTACTCAAATGTACCTTAAATACTTTATCATTTGGCACTTGCTACATTTCAGTTTCTTTCAACTGTGGCTACTGACCCCAGCTTGGAACATCAGTGAACTGGGTTCTCCTGGACACCCGGCCACCACTTAGACACGTGGTGAAGGCAATCTCATAGTCACAATGCTCCTCCTAATGTAGGGAGCACTGTCAAGCCACTATCCAGGACAAACACCAATATTCAGAGTATGTTCAGTGTTTTGTAATCCTGAACCCCCAATTGTAAGTCCAGTTGGTTTGCTAAGCTGTTTTCTTGTCCTTTGATGGTGAGCTCCTATCAGAAGGACATTTATTTTAGTCACAATCAACTGGAACTCATCCACTCCTGTAGCTCAGCTAGACAGTCATTTAGGGGTGGTATTGGGTTTTCAGTTCCAGCATCAGGAGCCTAGGACAAATACAGGCCATCGTTTGCATAGCAAACCAGGCCATGACATCTGATTATTTCACCCAATGGTAGCATGTATGCTGCAAAAAACATGGGAGATAGTATAGCACCTTCTGTAACACCACATGGCAGTGACATTAGTGATGATGAGTAAACGCCAGAAGAAACTCTCTGTGACCTGCCAGTAAGAATTTATTCCAACCAGCTAAGGCCTGTGCATGCAATACACAGAAAATATTCAGGTGCTCAATTAGAAACCCATGATCCATGGTATCAAATGCTGTAGAGAGATCCAGAATGATTAAGATTGAGCAATCACCTCTGTCTCTGCCAACAGAAGAGCATTAAACACACAAACTAGAGCTGTTTCAGTGCTATGTCTTCTTCTGAATAATGAAATGGAATGGGTCATAAATATCACGGGTTGGCAGATGGGTTTCCAGTTGAGTTGAAAACACTTTCTCAATAACCTTTCCTAGAAAATGAAGGCTTGGTACAGGTCTGTAATTGGTCATGCAGTTAGGATCTAAATTAGATTTTTTAAGAAGGTTCAGAAAAAATGCCTGTATGCTAAGAGCATTGTACTATTTTTGCAAAAAATTAGACCAGGAGTTCCCAAACATGGTATTCAAAGCATCAAATGCTGCAGAGAAATACAGAAGACCATTAAGCACACATACCAGGGCTGTTTCGGTTCATATATAGCCTATTAGACCAGGGATTCCTAACCATGGTCCTCAAGGCACACTAACAGTCTAGGTTTTCAGGATAGCTATACTTGAGCACGGGTGACTTAGCGCAAGCATGGATATCAGTAAAACGGGTTACGGCCGTTAGGTCGACACAACTTAAGTCAACACTCATTAGGTCGACCACTGAAGGTCGACAATGCCATTAGGTCAACATGCTTTAGGTCGACATGGCCGCTAGGTTGACATGAACTAGGTCGACAGATCCAAAGGTCCACATTAGTTTTTCACATTTTTTTTCCATTTTTGGGATTTTTTTCATACTTAACAATCCACCACAACTGTAATGGTAATCCGAAGCATGCCCGAAGCATGCCGAGCGAAGCGAGCCATGTGAGGGGACACAGTGCACTAATTTGGGTTCCCCATCACTTTACGGAGAAAACGACACCAAAAACAGTCAAAAACCTCATGTCGACCTTTTGACCTGTCAACCTAGTACATGTCGACATAATGCCTATGTCGACCTATTGTCCCTGACGACCTAATGCGTGTCGACCTTCCATGGTCGACCTAATGACTGTCGACCTAAGTTGTGTCTATCCAACGACCCATACCCCAGTAAATTCTGGGGGGGATTTACTAAAGGTAATTTTTGATTGATTTTGATTGATTTAAAATTGATGAAAATCAATCAAAATCGATGTTTTACTTCCAGGGCCAAAACACACATTTTTTTATATTTAAAAATTAATATAAAAAGACCACCTGTTAGCAAATGTGTGTTTCAGCCCTTGAAACCCAACATCGACTAAGATCAATGTTTAATCGTTTAAAATAGACTTTTAGTAAATCCCCTCCCTGGACTGTTAGTGTGCATTGAGGACTGAGGTTGGCAACCACTGTATTAGATACTTGATTGAGGCAGGGTCCAAATCACATGGAGTGGGACATAATTTTCTGGTCATTTCAGCAATGTCTTCTACATCCATTGCATCATATCTGGTCCATGAAGTAGGTGGCTTAAATTTGTAGGATTGGAAACTTGGAACTCATTTGATGGTATGGTTGGGATTTGAGCAAGGATGGAGGATGCTTCACCTACAAAGAAGTTTGCAAACTCATTGCATCTTCACTGGGAGAGGGTTTCATCAGGCTGCAGGAACTTAGGGTTCCAAAGCATCTACACTGTAGCAAAAAGCTGAACTGGCCTATTGTTTGGTGCCATGATCACATTTGACAGGAATGCTGTTTTCTTATAGGTGATTGTGGATTGGCATCCTTCAATATGCTTGATCAGTTTTAGCTTTTCACTCTACCAGGTAGGTCTTACTTCATTGTCTCTCAAGTCTGAGACCCATTTTTTTGAGTTCACTATCACTGGTGTCAAACCAAGGAGCTTTACAGTGTGATATGTGGGAATGTATATCCATTGCACCCATCACATCCCTATTATAGTAACAGACAAAGGAACACACTACTGCAGAGAGATCCAGATTTGCTGCAAAAGCATGAGTTTGATACCTGGTTAAATCCATGGACGATACATGGTAAAACCTCCTTGGACGATACCTGGTCTACTCCATGGACAAAGTTCTATTCTGAGAGGTTGCAATTGAGAATCGAATTCAGTGGTGGTATGACCATGTAATTGGGTTTATTTTTAGATCAAAGGCTAATCCAATCTGCAAGACAAGATCAAGAGTGTTACCATTTTATATTTAGCCGAAGGAATAACTTGTGTGAGGCCAGAGCATTCATTGTGCAGAGGAGGTTTTGGCTAAAGCGTAAGAGCTGATCATCAACCCACGAATTGAAATCCTCAAGGATATGACTAAATTCCCAACATGAAAATGGGAAATTAGTCTTACTAGATTAGTCTAGCATGGGCTACGATAAGAGCCCAAACTGGTGAATAGCTTGAAGCAGAGTGAAAGTGTAACTTCTAGGATCAGTGTCAGTGTGCGCACTGTTCTTACACCATTGTACTGTAAAATCTGTGATATAGTAGCCCATAGGCTACTAGTGGATAACGCCATCTTCAGATGGCATTTATAGCCGGGGGCCAAGCTCCTGAATGCTTTGTATTAGTCATATTATATTTGTCTTTTCTTTTTCACAGAAGAATTGAAAACTTAGGGTCTTCTTTACAATTACATATTGCAATATGTACTCTGTAAAAGTTGCTCTATCTAAAATGTGAAACATACTCTTTAAGATTAAGTTTCTGGTGCATTTATTATTTATGTCTCGTATATCCTGTTATCCACCTCACCACCTCTATGGAAATGCATGCACCTCATAAGTACAGTATGGGTGATTGAGCCAATAAGAGTTACTGGCCCTCATTCCGAGTTGATCGCTAGCTGCTTTCGGTCGCAGCGCAGCGATTAGGTGAAAACGCTGCATTTCTGCGCATGCGTACGGGCCTCAGTAAGCACGCACAAAGCACTTTCACACAAAACTATGTAGTTTTACACAAGGGCGAGCAACGCTTTTCTGTCCTCTGTTGATCGCTGAGTGATTGACAGGAAGTGGGTATTTCTGGGTGGTAACTGGCTGTTTTCAGGGAGTGTGCTAAAAAACGCAGGTGTGCCTGGGGAAACGGGGGAGTGGCTGGCCGAACGCAGGGCGTGTTTGTGACGTCAAAGCAGGAACTAAACTCTCTACAGTCATCGCAAGGTAGGAGTAGGTCTGGAGCTGCTTAGAAACTGCATGAAAATTTTTACGAGCAGTTCTGCTAACCTTTCGGTCGCACTTCTGCTAAGCTAAGATACACCCCCAGAGGGCGGCGGCCTAGCATGTGCACTGCTGCTAAAAGCAGCTAGCGAGCGATCAACTCGGAATGAGGGCCACTGTGTTGCTGCAATTCCTATTCTTTACTAGGGACAGGGTGATACAGGAAAATGGGATAGTGCAACATTACATTATTGCATCTTCCACAGCACTGTTGTTACTAAAAACTGACTGTCTAGAAAAACACTTTAAGATTTTTATTTTATTTTATTCTCAATGGTATTTTTATCATGAGATATAATATTATGAATTTTAATATTTTAATATTCGCTTAGGTTGACTTTATATGTTCTGTTAAATGTAAGATACAGGTTGAGTATCCCTTATCCAAAATGCTTGGGACCAGAGGTATTTTGGTTATGGGATTTTTCCGTATTTTGGAATAATTGCATACCATAATGAGATATAATGGCGATGGGACATAAGTCTAAGCACAGAATGCATTTATGTTACATATACACCTTATACACACAGCCTGAAGGTAATTTTAGCCAATATTTTTTATAACTTTGTGCATTAAACAAAGTGTGTCTACATTCACACAATTCATTTATGTTTCATATACACCTTATACACACAGTCTGAAGGTCATTTAATACAATATTTTTAATAACTTTGTGTATTAAACAAAGTTTGTGTACACTGAGCCATCAAAAAACAAAGGTTTCACTATTTCACTCCCACTCAAAAAAGTCCGTATTTCGGAATATTCCGTATTTCGGAATATTTGGATATGGGATACTCAACCTGTACTGGGAATAATCCATGGTTTTATAGTGTATCTTTATGCTGACTGATGGATTACTACGCTGTTCTCTAATGTCATAGTTTGGTTGCTATGAGTTTCCAGCGAAACCACAGAGGTCCATCAATAAATCTATACGGCGGTAATAAGATCTATTCAGCTGCATATGCCTAATGTAGTTTGAATCTGTTGAACTCAATGTGACATTGTGACACCGGGAACACTGCAAGCAATGACACAATTATTAGACTCACATCAGATAACTTTCTACAATCGCACCTGACTTTAGCCTTCACAAGGCTAGACAGAAACTTTTTTTATTCTAAGGTCCCGTCACTTTGCTTAACTGGGCATTTAAGACTACAAATATATCAATTTACAAAGACCAAACAAATAAGACTCGGCGCTTATGGCTCAATAAAGTTTTTCACATAAATTAAAACAAAAATTAATATAATATGTAAAAGAAACACAAATTTTCCAGCAGCTGTTTAGAAAGGGGGTACTCAACCCTTAGAAATACACACAATATACACACAGATAAACAGCGCTTCTTTGAAAAAGGTTGTGTTTTTATGTTTACACAGTTAAAAATGAATTCATTCATTTATAATAAAATTCACATCACAAATACCAGTCAATGGCCCTCATTCCGAGTTGATCGCACCAAGCAACTTTTTGCTGCTGGTGCGATCAACTAATCTCCGCCTACGGGGGAGTGTATTTTAGCATAGCAGGGCTGTGATCGCTTGTGCAGCCCTGCTATGCAAAAAAGTTTCACACAAAACAAGACTAGCCCTGGACATACTTACCCTGTGCGACGGGTCCAGCGATGATGGGGTCGGCTTTGACGTCAGACATCCGCCCTCCGTTCGCCTGGACACACCTGTGTTTTTCTTACCACTCCCTGGAAATGGCTTCAAACAGTCAGTTGACGCCCCGGAATGCCTTCCTGCTGTCAATCTTCTTGCGGTCACCGCTGTGACCACTTTCTTCGCTGTCAGCGTCGTTGCCCGGCAATGGATGTTGCCAGGAAGCGCCGAACATGCGCAATGCGCACGCCACACTTTCTGGACCCAAATGCACCGCTGCGAAGAAGTGCAGCGTGCGATTGGGTCAGAATGAGGGCCATTATTGCCACAAGTCATACTTGCCTACCTGACCCTCTCCATGAGGGAGAAAATGCTCTGTTCCTGGACTTTCCTGGTAATGTATGATTGCCACCACCTGTGGTGAGCTAGTGAATTGATAAGAAAGGTGTTTCACCACAGGTGATGGCAATCATACATTACCAGGACCAGGAACAGAGCATTTTTTCCATCATGGAGAGGATCAGGTAGGCAAGTATGCCACAAGTCCATATGAAGATTCAATAGAGCATATAGTTCAAAACATCAGCATTAATAAAATTAATAAGCAAGGTTTCCAGAATTTGTTAATTGGTTAGTCTCAGGCTTATTAGCATTAGGTAGTCCTTTGCAAGATGTTAACGCTGATAGTGGTATTTCAACACACTAGTATCAACTGCTTGGTTAGTTATATTAAGTTTTACATCAATGTTAATTGGTTAGTGCAGCATGCTGATTACTATGTTGCAATAGCTTGTATATAATTGTCAGTTGGTAATAGTGCAACAGCACGGCTTTTTTTTATCATCTGTTTGCTTTAATCAGAGCTCAATCTCTCATCAAGATGCAGTAGTTCCTCCCGGCTCCTGGTGCTTTATCCCATTAGTGGTGCCATATCTGCAGGGGCGTCTGTCCGTCCGGCAGGGACGTGCAGTCAGGGAAGGCAGGGGAGGCAGTGCCTCCCCTGTCATATTCCAATCTGATAATTACAATAATACAAAGAAGATATTTATAAAACAGATTCTGTGTTATAACTAACTTCTTTGTATTATTGTAATCATTTTTGCTGTAAGAAATCCTAGCCATAACAGGATGGGAGGCAGCGAGAGCGCTGCCTCCCACTGACCATTACAAACTGTATTAAGCAGGGGGCGGGGCCACGGGCACTGTCAGGAAAAGCCCATTGAAAAAAAACAAGGAGATGAGGCATCTCTAACTCTGCCTCAGTGACAGGGGCAGGGCTGTGATAGGAGCAGATGCAGGGATGGATCCAGAGGGGGCGTGGCACACTGCTCTCTTACCCTCCCTGATTGGATGGCTGAAAAGGAGGCCTGGTTTTCAGTACTCATTGGCTTCCTCCCCGACCAGTCACTGGGCATCCGTCCCATACATCACTCCATCGGTGGGACACTGTGACTCGGCTGATGGCTCCCGCTGGTCCAGCTCCTTACACACCATTACGCTGCTTGTAACACCACATCCGTCCAGCGGTCCCCTTTGCTGCAGTATACGTCTGGGTTCTGTCAGGGATCAGCTGCCTTGAGTAGACAGGAGTGCTGCTGGTGGCCCCCACTTAGCTGCAGATTCATGGATCAGGTGAGCAGGACCTGACTGCTGCAGCCCCCCCCCCCCCCCTTCCCCCCCTCTACTTATCAGGACCAGCTCCATGCAGCTAAGCAGTGCCGCGATTCGCGGGTGTTTAGAGGGCGGGGCCTAATGTTGAGAAGTGTCCGCCCCCCAGAACAGACCTGTGATGTGTAGTCAGGTAGTGTTATTGTCACTCCTGCTCACTCCCTCTCCCTAATCCCCCTCTCCCTAACACTCCCTCCTCTTGCTCCCCTTTCTCTCACCCTGACATTCCCTCTCTCTTCCTGACAGTGACTCTCTCTCTCCCCCATACACTGGGGGTCATTCAAACCTCGCTGTTGATGCAGCCTGCAGCGCAGTTTGCTGATGAAGGCAAACTGCACAGGCAGACACATTGCGGTTGCATCCCCGATGGATGCGGCTGCAGTGTTACTGACATCGGCAGCTATTGGGCATCGTCATTGCGGCTTTGGGGGGGCGGGCCGGATCGTTTTCGGGGTGGCTGCGTGACGTCACAGCCGCTCCAAAAACAACAAAAATGGTGGCAGACTGCCTGACGGCGCAGCCAGGGGTGAACCTTAGTTCCAATGCGTCCGCAATCTTATTGCGGACATATCGGGAGGCGGCCTAACACATGCTGGGTGGCCCTCAGCATGTGCAGAGATGGACGCAGATCTGACTGCGTATGCATTGATCTGTCGCCATCTCTGAATAAGGCCCACTGTCTCTCACACTCTCTCTGACACTTTCTCTCTCTTTTCCTGACATTCTCTCCCCAACACTATATCTCACTCCCTCTCTCTCACTAACACTGTCTCTCCGTTTCTGACACTATCTTCCTCTCACTCCCTGACACTGTCTCTCCCTCTTGCACACTATCTCTCTCTCTGCCTGAGACTGTCTCTCCGTCTCTCTTCCCCGACACTACTGTATATCTCACATCCTCTCTCTCCCTGACACTGTGTCTCTCTCTTTCTTACACTGTCTTCCTCTCTCTCTCCCTGACACAGTCTCTCCCTCTCGCACACTCTCTCTCTCTCCCCGACACTCTCTCTCTGCCACTGTCTCTCTCCCCTCTCTCTGACACTCTCTCCCCCTCTCTCTCTCTCCCTGACACTGTCTCTCTCATTGATACTGTCTCTCTCCCACTTTCTTTTCCTGACACTCTCTCACTCTCTTTCTCTCTCCCTCCCGGACACTTTCACTCCCGCTTGCTTCTCTCTCTCGCTCCTCCCCCTCTCTCTCTCTCTCTCTGACACCTTTTCTCTCTTTCGCTCTATTCCTGACCCACCTCTGTCTCTCTCTCCATTTCTTTCTTGCTTCTCTCTCTCACCCTGGCACCCTTTCTCACTCTTGCTCCTCTCTTTCTCCCTGATACCCTCGCTCTCTCCCTGACACCCTCTTTGTCTCTCTCTCTCTCTCTCTCCCCTCACTTCCTTCTCTCCTAAGGGGAAGTGACATCAGCAGTGGGTGGTGGATATGTGTGCAGGGCCGAGGTGGTGGTGGGGGGGGCCCCAGAGATATCCACATATTGGGCCCCAAGATTTCTGTTGCTGGCTCTGCCTCCAATCCTCTCTCTGCCCCTGTTCCTCTAGATGAGTGACTGCACTCTTATTGTCCTGTCTCTGACTCCATTACCCCCACGGCCCCAGCCCCATTCAGTCTCTCCACCTGCCCCTGTCTTTTCCCCTCTCCATTTGTGACTGCTTTGTCGTTGTACTGTTTTTGACACCCTCTATTATCTCCCCCAGTCACCTCTCTCTGCCCGTATTCCTCTCCCTCTCATTGTTCTGTCTCTAACACGATCCCCCAGCCACACCCTCTCTTTCTGTCTCCCTTTCTTCGCTCATCGCATCATTGCCCCACCCACACTGGCCAGTGCCTCCCCAGCCATTGACTTCACCGCACTGCTGTCCGGTACCGGTCCGCTAACTCACGGCTAATTCATTACCTGCAGGTATTTGCACCTATTGCTTTGGACACTCCAGATATGGCACCACTAATGTGTCACAACTGAGGGCCTGAGCTGACGGAAGGCAGCCTCAGTTGTAGGGGCTGAGATGTACCGGAACCTGGGAGGTTGTATCAGACCCCTGGACATGTAAGTAACATGAAGAGAAACCGCCCAAAGGCGTGACCACGACAACTTGAGTAAAAGTCAATGATATTTATTTATGACAAACTCCATGCATCACAGAAGCAGTAAAAAGTAACATAAAAATCAGCAGAGAAATAATAATACAGTTCCTGGGTACTACAGGGTGGCAGGGGCCACAGAGCTCTGGTGGTATGAGACAGTTCTTATTATCTGCAAGTTGGAAAGTCCTTACCAGGCTCAACTGTAGCAATGAGGAAAGCCCAGGGTCGTACCAGCTGGTGTTCCAGGGAAAGCTGGACTGCTGTAGATAAAATGCTGCTGTGGGTACTGGTTAGAACCAGACAGGTGTTGGCACGGAGTGGATACTGGCTGGAACCAGTTAAATAATAAATAAAGCTTGAGAGCGATGCAATGTAGATGAAATGTAGAATTTGAGAGCGGAGAAATAATAATACCGGTGGAGAGTGGTAAACTGCAGAAAGGACACCGGCCCTTTAAGAGAAGCTGTACACTGCTGGAAGCTAAGCTGGAAGCAGGTGATGTTGTAGCTGGAAACAGGTGAGTCCAGAATGGATCGGAGAGTCAGGCTACACCGCAGATGGAATGCTGGTGCGGGTCTCTATAGCAGAAGTCTGGAGACAGGAGCTGGAACCTGGAAGACATTCACAGAAGAGAGACAAACTGGAACTAGGTTTGACAACCAAAGCACTGACGCCTTCCTTGCTCAGGCACAACCTATTTATACCTGCAGCAAGGAAGGCATTGGCTAGGCAATTATGCAAATTAATAATACTGACAACGGATTGGTAGGAATGATCAGCTGACAGAATCCAAGATGGCTGCGCCCATGCAGACACTTGGAGGGAAGTTTGGATTGTAATCCATGTGGTCTGGAAAACAGTAATGGCGGCGCCGGCCACCGGAGACAGGAGACGCCAGGCTGACAGATGCACATCCGACCACGCGGACACAGCGGAGGCCGCGGCTGACGTAATCGCCACTCTGAATGCAGAAGCTCAGGGACGGCGGCGGAGGCCGCGGGAGACGCCATGCCAGATGTATAAGGCGTTACTGTGACTGCGTCCAGAGAGACAGGAGAGGATGCGGGAATGTGCACATCAGGATAACAGATGGGATCCGGTCCTGGAGCGCTGAGCCAGCCTTAGGAGGCATCTGATAGGTAAGAAATGGCGTCCAGATACCCGGATCGTGACAGCACCCCCCCCTTTAGGAGTGGCCCCAGGACACTTCTTTGGCTTTTGAGGAAACTTGGAATGGAATCTCCGGACCAAGGCAGGAGCATGGACATCAGAAGCATTGGTCCATGAACGTTCCTCAGGGCCATAACCCTTCCAGTCAATAAGATACTGAAGTTGACCGTAACGGTGACGTGAGTCCAGGATCTTGGCTACTTCATACTCAACGCCTCGTTGAGTTTGGACTTTCGGAGTTGGAGGAAGTGAAGAATGAAACCGATTCAAGATTAGCGGTTTCAACAGGGAAACATGGAATGTCCTGGGTATCTTTAAGAAGGGAGGCAACTGGAGTCTGTAAGCAACAGGATTGATGACTTGATCAATTTTAAAAGGACCGATGTAGCGAGGTGCAAACTTCATACTGGGAACTCTTAACCTCAAATTCTTCGTGGATAACCATACCCGATCACCCACCTTGAGAGCAGGAACTGCTCGACGCTTCTTATCCGCAAACTTCTTGTACCTGAACGATGCCTTGAGCAGAGCTGATCGTACGCTCTTCCAGATATTGGCAAACTGATGCAAGGTGATATCCACTGCGGGAACAGAAGTTGCTGGAAGCGGTTGGAACTCAGGGACTTTAGGGTGGAATCCAAAGTTGGTGAAGAATGGTGTTGAAGAAGATGAAGAATGATACTGGTTGTTATGACAGAACTTGGCCCAGGGAAGTAATTGAACCCAGTCATCTTGAGAGGAGGACACATAGATGCGGAGGAAGGACTCCAAGTCCTGATTCACCCTCTCAGTTTGACCATTGGTCTGAGGATGGTAAGCCGTGGAAAACTTTAGCTTGACTTGGAGGGCTTGACATAAACTTCGCCAGAATTTGGCTGTGAATTGAACTCCTCGATCTGAGATAATTTCTTCTGGAAGACCGTGGAGTCGAAAGATCTCTTGTATGAATACTTGAGCCAACTTGGAAGCTGACGGAAGACCGGTGAGAGGAATGAAGTGTGCCATCTTGGTGTACCGGTCAACTACCACCCAGATGGTATTAAACTTGTTGCACATGGGCAAATCTGTAATAAAATCCATCGACAAATGGGTCCATGGTCGACGGGGAACAGATAGTGGAACCAGTTGCCCTGCAGGCGACTGGCGGGATATTTTATGTTGAGCACACTTTGGGCAAGATGCAATAAACTCCAAAACGTCCTTTTTCAGAGTTGGCCACCAATAAGACCTAGAGATAAACTCCAGGGTTTTTTGGATACCTGTATGTCCGGCAAAGCGGGAAGCATGGGCCCAATGCATGAGCTTCTTCCTTAGTGTCGGTTTCACAAAACTTTTCCCTGATGGGGGCGTAGAGTCCATCCCTACCATGGAGAATGCCAACGGATTTATAATAGGATGCTTGTCTGAAGACTCTGACTCATTTTCTTGCTCCCATGAGCGGGAAAGGGCATCGGCCTTGCGATTCTGAGAGCCCGGACAGAACTGGAGTTTAAAGTCGAACCTGGAAAAGAAAAGTGCCCATCTGGCCTGACGAGGGTTGAGACATTGTGCGCCTTTCAGATATAGAAGGTTCTTGTGGTCTGTAAGGATGGTGATTGAATGAGAAGCTCCCTCCAACAGATATCTCCACTCCTCTAGAGCGAGCTTGATGGCTAGCAACTCCTGGTCGCCAATGGCATAGTTGCGCTCCGCTGGGGAGAACTTCCGTGAGAAGAAACTGCAAGGATGTAAATGGCCATCTTTAGCCCTCTGAGATAACACCGCTCCTACTCCAACGGAGGAGGCATCCACCTCTAGGATGAAAGGAGAGTCGATGTCAGGCTGTTTCAGGACAGGCGCAGAGATGAACCTCTGTTTTAAAAGATGAAAAGCTTGCATGGCTTCTTCAGACCACTTGGACGGGTTAGCACCCTTCTTGGTGAAAGCAGTAATAGGCGCCACAATGGTGGAAAAGTCTCGTATAAACTTTCGGTAATAATTGGCGAACCCTAAGAACCTCTGGACCCCTTTGAGGGTTAAGGGTACCGGCCAATTCTGGATTGCTTGTAGTTTCTCAGGATCCATCTCTAGTCCGGAACCGGACACAATGTACCCTAGAAACGGAATGGACTTGACTTCAAAGACGCATTTCTCTAATTTGCAATAGAGATGATTGACACGGAGACGGGACAGAACCTCCTTTACCCAAAAACGATGTTCCTCTAAATTGTTGGCAAAAATGAGGATATCGTCTAGATAGACCACGACATGACGGTATAGAATGTCTCTGAAGATCTCATTGACGAAATGCTGGAAGACAGCTGGAGCATTGCTCAATCCGAAGGGCATGACGAGGTACTCATAATGACCATCACGGGTGTTAAATGCGGTCTTCCACTCGTCACCCTCACGGATCCGGATGAGATTGTATGCACCTCTCAAGTCCAGCTTTGTAAAGATGGTAGCTCCGCTAACTCTGTCAAAGAGCTCAGTAATCAGGGGTAAAGGATAGCGGTTCTTAATGGTAATGTCGTTCAAACCTCTGTAGTCGATGCACGGCCGCAGACCACCATCTTTCTTTTTTACAAAAAAGAAGCCTGCGCCGGCTGGAGAAGAAGAAGGTCGAATGAACCCCTTTGCTAGGTTCTCTTTAATGTATTCCTCCATAGAATGCGTCTCGGGCAGAGACAACGGATAAGTTCGGCCTCGAGGTGGAACCTTCCCTGGAACGAGATCAATCGGGCAGTCCCATTCTCTATGAGGAGGAAGGATATCAGCAGAAGCTTTACTGAACACATCCGTGAAATCTTGATATGGAGGAGGTGGAACATCAGACGACCTGGGGGAGGAAGAACAGACAGGCAACACTTTAAACAAACATGTCTCAGCACAGGAGGGACCCCATGCCAGGATTTGCGTAGTCGTCCAATCAATTGTAGGATTGTGAAGACGGAGCCATGGAAGGCCCAGGACCACAGGATGTGTGGCTCTTGGAATCACTAAAAGTGAAATAAGTTCGGAATGAAGAACTCCCACTCTCAGACGAACTGGTAGAGTCCTTAGAGCAATAACTGTATCAAAAATTTTACTGCCATCCACGGCAGTTAAGGAAAAGGAGGAAGGAAGTCTCTCGGTGGGTAGGGACCACCGTTTAACATAGGCTTCGGTAATAAAGTTCCCAGCTGCTCCGGAATCCAGGAGGGCAATGACGTTCTGATAACGTTGAGCAACTTGAAGCGAGACTGGGAGATTACAATCTTGAGGAGATGGAGAGGAGATCATTACTCCTAGCCGGCCCTCTCCTTGACGAGCTAGGACTTGGAGTCCCGGACGTTTGGGACAGGCATTAATGGTGTGAGACGGAGCTGCACAATAAAGGCAGAGAGACTCGGAGAGACGTCTTCGGCGCTCAGCAGGAGTTAAACGGGAACGGCCAATTTGCATGGGTTCATCTTTAGTTGGTGACAGTTGGCGAGGAGGAGGAGCAGAAGATTTTGGAGCAGATGATCTTCCACGCTCAGTTGCTCTCTCTCTGAAACGTAAGTCAACTTTTGTACAAAGTGAGATTAGCTCATCTAACTTGGAGGGTAAGTCTCTGGTAGCTAACTCATCTTTAATACGCTCGGATAAACCATGCCAGAATGCAGCATACAGGGCCTCGTCGTTCCATGCCAGTTCAGATGCCAGGATCTGGAACTGTATAAGATATTGTCCTACAGTATGTGATCCCTGGCGTAAACGGAGAATCTCAGACGAAGCTGAAGTTACCCGGCCTGGCTCGTTGAAGATGCGCCTGAATGTTGACACGAATGCAGTGTAAGAAGATAGCAGGGTGTCGGACCTCTCCCATAACGGTGATGCCCAGTCAAGGGCTGAGCCACTGAGAAGTGAGATGATGTAGGCAATTTTTGTACGGTCACTGGGAAAATTGCCAGGTTGTAGCTCAAACTGATTCTCACACTGGTTGAGAAATCCCCTGCAGAATCTTGGAGATCCGTCAAATTTTGCTGGCGTTGGAAGATGAAGACGTGGAGCAGAAATGGGTAAGGTGGGTGGGGTTATAACTGGAGTCACTGTGGTTGACGCACCAGAAGCGCCTGATCCACGGAGAGTTGTCTGAATCCCATCCAGCCGAGTAGAGAGATCCTGGAGACAGCGGATGATGTGGCCCTGTGCAGCCTCCTGATGTTCTAGTCGGGCTGCCAGTTCTTGCATCGGCCTGGCCGCTTGATCCTGGTCTCCGGCTGGATTCATTAGGTCAGTGCTTACTGTCACAACTGAGGGCCTGAGCTGACGGAAGGCAGCCTCAGTTGTAGGGGCTGAGATGTACCGGAACCTGGGAGGTTGTATCAGACCCCTGGACATGTAAGTAACATGAAGAGAAACCGCCCGAAGGCGTGACCACGACAACTTGAGTAAAAGTCAATGATATTTATTTATGACAAACTCCATGCATCACAGAAGCAGTAAAAAGTAACATAAAAATCAGCAGAGAAATAATAATACAGTTCCTGGGTACTACAGGGTGGCAGGGGCCACAGAGCTCTGGTGGTATGAGACAGTTCTTATTATCTGCAAGTTGGAAAGTCCTTACCAGGCTCAACTGTAGCAATGAGGAAAGCCCAGGGTCGTACCAGCTGGTGTTCCAGGGAAAGCTGGACTGCTGTAGATAAAATGCTGCTGTGGGTACTGGTTAGAACCAGACAGGTGTTGGCACGGAGTGGATACTGGCTGGAACCAGTTAAATAATAAATAAAGCTTGAGAGCGATGCAATGTAGATGAAATGTAGAATTTGAGAGCAGAGAAATAATAATACCGGTGGAGAGTGGTAAACTGCAGAAAGGACACCGGCCCTTTAAGAGAAGCTGTACACTGCTGGAAGCTAAGCTGGAAGCAGGTGATGTTGTAGCTGGAAACAGGTGAGTCCAGAATGGATCGGAGAGTCAGGCTACACCGCAGATGGAATGCTGGTGCGGGTCTCTATAGCAGAAGTCTGGAGACAGGAGCTGGAACCTGGAAGACATTCACAGAAGAGAGACAAACTGGAACTAGGTTTGACAACCAAAGCACTGACGCCTTCCTTGCTCAGGCACAACCTATTTATACCTGCAGCAAGGAAGGCATTGGCTAGGCAATTATGCAAATTAATAATACTGACAACGGATTGGTAGGAATGATCAGCTGACAGAATCCAAGATGGCTGCGCCCATGCGGACACTTGGAGGGAAGTTTGGATTGTAATCCATGTGGTCTGGAAAACAGTAATGCCGGCGCCGGCCACCGGAGACAGGAGACGCCAGGCTGACAGATGCACATCCGACCACGCGGACACAGCGGAGGCCGCGGCTGACGTAATCGCCACTCTGAATGCAGAAGCTCAGGGACGGCGGCGGAGGCCGCGGGAGACGCCATGCCAGATGTATAAGGCGTTACTGTGACTGCGTCCAGAGAGACAGGAGAGGATGCGGGAATGTGCACATCAGGATAACAGATGGGATCCGGTCCTGGAGCGCTGAGCCAGCCTTAGGAGGCATCTGATAGGTAAGAAATGGCGTCCAGATACCCGGATCATGACATAATGGGATAAAGCACCAGGAGCCGGGAGGAGCTACTGCATCTTGATGAGAGATTGAGCTCTGAGGTGGGTGAAGAATAAAGCTGGACCAGACTGGTTACTGGCTGAAGTATAAAGCTGGACCAGACTGGTAACCGGTTGAAGCACAAAGCTGGAATGGACTGGTTACCGGTTGAAGAACAAAGCTGGACTGGACTGGTTACTGGCTGAAGAATAAAGCTGCATAGGACTAGCTACCAGCTGAAGGGTTAAAGTTGGACCGGACTGGTTACCGGCTGAAGGGGTAAAGCTGGACCTGACTGGTTACTGGCTGAAGTGTTAAAGTTGGACCGGACTGATAACCGACTGAAGGGCACTACTGCATCTTGATGAGAGATTGAGATCTGAGGTGGGTGAAGAATAAAGCTGGACCGGACTGGTTACTGGCTGAAGTATAAAGCTGGACCAGACTGGTAACCGGTTGAAGTACAAAGCTGGACTGGACTGGTTACTGGCTGTAGAATAAAGCTGCATAGGACTAGCTACCAGCTGAAGGGTTAAAGTTGGACCGGACTGGTTACCGGCTGAAGGGGTAAAGCTGCACCTGACTAGTTACCGGCTGAAGGGTTAAAGCTGAACCGGATGGGTTACTGGCTGAAGGGATAAAGCTGGACCAGACTGGTTACTGGCTGAAGGGTTAAAGCTTGACCGAACTGGTTACCAGCTGAAGGGTTAAAGCTGGACTGGACGGGTTACCGGATGAAGGGATAAAGCTGGATCAGACTGGTTACTGGCTGAAGGGTTAAAGCTGGACCGGACTGATTACTGGCTGAAGGGTTAAAGCTGGTCCGAGCTGGTTACCGGCTGAAGGGTTAAAACTGGATCAGACTGGTTACTGGCTGAAGGGTTAAAGCTTGACCGAACTGGATACCAGCTGAAGGGTTAAAGCTGGACAGGACGGGTTACCGGCTGAAGGGATAAAGCTGGACCAGACTGGTAACCGGCTGAAGGGTTGAAGCTGGACCGGTATAGCTCCACAGGAGATGAAATGCAGGTTCACTTGTAGCACACACAATGTAACTAGTTGCACAGGCCCTGGGTGCTTGCAAAGGACCTCCTTTCATACCTGAGCAGGAAACAGCAAGAAGTGTCAGTGAGTGTAGTCTCCCATTGGGCCCTGCTGTCATGTGATCAAAGGAAAGATGGCGGCGCCCATGCAGGAGACAGTGGAACCCTGGAGACTCTGCAGGGAATCACTGCAAGTTGCCAGATGCCGGAGTCCAGTCTCCCAGGACCCAACGGACCCCTCACCGGTCCCGCAGCATTACGGGTAAGCAACTTAGGGCACCGGCACTGGTCACGCATCCTGACACTGTGGTTGCTCAAAGCATTCAGCTGCCACCTCCAAGGGGAACTGATAAATAAAACAGGGTCACATTGTTCACCCAATACCTAATGTACATAGGCACAAAAGGACCATAATTTGTAGCAACAATTAATTAATTTGGAGGTCTACAGTTGATACAAGGCAACAAATTACAACAATGCAATTGTTTTAATGAGGATACCATTCATTTAGTGGTCAAAAACTGATAATGAGCAAACATTTTAGGCACCCTTGTTTGTTTTTTTAGCTACAATCTATACGGAGGTACAAACACTTCAAAACATTTGCAGTTTTCTTTTACTGGGGTCAATAAATAATTATAAGTTTGTAATTGAATGAGAGAAACATATCATTAAGTTATCTACTTTACAACAAGCCATGTGAACAATTTGGGGGACAATCACAGTATGTATTGAGAATTTGAGATGATGTAATAATACAATTCTGAGACAACTTTATGCGTACTTATAAATATCCGGAGTGGTAGTCCTGTACAAAGGAATGAAAATACTGGGATCACATCATGAACCTCCTACAGTACAATATCGTACGTACAGTACCAATATCAGTGGGGTCCACAAATTCTGTATAGATCCACAGCTAACAAGAGTGTAACAATTTCTAAATAAAAAGCTATAAATGTTTGTAATTCACATGGACTGCAGACTGACAAAGGCTTACTTGTAGTACCTACATTATCTATCACCATGAAAGGCAAATAGACAGAAAGACTCACATCACACCATGGATGAAAAAATTTGATACTTTATTTAATTAAAACAAATATGGATTACAATTAGGAAAAATAATCACTTTGCACAATGTGGCAAGGCCAAAACAAATGTGATACACACTGTACTCTTTTTCTGGCAAGTGGTAGAGACTTGCTTTATTTCAGCATCTGATACGGATGGGAAATGGAAAAAGACACTTTGCACCAGTGGACCTGTATGGCAAACAGAAAGACTTTCTTCGCACCAATTGTCATGGATGACAAAAATAGAAATGGAATACTGTGCAATAATTGGATATGAATGACAAATATTGAAAAATCGGGTCCATTACGGCATCACTCATGCTTGTTAAGGTGACATACAATAATCACCAATAGGTGAGGCAGCAGCTTGGCAAGGTTTAACGTAAAAAGAGTTGCTGAGCTGAAAGTCCAGAAATCAAATAATCCCATGTGATAACGTTGTACGGGACAGCTATTGGATGGAACTAATGTAAATTTGGACATAGACATCACCGATAAGCAGCTCCTGTCTTCCACCAGCTATCCTCAGGCACAAACTTTGGGTGCCTGATCATAAATCCAGGTCAGTATAGCTTTAACTGATCACAGAATAAATGCAGCTTAAAATAACTGTATTAGTGAAATACATATAAGTATTACAGCTGCCTGGAAAAGTAGCCATGCTCCGTCTGACTTCCAATAGGGAAATTACTTAGTGACATATAATGATGTTAAGTGCTCCTGTATTATCGGTAAACAACAATTAGTCTAAGGAACCAAATAGAACATTTCCTGACCCCCTCATTGTACCCTAAAGCTGTGCTGTGGTCTTTACATAAACCTAAAATAAATTATATGTGTCTCCTATAAATGATGTTTATATAATGTACAATTGGTAGAATCAATTCAATAATAAACTATAATCAATTTAATTTACACTTGAGACAAATGTTAGTTTGCATGGCTTTCTGTTAGAACACAATGCAAAAGCTAATATCCAAGTAAATGCATAAACTTTGCAATAGCTCAGTGAAGTCCAGGTTCCAATACTAGAGGTACTGTATGAATGGAAAATATATCAAAACATATTTATTAACTAACATAATTAATTTATGGGTTCAGTCTTGGATTATAGCCAGTGATATATCTGGCTAGAGCACACTGGGTCTGTACTGGACTCACTGTCTATTTATCTATAAATCACTACTTCTATTGCTTTTCTGATCTCATTCATACACATTCACATGTTATTTTATTTATAAGTCTGTCCTGCAGCTTCTGGTATTATCATCCAGGCCTTTTCAGGATACAGTAACCCTAACTGCCTTGGATGGGAAATGATAAACTACTTTTTGTGCCTTTCTTTGAAACTGTTCTACTGCAGAGGATCACATTAAAGTAAATTACCGCTGAGTACAAAAAGCAGCACAGCCATCCCCAGAAAGTGTTTTGATCATCTGCAGGAGGACAATCAAGAATGGCAAGAGAATTCAAATGCGCTCCAATTTACTATGACCATAATTGGGAGGTAAATTGATCTAACTAAATTATCTCTTTTGTTCCTAAACACTATAGCAATTGCAGAGTGACTTATGTTACCAATGTTTGATCAGGCAGTTTATCTGTGAAAAATAAGAGATTTCATAACTTGTTGAATAATAAAGTAGATACATAACCTAACATTGTCATCATGCTGTAAATGATAGCATGTGCTATGGGTCCAGTATGCAATGCCGGCACTCGGGGTCCCGGCGGTCATAATATCGCCACCAGTATCCCGAAGTTGGAAAGACTGACAGGAGTGAGTGTGGGTTTGTTCTCCCCCCTCCCCTACCCCCTAACCCTATCCCTCTGTTCCCACAGCCTAACCCTAACCACCCCCTTTAGTGCCTGACCTTAACCACCCCCCTGTAGGTGACTAAGCCTAAGCGCCCCTCCCCACTGCCTAGCCCTAACGTTCCCTCCCCGCAGCCTAGCCCTAACCTTCCAAGTGGGTGCCAAGCCCTAACCCTCCCTCCCTGCAACCTAACCCTAACTAACCACTCCCCACAGCTTAACCCAAACCCCCCGTCTGGTGCCTAATCCTAACCCCCTCTCCCCTGTCCCTAAACCTAATTTGCCGGCTACACTTACTGTCGGGATGCCGGATGTCAGGATTCCGGAATATGTCTCCCGGCGTCGGGATCCTAAAGGGTGTTGGGATTCTGGAGTCAGTATTTTGACTGCATTCTGACTACATCCCTGTGCTACAGACATGTCACATAAATTGTCTTTATTGTTGACTCTTTAATCTGTCTGTAAAACATTTATCTCACCAGTCTGAGGCGGTATCTGGATGATAGGTATACACCGTCTAGATAGACAGTCAATAGGTTGACACCATATGGTCGGCATGCATTATGTTGACAGGGTCAAAAGATCAACAGGTAAAAGGTAAACAGTGTATAAGGTTGACAAGTACAAAAGATGGACAGGTTCAAAATGTCGATATGATAATTGTCAACACACATATGGTCGATACAAGTTTTTTTAAGATTTTTCACAAATTTTTAAACTTTTGCTTGATTTACCATCCCCGTGGACTATGAGTGGGAATAGTAACCTGTGTCAAACGCAGCGAGTCCGCGATGGTTTATGTGTCATGAAACAAAGCAAATTACACCAAACAAACTTAATAAACATGTATCAAACTTTTCTGTGTCGACCATTTAATAGTCGAACTTTGGACCCTGTCGACCTTTGGTACCTGTCGACCTTTTCTACTGTCTACCTTTTACATATCAACCTTTTGACCCTGTCAACCTGATGCATGTCGACATTATTGGCTCAACCTAATGACTGTTTATCTAATTCCTGTAGATCTTCTATATCACACCCGTCAGCGGAGCAGAGAAGAGAAGGAGAGGCCAACGGTGACGGCGGGAACTGAGTGCCGGAACGATGGCAGGTTGTAACTAGATATGTCTGGGTATGTACCATAGGATAATGTGGGATAATGGGGTCTTCTAGACATCATAAATTCATACAAATTTACTGGTTAGTACGGATGGTGTAATGGTTAGCATTACTGCCTCACAGCACTTGCCCTAACTTTGTGGAGTTTGTATATTCTCCCCATACTTGCGTGGTTTTCCTCCGGGTACTCCGGTTTCCTCCCACAATCCAAAAATATACTGGCAGGTTAATTGGCTCCCAACAAAATTAACCCTAGCGTGAATGGTATGTGTGTATATGTGATAGGGAATATAGACTGTAAGCTCCACTGGGGCAGGGACTGATGTGAATGGCCAAATATTCTCTGCAAAGCGCTGCGGAATATGTGTGCGCTATATAAATAACTGGTAATAAATAATAAATAAATAAATAAATAAGACTACTATCTTTGTTATGCTGTGCTGCCCACAAATGGAACACTCATTATTACAGATCCCAAACCTACAGCTGAATTGCACTGGCGTTTGTTATTTAGAAATGTTTCATTTCCATATCTTTGTACTTCAGAGATTAACATGAGATAAGATGAACATCAGATATTCTGGAGGTGAGGGAGAAGACTAATGATCAGGTTTACCTTTCATATAATTTCCCACTAATTCTAACCCTACTTCCCTTCTCTCGGCCTTAAATATTTAACGCCCTCCCCATTATTTTGACCTCCCACCCCTTCCTTAATCTTTAAAGATTTCTATAACACTCTGGTGACTTACTGCACTTGGATTGTTCTAGTTTTGCAATAGGAAAATTGGCTTTTCTATGAGCTAAGCATTGTCACTGAGCCAAAGCCTTCCACGTATTTAAAATTCATTGAGCTGCTAGGAAATACCTTTAAGTATAGCTCGTATAGATGACAGACCCTTTAGTAGAGCCTTGTAAATGGTTAATGGCTGACTCAGAGCACTAACTTGATGAAATGGCTCCAGTTTCCCAGAAGGCTTGTGCAACGTTTTAGACCGTTTTCATAAGACGTAACACGTGGGAACTAATCCATGCAATAGGAAGATTTAAGTAGAATTCACAGAGGATATAATTTACAAGTTTAACACAACTTTGCTCATCAATTCATCTGGCCTCACAAGAAGGATTTTTCACAGGCAAAGTCTGAGCATTAAATGTTTGTTTCTCTTACACAAGGACAGTTGCTAAATGTGTAATTAGTCACACTCCCCTGTGCGGACTGCAATTACCACAAATGGAAAGGAGTATAATTTATTATATTACAAATGAAGACTTACAACCAATCTAACAGAAATTTTAGCAATTGGAAAAAAAGGACATATATGTACATATGTATGGGTTAATGTATTGCAGTAAAATTCAAGGTACCTACTTTCCGGTCTTTGGAAACTACACCCCCACTCCTTCCCCCCTAAACTTGCCAGAGAGTGGGCGGGTGTGGATCATTAAATCGACAGTGTCTAGGTCGACAATATTTAGGTCGACCACTATAGGTCGACAGTCACTAGGTCGACAGGAACAGAAGGTTGACAGGGTCAGAAGGTCAACATGTTCTAGGTCGACAGGTCAAAAGGTCGACATGAGTTTTTTTGGTGTTGTTTTCTTCGTAGAGTGACCGGGAACCCCAATTAGTGCACCGTGTCCCCTCGCATGGCTCGCTTCGCTTAGCACAGATTACCGTTCCAATCGTAGTCCACGTGGACCTAGCACATGTCGACCTTCTGACCCTGTCGACCTAGTGACTGTCAACCTATAGTGGTCGACCTAAACATTGTTGACCTAGACACTGTCGATATTCAGACCGGATCCCAGAGTGGGCATGTCTATCATCAAGGGGGAGGTTAAATAGAAGTAAAATTAGACATTAGGGGCACATTATATTATGCATTTTTAGAATTATGGAAACTATATAATTCTTTAGAAGAATAGATTTTTTCGCTTATTCCACCAACCGTATGCCATTCACAGGCTAAGTGGCAAAGTCATTTTCATATATGCAAATTATTTTGCGCTGATTCATTATGACTATAAACGGGGCCACATGTCATCAAACAAAACATGCCCCATGTGCACATCGACCAACCAGGAATCTTCCCTGCGACCCATAAGGCTATTCCGCCCCTGGCAGCATTCATCAACACAATTGCATAGTCACTGCACTAGTAATACCTCTTTCCCACTGGTGCTAAAACCAGGATTATTACCATGATAACCAGGGGTGGCTCAGTGGAAAAGTGTTAATCCGGGTCATGTGATGGGGACTCTAACCCAGGTAACATGCAGGGTTTTTGTCCTTGGAAGGATCTGGGTTTATGGTGCAATGTAAATGCTTAATGCAACCCAGGACCCGTTTACAGCATTGGCAGTGCTTGGAGATGATCTCGTCTGCGAGCACCAGTACAGTATCTGTATAAGGTGATGTCACTGATCCACCAATAAAAGGAGTCCTGCCACCAGTCTGAAAGGGGTTTCAGCCAGGTCACATCTGTGTACAAAATCCCGGGTGCGTCCCGGCTTTTTAATCTAAAAAGAGTATAAGTTTCTTTCCTCCACATCGCGTTACTATATATGTAAAGAAGAGCCACTCATGGCAGTGTCAAATTTATTAATAAAACAACATCTTCAGTCATGCTTGGTCCTGGGCAGTGTTCTCCAAAATAGCTGATGAGCAAGGGATAATATGACCGGGATGGTATTTAGCTCAACTAGTGACTTTGCTCTAAAGTTTATCAAATATATTTGCAAAATAAATAAGGCAGATAAAATTTTGAATGTTTACATATTTACTCATGGACTGAATCTCACATCAAGACAATGTGGAAATACATTTCATGAAGGGTAGAACAGGTAATACATTAAGAATTCCAGGTAATTGGTGCTATTATACAGAACAAAGAATAACTGTACATGTAATATAAGTTTCAGGTGTTAATGAACACATTTATCAACACTACGGTGTCAAGTGTAGAAGACAGATCCATAAATAGTCTAAACAGGATCCTACCAACAAGTGACTTTTATAATATCATACGAAATCTGTGTAGGATATCACTTGGTTGCTTGTTGACTGATTAATTACTTACCTGTAATTACAATATGCTAATCTCTACTACTTGCTCCGCAGATCTGTAGTCCTTGGGATCTATTGCCAATATTACTGCGTGATATCACAATTTATCTTATAGGCCATTTACAGGCAAACTGTTTTTTTCTCTTTTGCTTTTAAAAAATATCATAGGCAATTTTTCTCCTCACTTTGTCTAGGGTCATGAAAAATGAGGCAGTTGTAATTTTTCATGTCTACACTCGCTGTTTCTAAAAAAAAGAGGCACAGTTTTTTTGTAGAATGTCATTGAAGTGAAGTGATATATATGTATATATTCTATTAAGAGCATATGTGACTGTTGCTTAATATATGCTAAAATAACTTCAAAAATGCCATCTGGCCATATAGCTTTCCAGTTTTTCTTTAATGTTCTGTTGTGGGAAGGCATTAGAGCCCATTCCCTGCACCCATTGTACATTCGCTTTGAGCTGCCATCACTGCACAGTGGCTGGAGCTCAACCACTGCACTACCAATAGAGTACATCTAGTCCAGTTTCTGCAGAATGAATATGGGTGTCCTTTTAATTGCATCTATTCTCCATCCAGCATTCACCGTTTGTGTAAGTTGCTGTCATCATTCGCAGTGTTCATTTGCACCAACTCCATACTTACACCTACACGTATGATGGTTGGTTCTCTCCTTACGCATAGCACTCAATTATGTGGTGAGTGTACCACTTTTGAAACATCGCCCCCCCCATTTTTTCCCCTTTTCTTTACATTCAGTAAGCACTCAACTATGCACAGCTCCCAATAATGCCTATATTCTCCAGACACTCCCTTGGAACACTTAACCTGCATGCAATACCTAGTCACTGCCCAGTTATACTCATTCAACCACAAACAGAGATAGGGCTAATGCATATAAGTCTGCATCGACCGTAGTTGCTGAAAGTTCCCTGTGCTTGACTTGGCCACGTGCGCAGTGCAAAAAATAACAAGATGTTTCTGAAAATCAGCTTGCATGCAACTTTCAATCAGGCTCTCAATGTTCATGTGTATTGTCCACTTTTTCTTGGTAGGGTTCAAAGATCCCTATTTACAGTATTGTTAGGGCACATGTGAATGATGCCAATAGTATATACTGTAGTATTATTATTAGAGATGAGCGCCTGAAATTTTTCGGGTTTTGTGTTTTGGTTTTGGGTTCGGTTCCGCGGCCGTGTTTTGGGTTCGAACGCGTTTTGGCAAAACCTCACCGAATTATTTTTGTCGGATTCGGGTGTGTTTTGGATTCGGGTGTTTTTTTCAAAAAACCCTAAAAAACAGCTTAAATCATAGAATTTGGGGGTAATTTTGATCCCAAAGTATTATTAACCTCAAAAAACATAATTTACACTCATTTTCAGCCTATTCTGAACACATCACACCTCACAATATTATTTTTAGTCCTAAAATTTGCACCGAGGTCGCTGTGTGAGTAAGATAAGCGACCCTAGTGGCCGACACAAACACCGGGCCCATCTAGGAGTGGCACTGCAGTGTCACGCAGGATGTCCCTTCCAAAAAACCCTCCCCAAACAGCACATGACGCAAAGAAAAAAAGAGGCGCAATGAGGTAGCTGTGTGAGTAAGATTAGCGACCCTAGTGGCCGACACAAACACCGGGCCCATCTAGGAGTGGCACTGCAGTGTCACGCAGGATGGCCCTTCCAAAAAACCCTCCCCATACAGCACATGACGCAAAGAAAAAAAGAGGCGCAATGAGGTAGCTGTGTGAGTAAGATTAGCGACCCTAGTGGCCGACACAAACACCGGGCCCATCTAGGAGTGGCACTGCAGTGTCACGCAGGATGGCCCTTCCAAAAAACCCTCCCCAAACAGCACATGACGCAAAGAAAAAAAGAGGCGCAATGAGGTAGCTGACTGTGTGAGTAAGATTAGCGACCCTAGTGGCCGACACAAACACCGGGCACATCTAGGAGTGGCACTGCAGTGTCACGCAGGATGTCCCTTCCAAAAAACCCTCCCCAAACAGCACATGACGCAAAGAAAAAAAGAGGCGCAATGAGGTAGCTGTGTGAGTAAGATTAGCGACCCTAGTGGCCGACACAAACACCGGGCCCATCTAGGAGTGGCACTGCAGTGTCACGCAGGATGTCCCTTCCAAAAAACCCTCCCCAATCAGCACATGATGCAAAGAAAAAGAAAAGAAAAAAGAGGTGCAAGATGGAATTATCCTTGGGCCCTCCCACCCACCCTTATGTTGTATAAACAAAACAGGACATGCACACTTTAACCAACCCATCATTTCAGTGACAGGGTCTGCCACACGACTGTGACTGATATGACGGGTTGGTTTGGACCCCCCCCAAAAAAGAAGCAATTAATCTCTCCTTGCACAAACTGGCTCTACAGAGGCAAGATGTCCACCTCATCTTCACCCTCCGATATATCACCGTGTACATCCCCCTCCTCACAGATTATCAATTCGTCCCCACTGGAATCCACCATCTCAGCTCCCTGTGTACTTTGTGGAGGCAATTGCTGCTGGTCAATGTCTCCGCGGAGGAATTGATTATAATTCATTTTAATGAACATCATCTTCTCCACATTTTCTGGATGTAACCTCGTACGCCGATTGCTGACAAGGTGAGCGGCGGCACTAAACACTCTTTCGGAGTACACACTTGTGGGAGGGCAACTTAGGTAGAATAAAGCCAGTTTGTGCAAGGGCCTCCAAATTGCCTCTTTTTCCTGCCAGTATAAGTACGGACTGTGTGACGTGCCTACTTGGATGCGGTCACTCATATAATCCTCCACCATTCTATCAATGTTGAGAGAATCATATGCAGTGACAGTAGACGACATGTCCGTAATCGTTGTCAGGTCCTTCAGTCCGGACCAGATGTCAGCATCAGCAGTCGCTCCAGACTGCCCTGCATCACCGCCAGCGGGTGGGCTCGGAATTCTGAGCCTTTTCCTCGCACCCCCAGTTGCGGGAGAATGTGAAGGAGGAGATGTTGACAGGTCGCGTTCCGCTTGACTTGACAATTTTGTCACCAGCAGGTCTTTCAACCCCAGCAGACCTGTGTCTGCCGGAAAGAGAGATCCAAGGTAGGCTTTAAATCTAGGATCGAGCACGGTGGCCAAAATGTAGTGCTCTGATTTCAACAGATTGACCACCCGTGAATCCTTGTTAAGCGAATTAAGGGCTGCATCCACAAGTCCCACATGCCTAGCGGAATCGCTCCGTGTTAGCTCCTTCTTCAATGCCTCCAGCTTCTTCTGCAAAAGCCTGATGAGGGGAATGACCTGACTCAGGCTGGCAGTGTCTGAACTGACTTCACGTGTGGCAAGTTCAAAGGGCATCAGAACCTTGCACAACGTTGAAATCATTCTCCACTGCACTTGAGACAGGTGCATTCCATCTCCTATATCGTGCTCAATTGTATAGGCTTGAATGGCCTTTTGCTGCTCCTCCAACCTCTGAAGCATATAGAGGGTTGAATTCCACCTCGTTACCACTTCTTGCTTCAGATGATGGCAGGGCAGGTTCAGTAGTTTTTGGTGGTGCTCCAGTCTTCTGTACGTGGTGCCTGTACGCCGAAAGTGTCCCGCAATTTTTCTGGCCACCGACAGCATCTCTTGCACGCCCCTGTCGTTTTTTAAAAAATTCTGCACCACCAAATTCAAGGTATGTGCAAAACATGGGACGTGCTGGAATTTGCCCATATTTAATGCACACACAATATTGCTGGCGTTGTCCGATGCCACAAATCCACAGGAGAGTCCAATTGGGGTAAGCCATTCCGCGATGATCTTCCTCAGTTGCCGTAAGAGGTTTTCAGCTGTGTGCGTATTCTGGAAAGCGGTGATACAAAGCGTAGCCTGCCTAGGAAAGAGTTGGCGTTTGCGAGATGCTGCTACTGGTGCCGCCGCTGCTGTTCTTGCGGCGGGAGTCCATACATCTACCCAGTGGGCTGTCACAGTCATATAGTCCTGACCCTGCCCTGCTCCACTTGTCCACATGTCCGTGGTTAAGTGGACATTGGGTACAACTGCATTTTTTAGGACACTGGTGAGTCTTTTTCTGACGTCCGTGTACATTCTCGGTATCGCCTGCCTAGAGAAGTGGAACCTAGATGGTATTTGGTAACGGGGGCACACTGCCTCAATAAATTGTCTAGTTCCCTGTGAACTAACGGCGGATACCGGACGCACGTCTAACACCAACATAGTTGTCAAGGACTCAGTTATCCGCTTTGCAGTAGGATGACTGCTGTGATATTTCATCTTCCTCGCAAAGGACTGTTGAACAGTCAATTGCTTACTGGAAGTAGTACAAGTGGGCTTACGACTTCCCCTCTGGGATGACCATCGACTCCCAGCGGCAACAACAGCAGCGCCAGCAGCAGTAGGCGTTACACGCAAGGATGCATCGGAGGAATCCCAGGCAGGAAAGGACTCGTCAGACTTGCCAGTGACATGGCCTGCAGGACTATTGGCATTCCTGGGGAAGGAGGAAATTGACACTGAGGGAGTTGGTGGGGTGGTTTGCGTGAGCTTGGTTACAAGAGGAAGGGATTTACTGGTCAGTGGACTGCTTCCGCTGTCACCCAAAGTTTTTGAACTTGTCACTGACTTATTATGAATGCGCTGCAGGTGACGTATAAGGGAGGATGTTCCGAGGTGGTTAACGTCCTTACCCCTACTTATTACAGCTTGACAAAGGGAACACACGGCTTGACACCTGTTGTCCGCATTTCTGGTGAAATACCTCCACACCGAAGAGCTGATTTTTTTGGTATTTTCACCTGGCATGTCAACGGCCATATTCCTCCCACGGACAACAGGTGTCTCCCCGGGTGCCTGACTTAAACAAACCACCTCACCATCAGAATCCTCCTGGTCAATTTCCTCCCCAGCGCCAGCAACACCCATATCCTCCTCATCCTGGTGTACTTCAACACTGACATCTTCAATCTGACTATCAGGAACTGGACTGCGGGTGCTCCTTCCAGCACTTGCAGGGGGCATGCAAATAGTGGAAGGCGCATGCTCTTCACGTCCAGTGTTGGGAAGGTCAGGCATCGCAAACGACACAATTGGACTCTCCTTGTGGATTTGGGATTTCAAAGAACGCACAGTTCTTTGCGGTGCTTTTGCCAGCTTGAGTCTTTTCAGTTTTCTAGCGAGAGGCTGAGTGCTTCCATCCTCATGTGAAGCTGAACCACTAGCCATGAACATAGGCCAGGGCCTCAGCCGTTCCTTGCCACTCCGTGTGGTAAATGGCATATTGGCAAGTTTACGCTTCTCCTCCGACAATTTTATTTTAGGTTTTGGAGTCCTTTTTTTTCTGATATTTGGTGTTTTGGATTTGACATGCTCTGTACTATGACATTGGGCATCGGCCTTGGCAGACGACGTTGCTGGCATTTCATCGTCTCGGCCATGACTAGTGGCAGCAGCTTCAGCACGAGGTGGAAGTGGATCTTGATCTTTCCCTAATTTTGGAACCTCAACTTTTTTGTTCTCCATATTTTATAGGCAGAACTAAAAGGCACCTCAGGTAAACAATGGAGATGGATGGATTGGATAGTTTACTAGTATACAATTATGGACGGACTGCCACGGTTAGGTGGTATAAAAAAACCACGGTTAGGTGGTATATATTATAATAATAATACAATTATGGATGGACGGACTGCCTGCCGACTGCCGACACAGAGGTAGCCACAGCCGTGAACTACCGCACTGTACACTGGTTGATAAAGAGATAGTAGTATACTCGTAACAACTAGTATGACACTATGACGACGGTATAAAGAATGGAAAAAAAACCACGGTTAGGTGGTATATATTATAATAATAATACAATTATGGATGACGGACTGCCTGCCGACTGCCGACACAGAGGTAGCCACAGCCGTGAACTACCGCACTGTACACTGGTTGATAAAGAGATAGTAGTATACTCGTAACAACTAGTATGACACTATGACGACGGTATAAAGAATGGAAAAAAAACCACGGTTAGGTGGTATATATTATAATAATAATACAATTATGGATGGACGGACTGCCTGCCGACTGCCGACACAGAGGTAGCCACAGCCGTGAACTACCGCACTGTACACTGGTTGATAAAGAGATAGTAGTATACTCGTAACAACTAGTATGACACTATGACGACGGTATAAAGAATGGAAAAAAAACCACGGTTAGGTGGTATATATTATAATAATAATACAATTATGGATGGACGGACTGCCTGCCGACTGCCGACACAGAGGTAGCCACAGCCGTGAACTACCGCACTGTACACTGGTTGATAAAGAGATAGTAGTATACTCGTAACAACTAGTATGACACTATGACGACGGTATAAAGAATGGAAAAAAAACCACGGTTAGGTGGTATATATTATAATAATAATACAATTATGGATGGACGGACTGCCTGCCGACTGCCGACACAGAGGTAGCCACAGCCGTGAACTACCGCACTGTACACTGGTTGATAAAGAGATAGTAGTATACTCGTAACAACTAGTATGACACTATGACGACGGTATAAAGAATGGAAAAAAAACCACGGTTAGGTGGTATATATTATAATAATAATACAATTATGGATGGACGGACTGCCTGCCGACTGCCGACACAGAGGTAGCCACAGCCGTGAACTACCGCACTGTACACTGGTTGATAAAGAGATAGTAGTATACTCGTAACAACTAGTATGACACTATGACGACGGTATAAAGAATGGAAAAAAAACCACGGTTAGGTGGTATATATTATAATAATAATACAATTATGGATGGACGGACTGCCTGCCGACTGCCGACACAGAGGTAGCCACAGCCGTGAACTACCGCACTGTACACTGGTTGATAAAGAGATAGTAGTATACTCGTAACAACTAGTATGACACTATGACGACGGTATAAAGAATGGAAAAAAAACCACGGTTAGGTGGTATATATTATAATAATAATACAATTATGGATGGACGGACTGCCTGCCGACTGCCGACACAGAGGTAGCCACAGCCGTGAACTACCGCACTGTACACTGGTTGATAAAGAGATAGTAGTATACTCGTAACAACTAGTATGACACTATGACGGTATAAAGAAAGAAAAAAAAATACCACGGTTAGGTGGTATATATTGTAATACAATTATGGATGGACGGACTGCCTGCCGAGTTCCGACTGCCGACACAGAGGTAGCCACAGCCGTGAACTACCGCACTGTACTGTGTCTGCTGCTAATATAGACTGGTTGATAAAGAGATAGTATACAATACATACAACAATGAATATACTACTATACTGGTGGTCAGGCACTGGTCACCACTAGTCACACTGGCAGTGGCACTCCTGCAGCAAAAGTGTGCACTGTTTAATTTTAAATTAATATAATATTATGTACTCCTGGGGGCTCCTGCTATAACAACCTGCAGTGCTCCCCAGTCTCCCCCACAATTATTATAAGCTTTGCCTTTTATACATTGATGTGCAGCACACTGGGCTGAGCTGAGTGCACACAGACTGAGTCACACTGTGTGACTGGCTGCTGCTGTGTATCGTTTTTTTTCAGGCAGAGAACGGATATAGCAGAGAACGGATATATATTAAAATAAATAAAAGTTAACTAACAACAACTGCACTGGTCACTGTGGTAAACTCTGTCTGACTCTGCACAATCTCTCTCTCTCTTCTAATCTAATTTCTAATGGAGAGGACGCCAGCCACGTCCTCTCCCTATCAATCTCAATGCACGTGTGAAAATGGCGGCGACGCGCGGCTCCTTATATAGAATCCGAGTCTCGCGAGAATCCGACAGCGTCATGATGACGTTCGGGCGCGCTCGGGTTAACCGAGCAAGGCGGGAGGATCCGAGTCTGCTCGGACCCGTGAAAAAAACATGAAGTTCGTGCGGGTTCGGTTTCAGAGAAACCGAACCCGCTCATCTCTAATTATTATTATTATTATTATTATTATTATTAATATTACTATTATTATTATTACTATTATTATTATTATTATTATTATTATTATTAATACCAGTTATTTATGTAGCGCACACATATTCCGCAGCGCTTTACAGAGAATATTTGCTCATTCACATCAGTCCCTGCCCCAGTGGAGCTTACACTCCATATTCCCTATCACATGTACACACATTCACGCTAGGGTTTATTTTGTTGGGAGCCAATTAACCTACCAGTGTATTTTTGGATTGTAGGAGGAAACCAGAGTACCCTGAGGAAACCCACGCAAGTACGGGGAGAATATACAAACTCCGCACAGTTAGGACCATGATGGGAATTGAACCCATGACATCAGTGCGGTGAGGTAGTAATGCTAACCATTACACCATCCGTACTGCCCATACTGTAGATGAAGTATCTATAGCTACAAGCTTTTATTGTCTGATAGAATCACCTGATCAGGCATTTCACAATTAAACTAAAAGATGCATAAAACTATTATTAAGTGTAAGGATATGTAAGCAGGGATGTAACTATGGCTGTGCAAAATGTGCAATAAGACTGGGGGAGCACTGTGTCACAGTAACAATGATAGAGTGGCTCCGAGCTTCTCTTCACACCTTCCCTTACAAATTCTACAACAAGTTTGGTGCGGCCAGGGCCGGATTTAAGAGTAGGATGGCTAGGCTGCAGCCTTGAGACTCCCACCACTTAAAGGCCCCCACCACTAGTACTCAGGGAAGTGAACTCTCCCCTCCATGAGTCTCCCTTGGCAAGCTCCCTTGGCAGGTGCTGTAAACTGTAGTAGAGGTAATGAGTCACAGCTGCCTGGAGACAGGGACTACATTTCCCATAAACCTCTGCAGTTGGTCTGCGCAGTATGTCCAGTGTGCTGTGCCCACACAGCATCCTTACGCTGTTTTTTAAAATTTTTGGATAAAGACCATATTTTAAGATCTCACATTCAATGGGTACCGTAACTTCTACACCGCATGTTTACACAAATCTTCATTTTGTTCATTACATAAGGGTATACTGTTTAGATTCCAAAAGATTTGCTGTTTATGAAGCTGCTCGGATATCTTGACAAATAAAAAATTTGAATGCTTTCTTCGTTCACAGTCAGTTAACACTTTCTCACTTTAACTCTGCTAGATTGTAACTTCAAATAAGGCCAAAAACTGCCCAAGCGAGGCAGTGCACTCTTTGAAAGATTCCAATTCCACATCTGTTTCATGTACTTAAATCCATCAGCTACATTATTGGCCAGAGTTCAAGACTGTCCATAAGTTTCCTCAATTAATCCATCAACTTCCAATTCCCATTTGGTAACCCAAATGTGCCTTGTGGAAAAAAATCCACTTTTTATCATAGCTTGGATGGAGTAGAAAGAGGCAGGGTGATTTGTGAGTAATTTTCATGATAACAAAAAATATACATTTAAGTTTCAAATATGCATGTTAACAGGACTGAAGTTATGGCAAATGATGTCTCCAATTATTCCATTTTTTGAATAGATCCTTTTTGTTTCCAGAGGATTGTGGCCTGATAATATTCGTTAATATATAGGAATGACTACAATGACAATTATATGCTATTCTACCTAGTGCAGGTTACTTCAGACAGTAATAATGGGCAGTTGATCCTGGAAACAGCATCAGCATATTATTTTATTTCCATTTATATCTACATCCTTTTCACATTTACAGAATGCGTCAAAAGTATTTTTTCACTGTTTTAATGTCAAGTTGTCCCCTTACAGATTGATGTCTATGAATCTTCTGTATAGTTCTATTGCCTGCTGCCACTCAGATAGTAGATAAATGTATCTACTGTAGCATAGCAGATCTGGTATAACAGAAAATGCTAAATATGGATGTGTAAAACATATTTCCTCACAAATGCACCGATATTGTATACTGAGCATGGAAAAAGTTGCATATATACTCTCCACTTTGGAAATTGTTGGATTGCTATTCGAGATGGAACCCACATTCCAATCAATGAAAAAAACACTAAAATGCCCAGCTTAGCTCACAATCACTTTCCACCATTGTCTTAAGTAATTCTAAATCAGAGGGCATGTGATAAAGCCTTTTATTTTACATGTCAACTTTCTCTATTTGAATATTTATATTACATTAGTATTTGTCTGCATAAAAATGGACTTTCCCATATAAAGCATGTCAAGTTATTAAATATGGTGCACCACTGAAAGTATAGACCATTGACAGACAACGGAGCAAGTTGTCGTTGTTCCATATCACATATGAATATTTGCAATAACATGCAATATGGGCTAACTACTATCCTCAGCCAGTCAGTGAAGAGTAACCACTAGGTACTGTTTCATTTGTACTAATCTCTACATCTCTAGTGCACGGCACTAGAAATTGTAGGGACTATTGCAGAGAGGCATGTATGTCTCTGTATGGTGTACTGTGGCAATGCATCCATAAAGGTGTAGCATGCCCAATAACAACGCTAATAACAATAATAGTAGTGCAGAAATAATATATGTAAATGTATATTTGTAATATTTAAGATGTAATAGGTGTAACTAGGGCCTAATAATGACCTGATCGCTGCAGCAAAATTGTTCTCTAATGGGCCAAACCATGTGCACTGCAGGGGGGGGGGGGGGGGGGGGACAGATACAACATGTGCAGAGAGAGTTAGGTTTGGGTGGGGTATGTTTAAGCTGAAATCTAAATTGCAGTGTAAAAATAAAGCAGCCAGTATGTATCCTGCACAGAAACAAAATAACCCACCCAAATCTAACTCTCTCTGCACATGTTATATCTGCACCCCCCCCCCCCCACCTCCCCTGCAGTGCACATGGTTTAGCCCATCAGAGAACAATTTTGCTGCTGAGATCAGGTCTGATTTAGGGCCATAGTAGGTATATAGAAAGATGCTATGTAACAGCATTATGCATTATAAGTAAAACACACACAGGTTGCAATATTCCCGTACTAACACCCTGCAATGTAATAAATTCCATCGAAATATTTATGGCAATTTCCAACAAATTGCAATATTTACAGGAACAATAAAATACAGGTTGAGTATCCCATATCCAAATATTCCGAAATACGGAATATTCCGAAATACGGACTTTTTTGAGGGAGAGTGAGAAAGTGAAACCTTTGTTTTTTGATGGCTCAATGTACAAAAACTTTGTTTAATACACACAGTTATTAATAATACTGTATTAAATGAACTTCAGGCTGTGTATATAAGGTGTATATGAAACATAAATGAATTGTGTGAATGTAGACACACTTTGTTTAATGCACAAAGTTATAAAAAATATTGGCTAAAATTACTTTCAGGCTGTGTGTATAAGGTGTATATGTAACATAAATGCATTCTGTGCTTAGTCTTAGGTCCCATCGCCATGATATCTCATTATGGTATCTAATTATTCCAAAATACGGAAAAATCCCATATCCAAAATACCTCTGGTCCCAAGCATTTTGGATAAAGGATACTCAACCTGTACACTGTAAAATGTATCAGTGGTAAGAAGTTATATGCCACTGAGCAGGTTCAGCACGAGGTAACATGCACTGATATTGTACAAACAAAATGTTCTAGTGATGGTACCCAGTAAGATAAAACATACCAGTGATAGTACCCAGTGAGATATACCATTGATAATTCACTGGTCATATGTCAAAAATAATGCTTTGCAGAGAGGGGTTGGCTACGTAATGGCCACATAAATCATGTGATGAAATGTTGACATAGATCATCGCTGGTGGCCCAGAGGCCACTTACCTTCTCCTGATGGTTGCAGGAGCTCAAGCGCAGTTTCTGAGTCTCAGCAGGGGGCTCAAAACTTTAGGCTGCAAGCCAAGTAGAAGCAAGTAGAAGTAGAACTGCAGAAAATAAATATAAGCATGCAGAAACGTGTCTTTACTAGCTGCAGTCACTGAACAATAGCTACAAAGATACTTCCTGAGTAACAAGTGGATGGCAGTGGTGCAATTTCCGCAGGGCTGTAAGGAGGGAGATGCAGGCCGTAAGGAGGAGGTGGCACCCTCGCTGTCTCTGCGTCTAGCTACCTCAGCGCTGCATTACCAGCCTGCGTGTCCCTTTGGACATTACGGCCATGCACCCTGCAGGCTGTACAGTGGCTCCAAGTGTCCCTAAGATACACTCCACAATATCACCCTATCATAATTGGTAGGAGTAACAAGAGAAGAACAAGGTGACCAGGTCACTGAATTGTTTTTAATTCATATCGTGATTTGTGTTACCCACAACAACCAATCAGTTTTTAGGTTTAATTTCTGTATTGCATTCTAGAAACGATAGAATCCGATTGGTTGCTATGGGTTGTTTTATATAAAGATGTTTGTGGAGCCTTGTGTTTTGGTTTTAATTTCATCGCCATGTTTTGGTTTTGGTTTTGCAAAACCACCCTTAAGTTTTTTGGTTCAAATCTCAGATTTAAAGTCCAGATCTGGGGATTTGGATTTCTTGGAAATGGCTAAAACCAGCTCAAATCATGTCATTTTTACAATCCAAAACCGGAAATTCGGATTTAAAATACTAATTCTGAACAGCGGGACTCAGTTCAGATCCAAAAAATTCGGTTGGGTTCAGATTTCTGAAGAACTGAACCACACTCTAGTTTTAGAAGCTTTAGGGGGAATCCAATTAGCTCCGAAAGCAGCCTTCACGTTTTTACAATATGTTTGAGAGTAACATTAAAATCTTGTAATCATGGGATTTAAAATTAGTTAAACATTTTGGGAAATTGTGAGTTTCTGCAAATTTCATTGTGATGGAAATCATTTTTTAACGTTAAACTCCAAAAAATAAAAATAAACATTTGTCTCTAAGAAATTGTTTAAAAAAATGTTTAAAAGTCTTAAAAAAACTAAGTCTATTAAAAAGACTTCTCAGAACTTGTAAATATTAATTCATTATATTTTTTACATGCTCAGTTTAGTTGATAAGTACCTGATTCTGAGTCACAATTGGGATGCGATGTAATGAAGTTTGAGTTCAGTGGATGGGCAAGATGCCGGATGAACTTTTTTTTAAAAGGGGCAATACCATGCTGTCTATATGATTACCCCTTTAAAAAACGTCTTTCGGCTGGCATCTCACATCTGGCATACCTCGGACTTCATTACATCCCGGCCATTAAGTGGTCGCCTTTACAGCTGCCTTCAGCTATCAGAAATACATTCTAATATCCGCCATTATGCTGAGTCTGTATCACCCCTCAGCCCTCCGCTTATGAGAACTATCCTTTCTGTGGGGTTAACGCTTTACTTTGAATAAATTGCAAGTCTGTCTTCATGTCCATGATATGTCTATGTGTCGGTTTTTGCATGTGCAAAAACTCCAGTACCAATCCGTACACACTCAGCCGCTAGTGAGATACAACTGAGATGTGTATGAGAGGTGGGTCTGCAGAGCAGTCTAAAACTAAAAGATGGAATCCAGATAAAACACAACACTATCTGCATCCGAAATGCTGCCCAACAGCGCTGTGAGTCAGTGGCAGCAAGCTCATTAATGACCAGTTGGGTGCACTACATAAGAGATGAATCAGCCCACCCCCAAGACTCCAGTGCAAACCAGCTCCTATTGGCTAGCTGACTATATGCCCGCCTCCCCCAGCCACTGTTTATGACTCTGAATGGCTTGCAGCTGTTGTAAAGGGTTCGGTACGACGCGGTATCCTGAACATCTAAATCCATACAAGGGAAGGTAAGTATACTTACCACCCCCCTCCCCTTGCCCCCTAACATCCTAACCCTCTCTCTACAGCCTAAACCTAACCCCCACAAACACACCATACACACACACACACACACACACACACACACACACCCAACACAACACAACACACACACACACACACACAACCCTAAACCTTGTTGGAGGTGGTGCTGAAATCTAACCTAACCCCCCCTGCAGCCTAAGACTAACCCTGCCCCCGCAGCCTAACCCTCCAGGGCCCTAGCCTAAACGTAACCCTGTCCCCACAGACTAAACCTAACCCGCTCTGCAGCTTACTACTCCGGCGGCCCCGTTACTTGTCGTTCGGCATCTTGAGTGTCGGGATTCCGGCATCGGGATGTAGAACCTATTCGGGATGCCGGTGTCTGCATTTCAAATAGTGTCAGGATTCCAGCATCGGTAATCTGACTGCCAGGATCCCAACAGTTGGGATCCTAACCAGATCCCCCTGTAAATTGCATACGCATGAGTAGTTAGCTAAAAACAACATTTGATTTGTCTGTATTCCGAATTGCGTGCATCTCTGAAGCATCTCTGAATCAGGTCCTAAGTTTCCAAATCAGACCCTAAGTTACTGAATCAGACCCTAAGTTACTACAGTGCTTGACCTAAAATGAATGTACATGTAAAAAATAGTTTACTGGGCTGTTTTTAGGAAGCACACTGGGCAGGAAAACCCAGATAAACACAATCATGCATCATAGCATAACATTTTGCATGCCACCCAAAGCAACATTGTAAATTTTGTATGCCATTCTTCTTTAAATCCCAATTATTTTCATGCTTTAGATCTATGGTGTGAGGAACTAACCTTTGTAGAGACGGGTTTATAGTATTTAATTGCACAGAAAATATATTGAGCATGTTACCGTTGCCTCAAATATTTTATAACCATTTTTTTAAAATAAATGTTCTGCACCTAATTTGCTGTTAATGGTCTGAAATAAATATGAAGATTGTACATCTGAGTCTTCACCAAGTTATAGTCAATAAATTCAAACAGTTTTATCAAATTGCCCCGATACTCTTTAAATGTCCTGATTTGCTCCGTTTTGTATGAAGAACCTATGTAGTTGGGAATTTAATATACAAATGTGTCAGTTTTCTTCTGTCAAATATCTGGCATCCACACACAGCACAATAGAATTAATATATAATTCTTATATAAAGTGTGTACTGCTGAAATGTAATTTTAGGAAGGTGTGTGTAAAACCTTCAGACATATCTTCCAAGTAACGTCTATCCAAGGATAGATTCCCAAGTGCCAGAAGTGTCTTATGCTGAGCATTGTCTACAACATTTAATCTTACACCTCCAATCTACTGAGCTGCTTTTATCCTGTCTGCAATATAGAGGACATTTACTTTAGTGTATTAATGTTCAACTTAATTTGTAAATTAAACCATGTGAGGCTTTACAACTCAAGCATAAACAAATAAGTAATTACCAAAGAAAAAAAAAGCACGTTTTGGATGGCGTTTCATAATTTTAAAATAAGAATATGACCTACCTGAGGTCTAGTTCAATAGGTCCCACCAATATTACTGAGCTCCAGGCCTACTAGAGCCCTGTGCGCGCTCCTGGAAAAGTGGGTGTGGCCTCACAAAAAGGATCATGGCCTCAAAGGGAATGCCATATCCGTATGACTGTGAGAGGGTGTGCCGACTCTGGGAGTGCGGACTGGTCCACCGCATGATGTCTGCCACATGTGGAGTGCTCCTCAGGGAATATTAGTATTAGTATAAGTATTTTACCCCTCACCTGAACCCTACCCTAACCCTTTGGGGGAAGAGGTGGTTAGGGCTAATCAGTGGGGGGGAGGGGGGTGGCGGCCATGGCTTTCCACGCCCCTAGGGCCTAATCCTGACCCTCTCCTAGTGCCTAACCGTAACCATCCCCAGCACCGTTGCCCCCCCCCCCCCTCCCCGGTCCCTAACCTTAACCCTAACCCCGATACTCACCTTCGGCATACTGGTGGTCAGTGTTCCGGCGCCTGTCTCCCGAGTCTTGTCAGGATTCCTGAATCCAGACCACCGGGATGCTGAACGCAACACTCCTATTGACCTATAACATATTAGTAGCATTTGCATATATGTTTAACTTACCGATTTCCATAAGAAACTTATATGTATTTTTTTGGGATAGAATTAACACATACATTTTAGGCTTTTTTGTGCACCTCACACTCACCCCCTACCCTTTATTCTCACATTCCATATGATTACAGGTTAAACAAAAAAAAATAATCTGTAATTGTTCAGGAAATGTACAGTATAGAACAGATAATATAAACCAGTAAAAACACTGTGTTTTTTTTTTATTATAGTAAAAGTACATAGGATTACTAAATATATATAGTTCAAAAGTAGGTTTCATTAGTTTAGAATCCACATTATTAAATACATTTTATAGAATAATTATGTCTCAGGCATATCCTTAGCCTAATTATTTAAGGACATGCAGAGTAAATTTCTAACGGAAACAAGCAATTTGCAGTCTATTACATCAACAAATGCGGGAGATCATTTTTTATAGGTTCATAATGGGCTACTGCATATTAATTATTATTGCTTACAGGCAAGAATAATTATTGTATATACTTCCTTTCTAAAATGAACTTTAAAATCTCAGCGTTGACTGCAGTAATTCTTGCAAGTAACATTTGTCTGATTTCAAGCACTCCTGCTGCCAGGCAGTAATATAAAAGGTGAACATTCTGTGATTTACAGCACTGACAACGGCTAACGTGTATTTACTATTTACCAGTCCAAAACTGTGACTATACAATTCAAAGGGACTTTGTATGACTGAAATAACTCTTCAAATTTAAACCAAAGTCTTGTGAGGCTACGGAGACATGGCTGCAGTGGAATCTGGATGTAAGCCTGTCAGCTTGACATAGAAAAATAAATACAATTATGAACTGCCCATACCCTACACACACCCTGCTGGAGCTGAGCAATGTCAGGATAATGGCTGTCTGGAATAGAATTGCACTGTCCAACAGAAATAGAGAAAACATTGGGAACTGCAGACAGAAAGAAACAAGATGGCCAGCCGGTAATATAACATACACAAATATTCTCTGTTCTTCCAATAAGGCTGCTACCCACTTTGGACAATAATGCTCCAATTGTTCATAGTTTACTAGGACAACTTTGTAAAACAGCAACAAATGAATAATATCCTTCCTAGGTCAAACTATACATTTCATGAAATACTTCTTCAGATTCATAGGGGTAAATTTACTAAGGCTTCTTAAAATCAGATTGTTTGGTTGCTATGGGCAACATCAACACTTTTAATTTTTAAAAGCTTCAGTAACTTTACCCCATAACATGCTACTTGCACATTTAGTTTGTGTGTGTGTGTGTGTGTGTGTGTGTGTGTGTGTGTGTGTGTGTGTGTGTGTGTGTGTGTGTGATATGTATTGTCTATTTTTATACATACTTCGGACTTGATGGTTGTTGGCTTAAAATTATGCCACAAAAAAGATGTGCCACAAAGGTCCTCCCACACCGCACATCCAGTCTGGTCATGGACTACTTCTTCCCCTGTGATATAGACTACTCACCTGCTTGGGTGGTCCAGGTGGGTAGTAGGTAGGGCCATATTTAACAATGAGGCAGGTGGAGCTACAGCTCCAGGCCATCAGTGGAAAAAGGCCCAAAGTATCCCCCTATTACTGGCTAAGGTCAGACCCCCATCCTTTCTCCCCATCTTTACCTGCAACACCCCCTCTGCCTTAACCCCACAAACACCTCACCCCAATTCCTATCCACCAGGCACTTAAAAAACAGTTAATTTTCCCATCATTACTTGTTTTCCTCTGTCTCATTTTACACCATTGTCATATCTAACATTGTTGCCTGTCACTCTTTCATACATGGTCTCATGTCTGCTCTCTTGCCTGATGTCTGCCCTCTCAGCATCTGACCCATAGCTATCTTTATCTTGACTTGCCTCATATATTTCCCTTACATTTTCCCCATGTATTGCCTAATATCTGCCCCATTTATTGCCCCATCTGTCTTCTGCTGTTTTGCTTTTTTTACAACTAGTCACTTTCCCGGCACTGATATCTTGGGTTTTGTCTGACTTAAAGTATTTCTGAGGGTATAAGCCAAAAGCTGTGACTCTCCCCTTTTGGTGGACACTGACATCTTGTCTCTACTATGCCCAGAACCAGAGATATCAGCCTTCAAGCAGCTAGTCCCTGCTCCAGCTCCACACGGATAATATGAAGTTTTAGATTTTTGTTGGTGATTTTGGTGATTTTGTTTGGCTCCTGAACTCTGATCCCCAAGTCCCCAGAACCTTCTGAAAGGTGGAACTCTCTAGTTTTTTTTATCCCATTCAAAGCTAAAAAAATATATTTTCAGGAACTTGAGATATCTGCAGTCAAGCAAGCTGCCCTCCCACCGGAAAATGATAAATATTAAGCCCACTCCACTATCCACCCCTCCCCTACGTATTAAACACCCCCTACCACTCTGGAAGTCATGTACCAGGGCCCCTTCATTCATCCCAATGCCCCCTTCTACAGTTTAGCCCCATCTGTGCAGTAAAGGAGTAATTAGCAGAAATGACTGTTTCAGGTCCTACATGCTGAGCGGATGATAGAACACCCTCTACCGCCCGGGGGACATCAAAGCTGTGCTGATAGCACCTTCCACCCCTACCGCTGGAGGATCGGTAGGGGACCTAGTGCATTGCTGTGCCCAGGGGCCTACACTGCTGTTCAGATGGCCCTGGGAGGAGAAGGTGTAATCCATGACCTGGCAGAGAAAGGGGGGGGGGGGGTTGTTGGGTCGCATTGTCCCCCCTGTGATGACTCCTGTGGACACATATGTTATATATTTAAAACAATCTATAGATTCATAGACATTCATAGACATTCACCTGCTTATAATAATAATAATAATAATAATAAGTGCTTAAAGTGGTCCTAGAGAGGTGGTGGAACTCACCATCCCCTCTCCGTGGCGCATGGTCACACAATAGTAATAATGCATACAGTAGTAGCACCCCTAATACACATAATGCCCACAGTAGTAGCACCCCTTTATACACATAATGCCTACAGCAGTAGCGCCCCTTATACAATGCCCACAGTAGTAGTGCTCCTTATGCAAAGTCCCCTGTACTGGTAGTGCCCACAGTGGTAGTGCCCCTTATATAGAGTCCATAGTAGTGGTGCCCCTTATGCAATGCCTGCAATAGTAGTTCCCCATATGTCCCCAGGAGTGATGCCCCTTATGAAGTGCCCCCTTTACAATGCCCTCATAAGTAGTGCCCCCATTAGTAATGCCCTTAATGGTAATGCCCCTGTGTAGTATTGCCCCAGTAGTAATGTTGCCTGTAGTAATGCCCTCAGTCGTTTAGCCCCCCATAGTTTAGCCCCAGTAGTTATGCCCTGTAGTTATGCCCCCAGTAGTTTAGCCCCCAGTGGTAATGCCCCTGCCGTTATGACCCCAGTAGTTTACCCCCCCTTTAGTTTAGCCTCCCAGTGGTAATGCCCCCAGTAGATTAGCCCTCATATAGTTTGCCCCATGTAGTTTAGCCTCCAGTGGTAATGTCCCCTGCACTTTTGACCCCAGTAGCTTAGCCCCCCAGTAGTAATGCCCCCAGTTGTTTAGCCCCTGTAATTTAGCCTTCATGTAGTTTGCCCCCAGTAGTTAGCCCCCATTAGTAATGCCCCAGTAGTTTTCCCCCAAGTAGTAATGCCCCCCTGTAGTTTGTCCCCAGTAGTAATGCCTCTGTAGTTATGCCCCCCTGTAGTTTTCCCCCTTGTAGTTTGCCCCCAGTAGATTGCCCCCAGTAGTTAGCCCCCTTGTAGTTTGCCCCCAATAGCTTGTCCCCTTGTAGTTTGCCCCCGCAGTAATGCCCCCCAGTAGTTAACAACCTTGTAGTTTGCCCCCAGTAGTTAGCCCATTTGTAGTTTGCCCCCAGTAGCTTGCCCCCTTGTAAATTCCTTTAACCCCTCATAATAATAATAATAATAATAACAATAATAAACAGGCAGCCAGTGAAGGGAATAGAGAATGGGTGTGATATGGCTTAAACAGGGCTGGTTGGTTAATAATATATAGTAGCCTCACAGTTTAAGATTATTAAAAACATATACTGCATATATGAACATTCCTATGGGTGAGGTATCTGCTCATATTAATGATACATGATTACTTGCGGGATGTAGTCACGTTGCCGGCGGTCAGGATACAGATGCCAGAATCCCGACTGCTAGAAATGCTGATAGCTGGAATGCCGACTTACAGGGGCTATTCCCACTCATGGGTGTCCACAACACCCATAGAGTGTGAATAGAACCTGTGGCGAGTCCAGCGAGTCACCGATCCCGCAGCGTGGCAAGCTCAGCAAGCCCGCATGGAGCTTCGTTGCATTCGCCCCCCACTGGTATGCTGACCACTGGGATCCTGGCCACCGGCATTCCATACCCAACCCTTACTTGCTAATATTGTATTATTAATTGATTTTATCTTTGAGATTTTTTTTTCTTTTGTTATACATTACATGTATTTTATTGTCATCCAAGCAATACATGGTTGTTTTTAATTATCTTATTCTGTTGTGTTTCTGGTCATTATAAGGGGTTTAACTAACCCCCTATTTTAAGTAGCTGTTCATACCATATGAGCGCCTGTTCAAGAGGCTTGATAGAGATCTTCCTGGTTGGTTAATATCCTGGCAGCTGCATTTTATATCAGCTGGAAACAGTGCAATTCTTTTGTTGGAAGTCCAAGGTAGAGGGTATTGCAGTGGTATATGTGTGATGATACAAATGCATGTATGACTTTAGCTAGTCCTTCTGATGGAATAAGTGCTTGATTCTGGCTATGTTTCTCAGATGAAAGAGTGAGGATTTGATTGTAGCTATACTCAGTCATAACACACACTTAACATCAGGACCACTTGGCCCATCTAGACTGCTCTTTTTTTCCTTTTGGTAACCTCAAACCTTAATTGATCCTTAGTTCTTTGTAACAGTATCCTTATGTCTATTCCAAGCATGTTTAAATTGCTCTACTGTCTTAGCCTCTGCCACCTCTGATGGGAGGCTATCACATCTATCCACTAGTCTTTCTGTGAAGTGATTTCTCCTCAAGTCTTTAAACCTAGTTCCCACCATTTTCAGTGCATGTCTCCATCTTCCAATATTTTCTTTCCTTTAAAATATGTCTCCCACCTGTACCTTGTTAAAACGCTTAATATATTTGAAAGCTTATATAATGTTCCCCTTTTCCCTTCTCCAAATTATACATATTAAGATCTTTTGGTCTTTCCGGGTACATTTTGTCATGTACTCCAAGCACCATTTTAGTGCAGCCTTTAATTTATTTACATTCTTCTGGAGATACCATCAGAATTGAACACAGTATTCTAGATAGGACATACCCATGACCTATACAGTCAGGGCCTGTGTGATGATGTGAGCAAGAGGGCGTCGGGCTGGAGAAGCACCTTCCCCACTCAGCTGTTAGCTGCACTGACACGTCTGTCATTCATTGAGCCCCATGAGTCCCCTCCCCTGATCTGTGCGCAATAGCCCCACTAGCCTCTTCTCCTCCTCTAATTTATTATCAAATATTCACCTTTTTAAATGTCACTTTATATCATAAACTTTTAGAATTAGGTAGACTATATAGGGAGACTATATATATATATATATATATATATATATATTTATATTTATACTGTATGTATATATATATATATATATATATGAAATAATAAAGTCGCGCATTAAAACAATATAGTCTCTGAGATATATTAGTCCAAATGTATTATTGCTGCAATCCTCCTTCAGGAGTAAAACCTGTACTCCTCAGCACATGTGAAAAAGAAAACAATGGAGGGCGCAATGGTGAGTGTAATCATCAAAAGTAATTTACTGGCAAAGTATTCACTCACATACATTGAAAGTAAAAGGTAACCAGCGCAGTGTAGACAGCTCGTGTAGCCTCCGGATGGCATACACCGATGTACAACGTTGCTCTAGGGCAGGGGTGTCAAACTCGTGGCCCTCCAGCTGTTGTGGAACTACACATCCCAGCATGCCCTGCCACAGTTTCAGCAGTTCCTAATACAAAATCTATGGCAAGGCTTGCTGGGATGTGTAGTTTCACAACAGCTGGAGGGCCACGTGTTTGACACCACTGCTCTAGGGATACCAACAGCCACTCTGGACATCCAGCCGCACGGACTACAAACGGACCTCACACGCCGCTCATCTGGGCACTGGATCCACATCACAAGTCCTGCTGGTCACGCCCAACGCGTTTCGTCACGTTGTACATCGGTGTATGCCATCCGGACTTGTGACGTGGATCCAGTGCATTGGGCGTGACCAGCAGGACTTGTGACGTGGATCCAGTGCCCAGATGAGCGGCATGTGAGGTCCGTTTGTAGTCCGTGCGGCTGGATGTCCAGAGTGGCTGTTGGTATCCCTAGAGCAACATTGTACATTGGTGTATGCCATCCGGAGGCTACACGAGCTGTCTACACTGCGCTGGTTACCTTTTACTTTCAATGTATGTGAGTGAATACTTTGCCAGTAAATTACTTTTGATGATTACACTCACCATTGCACCCTCCATTGTTTTCTGTTTCTTTTTCATATATATATATATATATATATATATATATCAATTCAACCATCTTAGAATCCAAGTCTTCAAGTTTATTTAGCAGTCTGCTATGTGGGACCGTGACAAAAGCCTTACTAAAGTCTAGATATGGTACATTGATCCCCTCCCCCATCTATTATTTTGGTCATCCAGTCAAAACAGTGAATAAGATTTATTTTTACCTTGATCCTCCCCAAGTAAATCCATGCTGTTTGAGATCTTATAGCTGGATTTGAGGCATTCCACAACTCTTGCCTCTTTCTTGTTTTCACTTTTGTGCAGTGGGACTACAGGAGCTCATTCCAGCCCTCTGGAATTACCCCTGTAGCTAGTAACTGGCTTAATAATTCTGTTAATGGTGTTATAAGCACCCTTTTAAGCTATTTTATTATCCTTGGCTTGGCTATATCCCATCTGTCCAAATTGATTTCTCTATTTTCAGTTTTGAGAGTAGTTATATCTACCTGTTTTTTTGTTCTTGCAACTTAATTGAGGCCCCTTCCCCTCTCCTTATGTAGTGAATACTGATCAAAAATTATTTAGATTATCTGCTATTGCCCTGTCCCCATCGACCAGACTCTCACCCTCAGTCTTAAATCTTATTATTCCTCCATTTGTTTTTCTCCTTTCAATTACATACATGAAAATAGTTTTGTCCCTTTATCTGCTAACTTACCATTTTCTCTTCAGCTTATTCCTTTGTACATCTTATTACTTTCTTAGCTTCCTTCCATCTAACAAGAAACACCCCTTTATCGTCATTATTTTGAGCCTGCATATATTTCCTAAAGGCCATCTTTTTGCTTTCACACTATTTAATACTCATTTTGTAAGCCACACTGGCTTCCTTTTTCATGTGTGTTTCCTAAGTTTTATGATACAAAGGTCTGTTGCTTTTAGTATTGCCCTTTTTGATTTTACCCACCTCCTTACAATTGTCTTCCCTCTGTCAATGAATCACTTACACATTATTCCATATCTGCAAAATCAGCCCTCCTATAAGCCAACACCTTGGCTTTTGTGTATCAATTGATGTATCAATAATGGCATGCAGGGACAAAGCTTGCAAAGAAAGCTCTGTCCCTGCGATGCCACTCTACAGACAAATAAGACTATCTTTCACAAAAAATACCTAGATTTATGTTCTGCACATGCGCCACTGCCTGACATTGCCAATTCTACCACCAACGGCAGCACCCCCTCCCTGTTGTGATGACCCCCCCATGCCACGGCCCCCATTGCAGCTTATACTCACTAGGTAGGGATCGGCGATCGGTGCTCCTGGAGGGCTGCCAGTCATTGGGGCTCCCTGCTGCTGTGACTTCTGGTGCTGTAAAGTGAGATGCTGCATCACTTTACTGCAGCGGAGGCCATAGGAGCAGCAGGGACCCCCGATGAACATCAGCCGGCCCTGGAGCACCGACCCCTGGGTAGGTGAGTATATATATTTTTTACTTTTATTTAACAGTGCTCAGCTTGTGTGTCCATTGGAAGCAGGAATAATTATCACAGTCCTCACTGTGTTATTTTTTTACTTTTTTTTTAAAGTAAATTCAGCCTGATTGCATTACCCATTATAAGTATTGGAAATGCGATCTTGGTTACTAAACAAAAAGCGAATTAAAGAGTTTGGAGCAATTTTCATGAAAACTGATACAAAAGCCCTTTAATACATTCAGGTGATACTAAAATAATGTGAAACAGGTGTGAAACTATCCAGCATCTGGTAATCTGAATGTGTTTGTTTAGAGAATCTATGAAAGAAATACTTTTGTAAAGATTATTAGTAACAATATAAACAGATCGATACAGTTGGAATCACATTAGTAACATTCAAAAAGAACAGCAGCTGTCAGTAAGAAAGTATATTATTATGCAGTGTTTTGGAAGAATAATGTATGCATTCACCTGTGTAGTGTTTTATCAGATATATAACAATACTTAAACATGTTGAAGGCACATTTATAGGTAAATTAGCAAGATGAATGTCACCCTAAAATTGTTTTTATTTATAAATGTATATTCATCAGTACATCAGGGGTCATCCTTTCTCATACGCAATAAAGCAAACACTACATCAAATAAGGGATCTCCTATTTCTGAAATGCAAACATCATGAAAAACCAAAAGTTAGTGTTCACATGCTGTGACAAGAAATAGTACAGTGGGCACTAGTTAGATGCAGTAAGTGCTTCTGCTGTCAGCTATCTTACCTAGGCATTGGGCGGCTGATGAGAGAGCAACCACCGTTGATATTCCTATAAAGTAAAGATTACATAGACAGCTCCATTGTCCACTGGTAGAAGATAGGTGGGTCTTAGTACTATACAAGCATTGCAGGGCTCAGATGCTTGTGGGTGCAGGGAAACCAGTATGTGAGAAGGTACCCATGTAAGGTTATTGCACCCTGTGTTCATGTAACCCAGATAATAGCTGAACACTGGCAACATGTGGCATGGTCTGATGAGCTCCAGTTGTTTTGGGTTTATTGCAGGGTCGGAGGTGGTGCAAACACCAAGAGGCAATGAACTCCAGTTGTCAAAAAAGCATCATGCAGGCTGGTGGCTATTCTCTAATGATGTGGGATGTGTTGATGTGGCATGGGTTCGGTCTGCCTGAACACAATATTGACCAGCAAGTACTAAATTTCAGTGCTAGGTGACTATTTGCAGCCCTTCATGGACTTCATGTACCCCCACAATGATGGAATATTCCAGTAGGATAATGTATTGTGTCATCAGTACCAAGTTGTCCAGAATTGGTTCAAGAAGCATTCTGGAGAGTTCCATTGAATTGTATGGCAACATGTTTGCCCTACTACATGAACTCAATCAAGCATTTATGGGGTGTGGTGGAGAGGTCCATTCACACCCAAGATCCTATGCCTACAAATATCAGGAAGTTATGGGAGGCTTTCCAGGTGGCATGGGACAACATCTTGCAAGAGGTCTTCTTGTGGAATTGATGCCACTTTGAGGTGCTATACTTTGTCTGACTAGAGGATACTAGGCACCAATCCCATGACTTTTGGCACTTCAGTTTATACATACATATATGGTAATCTTTTCTACTCCACTAGGGGCCTAAAAAGAGGCCAGCACACCATAAGAATCCATGGCAGTATAAAAATCCCAGCCTAATAACCATTTCAATGTCATGCAATAACAATTTTCCAGGGATTGTTATATGCATCAGCTCTTCTATTTATTATCAAATAATATGCTAAGTAAAAAAATCCATATTAAGGAGAGAGTGCCCCAGTGCTACCTAATGATTAATCCAGCTGCACCTGCTGGCAGGGGGAAATGAGGTGAAGGACTGCCCTAGCAATTGAGATGACAATTTTATTGTAATACAAAAAAAATTAAATGCACTTACATATAAAACATGTTCCAGAAATTAATGTGATTTATAGTCTACTGTAGGTTGTAAGAGAATATAAGTATATGCATAGTTTTACAGGTGGACCCTTGTACACTTCTAACACATTTAAAGATTAACTGTAATTAATTAATTAATTAATTACTAATATGAGTGTTCTAAATGAACATTTTAAGAATATAAATAATACAAATTTGTAAACATTTTACTTCCTGGATTGTCCAATATTTGCTTTTCACTTAAATGACACTGGAAGACCAAAAATATGTGGCATCAGATCTCTCACTTCAGCTATTTCAAGCTTTGGGAAGTTACTTCCATAAAAAAAAGTGGTGGGTTAATTTCTTTCATATACAGTATTAGGAATTCTTTTCACATTATTCAAATATTAATTAGTAGCAGGAAGATTACAGTTTGAAAACAGTGGCTTTCTCATCTAATTTTAGCTCTATAATTTATTCTCAAGGATGTGAAGCTACAATTTATTTCTAGCTACAGGATAACAGTTTGTCAAACACAAACCGAGTTAATCAGTGAATGCATAATATTTATTTAAAAATATAATTTTGGGATTTAGGGTACAGCCATGGGGATTAAGTTGGTCTCATGATCTGTCAATCTGTTCTTATGGGTATAAAAAAATAACCTTGTTGTGTAATATGATGTACATACATTGATGGTGTCAAATTTATTTGGGGCAGTGAATGTAATTTTTTTTAAATTATTGGAATTATTACATTTTCACTTTATACATTTGTAAATTGTTTGGCATGTACAGTAACTAAATAGAATATGATGAAATAACCATCTTTTTGGGGTAAATCATCCTACCTTTTGTAAGGAAATAAGTAAGAAAATATTAATCTACATACATAGTCTACACAGATGATATGGGAGTGGGGGAAAACTTTTTAGGGTATGTCACCAGTATGGCAGCCATCTTGAAGTTGGCCACCTTGAACATCTTTATTCATACTTGAGCTTTAACTTAGTTTTATTTTGCAGGCAGTGACAGTAATACTTTTTTAATAATTTCCTTTTTATAAGAGTGTTTCCACACTTATGGACCACTATATATATATATATATATATATATATATATATATATACATATAGCAAGAATGGCGGCACTCCCAGTCTTTCTTTGGTAGAAAATTCAGTGTTTTATTTCAACGTATCGGGAACCTGTCCCGTCGTCAGGATAACAAATATAATGTGCAAACATACAAATATATACCCCCCTGTGCAAACCCAGTGATTACCTGAGACGATTCCGCTGTGCGTCTGCTTCCCGCTTCCGTCCCGGTGCTCGTGCTGCCTCAACGCCGCTCCGATGCGCCGGTGACGTCATAGGGTCGCGTCCGCCAGCAGAAAACGAAATTCTGTGTATGGTTGCTATAGCAACAGTACGTGTTCTTACTACAATTAAAAACATAATGACAAACTTGTTTGTGACTCATATTAATACATAAAGGCAAAAAGTAACACCCCAATATGGTACTTAAATATCACTTTATCTGTTTTTAAAAAAACTTTTTGTTTATATAATGCAGCATTGGTCAAATGGCTATGCACCATAAAGGATACTGTGGGCAAAAACCTTTCTAGGAACTATTCCATTATTATTAGAGAAGTAGTTCTTAACCTCTTATTTATGATAACTAAACTCACTTAGTGCTAACTCATTTATTGAATTTAGAACTTATGTTACCACAGAAATTTATTAATATATTTCAAGGGCTGCGAGGCTCATAAAAAGCATTGTAATCCTAATTTTTCATTAAGACCTTTGGGTGCCAATGCGTCCAACTGGAATATCCATCTACTCTCCAAGCGTAAGAGTTTTTGGCCCCTATTGCCACCACGTATATCATATGGTATATGGTGTATTATTTTAGACCTAATACTGGCAATACTATGTTTTGCTTGGAGGCAGTGTCGTGCCATAGGTTGGTCGCGGTGTCCCGTCTCTAATGCTGTTCTAATAGCGAATCTGTGAAGCGCCATGCGCTCCTTAAATTGACGTTCTGTCTTGCCCACGTAAATAAGTCCACATGGACAAGACAGGACATAAACCACATACTTAGTCGTACACGTCAAGGGATAATTGATTGTGTATTTCTTCCCCGTATAGGGGTGGGTAAAAGAGTTGCCAGTAGTCATAGATCGACAAGTTACACAGCCCAGGCACCTATAACACCCTGGTTTATGTGTTAAAAAATGTTCTTTTTTTGTTTGATGTAACTTAGTTGTATCTCTTTTTATCAATCTGTCTGCCAAATTTGTTCCCCTGGTATAACAGATAAAGTGATATTTAAGTACCATATTGGGGTGTTACTTTTTGCCTTTATGTATTAATATGAGTCACAAACAAGTTTGTCATTATGTTTTTAATTGTAGTAAGAACACGTACTGTTGCTATAGCAACCATACACAGAATTTCGTTTTCCGCTGGCGGACGCGACCCTATGACGTCATCGGCGCATCGGAGCGGCGTTGAGGCAGCACGAGCACCGGGACGGAAGCGGGAAGCAGACGCACAGCGGAATCGTCTCAGGTAATCACTGGGTTTGCACAGGGGGGTATATATTTGTATGTTTGCACATTATATTTGTTATCCTGACGACGGGACAGGTTCCCGAAACGTTGAAATAAAACACTGAATTTTCTACTAAAGAAAGACTGGGAGTGCCGCCATTCTTGCTACGTGTATTGGAGATTTCCTCATGGAGGGCACCCCAAGCAAGTATAACAGACGCCAATCAGTGAGTGCCGGGTGATTTGGAATATATGTTGAGGGAGTGTGGAGTGGCATCTCTGACACCCTCTACCAAGGCACCCAAAGCCACATAGATGAAATACCTACAGGAGCTAACCTTGGTGATGGATTTATCACAGCACACTTTAATATTTTTTTCACCATTTTAAAGGCACAGTTCCACCCACGTCAATATAACAGCTACATTGGGACATTATTGCAGTTTTTTCCTGTGTAAGATAATTACAAGTAAACCGCACGACAGGCTTAATTTAATAGCCATTATGTCGCAGCAGGCGGGCCCAGAAGTGGGAGTGACACAGGAATTATTAGTAATGGATACACAGGAACAATTCAGCTTCACAGATTCAGAGGCTGAAAATATCCTCTTCAAAGGCAAGTTCAGTGAGGATACGGGAGATATACCTAATGAAGATTTATTTAAAGAGATATTACGCATGAAACAACGTGAGCTTGATTATTACTATCATGGGCTAACCTTATCAGAATACTACAGGGAGAAACTCATACCCCGAGGGTTTCGCATTCGAAACATGCCCACTATTGGCCGGTATAGTGTTCAATTTTGTCGCAAGTGGATCGCGATACTAAACAAATGTTCCATGGACTTGATATTACTAGTAGTGGAGGAATCCACTAAAGAATTGAATGCAGTAAAGGAGAAAATCGCACAGTTTGAAGTTAAGAATAATCAAGTCCTTACAGCTGATACAAGCCATAATTGGTTGGAACAATTATCGACCCAGGTGGAGCAATATAAAAAAGACCTTATAAAATTTAAAAAAGAAAAATTGATTAAGGTACGGCAAGACTATTCAACACATCAAGTCTATGCGTGGACAAATACCACCAACTCCACAGGAAAGGGAAGAGGTACCTTTAAACAAAGAAGACGAGCACAATTGCATAAATTCCGGGAGGATACAAGTACGTCCCAAAGTGAAACCGAACAGAGACCTACCACATCCACAGAAGCACAACACCCTTTAGGGGTAACTACGAGGGCAGCAATAAAAAACCCCACAGGAAAAGGACGCGGCGGGGCGGGCAAAACTCGAGGCAGCAACGCCAAAAAGCCTCCGCGAAGGAAGTAAATGTGGTCTTTAATTGCTCTTCCACCCCCTTGTCGTCCCTAGAGAAGCAAGTTTTATCAAAAGGTCTTACCTTTGTCCCTACCACAAAACATGATCCATTCCAGTGGAAAATAGATATGTATAAATTAACAAGAACGTTGAAAATCAAGGAACATTTTGGTAAGGAAAACAATAATCAACCATTAAGACATAATAAGGATGATGGAGTCCCACAACAGTTGAGACACATACTACCACGCTCTAAATTTGAACCAATTAGCAATAATTCTTCAATAAAGAGTTTTTCAAGAATTATGGAACAGCAAGGGTTGAAAAATCCACACAAGAAACCCTACAAGAACAACATAACTAAAGAAGAATTGGGAGCCATCAAGGATCTAAGTGAAAGAAGGGACATAGTTATACGTAAAGCAGACAAGGGGGGTTCAATAGTTGTGCAAGATTTGACAGCATATGACACAGAATGCATGCGACAACTCAATGACAGTACCACATATCAGGAATTAGAGTGTGATCCAACGTCGGACTTTAAAAGTGAACTGGATTCAGTATTACTTAAAGCCGAGAAGGAGGGACTCATAACAGTAGAATTGAGACAAGCACTAATGGTGGAATTCCCAGTGACTCCATTATTCTATACCGTACCAAAAGTACATAAAAATGTGGAAAGGCCCCCGGGTAGACCTATAATATCTGCCCGGGGATCTTTATTTCAACCCACGTCTATTTATCTAGATAGCCTGTTGAATCCATGTATACAAACTACAGCCTCTTATTTGAAGGATACGACGGATTTGTTGATCAAATTACGTGAAATGGATCCTTCACCAACTGGGTTAACACTGTGTAGTGCTGACGTCAACAGCCTCTACACCTGTATACCACACAGCAATGGTATAGAGGCTGTTAGACAATTAATTACAGACAACCCAGCTTATGTGGGACCACCTGTAGAGTTGTTTGTTAAATTGCTTACATTGATTCTTACCAGAAATTATTTCATTTATAGGGGTAAATATTATCTACAAAAGGCTGGCTGTGCGATGGGGTCCAATGTGGCCCCATCGTACGCTTATGCCTACATGATTATGGTAGAGAGGACCATCTTCTATAGTAACCCTCAAGTTGTTGAAAATTTGAGATTATACCAGAGATTCATAGACGACTTGTTAATTATATGGTCTGGCCCTAAGGAATCATTATTACAGTTAATAGATTCCCATAATGCCACAAAACATCCTGTACAATTAACTTATGAGGTTAGTGATGAGAAAATACATTTTCTGGATGTAAATATCCAGCTTTCACCTCTAGGTTTAAAAACATCCATTTATGTGAAAGAGACAGATAGAAACTCAATACTTAGACACGATAGTCATCATCCTCTGCCGTCCAGAAAAGGATTACCTTACTCTCAAATGCTGAGAGTAAGGAGAATTACTAGTGACCCTGATCAGACCCAGACAGATCTAATTAAAATGGTGGAAAAATTTGAGGAAAGAGGTTATGATAGAACTACCCTTCTACAAATTAAAGAAAAGTCCTTAAAACACCAAGAGAAGAAACCCTTAAACCAAAAGTAACATCAGATTTGTCAGATAAAATAATTCCTTGGGTCAATAGATATACAGATTTTAGTGGGACAACACAAAAACTGGCCAAACGGTATTGGCCTTTGGTTAATACAGACAAAGATCTCCCATTATTAAGGGATAGCAAGATCATGCCTAGTTATACCAGGGGAACAAATTTGGCAGACAGATTGATAAAAAGAGATACAACTAAGTTACATCAAACAAAAAAAGAACATTTTTTAACACATAAACCAGGGTGTTATAGGTGCCCGGGCTGTGTAACTTGTCGATCTATGACTACTGGCAACTCTTTTACCCACCCCTATACGGGGAAGAAATACACAATCAATTATCCCTTGACGTGTACGACTAAGTATGTGGTTTATGTCCTGTCTTGTCCATGTGGACTTATTTACGTGGGCAAGACAGAACGTCAATTTAAGGAGCGCATGGCGCTTCACAGATTCGCTATTAGAACAGCATTAGAGACGGGACACAGCGACCAACCTATGGCACGACACTGCCTCCAAGCAAAACATAGTATTGCCAGTATTAGGTCTAAAATAATACACCATATACCATATGATATACGTGGTGGCAATAGGGGCCAAAAACTCCTACGCTTGGAGAGTAGATGGATATTCCAGTTGGACGCATTGGCACCCAAAGGTCTTAATGAAAAATTAGGATTACAATGCTTTTTATGAGCCTCGCAGCCCTTGAAATATATTAATAAATTTCTGTGGTAACATAAGTTCTAAATTCAATAAATGAGTTAGCACTAAGTGAGTTTAGTTATCATAAATAAGAGGTTAAGAACTACTTCTCTAATAATAATGGAATAGTTCCTAGAAAGGTTTTTGCCCACAGTATCCTTTATGGTGCATAGCCATTTGACCAATGCTGCATTATAAAAACAAAAAGTTTTTTTAAAAACAGATAAAGTGATATTTAAGTACCATATTGGGGTGTTACTTTTTGCCTTTATGTATTAATATGAGTCACAAACAAGTTTGTCATTATGTTTTTAATTGTAGTAAGAACACGTACTGTTGCTATAGCAACCATACACAGAATTTCGTTTTCCGCTGGCGGACGCGACCCTATGACGTCACCGGCGCATCGGAGCGGCGTTGAGGCAGCACGAGCACCGGGACGGAAGCGGGAAGCAGACGCACAGCGGAATCGTCTCAGGTAATCACTGGGTTTGCACAGGGGGGTATATATTTGTATGTTTGCACATTATATTTGTTATCCTGACGACGGGACAGGTTCCCGAAACGTTGAAATAAAACACTGAATTTTCTACCAAAGAAAGACTGGGAGTGCCGCCATTCTTGCTACGTGTATTGGAGATTTCCTCATGGAGGGCACCCCAAGCAAGTATAACAGACGCCAATCAGTGAGTGCCGGGTGATTTGGAATATATATATATACATATATATATATATATAATTATATATACATATATATATATATATATATATATATAGAGAGAGAGAGAGAGAGAGAGAGATCCACAGAAAGGCGGCACTCCAGACTCAATGAAGAAGCTCTGCACAGCATTATTCTTTTGGCTGATGTCATTGAGGGGGTAATACCTTAATTTTTAGGTGGCATTAAACATGCCTCTGGGTAGCACTTGACATGCCCACTCCAGTGGAGCGATGCAGAGATATTGGTCTCACCAGAAACAATATGGTGCCGACAGTGACATGCAGTCAGGTGAGGCAGGTGAGGCAGAGTCTCTCCTCTCATACCCAAGTATACTACACTGTTTTGAATAAAAAAAAGATATGAAAAATACAAAGAGGATATTATAAATATATGTGACCCGTCTACCTTGTTCGCACATCTCTGATCAAAGCTCACCAAATTTCCAGCAGTAAATACTGTATTTCTTTGTACCTTTGAATAATGCCCTCATGAACCCTTGGGTTCATATATTTGTGTATAAGTCTGGCTCTGATACTAGCCAGTGCCTCCACAGCAATTGACCTCACTGCATGTCACTGGGTGCCGATACAAACTGTTGCTATGGGGCCCACACAAAATGTTAATGATATGGGGTCTAGTTATGCTCCTGCCTTTTCCACTGCAAAATTCAATTTGCATGATATTTTGCTCAGATATTAGAAATACATATTGTCTGTAGTGTTGTCTTAACTTATGCAATGCTTTCTAATTTTTAAAAATAATGCAAAAAATAATATTGATGTTGAAACTATACACTGATATTAAGCAATGAACACTTTGGAGGCTATTACAGCAATCTACAAAATGTTCCCATTTATATCATCGTTGTACTTGCATTTCTGCTTGTGTACACAATCATGGCCACTTTATTGTATGTGGTCACTTTGTAGACATTCAGAATGTGGACACCAGAATGTCAACACTGTCTGAATGTCAATGCTCAGAATGTTGACATGTGCAGAATGTTGACATTAAACATGTTGACATTCACAGTGTTGACGCTGACAATGTCGACATTGTCAGAATCGTGACTGTTGACAACCACAATGTCAACACCCAATTTTAGGTTTACATTTTGACTAAATGTGTATGGGAAATCCCATTGCCGACATGCTGACTGTCAACATTCACAATGTCTACATTCTGGCGATGTCGTCATTTTGTCAGTGTTGACATTGTGAATGCCGTCATTCTGCATCCTGATCATGTTAATATTCTGAATGTCAGCATCCTAAATGCCGACAAACCATACCACAGCCACATTTATCATGTGAAAGTGATGACTATGGGGATTTTATTTGACTGTAGAGTGGGCCAATCAAAGCAGTGCTTACATATTTTCTGCCAATGATGACAAAAGTAAATCAATAAAAAGACAATAAAATAGAAAAAGGGTAAGTGTACAATAGACAGTTTATTAAAATGATGGAAGTGCTTAAGTAAACAGCACTGTATTACCCCTAAGAAGTGTCTTACTGGGGCATGAAGAGCCCACCGGGGGAATGCAGTGGCAGGGGCCCATGTTTAGGGGTGTGGCCAACCACCACATTAGTGTGACTTGCTATTAGAGAGTGCATGGTCTGGGCCCTTTGATAAATAAATATAGTAAATACTAATCTGGTACAGTATCATGCATGCACTAGCAGTAACAGCAATATACTGGAGAAAATACACCATAGTCCTGTGCAGTATAATGTAAAACTTGTACATGTATATAAGTGCACAGTCCAGAACCTGATCCCTAGAGGAAGAGGTGTGTGTGTGTGTGTGTGTGTGTGTGTGTGTGTGTGTGTGTGTGTGTGTGTGTGTGTGTGTGTGTGTGATGAGGGGGTGGGGGGGCAGTGGGGACCACTGGTGGTTTCCCCTGTACCCATGTGGGCCAGTCCAACCCTGCCCCTAAGTAACTTCAAACTTTGCTCAAAAGTCATCAAATTATCAACACATTGTAAAGCAATAAATAAATGTTTTGGGATTTTAGCACACCAAACATCCACTCCACGTCCACTCTCCCCTCCACACACAAAGAACCGGTTCCTGCAGAATTAGAACACACCCTTCAGTAGGGTTGGGCAAACAGTTGTTTCCAATGCTGAACATTGACAAATCAACCAATAATACAGAACGGAGAAAGTGGCTGGCAGCTGGTCGCTAACATCCTAACTATAGGCACCCTGTTTTTCCACCTCTGTCCTAATTGGTTGTCTGGATTTAAAAAGCACATTTTAGAGGTGCTTATGCACTTACAAAACCCACAATCACGACACTGGTGGGCAGACTGGTGGGAAAAACGTTGTTCATGAGGTTCAAATGGGATTTCTCAGCATACACACCTTTGTTTTTTTTGACTGCTTGGATGCAATGGAGCAACGCTAAGCTTGTAGCTGACAGACAGGGCCCAAGAATTACACACATCCTTTATCCTCTGCCATCACCTGAGCTGTTTGATCACAATAAAAGAGCAGATGATGCTGAACTTGAGTCAGTTTTCTGATGGATCTTGCACATTTTCTCATGCTTCTAAGCTGAGCACATGCACCTCCAGGCGATGCTGACTCCTACGCAGACATAATTGGGTAGTAAGGGGGTGATCACAATTAGGCTATTTGTGGAATTGCGCAATGATAGAATTGCAGATCCTCCCGTTTTCAGACAGATCACTTGCACATAGAATAATAGGCCCTACACACTGGGCGACAAAAGTCAAAGATATGAACGATCTCGTTAATTAATGAACGAGATACCGTTCATATCTTTGAGTGTGGAGGCTCCAGTGATGAATGATGCGCGACCCGGCGTTTATTCATTGCTGGTGCCCCATCGGCTGTGCATGCAGGCCAATATGGATGATCTCGTCCATATTTGCCTGCATTTCTATGGAGCCGGGTTACGGGGGGAGTGAAGAAACTTCACTCCCCCCTTCACTGCCCCGTATCCACCGTCGGGCAGCTCGGCAATGGATCTTTAAATGTGTAGGGCCCTTAAGTCTGCACTGATGATAATGACAGCTATTAGAAAACATATGGATGGGGCAGAAGAGAACAGATGTCTATAACTCATAGAAATGAATATCCGCATTTTTCTCTGTGCACGCGGAGCTGTTGTAATTACTGCTGTCTTGCATACAACTCTTCATCAGCCGTTTAGTTTAATTAAAGCAATTTCGTTTATTTCCATTAGTAGTGATACAGCTGGCTATGAGAATGGGATGCGGTCAGTATCCCAGCAGTCGGAATGCTGGCGGTCATGTGACCGACGCCGGAATCCCAACCTCATTCGGAATCCCGGCACCGGAACACCGACACCCCAATGGTAAGTTTGGGGGTGGTAGTTAGGGTTAGGGCCCAGGGGTGGCTTAGGGTTAGGCACTAAAATGGGTGGAGGGTTTAGCCATATCCCTCCCCCCCAAGTCTTAGCCCTAGCTGCCAACCCCTGTGAGTTAGCACTAGCCGCCACCTTCACTATCTCACTGTTGGGTTAGGGTTAGGGTAGGGGACAGGAGAGGGTTAAAATAAATACCCTGTCCCCTGTTGGCATTTTAATTGTCCACTATGACGTCTTACAGGAGAGCCCTTAGAGTTTGGCTGTACGTTGGCAGAGCATACAATGGAGTCATACACTGATTGTAAATTGTACACGTTTTGTACAATAATGAACACAGTGTACAGATATTAACACAGAGATTGATTTTTCTTCTTATGACTAAACTGTACTCACATGAGTTGAAAAACAATGCTCATAGAAATTTGACGTAATGTGACCTGCTTCATGGAAGCATTTACAAGCTATCATTAGGTTAAACTGTACAGCAGGCATTCCCAACCTCGGTCCTCAAGGCAAACTAACAGTCCAGGATTTAGTGATATCCTTGTTGAGCACAGGTGACTTAATTAGTATCTCAGTTATTTGATTTAACCATCTATGCTGAAGCATGGTTATCACTAAAACCTGCACTGTTAGTGTGCCTTGAGGACCGAGGATGGGAATGGCTGCTGTATACTATTCTATGTATTCTACATCATACCTTCCCAATTTAGGTGGGACAGTCCTCATTTTAGGTCTGTGTCCCAACTTCCCAATCAGGACTGGTTTGTCTCATGGGCTACAAACTTAAGAGTCTTATTCATCACTGCTCTGCTATGAATAGGTAGGTACCACATACATTTCCCATGGGTACGTGTAACATTGAAGGGGTTATAAGGAGGGGAATGGTGCTGATTAACCAGGTGTCTCAGGGAACTCCATTCTTTTTTAAGAAATGTTAACAATTATTGGGGAGATGTATCAAAACTTAGAGACATATAAAGTGGAAAGAGATAAATTACTGACCAATTAGCTACTGTCATTTTTCAAACACAGCCTGTAAACTGACACCAGATTGGTACTTTCTCTCTCTCCACACTTTCTCAAAGCTAATACCATCTCCCTCCCATGAATCATGCAGACATATGTTAAGTTGACACATATGAGAAAATATATGATCATTGGTTTATTTATTTACATGATATTGTGCCCCCCTGGCATGAGAGAGTAAACTAGTCTTTGTTGAAGAGTAATAAATGCGCAGTTAAAGTCTGATTTTAATTCACCTGTGTATAAGTCCTTCAGGGCCATAGAACACCCACTAACTCAGTCTCAGAATAAACTTTCTTAAAAATTGGAACTCTTAGGAAATGAGTAATATACAAGGCATTCCATTAGACATACAAATCTGACTTTATAATTACAGATACGGTAGCAGCAGCCTGTCCAGCCATGACACTGAGTAATATATATAGATGTAGAACACAAGTAGTTAAAGCAAAGTGGCCACTTGTATTTAAAGACATTTTAATAGTTCATTTTAGCCAACTTTCAAACTTAATTATGTGCCAGCTTCAGACAATCACAATATGTTTTCATGCATGAGCTACAAGACATAACTTTGTCCTCATCACATCTGTCAGAATAATCACAATTATGACTTAAATTTATTATGGACAAAGGTTGTTTTCATAATACAAAAAACTTGTGTTTCAGAGGCTTGTTGGTCTTGATTTGTCTTTTAATAACACAAAGGCTAAATTTTAATTGTGGGAAGAAAGTATGAAGATTGTATATGAAATACGCTGAGTGAGGATCAAAAGAAATGTTTACACACATGTAAAATATTTGGATGTCTACAAAGAGAATGGGTTCAGATGTTTATAGTGGGTGAGATCCTCTAAGTAGTGAAACCATTCCACTTCCTATGTTATTTCACGGAGTACGACAATAACTTTTCCTGAAGCTATTTACTTAAATGTTTTCTTTCTTTGTTTCTTTTAAAATTGTATAAGATGTGTTTATGAAGATGTTTATTGGTATACACAAAGCAATAAAGGATAACTCCACTCAAAAATGACATTAGTACTAGAACTTTTTGACATAGCTGATAACTATGATATCTGCCTTATAAATTGCCTGCTAATAGCCTAAAAAATGCACTATTTGCATACGGGATATGGTCAGCATAGCGGCGTTCTGGGCTGATACCGAAATTCTGACACTGGTCAGAAGACCAACAACGAAAACCTAACATGAATCACACAAGCTGGCTAGCACAAACTAGCTTTGCTTTACTTAAGTTGCCCCCCCCCTCCCCACACACACACACACACACACACACACACACACACACACACACACCTTCCAGTGTGTACTCAGAAAGAGTTTTTAGCGCAGCTGGGAAACTTGTCGGCGATCGGCATAGGAGGTTACTTCCCCAAAATGTGCAAAAGAGGATGTTCACCAAAATGAATGACCAATTTTATGAGGAAGAAGACCTTTATGTCCACAAAATAAAGAAGCACCTGTAATTGTGGATTTCAGCGGGGATGAATTAATATTGTGTGAAGAAGAGGATGTACAAGGACGTGTGGTGAGCTAAATGGCTCAGGAGGCACTGGCCAGATTCACACACAATATATGACCCAAAAAATATATCTGGGCATTGTACACTGGTGCAGCAGTATAAACTCCTGGAAATTCGGCGAGTTTTGATCAGAGATGTGTGGAATAGATAGGCAGGGGAGGCACTGCCTCACGTGCTACTGACTTTTTTCTCCAGAGTTTTGGCTATAAAAATTATTAGAACAAGGCAAAGAAGATATTTCAAACAAATTCTTTGTATTTTTCATATACTGTATAGAGTCAAAACTCTGGTCAAACGTTAGTATGACAGGAAAGGCTCTGCCTCACCCCACCGCACGTCACTGATGTACACACTGATGGGCATGAGGAACCGGATGCTGATGATGACATCTTGCCCATATAGAGCCAATCTGTGCACTGCCCATTGCCAGCTGGTTTTGTGGGGGCTCAAACAAACAAGTCATTAAAGCCACAACTTAAGTGACAGTCGCTGTCGCTGAAATAATTGGTTTGTTAAACTGTGCATGTCCTGTTTAATATATACAACAGAAGGGTGGGTGGTAGGGCCCAAGGATAATTCCATCTTGCACCTCTTTTCTTTGCATTATGTGCTGTTTTGAGCATTGCTGACTATGACGACAAATATTTGTATATTTTATTAAACTGCTACTCTGCCACTGCTGTGCCATTCTGTTTCCTAGATGTGCCATGTTGGAAGCTTAAGTGCCACATGTTTGTGCCGCCCACTGCTGTCGCTAGAGATGTGCACTTGAAATTTTTCGGGTTTTGTGTTTTGGTTTTGGGTTCGGTTCTGCGGCCGTGTTTTGGGTTCGACCGCGTTTTGGCAAAACCTCACCGAATTTTTTTTGTCGGATTCGGGTGTGTTTTGGATTCGGGTGTTTTTTTCAAAAAAACCTAAAAAACAGCTTAAATCATAGAATTTGGGGGTCATTTTGATCCCAAAGTATTATTAACCTCAAAAAACATAATTTCCACTCATTTTCAGTCTATTCTGAAAACCTCACACCTCACAATATTATTTTTAGTCCTAAAATTTGCACCGAGGTCGCTGGATGACTAAGCTAAGCGACCCTAGTGGCCGACACAAACATCTGGCCCATCTAGGAGTGGCACTGCAGTGTCACGCAGGATGGCCCTTCCAAAAAACACTCCCCAAACAGCACATGACGCAAAGAAGAAAAAAAGAGGCGAGATGAGGTAGCTGTGTGAGTAAGCTAAGCGACCCTAGTGGCCGACACAAACACCTGGCCCATCTAGGAGTGGCACTGCAGTGTCACGCAGGATGGCCCTTCCAAAAAACACTCCCCAAACAGCACATGACGCAAAGAAGAAAAAAAGAGGCGCAATGAGGTAGCTGTGTGAGTAAGCTAAGCGACCCTAGTGGCCGACACAAACACCTGGCCCATCTAGGAGTGGCACTGCAGTGTCACGCAGGATGGCCCTTCCAAAAAACACTCCCCAAACAGCACATGACGCAAAGAAGAAAAAAAGAGGGGCAATGAGGTAGCTGTGTGAGTAAGCTAAGCGACCCTAGTGGCCGACACAAACACCTGGCCCATCTAGGAGTGGCACTGCAGTGTCACGCAGGATGGCCCTTCCAAAAAACACTCCCCAAACAGCACATGACGCAAAGAAGAAAAAAAGAGGCGCAATGAGGTAGCTGTGTGAGTAAGCTAAGCGACCCTAGTGGCCGACACAAACACCTGGCCCATCTAGGAGTGGCACTGCAGTGTCACACAGGATGGCCCTTCCAAAAAACACTCCCCAAACAGCACATGACGCAAAGAAGAAAAAAAGAGGCGCAATGAGGTAGCTGTGTGAGTAAGCTAAGCGACCCTAGTGGCCGACACAAACACCTGGCCCATCTAGGAGTGGCACTGCAGTGTCACGCAGGATGGCCCTTCCAAAAAACACTCCCCAAACAGCACATGACGCAAAGAAGAAAAAAAGAGGCGCAATGAGGTAGCTGTGTGAGTAAGCTAAGCGACCCTAGTGGCCGACACAAACACCTGGCCCATCTAGGAGTGGCACTGCAGTGTCATGCAGGATGGCCCTTCCAAAAAACACTCCCCAAACAGCACATGACGCAAAGAAGAAAAAAAGAGGCGCAATGAGGTAGCTGTGTGAGTAAGCTAAGCGACCCTAGTGGCCGACACAAACACCGGGCCCATCTAGGAGTGGCACTGCAGTGTCACGCAGGATGGCCCTTCCAAAAAACACTCCCCAAACAGCACATGACGCAAAGAAGAAAAAAAGAGGCGCAATGAGGTAGCTGTGTGAGTAAGCTAAGCGACCCTAGTGGCCGACACAAACACCGGGCCCATCTAGGAGTGGCACTGCAGTGTCACGCAGGATGGCCCTTCCAAAAAACACTCCCCAAACAGCACATGACGCAAAGAAAAATGAAAGAAAAAAGAGGTGCAAGATGGAATTGTCCTTGGGCCCTCCCACTCACCCTTATGTTGTATAAACAGGACATGCACACTTTAACCAACCCATCATTTCAGTGACAGGGTCTGCCACACGACTGTGACTGAAATGACGGGTTGGTTTGGACCCCCACCAAAAAAGAAGCAATTAATCTCTCCTTGCACAAACTGGCTCTACAGAGGCAAGATGTCCACCTCATCATCATCCTCCGATATATCACCGTGTACATCCCGCTCCTCACAGATTATCAATTCGTCCCCACTGGAATCCACCATCTCAGCTCCCTGTGTACTTTGTGGAGGCAACTGCTGCTGGTCCATGTCTCCACGGAGAAATTGATTATAATTCATTTTAATGAACATCATCTTCTCCACATTTTCTGGAAGTAACCTCGTACGCCGATTGCTGACAAGGTGAGCGGCGGCACTAAACACTCTTTCGGAGTACACACTTGTGGGAGGGCAACTTAGGTAGAATAAAGCCAGTTTGTGCAAGGGCCTCCAAATTGCCTCTTTTTCCTGCCAGTATAAGTACGGACTGTCTGACGTGCCTACTTGGATGCGGTCACTCATATAATCCTCCACCATTCTTTCAATGGGGAGAGAATCATATGCAGTGACAGTAGACGACATGTCCGTAATCGTTGTCAGGTCCTTCAGTCCGGACCAGATGTCAGCATCAGCAGTCGCTCCAGACTGCCCTGCATCACCGCCAGCGGGTGGGCTCGGAATTCTGAGCCTTTTCCTCGCACCCCCAGTTGCGGGAGAATGTGAAGGAGGAGATGTTGACAGGTCGCGTTCCGCTTGACTTGACAATTTTGTCACCAGCAGGTCTTTGAACCCCAGCAGACTTGTGTGTGCCGGAAAGAGAGATCCAAGGTAGGTTTTAAATCTAGGATCGAGCACGGTGGCCAAAATGTAGTGCTCTGATTTCAACAGATTGACCACCCGTGAATCCTTGTTAAGCGAATTAAGGGCTCCATCCACAAGTCCCACATGCCTAGCGGAATCGCTCCCTTTTAGCTCCTCCTTCAATGCCTCCAGCTTCTTCTGCAAAAGCCTAATGAGGGGAATGACCTGACTCAGGCTGGCAGTGTCTGAACTGACTTCACGTGTGGCAAGTTCAAAAGGTTGCAGAACCTTGCACAACGTTGAAATCATTCTCCACTGCGCTTGAGACAGGTACATTCCACCTCCTATATCGTGCTCAATTGTATAGGCTTGAATGGCCTTTTGCTGCTCCTCCAACCTCTGAAGCATATATAGGGTTGAATTCCACCTCGTTACCACTTCTTGCTTCAGATGATGGCAGGGCAGGTTCAGGCGTTTTTGGTGGTGCTCCAGTCTTCTGTACGTGGTGCCTGTACGCCGAAAGTGTCCCGCAATTCTTCTGGCCACCGACAGCATCTCTTGCACGCCCCTGTCGTTTTTTAAAAAATTCTGCACCACCAAATTCAAGGTATGTGCAAAACATGGGACGTGCTGGAATTTGCCCATATTTAATGCACACACAATATTGCTGGCGTTGTCCGATGCCACAAATCCACAGGAGAGTCCAATTGGGGTAAGCCATTCCGCGATGATCTTCCTCAGTTGCCGTAAGAGGTTTTCAGCTGTGTGCGTATTCTGGAAACCGGTGATACAAAGCGTAGCCTGCCTAGGAAAGAGTTGGCGTTTGCGAGATGCTGCTACTGGTGCCGCCGCTGCTGTTCTTGCGGCGGGAGTCCATACATCTACCCAGTGGGCTGTCACAGTCATATAGTCCTGACCCTGCCCTGCTCCACTTGTCCACATGTCCGTGGTTAAGTGGACATTGGGTACAGCTGCATTTTTTAGGACACTGGTGAGTCTTTTTCTGACGTCCGTGTACATTCTCGGTATCGCCTGCCTAGAGAAGTGGAACCTAGATGGTATTTGGTAACGGGGGCACACTACCTCAAGAAATTGTCTAGTTCCCTGTGAACTAACGGCGGATACCGGACGCACGTCTAACACCAACATAGTTGTCAAGGCCTCAGTTATCCGCTTTGCAACAGGATGACTGCTGTGATATTTCATCTTCCTCGCAAAGGACTGTTGGACAGTCAATTGCTTGGTGGAAGTAGTAAAAGTGGGCTTACGACTTCCCCTCTGGGATGACCATCGACTCCCAGCAGCAACAACAGCAGCGCCAGCAGCAGTAGGCGTTACACGCAAGGATGCATCGGAGGAATCCCAGGCAGGAGAGGACTCGTCAGAATTGCCAGTGACATGGCCTGCAGGACTATTGGCATTCCTGGGGAAGGAGGAAATTGACACTGAGGGAGTTGGTGGGGTGGTTTGCGTGAGCTTGGTTACAAGAGGAAGGGATTTACTGGTCAGTGGACTGCTTCCGCTGTCGCCCAAAGTTTTTGAACTTGTCACTGACTTATTATGAATGCGCTGCAGGTGACGTATAAGGGAGGATGTTCCGAGGTGGTTAACGTCCTTACCCCTACTTATTACAGCTTGACAAAGGCAACACACGGCTTGACAAATGTTGTCCACATTTCTGTTGAAATACTTCCACACCGAAGAGCTGATTTTTTTGGTATTTTCACCAGGCATGTCAACGGCCATATTCCTCCCACGGACAACAGGTGTCTCCCCGGGTGCCTGACTTAAACAAACCACCTCACCATCAGAATCCTCCTTGTCAATTTCCTCCCCAGCGCCAGCAACACCAATATCCTCCTCATCCTGGTGTACTTCAACACTGACATCTTCAATCTGACTATCAGGAACTGGACTGCGGGTGCTCCTTCCAGCACTTGCAGGGAGCGTGCAAATGGTGGAAGGTGCATGCTCTTCACGTCCAGTGTTGGGAAGGTCAGGCATCGCAACCGACACAATTGGACTCTCCTTGTGGATTTGGGATTTCGAAGAACGCACAGTTCTTTGCGGTGCTTTTGCCAGCTTGAGTCTTTTCATTTTTCTAGCGAGAGGCTGAGTGCTTCCATCCTCATGTGAAGCTGAACCACTAGCCATGAACATAGGCCAGGGCCTCAGCCGTTCCTTGCCACTCCGTGTGGTAAATGGCATATTGGCAAGTTTACGCTTCTCCTCCGACAATTTTATTTTAGATTTTGGAGTCCTTTTTTTACTGATATTTGGTGTTTTGGATTTTACATGCTCTGTACTATGACATTGGGCATCGGCCTTGGCAGACGACGTTGCTGGCATTTCATCGTCTCGGCCATGACTAGTGGCAGCAGCTTTAGCACGAGATGGAAGTCGATCTTGATCTTTCCCTAATTTTGGAACCTCAACATTTTTGTTCTCCATATTTTAATAGGCACAACTAAAAGGCACCTCAGGTAAACAATGGAGATGGATGGATACTAGTATACTTATGGATAAATGAGCGACTGCCGACACAGAGGTAGCTACAGCCGTGGACTACCGTACTGTGTCTGCTGCTAATATAGACTGGATGATAATGAGATAAAATTTAAATATATATATATATCACACTAGTACTGCAGCCGGACAGGTATATATTATGTAATGACGGACCTGCTGGACACTGTCTGTCAGACTCAGCACTGCAGACTCCTAAAGTAAGCTACTAGTATCAAGAAGATAGAAAATAAAAATAAACCACGGGTAGGTGGTATACAATTATGGATGGACGAGCGACTGCCGACACAGAGGTAGCTACAGCCGTGGACTACCGTACTGTGTCTGCTGCTAATATAGACTGGATGATAATGAGATAAAATTAAAATATATATATATATCACACTAGTACTGCAGCCGGACAGGTATATATTATGTAATGACGGACCTGCTGGACACTGTCTGTCAGCACTGCAGACTCCTAAAGTAAGCTACTAGTATCAAGAAAATAGAAAAAAAAATAAACCACGGGTAGGTGGTATACAATTATGGATGGACGAGCGACTGCCGACACAGAGGTAGCTACAGCCGTGGACTACCGTACTGTGTCTGCTGCTAATATAGACTGGATGATAATGAGATAAAATTAAAATATATATATATATATATATATATATATCACACTAGTACTGCAGCCGGACAGGTATATATTATGTAATGACGGACCTGCTGGACACTGTCTGTCAGCACTGCAGACTCCTAAAGTAAGCTACTAGTATCAAGAAGATAGAAAAAAAAAAAACCACGGGTAGGTGGTATACAATTATGGATGGACGAGCGACTGCCGACACAGAGGTAGCTACAGCCGTGGACTACCGTACTGTGTCTGCTGCTAATATAGACTGGATGATAATGAGATAAAATTAAAATATATATATATATCACACTAGTACTGCAGCCGGACAGGTATATATTATGTAATGACGGACCTGCTGGACACTGTCTGTCAGCACTGCAGACTCCTAAAGTAAGCTACTAGTATCAAGAAGATAGAAAAAAAAAAACCACGGGTAGGTGGTATACAATTATGGATGGACGAGCGACTGCCGACACAGAGGTAGCTACAGCCGTGGACTACCGTACTGTGTCTGCTGCTAATATAGACTGGATGATAATGAGATAAAATTAAAATATATATATATATCACACTAGTACTGCAGCCGGACAGGTATATATTATGTAATGACGGACCTGCTGGACACTGTCTGTCAGACTCAGCACTGCAGACTCCCAAAGTAAGCTACTAGTATCAAGAAGATAGAAAAAAAAAATAAACCACGGGTAGGTGGTATACAATTATGGATGGACGAGCGACTGCCGACACAGAGGTAGCTACAGCCGTGGACTACCGTACTGTGTCTGCTGCTAATATAGACTGGATGATAATGAGATAAAATTAAAATATATATATATATCACACTAGTACTGCAGCCGGACAGGTATATATTATGTAATGACGGACCTGCTGGACACTGTCTGCAGAATGCGTTTATAAAAACACCACACGACGAGTGTTTAACTTTTTCAGGCAGACAATAACAATATACTGGTGGTCAGCAGACAATCACAATACTGGTGGTCAGTGGTCACTGGTCAGTCACACTGGCAGTGGCACTCTGGCAGCAAAAGTGTGCACTGTACTTAAAATATGTACTCCTGCTATAACTGCTCCCCAGTCTCCCCCACAATTAAGCTGTGTGAGCAGTGAGCACTCAGCACAGTCAGATAATGATATACAGTATATGATGCAGCACACTGGGCTGAACACAGATATGGTATGTGTGACTGTGTCACACTGTGTATCGTTTTTTTTCAGGCAGAGAACGGATTAATTAAACTGGTGGCACTGGTCACTGGTCACACTATCAGCAGCAAGTAGTACTCCTCCTATATTCTCCCCAAAATTTGTGTCTCTCTCTAGTACTAGTCACTCTAAACGGAGAGGACGCCAGCCACGTCCTCTCCCTATCAATCTCAATGCACGTGTGAAAATGGCGGCGACGCGCGGCTCCTTATATAGAATCCGAGTCTCGCAATAGAATCCGAGCCTCGCGAGAATCCGACAGCGGGATGATGACGTTCGGGCGCGCTCGGGTTAACCGAGCAAGGCGGGAAGATCCGAGTCGCTCGGCCCCGTGTAAAAAAAACTGAAGTTCGGGCGGGTTCGGATTCCGAGGAACCGAACCCGCTCATCTCTAGCTGTCGCTTAGCTTAGTCATTCAGCTACCTCAGTGCAACATTTGAAACTAAACTAGATGAAGACAATATTGTGAGCTGTGAGGTGGTAAAAATTGACTGGAAATTAATGGACATTAATGTTCTTGAGGTTAGTAATACTGTATGGACAAATACAGACCCAAATTCAGTGATTTTAGCTGTTTTTACAGATCAAAAAACAAATATATCCAAACAAATAGATCCAAAACTCGCAAGGGAGGTTTTGGCAAAACAAATACAGATCCAAAACATGAAGGAGATACAGATCCAAAACAAGAACCCAAAACCCGAGATTTGAACCTTTACCCATTGTTACGTACCCCGAATTCAATTAGAGCACTTATTTTGCTGAGAAAAACTTGCTTTTATAATAAAAATGCCTTTAACAAATGCAAAAAAATGCATTTAACAGCCATTTGACCCAATTTAAGTACCCCAAATATATTTAAAATGACCTATACTAAACGTCTATACTGTTTTCCTTTGTTAGTTTAGCATTTTTTGAGGTACCGGCTGATTTCCCTATTTTCACTCTGATTTTTCACTTTTTTTTGTTCACCCAAGTTCCATTTTCGCACGTTTGGAATAGTACAGCGTGAAAAATGGGAGCGCGCATACCTGCAAAAAGTCGTTTTTGTGGCAATTTTCATGCAATAGATGTGAAAACAAGTGAGAAAAAAAGTGCTGATATGTTGCAGCTAATTGGATACCACCCATACTGTGATAACTGGCCCTGTATTCCGTATCCAGTGTTGGACTGGTGCATGCAAGGCCCACGGGGGGAATGCAGTGGTAGGGGTCCATGTTAGGGGTGTGGCCAGTCTGCAGAGGGGGTGTGGCCTGCCACCTCATTGGTTTGACTAACCATTAGAGAGTGCAACGTCTGGGCCTTTTCAAAAATATATACAGTAAATTCAGCTGCTGCATGCATGATAATGTACCAGATTAATATCAGATTAATAACAGCAATGCACTGTAGAAAATACACCATAGTCCAGTATAAGGTAACATATGTATAATGTATATTTCAAGTGCACAGTCTGGAACCTGATCCTTAGAGCAGGAGGTGGGCCCCAGGCAGTGGAGCCTACCGGTGGTTTCCACTGTACCCCTGTGGGCCAGTCCAAGCCTGTCCGTATCTCCATACCGTCTGGCCAAACTTGCTCTAAAATCAAGTATTGGAAGCCCCCTATAGAAATCTTGCATTGCCCCTGCACATGTAGGTCAGTCATTTGTTGACCCATCAAATTACATCAACAGTTGCTTGGTTTCAAGTAGGAGGAGTTATTCCTGTAAATTGTAATACCCAGCAAAATTAATTATTTAAAAACACTATATTTTTGAAAGCAGTTCCCCTTTAAATTGGGCTTTATTTAACATCATTGTTAAGCGCTAAGTATACTACAATATAGTCATTCATCTTTGACTAATAATGCATATTTATACAATCAAATAAAGTTAGAATTTGACCAAATATAACATTTTTTTTAAAATGCTGTTATTGTAGCCCCATTGATATGATTTGTAGACAATTGTGTACATTCCGGAAACAGTTTTCTGGCTTTGCACCTTGCTAATGCAGTTCTGGTAAGAGGCGAATTTCCCATTAGGCATGTGAGGCACGTTCCTAGGGGCGGCACTTGTTTGGGGGTGGCACTTTAAAGCTTGTGTTGGTTCTGTCAGCCCAGAAAGTACCAGTAACTGCAAAATATACCCACTGTACTGTGCCATATGCCATCTTGAATAGACTGTAAAATGTGCAGGACATGCCCATACTACCCCTGTAAGCCATCCTACTTAGTAAATAACTAAATATGTATACATAGCTAAAAATAAAATAAAAATGTCATAGTGTCTTTTTTTTATTATTCTATTAAATTGGCTATCATAAAAGGAGGGCTTATAACCAATTAATGAAAATAATAAAATTAGGCAGGCGGGGGCGGCCCTTACTGTTGTGCCTAGAGGCGCCCTCACCCTGTAAATCCGCTCCTAGTTCTGGTGGGATCTGTCCAGCCTGCAGTCACATCATAATTCAGTGTGATTGTGTCAGAAAACTGCATTGACCATCATGCATAAGAAGTTATACTACACAGTATCTGTGCATTGGCGCAAATGGCGAGTTTTTCCATGCAGCGCATGTGCAGATGCAAAAATACAATTTTTTTTAGTATATCCGTCCTATTTTGAGTCATACTGAGCTAAGTTTGATCTGTATTTCTGAAATTGGGTGTTTTGGGGTGACGATAATGTGAGCGCACCAAACCACCCAGTCTTGTGAGAGTCATGGGAGTGTCCTGTGCCTATATCTATAGCTAAAAGTAACCCTCAACTCAAATAGGCCAGAACTGTTGATGTGTAATTATATAGATAGTGGAAGCATTTGTTATGCACACCAGTGCCTGCAGGAATGTACTGGTGTTTGAACTGAGAGGGATGCAAAACAAATGAACTCACAGACAGACTGGGAAATATGACATTACGTACACAGAAGGTGATAGGGTAACAAAACCAACACAAAGTGAACAGAGAAGCCCAGAGGCTAAGAAACTGGGTGTCTCCCTAGTATTAGAAATGCTCAGATGGAAAAAGCAAGATGTTGTGTTTTAATACGTAGAGAACCCGAAATGCTGTTGCTAAGGGCAACAGCAAAACCCTAAAGGGTTACCAACGGGTGTGGCAGTAAACTCCTTGGTCAGAGATGGAATAATAGACACAAGGAGAGTCTCCACAATCCTAATTCTCACTTGCAGGGCCCAGGTTCAGCTTACTGCCACTAAACTGACACATGGACGCCCTGCACAGTGAGAGAGGATTAAGCAGGCAGGTCTGAAAGTACAGCCACAAACCTGCTGGGTTCACAGAATAGCAAAAGAACCTCAGCAGGCTAAACGACTGACTCCAGTCTTACTGCTAGGTCTGGATTGGCAGAGTGTAGTACCAAATCCCCAGGCCTATTTGCAGTAAGCAACAACAAATACAAAGCTACACAGTACTGGCTAACTTTCAGGAACTGACTAACCAACAAAGATTCAGCAGCATCTGCTTAATCTGAGAAGAGGCCTTATAAAGCAGGTGCTGTCCACGCCCCCCTCAGACCTCACAGACTGTGAGCACAAAAACCAGCACCGGATCCCCTGCCTGTAACCACTGCACAGCAAAAGACCCGAACCGGAGTATCAGCTGCGCTCAGGTTACTCCGCTAGCACTTGTCTCCCGGTTGCCATGACGACGTGGCAGCACAGGGCAGGAGACCCTAACAGTACCCCCCCTCTGACGAGGGGTCAAAGAACCCCTACCGCCGGGTTTATCGGGGAACTGCGAGAAGAAAGAGCGTATCAGTCTGGGGGCATGAAGATCACAACTGCGCACCCACGACCGCTCCTCCGGGCCATACCCCTTCCAGTGCACCAAAAATGACAGCCGACCACGAACCATCTTGGAGTCAAGAATCCTTTCAACAACAAACTCCCTCTGGCCACGTATCAGAAGAGGGGAAGGTCTTCCTCTGGAAGAAGGATTACTAATCGCCCGTTTTAAAAGGGAACAATGAAATGTTTTATTGATACCCAAAGAACGGGGCAGATCTAACTGAAATGCCACCGGATTGATAACCCTGGTGATCTTATAAGGGCCGATGAAGTGGGGGCCTAACTTATGAGATGGCTGTCTCAACTTCAAATTCTTGGTAGACAACCAGATGAAGTCTCCTAATTTAAAGCTGCAGGGTCTTTTCCGCTTATCAAAAACCCTTTTGGCCACTAATGACACAGACACAAGGGCTTTCTTCACTTTCCTCCAAATACCTCTAAGGACCGAAACGACAGAGGAACCACCAGGCGTGGAGTCCAGGGGGTCAAAAGAATTGGCCTTAGGATGATGCCCATACACACAAAGGAAGGGAGAGATCCCTGTAGCAGAGTGAGCCGCGTTGTTATAGGCAAACTCCGCCATTGACAGATGAGCAACCCAGTCAGTCTGACACTTGGAGACATAACACCTGAGGAACTGCTCCAAGGACTGGTTCACCCTTTCAGTCTGCCCATTAGACTGCGGATGGTAGCCTGACGACAAGCTGACAGAAATCTGGAGATCGGAACAAAATGCCCTCCAGAATTTGGCCACAAACTGGGATCCGCGGTCAGAGACCACATCAAGTGGCAACCCGTGGAGACGCACAACATGCAGCATAAATAATTCAGACAGGCGTCTGGCCGATGGCAGCCCAACCAGTGGAACGAAGTGCGCCATCTTCGAAAACCTGTCAACGACAACCCAGATGGCTGTCATCCCCGAGGATTTGGGCAAGTCCACAACAAAATCCATTGAAATGTGGGTCCATGGCTTAGATGGAATAGAGAGTGGATGTAATGGGCCAACAGGAACCCCTCTAGGAGTCTTATTTCGGGCACAGATGTCACATGCCCGAACCCACTGATCCACATCCTTAGCCACCGAGGGCCACCACACCGCCCTAGATAGCAACTCCCGAGTTCTGGCAATACCCGGGTGACCTGCCGACTTCTTGGCATGGAATTCCAGGAACACTCGCTGTCTTAACCTAGGAGGCACAAACAAAAGACCTACCGGAAGGTCTGGAGGAGCCTGCTCCTGTGCTCTAAGGACTAATGACAAGAGGTCCTGGGTAATGCCCACTTTAATACATGATGGGGACACAATGGGTAACGGCTCCTCGGTGGTCTCCTGGATTGGAGCAAAACTCCGCGAGAGCGCATCAGCCTTGATGTTTTTTGACCCAGGGCGATATGTTATCAAAAAATTAAAGCGAGCAAAAAACAAAGCCCATCGTGCCTGCCTGGCATTGAGACGCTTCGCTGACTCTAAATATGCCAAATTCTTATGGTCGGTGAGAATTGAGACCACAAACTTAGCCCCCTCAAGCCAGTGTCTCCACTCCTCGAGTGCATCCTTAATAGCCAACAATTCCCGGTTACGCACGTCATAATTCATCTCGGCAGGCGAAAATTTACGGGAAAAGTAAGCACAGGGATGAAGGCGATTATCAGACACTCCCATCTGAGAGAGCACTGCCCCAATACCCATCTCAGAGGCATCCACCTCCACCACAAAAGGACGCTCTGGATCTGGGTGTCGCAGCACCTTGGCCGAGACAAATGCCCTTTTGAGACAGGCAAAAGCCGCTTTGGCCTCACGAGACCAGTGAGCAACATCCGCCCCTTTCTTAGTGAGTGCCACCAAGGGCGCCACTATAGACGAAAATCCAGCGATAAATCGTCTATAAAAATTTGCAAAGCCCAGGAAACGCTGAAGCGCCTTCAAACTAGTGGGCTGCACCCAATCCAGGACTGCCTGTACCTTGGAACCCTCCATTTGGAAACCTTCTGGGGAGATAATATATCCTAGAAATGCGATTTGCTGAACTTCAAATTCGCACTTCTCCAGCTTCGCCCCAAGCCGGTGGTCTCTGAGTTTCTGGAGGACTAAGCGTACATGCTTCCGATGTTCCTCCAGGGAATGGGAGAAGATTAGGATGTCATCTAAGTATACAACTAAGAATCTATCCAAATATTCCCTGAGCACATCGTTCATGAAATCCTGGAAGACTGCCGGGGCATTACAGAGCCCAAAAGGCATCACTAAATATTCATAATGCCCTGAGTGGGTATTAAAGGCAGTCTTCCATTCATCCCCCTCTCTTATTCGGATTAGATTGTACGCACCGCGTAGGTCAATCTTAGAAAAAATGGTGGCAGTACGAAGCTGGTCAAACAAGACCGAAATGAGAGGCAGTGGGTATGAGTTTTTAATCGTGATACGGTTCAATTCCCTGAAGTCGATGCAGGGTCGCAATGAACCGTCCTTTTTACCCACGAAGAAGAACCCCGACCCAACTGGAGACTGTGAAGGTCTGATAAATCCTTTAGCCAAGTTCTCCTGAATGTACTCTGCCATAGCCTGAGTCTCAGGACGTGACAGGGAGTACAACCTGCTCTTGGGAAGCTTAGCATTCGGCAACAAATCAATGGCACAGTCATAGGGGCGATGGGGAGGTAGTACCTCTGCAACTTTTTTGGAGAACACGTCCGCAAAATCTGCATAACACCCTGGCAATCCTGGCAAACTTAGCTGCGAGAGCCTGACTGGAAGGCTCAAGCAACTCCTGAAACAATCAGTACCCCAACTAAGAATCTCCCCAGAGACCCAGTGAAATTGAGGATTGTGGGCCCTTAACCAGGGTAACCCCAACACCAATGGGGCAAAAGTACAGACAGTCACATAAAAGGACAATTTTTCAGAGTGTGTGGCTCCAATAAACAAAGAAATCTGGCTAGTGCAAGAGGTAATTTTACCCTGGGATAATGGTTCCCCGTTTAACCCACAAATCTCAATTTCCGACGCCAAGGGTACTAAAGAAACAGAGTGTTTCAGGGCGAATTGGCGGTCCATAAAAACCCCGTCGGCCCCACTGTCCACAAAGGCCTCAGTCTTGACAGTTTGACCGAGGATCTTCAATGTCACCGGAATGATAAAAGTCTTCTTGGGAAATTCTGACTTCTGGCCTGACAGGATATTTCCCATCACCCTCAGGCCCTGAAGTTTTCCGGCTTTTCTGGGCATGATACTACCACATGACCCTTATTCCCACAGTACAAACACAACCCCTGCTGTCACCTCCGCGTCTTCTCACGCGAGGAGAGGCGGGTAGCCCCAATCTGCATAGGCTCCTCGGAAAATTCCTCAGAGTCTGAGGTTCCCTTGGGAAAGAAGGAAACCTCGGTCTCCCTTTCAAGCCTACGCTCTCTCAGCCGTCTATCCACCCGGATGGATAACTGCATGAGCTGATCCAAGCTATCAGGCAAGGGATATTGTACCAGTTGGTCTTTTATCTGGTTAGAAAGACCTCTTCGGTACTGGTGTCTCAGGGCTGGGTCATTCCACTGGGTATCATGGGCCAACCACCGAAACTCCGTACAGTAAACCTCAACTGGCCTTCGCCCTTGCTTAAGGATCGAAATCTGAGCCTCGGCTGAGGCCGTCTTGTCAGGGTCATCATACAACATGCCCAGTGCCTTAAAAAAAGCATCAACACTTTTAAGCGACGGACAGTCAGGCTGCAACCCATATGCCCAGACCTGTGGGTCTCCTTGTAGCAAGGAAATCACTATGCCCACCCGCTGAATCTCTGACCCAGAAGACTGAGGCCTAAGCTGGAAATATAACTTGCAGCTCTCCTTGAAACAAAAGAACTGCGAGCGATCTCCAGAAAAACGATCCGGAAGATTTACTTTCGGCTCCTTAACCCCTGAAGGTGCTGCTGCTGCGGGAACTCCGCCAGCGGCCTGGGAGGTGTGCATTTTAATGGACAAATCATTAAATTGACGAGTCAGGACCTGCACCTGATCGACCACCTGTTGCAACGTATTTTGAGGGGTATGCTCCATATTCCCACAAAATTTCAACAGGAGTATTGGGCTGCTGAATATGTTATGCACACCAGTGCCTGCAGGAATGTACTGGTGTTTGAACTGAGAGGGATGCAAAACAAATGAACTCACAGACAGACTGGGAAATATGACATTACGTACACAGAAGGTGATAGGGTAACAAAACCAACACAAAGTGAACAGAGAAGCCCAGAGGCTAAGAAACTGGGTGTCTCCCTAGTATTAGAAATGCTCAGATGGAAAAAGCAAGATGTTGTGTTTTAATACGTAGAGAACCCGAAATGCTGTTGCTAAGGGCAACAGCAAAACCCTAAAGGGTTACCAACGGGTGTGGCAGTAAACTCCTTGGTCAGAGATGGAATAATAGACACAAGGAGAGTCTCCACAATCCTAATTCTCACTTGCAGGGCCCAGGTTCAGTTTACTGCCACTAAACTGACACATGGACGCCCTGCACAGTGAGAGAGGATTAAGCAGGCAGGTCTGAAAGTACAGCCACAAACCTGCTGGGTTCACAGAATAGCAAAAGAACCTCAGCAGGCTAAACGACTGACTCCAGTCTTACTGCTAGGTCTGGATTGGCAGAGTGTAGTACCAAATCCCCAGGCCTATTTGCAGTAAGCAACAACAAATACAAAGCTACACAGTACTGGCTAACTTTCAGGAACTGACTAACCAACAAAGATTCAGCAGCATCTGCTTAATCTGAGAGGAGGCCTTATAAAGCAGGTGCTGTCCACGCCCCCCTCAGACCTCACAGACTGTGAGCACAAAAACCAGCACCGGATCCCCTGCCTGTAACCACTGCACAGCAAAAGACCCGAACCGGAGTATCAGCTGCGCTCAGGTTACTCCGCTAGCACTTGTCTCCCGGTTGCCATGACGACGTGGCAGCACAGGGCAGGAGACCCTAACAGCATTGCAATGGAGTGATGGGGTTTTCATACTTTCCTCAAAAATCCCCTGGGCGGTGGGGGTGGGGAATACGGAAATCTGGTCCCGTTTATGTGAAAGATCTATACATTTAAAAGTATTTTATGTGATAAATATACATGCCACAAGAGTTATAGTTTATTTCCCAGAGGAAATGAGCATTATATGTATTATGGGAAACTTTGGTATCCTTTAATTTAACAATTCAAGATTGTTGCAATGGAAAATGACAATTAATCTTGTGGGACACATCAATTTAAATATACCATACAAAGCATAAATAAGCATTTATCAGTCATTTGCAAGTAGTTTTCTTTCATGTCATTATTTTAAGAAGAATAAAACTGTACTTGTAGGAAAGGACGTATGACTGATGGGGATGAGTAAGCTGCTCTAGAATGTACAGCTAGACCACAATTTCAGTCTCAGAAAATTTGGAAGGAACACATGGGAAGTAAATTTCATCACCTCCTGTTTTGTAAAAAATAAGATGTATTGACTTGGAAATGTATGTATATTTTAGGTAATTTGTTTAATTAAGGCTTCCACATGTCTCTTAGAACAAATAATGTATTTGTAACACTTGTTTATTTTACCAGTATATTTCTCAAATAACATTTTATTTTTATGTGTAACAGCCCACAGGGAACCTTGGGGCAGATGTATGAAGCAGTGAAAAGAGTGGAGAATTGAGTCAGTGGGGAAGTTGCCCATGGTAACCAGCTTTGAGGCAATATCTATCAAGTGCATTTTATAAAATTATATGTAGCAGCTGATTGGTTACCATGGGCAATTTCTCTGGATTACTTCACCACTCTTTTCACTGCTTCATAAATCTCCCCCACTAATCTTTCGCTCCTGGACTTAGACTAGGTCAATACACAGTTTGCAACAGACATTACAGTTTAAGGCCCAAATGTATTAAGCCTTAAAAAATGATAAGGTGGAGGCGGATAAAGAGATGGATTAGGAGCTGTTTGGCTGGTCATTTATCACTCTTCATCCATCTCCACTTTATCACTTTTTAAGGCTTAATACATTTGGGCCTACAATTCAGAAGTGGTGGTGCACATGATCTGCAATTAGCTTCACCAACTTTTTAAAGGGCCTACCTAGACACATTCCTACTAGACCAAAATAGTATACCACAATGCATTCCTTTTACTGTACTTTTAATTGACAACTGAAAAAGTGATTTAGAAGACTATCTGGGATACTTATGCTATGCAGAGATGGCGTTTAACTAAACTGACAAATTCTGAAAATTATGTATTTTCATGGGCTGTTTAATTAGAAAATGAATAGATCCCCATACTCATATTTGGAGACTATATTCTGCTTTGGTGCTGACAGTTGGTGTGGCTCACCCAGTTGGAATTTTGGATTGTGCTGCAGCCCTACCGCTGGAGCACCACTGCTTTGGACACTTCAAGCATGCAGCCTGCAGAGGGCACTGTTCTTCCTGGTCACATGTTCAGGGGGCAAGGCTTGCTCCAGGACTAACTGTAAGACATGTGGACAATGTGGTACATAATGGTTAGGGGGAGCCTTCATTATTTTTCAGATGCATTTAATGTTGTTTCATAATGTCCATCTGTCTTTTAATAAACTAGCTACGTTAATCTTTTATTGCCTTATGAAGGTGTTTTGGCCAGGAATATATGTCTTTATTGTCTTTCATAGTAATGATCACCTCTTGGCTTGACATGGATAATATAAGCATATTGCAAGATTTATGTACACAGAAGAGAATGTCCATACAAATCTTTCTGTAACTTCTGCCCATCTAAATAAAGCAGAATTCTACAAGGGAAAAGCTGAAGGAGGGGGAAGTGGGGAGTGACAGGTGTAAGTGATGCTTACAAAAGTTACAAATGGGCACATCTCACTGTGTGAAGGAAGTATCAAGCTGTAGTTTGTGGTCAAACCTCCAAAAACATTGAGGATTAGCCGCTTACCACATTTGCACCATGCTCCGGAATGTGATGCATTCCAGGGCTTGGATGTAGTTGGCAACACCATATATTGATTGCATTCCCAATAGAAGCCTATGGGCTTCTTTTGCGTTTCCCCCCTTAGACGGATTCCTCCCAGCACCCCCGCAGTGCATGCATCACTAGACGCTTGCGCAGTAGTCCTTCTATCGCAAAGGACAGCTCTTCCTGGGCGAGCTGTCCTTTTTGATTTTCTTCAAGCATGCTGCATTAATACTGATGACATTATGCTTGCAATGAGTGGCTGGATGCATCAAATTCAAAATACATAACATCATGCATCTCACTCTTTATTGCTCTTTTGCTGAGTTGATTGCTGGTACTTTTCTGTTAAAGTGACTTTTGTTTTTAACACAGATAATGATCTCTGTTACTTCCCAGGGTTGATCCATAATGATGGTTTTCTCCAAACCTAGTCACGCACCCTACCCCACCACAGATGTTTTAACTGTAAATTGGTACTTTGCTGTTAATGATGGCTCTTCTGTAGTTCAAAACACCACCTCGAATCCTACCTTGGCAAGTTTCTTTGGCAGATAAAAATCAGGGAGAAAGATCCTTGGCACATTCCACTATATATATATATATATATATATATATAGAGAGATACACACATATATATATATATATATATATATATATATATATGTCATGAGGGGTCAATATACTGTAGCATAGAATGGGGCTCTGATGCCATATAAGGGGGTTTGAGGGGGCTCTGGCATGTAAAGGGTCATGTGAATATAACAGTGGCAATAAAAAGATGGTTGTAATCCTACTGTGGTTTTGGACACAACCCGTCTGGGAATCTGGAAATAAAAAAGTGGTAACCCTGATTATTCATCATACTAGACATAATAATCATAATATAACATCATAATATCATATATATAAATATATAAAATCATAATAAACATCATAATAGACAGTCTACAGTATATCCTTGCAAGTATTTGTGTTATATCACAGCAATAATCAAAATTACATTAAAAAATGCCCCAGTTACTGTATTTTATGCACATACTATTATTCCAAAATGTTCAGTAACTTGGTAGTTTGCAAGGAAACAACATATTTGATTAACAAAATGGAAGAAGACAGGATATCAAAGGGGAAATTGTGAAGGAGCCCAAAGACATGCTCAGCAGGTGTAGTTATATTAATACATGTGCAATACAGTACCATACCTCCAAACTTTAAAGGGGCAGGAATAGGGACCCCTGCACGGCGAAGCCGCGCACGGCCAAAAAAGTGGGCGTGACTTGCCAAGGAAGGGGCGTGACCTCAGGCGAGTGGGAGTGGCTGAGTGCCACGGACCCGTTTTCGGCATTTTGGGGGCGTGCCCAGCGCTCCCCGAGCAGCTGGGCAGCCCCCTGCTCCGCTCCCAGCATTGAATAGATGCCGTGCGCGTGTGCACGGCATCTATTCAGTGATCACTGGCTGCTTTGCAGAGCAGAGCAGCGGGTAATCAAAGTCTTCCCCAACTGCCTCCCCGCCCGCAGGACACTGCGACCCGCGGGAGGGACAGCGGGACAGTGTCCCAATAGCGGGACTGTCCCGCTGAAATCGGGACAGTTGGGAGGTATGCAGTACTGTTTGTTCTACACTTTGGGCCTAATTCAGATCTGATCAGAGCAGCAAATGTGTTAGCAAATGGGCAAAACCATGTGCACTGCAGGGGGGGGGAGCAGATATAACATGTGCAAAAGAGAGTTAGATATGGGTGGGTTATTTTGTTTCTGTGCTGGGTAAATACTGTCTGCTCTATTTTTACACTGCTATTAAGATTTCAGTTTGAACACACCCCACCCAAATCTAACTCTCTGCACATGTTAAACCTGCAGTGCACATGGGTGGTCATTCCAAGTTGTTCGCTCGTTGCCAATTTTCGCTATGCTGCGATTTGTTGCTAAATGCGCATGCACATGGTACGCAGAGCGCATGCGCTAACTTATTTTACACAAAACTTAGTAGATTTGCTGGTGTTCGTGCGGCGCTTTTCAGTCACACTGCTGATTGGTGAATGATTGACAGGAAAGGGGCGTTTCTGGGTGGTAACTGAGCATTTTCCGGGAGTGTGCTAAAAAATGCAGGCATGTCAGGTAAAAACGCAGGAGTGGCTGGAGAAACGGGGGAGTGGCTGGCCGAATGCAGGGCGTGTTTGTGACGTCAAACCAGGAACTAAACGGACCGAGCTGATTGCAATCTAGGAGTAGGTCTGGAGCTACTCAGAAACGGCAAGAAAATATTTAGTAGCAGTTCTGCTAATCTTTAATTTGCTGTTCTGCTAAGCTAAGATACACTCCCAGAGGGCGGCGGCCTAGCGTTTGCAATGCTGCTAAAAGCAGCTAGCGAGCAAACAACTCAGAATGAGGGCCATGGTTTTGCCCATTTGCTAACAAATTTGCTGATGCTATCAGATCTGAATTAGGCCATTTGTTTTGTAAGGAACACAAAACAAATTCATTTAGTGTATATTTAAAATACATAAAACAGTTATACATATTGGGCCTGATTTTGATTTAGAAGTAAAGCAAGAAAGTAAAAAATACTTTGCATTTGGAATAAACAATGCAAGGAAAGTAAATACACTTAGATTTTTCTGTGCAGGGTAAATACTGGCTGCTTTTGCATGTAGTCCACACATGTTACACAGCTTTATTTTTACACACCCCACCCAAATCTAACTCTCTCTGCATGTTCTATCTCCCCCACCTGCAGTGCAATATGGTTTTGCCCATGTGCACAGTCACTTGCTTTTCTTGGCTTTACTTCCAAATCAGAATCAGGCCCATTGTTGATAAATAATACATGCAAGTGTGTTTACCTTTTCTTCATTTTTATTATTTTATAATTAAAAAAAATATACAAATTGCTCAGTGAGATTTTTTTTAAATTTGACTGAGACATTTAAAAAATTGTAACTGAATTATTTGATATCACGTACACTGATATTTTCTACTTAGCTTCACCATCTCATTGTAAGAAACAACAGTATTTTCGGATTTAGCAAACAAAAAAAAACCAAAACACAGTTATAAAAAGGCAACTATTTAAATCCTGCACCTATAGGCAGTGGTGCTGAGAGATGGGGGAGCGGGTATTATTTACCCAGGCCCGAGTCTGTTGGAGGGGCCCGGTTCCCACTGTCCCCACCCCCTTACCCATTGCAGACTGCGGACAGGCAGGGAAAGAGGCTGACTGCTTCAGCACTCTCCCTTCCAGCGCAGCTCACGCTGCTGTCTGATGGGCTAGCGAGAGAGGCAGTAGTCAGCCTCTCTCCTATATGCGGTGAGGAGACGATCGCACCTGCCACCACCCCCCCCCCCCCCCCGCCCGCTGCCCACCAAATTGGACATAGGCGCAACCCCCAACCCACCCGCACCTGCCGGCGTGCTTCACAGCCACACATAACTAATATTTTTTTAATTTTTTAAAAAGGGGCTAGGCAACTCCTCCTCCCATTACCAGGGCCCGGCATAGTTGACAGCTCCCCTGCCCATAGGAACCAATCCCAAGTGATACGAGCCCAGAGTGATAACGTTTAGGCATTTTTAGATGCAATGGTTGCTTGACAACTTTGAGTTTCAACCCCATTAGTAGAAAAAAATCTTAAAAATAAAAATAAAGGAAAAAAAATATTTATTGATAAATACAAATGTAAACAGTTAATTAAAAAGAAATAAAGCGGGGGGGCGTGGCCTAGCCTGCAAGCTGAGAGGAAGCCTTTTTTATGAGCTCCTGCTGGCCCCGCTCATAAAACTTATATAAAACCTATTTCAAAGGCCCCAAGCACCTCTGTACTGGACCACCTGCTCCCCTGATCACTAAACACCAGAGGGGCTTGGTTGCGGAGCCGGGGAGCCCTTATCAGGGCTTCTGCAGGTTGCGGCCTTCCCCTCCTCAAGAAGCCGGGGCCTCGATTTGGGAGTGGAGCCGTCGGTCCGCTGGACCTGGTGCGGCGATTCTGCGGACCCCCTCTCCCACCTGAGCGGCCCTCCCTGACACCCAAGAGCCCACCCATCAAGCACTGACCCTCACAGGAGACCGGCGACCGGACAATCTGCAGGAGGTGAGAGCCGGGACGAGTGTGACTGGCGGCCGGCGGCCATCTTGTGGTTGGCGCCGCCCGGACTCTGAGTCCTGCTTTGACGATCCCCGGCCTCTCCGGGCGCCTGCCCTCCGACCCCCACCTCACCCATCCTTACAAGACAGATCTCCCCCCTTCACTGGCGGGGATTAACGACCCGGGGACCTCCGGAGGATCCGTATCTTACTTACAGGCGGCGGCCATCTTGTGACTGGCAACACTCTCTCCTCACTCCATAGCTAGAAATGGCTGTAACTCTAGCTCCCTCTTGTGGCGACTTTTAGATTAGACAACTCACAGCCACTATAAATATATTTCTATACTTCTGCCTATTCTCACACCTGCTCCACCCATAAACCCATGCCGGCTTCTACACCTGTGTGACATTTCTCCTCGCCCATGTGCGCTGTTCACGGACTGATGCCTACCGGTCCTGAGCTATTACTCGTTGGGATGTAACCTGTTATACTTCCCCTATTTTTTTCCTCTCCATGTGACCTCATTATAGCCTGCTCCTTGCGTGAGGCGACTCCTACTGTATAAATCGGTCCTCCGTTGCCCGCTTTTTTTTATGGAAAAATTTCTCATACCCACCCCGATGTCAATTGCTGACCCCGCCTCTACAACCCGAGGCGATACTGTGTGGGGACACTCGTCTGATTCAGACTGCTCTGTCACCCGTTCCAGGTCCTTACAAAAACGCAAGTCTGCTCCGGCCAGTAAGCCTCCCAAAATGAAACCTGCGGATATTGCGGCGGTGCTGGGCCCTCTGCTAGATGAAAAGCTGGCGGGCATTAGAGAAGCTATTGACTCCACTTTATCCAAATTAACTCAACACTCTGGCCGCTTAGATGACGTCGAACAGAGGGTGTCTACCCTGGAGGATGATTTGCATGCAGCACAACTCACCATTAATTCACAGCAAAGTGACATTTCGGATCTGACCCAGAAGCTAGATGATTTGGAGAATCGCGGACGCAGAAGTAATCTCCGGGTGGTGGGCATCCCCGAATCGGTCAAAGGCCATGAGTTACTTGACCTTCTTTCTAATTGGATACCGCAACAACTGGCCATGGATCTCAAAGGTGCCCCTCTGGCTATTGAGCGGGCACATAGAATCGGCCCTGAACGTAAAACAAACTCTGGTCGCCCTCGCCCGGTGATCATGAAAATCCTTAATTATGCCGACAAAGCTCGACTCCTAGACCACTACCGGAAGACGGATAGCTTAACCTACAACGGAGACCGGCTCTTGATATTTCAGGACTTTTCCACCATTGTCGCTGCTAAACGCAAGGAGTTTGCCCCGTTGTGCAAGCAACTGTTTAACGCCAAAATTAAATTCTCTCTCCTGTACCCGGCCCGGCTGCGGGTCTTCGAGGACGGCAAGCCGTTGTTCTTCGATGACATAACACTCGCCAAGGCCCACTTCTCGAGTTTACCCACTTGACTGTTGCACTGTTATTATTGCTTGCATACATGTTTTTCTCTTTTTTTTTCTCCATCTGTAGGTCACGTGGAGAGGAATAATTGCGCAGCTCTGTGTATACAATGAGCTGTAAATTTTCTTGTTTTTCTTGTTTGTTTTTTATGTTACTGTTTAATATTGTTGGTTGCACCTGCCGAACCTGCCGACCCCGATCCTCCATGGGTCAACCCCTTCCCGCTCGCTGGGACGGGCAGGGGCCCTACTTTACCTCTAGTATACTTTTTCTTGCATTCCCATCCATCGGTATAGGCTGATATAGCTGACCCTGCTCCTACTCCCCCCGCCGCCGCGGAAGATACCCCACTCCTTGCCTTCAATATAGTATCATGGAATGTGGAGGGCCTTAACGCTCCAGTGAAGCGCAAGAAGGTACTCTCCCACCTCCACCGTTTGACCCCTCACATCACCTTCCTACAGGAAACACACTGGCTGGACGATCCCCGTAACACTCTACGTGCCCCCTGGATCGGAGATTGTATCTCGGCCCCTTATTCTAATAAGACCAGGGGAGTTGCCATCCTTTTTCACAAGTCCCTACAATATTCGATACGCAGAAGGTTTCTTGATCCTAATGGGAGATTTATTTTGCTAGATGTGACTATTGATAATGTCTTGTATACTCTCCTTAATCTATATGCCCCAAATGTCTCTCAACAGGATTTTTTTGCAGTTGTCCTACAGAAACTTTCCTCTTGGGGGAGCTCTAATCTAATCCTGGGAGGAGATTTCAACACGGTCATCGATCCGTCCATGGACAGGTCTGGGGTGAGTACTTCATCCTCCAAATCCGGCTGTGATCTTCTTTCCTCCCTCTGTTCACAACTTGCTCTCTCCGACCCTTGGCGTATCCATCACCCTCTTCTTCGTGATTACTCTTTCTACTCTCACCCTCACTCTACGCACTCCCGTATTGATTATATTTTCTTATCCCGACACCTCTTCCCTAAAGTCACTCACACATCGATTAAAAATATTATTATCTCAGACCATGCCCCTATTATGATTTCTCTTAAGCTCGCGCTGCCCCAATGTTTTTCCAAATGCTGGCGATTCCCTGCTTATCTTACTCACTCTGAGGATTTTCTCCTACACCTTAGACACACTTGGCACACCTACGTTGCTGATAATTTGGCCCAGGCGGAGGATGTCTCACTGTTCTGGAGCGCCTCTAAAGCTGTTATCCGGGGCCACATTATCTCATACGTAAATTCTAAACGCAAAACATTTAACTCCCGCCTCCATGAACTGAGCTCCCTTCTCACCTCAACTTATAGAACGTATAAGCGTTCCGACACTCCCGCACATAAAGAGGCATACCTGACTGCTAAACAAGTATATGATACCTTCCTAACAGAGCAGGCCCAGACACGATATGATTACCAGCGGAACAAATTTTTTAGATGGGGTAATAAATCGGGCAGACTCTTGGCAAACCTCGCTCGGGGACCCCGCACGCGCACATGGGTTGAGGTGGTTAAATCTTCAGACACTATTATATCAGATCCGACAGCCATTTGCGCCGAATTTATGCAGTTTTACAAATCCCTATATACAGCAGAGTCAGATAACGTGGAGACAGGTGAATCCTTTTTACATGACGCTCAGCTTCCTGTCCTCTCTCGAGAGGACAGGGACCTTCTCGAGATGTCTATAACTGAGGAAGAGATACTCACAACTATCAAATCTTTACCAAACGGCAAGAGCCCAGGCCCTGATGGCTTTGGGGCTGAATACTATAAATTACTTAATGCTGAACTCACACCCACTCTAGCCAAATTATATAATCATATATTTACCTCCGGAACTATACCCTTATACTTCAATGAGGCACGGATAATTGTAATACCCAAGCCGGGTAAAGATCCCTCCCTCGTGGGTTCCTATCGCCCTATCTCACTTCTTAACCAAGACTTCAAATTGCTTACCAAACTAATGGCCAACCGTCTACAGTCTTGTCTGCCTCATCTCATTTCCCCGGCCCAGTTAGGCTTTATTAAAGGCAGACAATCTGTACAAGGTATTAGATCGGCGATAGCTGCTATTTCCCATACCCGCCTTCATAATTTGGAAGACAATATTCTTATTAATCTAGACGCCGAAAAGGCCTTCGATAAAATCGCTTGGCCACACCTTTTTAGAGTGCTCTCCCATCAGCAATTTGGCACTAATTTCTGTAGTCTAATGCGGACCCTCTGCACTGCTCCGATGGCCCAGGTGGTAGTTAATAATGTGGCCTCCCCTTCCTTTTCTCTTGAGAGAGGCACCAGACAAGGATGCCCTCTCTCCCCTTTGCTTTTTAATTTGGCCTTGGAACCTTTTATTCGTTATATCCAACTGCTACCTGGGTTTAGAGGCATTGTTGTTGGGGATCGCGAACTCAAAGTTATAGCCTTCGCAGATGACCTACTTATATGTACCTCTGACCCTAAACGCTCCCTTCCTGTATTGGTAGAGGCAATTGACAGATTTTCGTCCTTTGCTGGCTTCTCCATTAACTTTGCCAAGTCTGAAGCCCTTGCCATATTTGGCCAGGCGAGACTGGGTTGGATTAGACCCTTCCCGTTTAGATGGGCCCCCTCGCATATCACCTTTTTAGGAGTGGCTCTACCACAACATCTCTCCACCCTCTATGCACGTAATATAACCCCGATCATACATAAAATACAGACTGAACTTAGCCTATGGCAAAACCTTCCCCTTAATATGTTAGGGAGATGCAACCTGTTTAAAATGGCAAGCTTCCCGAAACTCCTGTATATTCTCCAAATGACTCCCATTCTTCTCACTAACTCCGACTTTTCTTTACTTAATACCTTGCTTTCCAAGTTTATATGGAACCGTAAGCGCCCCAGGATAAGTCTAAAAAAAATGTCGCAATCGGTGCGCCAAGGGGGTGTAAACCTACCAAACATTAAACAATACAATCTAGCGTGCTTACTACGTTTCGCTATGGATTGGCTCAGTGGCAACGATGTATTCACAGATACCATGTTAGAATCTCAGCTTTGTGCTCCTCTCTCTCTTGCTTACCTCCTACATGCCCGGCCCTCTCAAATAAAATCTCCCCAATTTGATAACCCGTTGTTGTCTTCCACTATTAAGGCGTGGAAAATGGCTAGGAAAGCTCTTGGTCTCAAATATTATTACTCAGTATCTCTACCTTTGCTTGGAAACCTGGAGTTCCAAAATGGTACTGCCTCTTTGCCTTTTAGTGCTTGGTGCTCCTCTGGTTTAAAGACTCTACGTAATCTGATGACACCTACTCACACTCCTTTGCCATTCCAGGAGGCTATTGAGAAATATGCAATTTCACCCCTGCATGGATTTCACTACTCCCAGGCTATACATTATCTTACATCCGTTCTCCCTCACCTCACGGGAAAAGACTTTGTTAACCCCTTAGACTCCCTTTTACGCTCCAACACATACTCCATATCTTCTATCTATGCGCGCATCCGCACTGAACTGGACCCCCACACTGATTTCCCTGATCTGGCTAAATGGATCTCCCAAGTTCCTACATTCACAGTAGACACCCTATTAGATACTTTTGTTATGACCCTTAAACTAATACCGGCTAGTATATATCAGGAAATGGCCTATAAACTGCTACACAGGGCATATATTTCGCCTAAACAAGGTTTTCTAATGGGTATATCAGATAGGGCCGGATGTAATAAATGCTCAACGGTAGAAGCTGACCTTTTCCATTGTCTCTGGGCCTGCCCTGCCATTCAAAAATTCTGGCATACCTTACACCATTATGGCACCTCAACGCTAGGCATCCCCTTTCAATGCACTGCTCCCTGGGCCCTCTTTGGTCATCTGTCAGATCAACCTGGAATTCCACGCACTGATAAAAAATTGATAGTGTTACTTTCAGCAGTGGGGAAAAAAGCTATATTGCAACAGTGGATCCATCCTACCTCTCCTACTCTCCCTATGGCTACTTCTAGGTTACTCTTCTTATTTAATATGGACTGGCTGGAGGCCTCTATCCACAAGGAAACCCTGACTCCTGCACTCTTTAAGTGCTGGGATAAATACATTTGTACCCTCCCTCCCCACACTAAACTAGCAATACATAAATGTTTCCAATCTAACTTTTGGTACTCTCTCCGACAACTTGATAACCAAGTTTCTCTAACTGACTGAGCTTCCTATCTTCCCCTCTCCCTCTTCTTCATCCGTACTTCCCTCTCCACACACACTTCCTCTTTTCTTTTCCCTCTCTTCTTATTTCTGCTGTTTCTTCCCTGGCGGATTGGATGGACACTTCTATGGACGGATCGGTGGCCTGTGGCTCTTGGTAGGTGTTTTTGCTTATTTTTGTTCTAACGTTTTTTTTTTGTGATGTTCCTTTTTACCTCTTCTTTTTCTTAATTTGAACTGCTGGAATTGAGTGTCAGTTTTTAGTCAGTCATATCCAGTCCCATTCTCAATATATTATAGCCTGACCGCCGCTCTTCTGGTGGTTTACAATTTGTTCTTGTTGATTGTTTTGGAAAATTGAAAAATTTCCTCCACCTACTCATATATGCTGTATACTTTTACCTTTCTTATCTGCTTACTTTAATGTCGATATGTCTGATATGTATGCGGTTTTTGCTCCCCCTTATTTCTGTACCATGTTTTGGAGGTATTTAATAAACATATTTGGAAAAAAAAAAAAAAAAGAAATAAAGCATTTTCAATAAGATTATTTGGAGTAGTACTGTAGCATTGGCAGCAAACTATTTGTAGCAATATCAGTAAGGGCTACATTTATGTATTGGCCGCTTTTGTAAGCCATTGCTTCTCGGTGGGTTTGAGTAAAAATTTCAAGTGCTGCTTCTTAAATATAGCTCTAAGGGGCGAATTCAATTGCCATCAAAGGGGATGAATTGCTGTTGCTGCAGTGTTTAAAAGCCTGCAATGGCAGCCCAATTCACACCCTTTGACATGCCCGATTTGTACCCCTTTTGCTCAAAAGTGTTCACTACCCTATAGGGTAGCGAACACTTGTGAGCAAGATCCTGAGGCTGTGAAGTGCGGCAGGTGTAACACTAATGCTACCAGGTGAATAACAATTGAAGTCCCCCCTAAGTGTTTTACGTTGCCATTGCAACCATTAATTCTTTTAGCAAATTATGACATATACCATAAAATAATCCCACACTAGTAAAGACGACAAATGATGGCAATATACCATAAATCATAAATGTTAAGAGGAAATCTAGATACTCCGGGATGTCAAATACATCAAAAAATAATATGATTACACATATCAGAGGTATATGGGGGTGGGGGCCTTGTACTGATCATCATAATCTAAACATAACAAGAGGTGCTACCGTGCTGAGACTTGTAGTTCCACAGATACAACAATAGAAAATGCAGGTGTACACTCTAAATACTAGTCACTGTTAATCAAAATAATTGCAATAAACTCTATAATATAACATAGAGAAAATTTGAGCTGCTTAGCATATTTTGCCCCAAAATATGGGCCCACCATAGGGTCATAGTTGGTGTGCCCATATTTTTGTTATATTGCAGAGTTTATTATGATTATTTTAATTAGCAATGCTTAGTATTTAGAGTGTGCATGGGCATTTTCTCTGTATATTAGAAGTAGGCAACCTGCGTATGTCAGCAGCAGGAGGTATCTCCTCAGTCCAGCACACGATGCTGTACACTGGACTGTTTTCTTTGCCTGCATGAAGTGCAGGTTAAAGCGATTGCACTGAAACACATCCCCCCATCCCACTTCTCTTATTCATCTTTATGTTGAATATGGCTATCCCTGACCATTGGGCACTTCTCTTATTAATCTTCATGTGAATTATGGAAAGCCCTTATAATTGGGTGCATCTCTTATTCATCTTTACGCTGAGTATGTCTATCCCTGACAATTGGACATATCTCTTTTATCGTCATACAAAGTATGGCTAGTCCAGGCAATTGGGCACAATTCTTAGTCATCTTCATATGGCGTATGGCTAGTCCTGACCATTGGGTGCATATATTATTCATCATCATGCAGAGTGTGGCTAGCCCTGACCATTGGACACTTCTCTTATTAATCTTCATGTGAATTATGGAAAGTGCTGACCATTGGACGCATCTCTTATTCATCTTTGTGCTGAGTATGGCTATACCTGACAATTGCCAATTTCTCTTCTTCATCATCAAAGTATGGTTAGCTCTGGCCATTGGGCACAACACTTATTCATCTTTATATGGAGTATGGCTAGTCCTGAACATTGGGCGCATCTATTATTCATCTGTGGCTAATCCTAACAATTGGGAAATACCCTTATTCATCTTCATATGTAGCGTGGCTAGACCTGACCATTGGGCACATCTATTATTCATCATCATGCAGAGTATGGTTAGCCATGACAATTGGCCACTTCTCTTATTCATTTTCATACAGACCAAGCATTTTCCATAGCAGTGCAGATATGATTTTTTTGTAAAGGGTGACTATTGAAGTGAGACAAAGGGGTGAAGATGGTGCATTAGTGGGAAAGGAACACAGACATTTCAATACTAAAACACTATTACATTTTCCACCAGCTCCTTTCTGAAGTTATTCCAATATTGGGGGGTAATTCAGACTTGATCATAGATGTTCTAAATTTAGCACATCTATGATCACTTTCACAGATGGGATCGGTATGAAATACCTGTAATCAAAATCCCGACGGTCAAAATCCCGACAGCAATTGTTCGACGGTCAAAATCCCAACAAGGTCAAAATACCGACATTGAAAATACCGACAAGGTCAAAATACTGACATGTAAAATGTCGACAGATCAAAATCCTGACACAAGTTTTTCATTGTTTTTTGTGTGTGTGTGTCGACATAGGTCGACATGGGCACCATAAAAGTGTACCGCGTCCCCTCGCATGGCTCGCTGTACTTGACGTGCTTCGGGCACACTATTATATTCCCCCTCCAGGTCCACTGGGATGGTAAAGTATGAACAAGTCGGTTTCAATGAAAAAATCATGAAAAACGTATGTCCACTTTTTGACCTGTCGACATTATAAATGCTGATATTTTGACCTTGTCGGTATTTTAAATGTCGGTATTTTGACCATGTCGGTATTTTGACCTTGCTGGAATTTTGACCGTCGGTCAATTGCTGTCGGTTTTTTGACCGTCGGGATTTTGATTGTTGGTAAATTGACTGCATCCCTCACAGACATGCGGGGGGACGCCTAGCACAGGGCTAGTCCACCCCGCGTGTCTGACTCTGCCCCCACATCCCCCCCCACACACACAGGTACAAAAGCATCACATGGCGGCAATGCCTTTGAACCTGAAGAGTAGTTCCCTACCAGCGCAGCTCCTGCTCGCTGGCAGAGAGCTACCCATCACTCAGCCACCGCGGCCCTCCTCCTGCATGATCTGTGTGCACCTGCGTTGCCCGGACCACGACCACAAACGGCGACCCCCTCCAACCCAGCGAATGCCTCTGCCTGTCAATCAGGCAGAGGCGATCGCTGGGCTGAGATGCCGATCATAACTCTGGCATGCACCGGCGCACTGCGGTGACTGCGCATGCGCAGTCCAGTGCGGATCGCCCGCTGTGCAAAAATGCCCAGCAGCGATGAGGTCTGACTTAGCCCCATTGTACTGTATAATACATTGCATGAACCCTGTTTTGGGCCTCAATGTTGCACTTTGCAATTACAGGCGCATTGCAAGTAATATATTAAAGAAAGCTTTACACACACAAAATTACCACATGTAATGAAGACAGACCCCTCACTCTCATGATTAAGTTATGAGTAAGGTTAAGTTGAGAAGCATTTTAAGAGAAAAGGTAAAAAGTATTTTTATTGAACGGGTGACACTAATGCAGAATGATGTTGGACTTGTTATAATGTTTACACTTTTGCACTGTCCTCCTCTGAAGATTTTGTCACCTCTCTGCACACTGAAGATCACTTTTAGCTTACAGAGGACAGAAAGCCCTGTGCCATTTAGACACATTGGTGCAAAACCAAGGTATTTTCTGGTGCATATAGGGCACATCTTATAAATGATCTCAATGAATTTTGTAACAGTATGAAGAACTAACATTACACCAGAAATAAAATGCTGCAACAAATATGAAATCCATGTATTAGTTTAGTTTTCTTTTCATTCTTATGTTGGTTTATTCTCACACATAAAATACAAATGTTGACTGACACATGATTTTGAAAATAAATCTGATATAAACAAGCATGCCTACATTTATCAAAAGCTATCTGGTATTTTCTGCAGGACATAGGCAAAACAAGTCTATTATTCAATGGTAAGCGGAGAGTTAAGTTTATTTACCAAGAGCAAATTTTATCCACTGTTGCTTATTCTGTAAATGCTTTGCCTAAAAGGGGTAAATAATTTCTGAACTGGGAATTAATTGGCACATGATTTATTTATGTAAGCATTTAGGGATTCTTGTTTGTTAGCCATTTATAATATAATTTACATGATGCAAACACTTAAAAATGTATGTGCAGATTTAGTGCCATGAATTAAATTTGTAACTTTTATACGTTAGTAATCCTGATTTTTAACAAATATAATCTATGACCAAGAGACATATATAGCCACTTATAGCAATAAGACATTAGTTAAATTTTTCTTACTATATACTTTATAAACTAATTTTAAATATGAAGAAATATATTCTGCAAAGCTTATAATTGGGAATCAGTTGTTATAGACTCACAATTTTCCCAATTATTATAAATGTACATTCTATTAATCTAAATAAATAAAATTAATTAACTACTTTATATCACTGGAGAAAAATCAAAGTGCATGTGCTTTTTTACAGAATATTGCTGCACAGTTTATGAGAAGCTACTGAGTACTACAATGCATGTGATATTTCCTTATTTGTCAGAGCACCAACAATTTATTAATTGTTAATTAGCAATGGTTTGTGTCTTGAAAGTATTTTATTTGGAAAATGTGCAGCAATAAAATAATGATACTGGAATAAACAAAATAGCATACAATTAATCTTTCAAATACATTCTGATTATGAACTCACATTTATATAGATGGCTTAAATAATACTTAAGTATCTATTTAAGTATAATTAGCAATATATATATATATATATATATATATATATATATATATATATGAATGAATCACATCATTTCTAGACAATCCACTGACAGTTGTCTTCAAGGTTTAACCACTGTGACCATATTAGAAATAGTTCTTATGTTGAATGATTAGTCCAACCTATTGTTGCAAAATGGCAAATAGAAGATTCTTTTTTTGTATTGCATATATTTTTGAAGAAATGTATATGGATTATCATTATCTGGAATAATCTAAAACATAAAAAAACATATAAAGCTTAATTAGTGAGTGTTAAAGTATGCCAAGACTTAAATTTACCATTTCAAAAAATCACCAATCAATTCGTGTACTGTGTACAAACTTTCATACGTGACAAGTTATTACATAAAATACATTTTACAGAGTAGTTGTTAATAATATTTTTAAATATCTGATTTTTAAGTAAGACAATTTGAAAAAGAAATACTAAATCATAAAATCATCAGTCCAAATATTTGGTAAAATAAATAAACCTATAATTCAATAAGTACATTAAGATAATATTACACTTTACTGCATAAATTTGTTAAGGAGATCACATAATACCCGATATTGTTTCTGAATAAATATAACTGTATCCCATAATGATTAGTCAAAATAACAACTTTTTTGCAGCTACATAACTGACAATCATATCTTTACTTCATAGCATCATATATCAGAACCCTAATCCTTCCTAATGCAGAACTCTATCTTAACTATACTTACAGACTGTCAGCATTAATAAATGTGATTTTCATCATTGATTACAGATTTATTCAAGCAAATGTTCTCACATGGGAGTAAATGGGAATTGGACGTACACGCATTTTGATATTTTTTTTCCTCTTGCAAAATGCGTCTTTTACAACTGTTCATGTGCACTAAAAAATCCATACCCATGCTGATTTAGTCTTATTATAAACTTACCAACCCTTGCGCTCAGAATGGCAACAAATAATTTAACAACATACAAAAATAAGTACAACTGCTGTGTAATAATATTTACCCTAAAAAAAATCTATTTGCATTTATTGGCATACTGTTAATTTTTAAAATGTGATTACATCAATGGGGCAAACAAATTGATGGTTTCTCTATAGTTGGGAGTCAAGTGCTAAAATCTAAAGTATTTTGTAATTTTTGCTTACTTAAAAGAAATCAAGATAAACTAGCCTGTAATAGTGTTCTCTTTGCAATTTAAAAATTAAGATTCCCAATAACATTAGGCTATTTAATATGCCATAAAAAAGTATTAATGTTATGCTTTAAAATGGTGAGTTGTGTTAAAAGCTTTACTGTGCATATTTATTATTTTAATCTTGAAGTCCATGTAGTGTCAACAACAATTATCTACTGAAAATAAAATATTACTAACCAATGATAGAAAACCCTCAAAATTGCCTTAGCTGATATATCTATGTCTTTGCCAGTTGCGCATTTTTTATTTTAACAAACTCATTCCACATAAAAGACTTCAATGTCCCTTTTCATTTAGGTGCTTGCAACAAAAGCTTTTGTGTTTCGGTATCTTCAACTTTGTATCAGCACTTATTTGCATTCATGTTCTAAAACTATTTTTAAACAATTGAATGCTAATCCTAAACAAAACCAAAATGCAAGCCTCAAACAGTATAAGAGTACAACAAAAGAGAATTATATAATCCTAGCTGAGTGAAATCTTTCATCTTTGATTTACAGGTTTGAGTCTGCTGTAAACGAAACCATATTGTACCATATCTTTCATATCATGGCCTTCCCAAAAATCTTGTTTTAATTAAGGTTTCTTTCATATTTCTGAATAGAAAGCATGACAATCTTCACTTATGGCTTTAATATATATCCTTTCAGTTAGAAAAATATGAAAAAAGAAAGAATAATGCCTTAGAAGTCAGGCGACTATCAAGTGCTATGATTAGAATATTGCTAGGGAATAGATCAACACTGCTTTTTCTCATTATGTGGCTAACTGTGCCAGGATACCAAACAATACAAGCAGTTCCGATGAAGAAATCCCACTTTATTCTCTACCCTCCTTCATGATAAGGTAATGTACATAGTGAATTCCGTATGGATGAGGTCATCAAGCCCACGGCCAAGGATGGGTTATTGATGGGGATTCAGGATGGGGCCCAGGGCAGATCCATCCAAAACAAGTGAAATATGAATGCCCTTAAATAGCATTGTTTCAAAAAGAGACAGGGAATTTCGGGTGAGGACATTTCTATATGTTGTAAGTGATGTGGGGTAATAGCTGCATTCTGTAGCTTCTAAAGATATAAAACTCCGAAGTGGTCAGGTTGGTAGCCTTTGATTCTGGAAAATCACAAGAACGCAGTTTCTAATGCTGCAGCACTAACCCACATAATAATAATAATAATAATAATAATAATAATAATAATAATAAATATTATTCAGTAATAATACTTTAAACTCTTCAGGAATAGTTATGGTTATGATATTTTTCTTTAACGAATCCTTGTAGGGAAATGTATTTAAGATCTGTTTACATAGGCTAGTGAGGCCCAGTTATCAGCATGGGATGCATTTGGCCACCCGATGGATGGGATGCCGACTGTCAGATGACCGACGCCAGAATCCTGACACTGCTCAGAAGACCGGCGCCAGGACACTGACAGACAACATCCAGAAGGTTATTATAGCAGGGGGGAAGGTTAATAATTAGGCAACTATTATGGTTAGGTACTAGGGGGGTGATTAGCCATAGCCACCCTACCCCTGAAATTTAGCCATAGCTTCCACCAAGGGAGGGTTAGAGTGGGGGTGTGGGGAGGGTTAGGGTAGTAAACCCCAAAACCTGTCAGCATTCTAACATTGGGGATGCCGAGGTTGGTCATGTGACTGCCAGTATCCTGAACGCTGCCATACTGTAATCACACCCATCAGCATCAGTGTATAAATCAATCAGGCTCTATGTTCAGGGGTTTAAGGAGTGGGAGGTGTATCAAACCTTCTAAAGAGAACAGGTGAAGAAATTGCCTTTAGCAACCAATCCAATTATTTCTATCATTTTACAAAATATGCTAGATAAATGATAGGTGCTAGCCAATTAGTGGCTATTGGCAACTTTTCCAATTTTATTTTTTAGAAGGTTTGATAGCTTTCCCTCAGTGTAGGCAGAATACATTAAAATGCAGCATGAAGCAGGTACCTATCACCTCTTATCAGATCTCATCAACAAACTTGGCCAGGGAGGGGGGAATTATCCCAGAGCCCTCTTTGCCAACATTCGTGATTAGCATGGAAGTGTGGCAGATGAAATTGGATCAGGTGGTTCCAGGATTATCCCTTCATTACTTACAAGATTAAACATTTTTTTAGCATTTGTTGTTTTAGCAATTATACAAATAAATTAGAAGAACCACATCACTTATTTTACCAAGTGACAACCTCTATATGACTCTAAGGGATATTTTTGCCTCTAAATCATGCTCCTACTAAAACATTTGTGCAGCTAACAGATTGAATGGGCATGTAATAATTATTTATCTATCTTTAACTATCTTTGTATTTTACTATAGCCCACCGATTTACTTTGTGTCTTAAACATCAGTGATGTCATGATTACAAGCCAACTGATAAGATGACACAGTACACAAAATGGCTGAGCGCAGGTGGTAAGTCCACTTCAAGCAACTTTGTATTTATGATATATTTGCAAAGGGACAGGTTAGGTAAAGTAAAATGTTTACCAATAGCCTACAGTAAAAGCATTGTTTTTATATTAAATTACAATGAAAAATGTATTGTGCGTTTAACAAAGCAAATCCAGTATTTTTTAAGATTCTTGCATATTTTTTTCCAATAAAGTTGCTATAGAGGGAGATGTACTAAGGGCCTCATTCAGAGGCTGCCACTGTTCCATCCCGCAGCGCGGTTTGCCTATATCGACAAACTGCGCATGCGCAGTAACATAGTCACATAGTTTCTTAGGTTGAAAAAAGACAATTATCTTAGTGATCTCCTACACTGTAATATTTTAATACTAATTTTAACTGTGGTGAATGTTTAGCCGTTATGTCTATTCATCTCCTTTTTTTGCCGCAGTGGGCGCATTGCGGCTGCGTGGACTCAAACATTGCGGCATTGGGGGGCATGGTGGGCCAAACGGGGGCGTACTGTGAGCATTTTTGGGGCAGCTGTGTGACATCACATGCAGCCGCTCCGAATAAAGGCTGCGCTGCCAGGGGCAACCTTAGTTTGATGCATCCGCAATATAATTGCGGACGCGTCGTAAGGTGTCACCACACATGCTGGGCAGCCTTGTCCTGTGCTTGGCGGTCCCCAGCATGTGAGAAGATTGACCGCAGATCTTGCGACATATGCAGCTATCTACGTCCATCTCTGAATAAAATTCTAAGCTATGGAGACTGATAAAAGTGGAGAGAGATAAAGTACCAACCAATCAGCTCCTAGCTATAATTTGAAAGGCTGTGTTTGAAAAATGACAGTTAGGAGCTGACTGTATCTCTCTCCACTTTATTGCTCTCCAAAACTTGCTACAGTACATCGGCCCCTAAGTAACAAGATCCATACTTGATGACGCTGAGAAAATACACCTGATGTATAGCTCTAATCTATAAACACCCCGGACCCATACCTAGTATTAGGGACCCCCAGTGACGGAGAAGCCTTGTCGATCGGCCTGGGGGATTAACCCTATATCTGCAGATATACGCAACTAAGATCTCCGTATTATCTGATTATTATGTAGTATTATTACTCACTCAGTGTGCATTAGGGAACACAAATTGTTTTTTCTTACACAGAATTACCCCTCCCTTTTAGCACCTGACTGATATTACATCTGATTGAGCAGCTTTCCAATATTTGTGCATTGTATTTAGAGAGGCATGGATGGGTCAGCATTAGGAGGGATTGCTGACTCCAGAGTGCCATTGGAGAAGCCAGGGGTGTCTCCAGGTAAGCTGGCTCTCAGATGCTGTAGGAGCCATTATCATGTGGCCTTACACTGTGCATTTAGACACAGATATATATGCTTTTATTTATGGGGTGGGTGTGGGGTGCGGTGGCCCCTGTGTCGGTATGGCTGGGCGGCTTCAGGTCGGCACACCCTAACACTTTATTAACACTCATGATTTTCCCTATCACTTTGTATATATTTTTGTTTTTTAATCACACTTCACTTATATAGCACTTCTGTGCTTCTTATTAACCCTTATTAATTTTCACCTGTGTGCTGACCTGGGGTAGCCGACCTGTGCCGGCATGATGGGGTCCTGCACCCCGGACCCATACCTAGTATTAGGGACCCCCAGTGACGGAGAAGCCTTGTCGATCGGCCTGGGGGCTTAACCCTATATCTGCAGATATACGCAACTAAGATCTCCGTATTATCTGATTATTATGTAGTATTATTACTCACTCACTCAGTGTGCATTAGGGAGCACAAATTGTTTTTCTTACACAGAATTACCCCTCCCTTTTAGCACCTGAGTGACATCACAATCTGATTGAGCAGCTTGCCAATATATGTGCATTGTATTTAGAGAGGCATGGATGGGTCAGCATTAGGAGGGATTGCTGACTCCAGAGTGCCATTGGAGAAGTTAGGGGTGTCTCCAGGTAAGCTGGCTCTCAGATGCTGTAGGAGCCATTATCATGTGGCCTTACACTGGGCATTTAGACCCAGACATATATGTAATTATTTATGGGGTGGGGGTGGGGTGGCCCCTGTGTCGGTATGTCTGGGCGGCTTCAGGTCGACACACCCTAACACTTTATTAATACTCATGATTTTCCCTATCACTTTGTATATATTTTTGTTTTTTGATCACACTTCACTTATATAGCACTTCTGTGCTTCTTATTAACCCTTATTAATTTTCACCTGTGTGCTGACCTGGGGTAGCCGACCTGTGCTGGCATGATGGGGTCCTGCACCCCGGACCCATATCTAGTATTAGGGACCCCCAGTGACGGAGAAGCCTTGTCGATCGGCCTGGGGGATTAACCCTATATCTGCAGATATACGCAACTAAGATCTCCGTATTATCTGATTATTATGTAGTATTATTACTCACTCAGTGTGCATTAGGGAACACAAATTGTTTTTTCTTACACAGAATTACCCCTCCCTTTTAGCACCTGACTGATATTACATCTGATTGAGCAGCTTTCCAATATTTGTGCATTGTATTTAGAGAGGCATGGATGGGTCAGCATTAGGAGGAATTGCTGACTCCAGAGTGCCATTGGAGAAGCCAGGTGTGTCTCCAGGTAAGCTGGCTCTCCGATGCTGTAGGAGCCATTATCATGTGGCCTTACACTGGGCATTTAGACCCAGACATATATGTAATTATTTATGGGGTGGGTGTGGGGTGCGGTGGCCCCTGTGTCGGTATGGCTGGGCGGCTTCAGGTCGGCACACCCTAACACTTTATTAACACTCATGATTTTCCCTATCACTTTGTATATATTTTTGTTTTTTAATCACACTTCACTTATATAGCACTTCTGTGCTTCTTAATAACCCTTATTAATTTTCACCTGTGTGCTGACCTGGGGTAGCCAACCTGTGCCGGCAGGATGGGGTCCTGCACCCCGGACCCATACCTAGTATTAGGGACCCCCAGTGACGGAGAAGCCTTGTCGATCGGCCTGGGGGCTTAACCCTATATCTGCAGATATACGCAACTAAGATCTCCGTATTATCTGATTATTATGTAGCATTATTACTCACTCAGTGTGCATTAGGGAACACAAATTGTTTTTTCTTACACAGAATTACCCCTCCCTTTTAGCACCTGACTGATATTACATCTGATTGAGCAGCTTTCCAATATTTGTGCATTTGATCTCCTACACTGTAATATTTTAAAACTAATTTTAACTGTGGTGAAAGTTTAGCCGTTATGTCTATTCATCTCCTTTTTTTGCCGCAGTGGGCGCATTGCGGCTGCGTGGACTCAAACATTGCGGCATTGGGGGGGCATGGTGGGCCAAACGGGGGCGTACTGTGAGCATTTTTGGGGCGGCTGTGTGACATCACATGCAGCCGCTCCGAATAAAGGCTGCGCTGCCAGGGGCAACCTTAGTTTGATGCATCCGCAATATAATTGCGGATGCGTCGTAAGGTGTCACCACACATGCTGGGCAGCCTTGTCCTGTGCTTGGAGGTCCCCAGCATGTGAGAAGATATGACTTGCGGCATATGCAGCTATCCACGTCCATCTCTGAATAAAATTCTAAGCTATGGAGACTGATAAAAGTGGAGAGAGATAAAGTACCAGCCAATCAGCTCCTAGCTGCAATTTTAAAGGCTGTGTTTGAAAGATGACAGTTAGGAGCTGACTGTATCTCTCTCCACTTTATTGCTCTCCAAAACTTACTACAGTACATCGGCCCCTAAGTAACAAGATCCATACTTGATGAGGCTGAGAAAATACACCTGATGTATAGCTCTAATCTATAAACACCAATGAAAACATTCTTTATGAGAAGTGGAATGTCTCCATCTTAAGTGTCATTCATCAAGCGAGAAACACACATTGCACATCTGCTGACTGCTCCGACTCTTCTATGAGTTCTGTAGTGATCTTACAGAAATATAACCGTCAACGCTTCTCCCAGAGCTGCCTTACAGCAATTCCAGTGTTGCACTGTTACAGCTGCTGAAAGTTATTTTACATTCATTCAGTGAATTGCAGAGCTGCCGCTTAGAATGTTGTGCCCGATGTTTATGTTCCATATGATCTGTGCCACCCAAGGAGCAGACAAGACATGTCTCAGGGTGCCTTTAGGGGAATACACAATGAAGTCACACACAGGATATATCAGGGAGAACTTGGCACTTTACAAAGCTGACTCTTCTTCCATAGGCTCGCCAGCAGCCCTGTAAAAATAAACAGGCAATCAGAAAACGACACAAGAATACACAATGACATTGTAGGTTTTCATGCATAATCAAAGCTGATTTTTCAACTCTGTCGGATGTTTATTTGTGTTATTTAGTTATCCATAAATAGAGTTTCATTTCTAGAATGTATATCTAAATGCCTGGAGGAAAAACATCTTAGGGCCAAGCAATCATTTTCAATTTTCCTGTTTGTATTAAAGTATGTCAGAATATATTTTAGCTTTGAAAAGTCTGGCATAATGACTATCTGGCTGATCTATATTTTAACCCTGTTGCTTCATAGAGCTGTAGTAACGTAAACATAAAAGGCAGCCGTCAGTAGTCAGTCCTGTGATGTTGGGATGCACAGCTTGCCATCACTTCTCTGGGTAACTGGCAATTGTCATATTATAAATGTGGATGTTAAACATTTTAGAACAGTACAGTAGGGAATACTGGACAGATTAGAAGTGTCTCATATACATTACAGTCAGCCTGAGGCTGCCAAGAGATCGGCCAGTGCCAATACTAGGGGTGCATGGGAAAGCTTGGGGTAGAGCCACAGTATGTACCTTTGGTGGTCACACAATGGGGGGCATCTTGGTCATGTGATCTTGGAGGCATGGGTATGCCATCTTGGAGGCATGACTGTGCCTCCATGCCAGGCACGGGTACCCAGGGAGGACCAGGTGCCAACTCCAGAGCAGTCACAGGCTCGCAGAAAGGCCTAAGTGCCTGACCTTGTCACGTCTCATAATCTGCATACCTCTTTGTTATTGGCTGAAGTGGACCTTGGGGTAGTACAACCGCCATTATGGCAGGTTCCATGAAAGTAATGTTACTTTTCCATTATTAAATTACAGTCTTTAATAAATATAAACGGTTAAAGCTCTAAGAATGATATAAGTGAGAGCTCTACATAATATAGGAGAAATTGTACTGTGGAGCTGCTTAATATTGAAAAATAGGGACATTTGAAGGAAACAAACATTTCCAGTGACATCAGTAAAACCTGGGACTGTTCCTTAGTCAAGTTTTCACCTACAATACACAAGTCTCACATGCTATCAATTTATTTATAGCAATAAAAATTTGCATTAGATGAAGAACCTGCTGGCATGAATACTTTACACTGCTTTCAATCCCCTTGGGCTGCCTGAGGCAGAATCTGCAGCTTGGTCCCTACCACTTATAACACCAAACACACACACATTACACGAAGAGCCTCCTACCTCCCCCCAGTCATTGCACTGTTGTTCCATAGATTTAAAGGGGGAGCCCAGCCTGACACAAATCACCTGCACTTCCTGCTGCAGTCATGATGACAGATGATCAGTGTACTACACAGGGTCATATGATATTCCCACTTGATCAGAGCACAATTTTCACACAAGTCTAGTAAGGTATAAGTAAGGAGCAGCACAGTACAAAGGCGAATGTGGATTTATATCTTTGCTCGTTCTTTTCTTATTGTTTATATTGTTCACAATTGACTTTGTAGCAGATAGCTATTGATTGTGCCAGGGAAGTCTATTATTACTTTAGGGCACATGTGTGGACGATAGCAGAAGGTATATTTTGTCACTGAGTGGAATTCCAGATGTTGTGGAACTATAAGACCTCAGATCCCTTGCTGAAACATGTAGTTCTACAACAGCTGGAGAGTCATGCTGCACCAGTAATTTAGGGGTCTAGGGGCATAATTCAGACTGGATCGCTGCAGTGGCAGCGATCGCAGTCTGAAGCCTTTTGGGGAGTGTACTCGCGCAGCGGGCACACTGCACGTGCGCACCTCGGGATGCCCAGTGAGATGCTAAAAGCATCTCAGGGCTGCAATCGCCTCTGCCTGGTTGACAGGCAGAAGCGGTCGCGGGATGGGAGGGGGCGTGCCAACAGCATTAGAACAGCATTGGTGGGGTGTGGTCCAAACAATGCAGGCGTATCTGGACCATTGCGGGGGCAGGTCATGGCGGCTGCGTGACGTCACATGCAGCCACTGTGACCCGGGATTTGGCTGGTAGCCAACTGCCCGAGCAGCTAGGCTGCGCAGGCTTGGAACTACTTGGCAGGTGCAAAAGCATCACCGCCATGGGATGCTTTTGCACCCGTGCGGGGGGGGGGGGGGGAGGGTACGTCCAGACATGCGGGGTGGACTAGCCCTGTGCTCTACGATTACATCTGAATTACCCCCTATGTACTAAGCCTTGGAGAGAAATAAAGTACCAATCAATCAGCTCCTAACTGCCCTGTTACAGGCAGGGTTTGAAAAATTACAGTTAGGCCAAGGCCACACATAACGTCCAAGCGGGTCCCGCTGAACGGACCAGCTTGGCCGGAAGGGGGGTTTTGTGTGTACACGGATCCTGTTCTGTGGGATGCCACAGAACAAGATCCGGCCAGTGACACATTTGCACTAATGTCGAATACCGGACGCACATCTAACACCAATGTAAGTGTCAAGGCCTCAGTTATGAGGGCTTCCATCGTCATGTGAAGCTGAACCACTAGTCATGAACATAGCCGTTCCTTGCCAATCTGTGTCGTAAATGGCATATTGGCAAGTTTATGTTTCTCCTCAGACCATTTCAATTTCTTTTTTTGGGTCTTTTTACTGAACTTTGGCTTTTTGGATATGACATGCCCTCTACTATCAAATTGGGCATCGGCCTTGGCAGACGACCTTGATGGCATTTCATCGTCTATGTCATGGCTAGTGGCAGCATCTTCAGCACTAGGAGGAAGTGGTTCTTGATCTTTCCCTATTTTATCCTCCAAATTTTTGTTCTCCATTATTTTTCTGGAGTTACATAGCACAATATGCGGCACAGGAATGACTGATGGCTGATGCACAGGACACTACTACTGGTCTGATGCAGCACAACACAGCAACACTGTAAGGGACTTGTTGTTATTATTATTATTATTATATGTCAGCAGTGGACATATAGCAGTAGCATATACCACTGTGACTGCCTGGTCTCTGGAATGACTGATGGCCAGGACACTACCACTGGTCTGATGCAGCAGAACACAGCAACACTGTGAGGGACTTGTGGTTGTTATTATTATTATTATTATTATTATTATACTGTAGCAGTGGACATATAGCAGCAGCGTATACCACTGTGACTGCCTGGTCACTGGAATAACTGATGGCCAGGACACTATCACTGGTCTGATGCAGCACAACACAGCAACACTGTGAGGGTCTTGTTGTTATTATTATTATTATTATTATTATACGTCAGCAGTGGACATATAGCAGCAGCGTATACCACTGTGACTGCCTCGTCACTGGAATGACTGATGGACAGGACACTGCCACTGGTCTGATGCAGCACAACACAGCAACACTGTGAGGGTCTTGTTGTTATTATTATTATTATTATTATTATTATTATTATTATTATTATACATCAGCAGTGGACATGTAGCAGCAGACATATAGCAGCAGCGTATACCACTGTGACTGCCTCGTCACTGGAATAACTGATGGCCAGGACACTACCACTGGTCTGATGCAGCACAACACAGCAACACTGTGAAGGACTTGTTGTTGTTGTTATTATTATTATTATACATCAGCAGTGGACATATAGCAGCAGCGTATACCACTGTGATTGCCTGGTCACTGGAATGACTGATGGACAGGGCACTACCACTGGTCTAATACAGGAAAACACAGCACTACTAAAAGGGACTTATACAGCTACACTGGATATATGGCCGCAGAGAACACCACCACTGTGACTGGTCACTGGACTTATGCTGCAGAAGACACTACCCCAGGTCTAATGCAGGACAACACAGCACCACTAAAAGGGACTTATACAGCTAGACTGGATATATGGCAGCAGAGGACACCACCACTGTGACTGGTCACTGGACTGATGCTGCACAAGACACTACCTCTGGTCTGATGCAAGACAACACATGCAAGGGACTTATACAGCAGCCAGCAGCACTGGGGACATATAGCAGCAGAGGACACCAACACTGTGACTGACTGGACTGATGCAGCACAATACACTGACTACACTGGACTGGACTGAGCAGCACAACACAGCACAAGACTCGCCACCCCACTTTCCCGCCCCCACACAGACACTGAGGACGGAGACACGTCCTCTCACTACACTCTCTGAGACTGGAGTGAAAATGGCCACGACGCGCTGCTCCTTATATGGAATCCAAATCCTGCGAGAATCCGACAGCGGGATGATGACGTTTTGCCTTGTTCGGGTTTTCGAGTCAGGCGGGAAAACCCAAGCCGGGCTCGGAATCGGGTTCAGAGCATGAAGTTCTGTACGGTTCGGTTCTCTGAGACCCGAACCCGATCATCTCTAATTCAGATCTTACCATTATAGTGCTGTACACACTACATGATGTGGTGGATGGTGGTGCAAAATATTGTTACCTGCACATGTACAGGTAGCTGTATGCCGTCATTCCCTGGGTCGTCCCATTGGGCATTCAGCATGCCTGATGGGTCGACCCAGGGAACGACCTTCTGGAGCAGTTGTTCAGCCATACACACCATGCTATGTATACAATATATTGTTCCGAGCTTAAACTAAACAATATATTGGACAGTCTATCACCTCATGTGTACCTAGGATAACAGTCCAGGTTTCAAGGTTAGCCATACGTGTGCACAGGTGACTTTATTAGTACCTCGGATATTTTGATTTTACCATCTGTGCTCAAGCATGGATATCACAAAAATTTGGACTGTGTGCCTTGAGGACCGAGGTTGGGAAACACTGATATAGAAAGTATTTTTAACTCATCGGCAAATATCCTTAGCTGGAACACTTACATATTATTTGTCGTACCGTGCCCTATGGGTACTTGGTCCAGTGAGACTAATTTCTCACCTTCTGCTAAGAAAAAAAAAATCATTAAAGTCTTCTGGATGGATCCGATCAGGATCACAGCTGTTCAGATCCCGGCAGCCGGAATCCCAACCCCAGAATCCTGACACTGCTTGGAATACCGGAGCTGGCAACCCGACAAGGTTCACAAACCCACCACTGGGATCCCAACAGCTGGGCTCCCGAACGAGCATCAGCAGACTGCCGTAGCAGTAAGCCGCAACAGGGGAGGTTAGGTTTAGGCTGTGGGGGGATGGTCAGAGGGAGAGGTGTTTAGTGTTAGGCACCCCCCAGGGAAAGTTAGGCTTCGAGGGTCAGAGGGTTGGGTTTAGGCTGCGGAAAGGGCGGAATATGTTTAGGCTCCACCAGGGAGGGTTAGGGATATGCTGTGGGGGAGAGGGTTAGGTTTAGGATGTGGGGTTAGGGTCAGGGGGGCATTGAGGAAAGGGGATTCCCACCATCGGGATGCAGCGATCAGTATTCTGACTGCCAGCATCCTGATTGCCACCAATTCATACCCAGCGCCTTCTGGAACATACCAGCTAAATATCTACCGAAATATCTCATCAATGTCATTTTCTTGGTATATGTCTTCTGAGTCAGACATGATCTTAATATATCAAACAATGGAGGTCATTCCGAGTTGATCGCTCGCTAGCTAGTTTTAGCAGCCATGCAAATGCTATGCCGCCGCCCACTGGGGAGTGTATTTTAGCTTAGCAGAAGTGCGAACGCTTGTGCAGCCGAGCTCTGCAAAAAAAGTTTGTGCAGTTTCAGAGTAGCTCTGAACCTACTCAGCGCTTGCGATCACTTCAGCCTATTTGTGTCCAGGTTTGACGTCATACACCCGCGCAGCGAACGCCCAGCTACACCTGCGTTTTTTCAGACACGCCTGCGTTTTTGCAAACACTCCCTGAAAACGGTCAGTTGACACCTAGAAATGCCCCCTTTCTGTCAATCTTCTTGCGGACGTCAGTGACGCACGTGCTCATTGCGGCCCATACGCATGCGCAGAAATGCAGTTTTTTCACCTGATCGCTGCGCTGCGAAAATCGGCAGCGAGCGATCAACTCGGAATGACCCCTGAAGAAGGGCTAAAGAAGTGATAAAGCACTGATAAGTGCAAGGTGATAACGCACCAGCCAATCATTACCGATTTGAAAAATGACAGTTACTGTAGGAGCTGACTGCCTGGTGCGTTATCACCTTGCACTTATCGCTGCTTTATCACTTCTTTACGTCTTCTCCAGGATTAATACATCTGCCTCAGTAGTCTTAATATAACAACCAATAAGCCTTTGGCTTGATTTTAAAGTTAGGAAAATAATTATTTAATAAACATAAAATTAATAAAAGAGGTGCAAAAATCTTGGAGAGATGAGGCATTATGATGCAAACATATAAATATAAAGTGTGCCCTATTGAATTAAAGAATAGAGTGTAGTGTAAGAATGTTTATCTACAGTACCACTGAATATTGCCGGGCATTCTCCAAACCAAGGCAACTGCATTTATTTTTCATTAACAAGTGTTAGCTATAACTGAATATTCTATGGTACTTTTTAATAACCGTATATCTGAATGGCTCCAGAGACTGTAATGCTGCTTTCACATCGCAAAACCTGCTTTTGAAACGGTTCTTGAAACGGTTCTTTAAACGGTTCTTAAAACGGGTCTGAGCAGTTAAACCCCCTTCACATCGCATGTTGTAACCAGTATATTACCATTTCATTACCGTTTTGGTACCTTTCACACTGAACCCGTTTCACCCATAGAAAACAGTGGTTGTCATTATAAATAGACTTTTCTGGCCCACACATTAATAATAATTATTAATTAATTAATTATTAATAATTTGGATAGTGGTACGATGGAACCCAGCAGCTTGAAGCATTTTAACCATGTTTTTATATATGAGTGCATCCTTGACTTATTTGTCTGCAGATTTCCTCCTCCCCTCTGATTCTTAGCAGCTCCCTCACCTCTTCATCACTCCAAGTTGCCATTGTATAATATATTTGCAGTAAGAAAACGTTTCTAAACCCACTCTCATGTGTCTGATGTGTTTTTCCTCCAGCTTCCTGCTTCTGCCTGGTGACATCACACATGGAGACAGCCTATCACCTCCTGTGGCTTGGAAATACCGTTTCAGAGCCTTTCACACTGCACAGTGAAATGGTTCTGAACCGGTTAGGACCCTGCTTTTTAACCGTTTCAAAATACCAGTATTTCGAAAACGGCAAATTCAAGGTGGCCCTTTCACATCGCAGCTAGAACCGTTTAGGAAGGCTGAAAAATCGTCAATTTACCGGGTTAAAGCTGCGGTGTGAAAGGGGTATAACTGGTGGTATAGAATTGGAGGCTCAGTGTAATAGTCTTACAGTGGCAGAGTCATGACATCTATTTGTGCCCCTGTGACCTTGTCAGCTGTGCCAAATTACAATGCATGTCACAGGGCATGTCACAGATATTTACCCTATTCTTGGCAGCAACAAAAATGTCTAATCATCTGTTGGCATCGGGAACGGGCCTTTGAGTTTGCAGGCATCAAGCCAGGGGCGTAAGCTCATCCCAGTCACCCGGAGGCAAGTTGAAATTTAGTGCCCCCCAACATAAAAAATAGAGAAAACAAATATGGACGGTGTGTGCGTGTGGGTATATACTGTATGTGTGTATATATATATATATATATATATATATTTATATATACACATATATATGTAGTGTGCATATGGACCGGCACTCCTCCCTCTGCAATGTGGATGGACTCCGGTGCTCTCTGGAATAGCTATGGAGACTCCGATTCAAACAGCACGCCCCTTTGTCAAGGTGTTGTTACACACCTTGACAAAGGGGCGTGTAAGCCCTGAAACTTTGACTATCTTTTTGATGTTTGAAAAACTATTTGGTTTGAAAAATCTCTGAGTGCCGCTGCTGTTTGAATTGGAGTCATATATATATAAGGCGCCCATAATTTTATTGCGATTGACATAAACACTTCTTTAAGCTAGCTTATCACTAAAATAACGACACCACTAAAATAACGACACGGACACGTTAGCTGTAGTTAAAGGCCAGACGATATTTATTGATCGCTGACCTGTTCTTTAAACTATAATTGTAATTGAATTGATTTTATATTGGAGGATGGCAAAAGGACCAGTCGCTACCAGACACCAGCTCCAGTCCATTGGATGAAATCCAACCACCAAGGAGGGGAGTACCCAAACCCCGCCTCCTTCCTGCATAACCCGCATTGTGCAGGTCTCACCACTCTTTTCTCTGGCAAACGTTCGGTTCCCGCAGGGGAACGTCTAAATGTCCAACCGCAAGAGAAGGACACACCTGCCGTCCTTCTAAAGAGGGTGCCCCACAATGACCACTTATGCCCATCTGACCGCTGGTTGGTAGCGACTTCCCGCCACAAAGGTTTAACAAACCGCCCCGCGATCCAAACCAATAAAAACCAGGAAAGGAGAAAGCTAACTAAAAGGACCCAGAACCCCAGGTAAGACAAAACCTGCAAAATTTCAGCCGGAGAAGACGAAACGCCTTCCCCCCTTGTCGACACTGCGGCTGATGCAGTACCAGCAGAGGATGCCTGACCACCTAAAAGCCGTAACCCAAAACATCAGCTGTCCTATGCGCCAAGTAATGCCCTGCCGCCCAAAATTGTAAGAGTGGCCAAACCAACCATTACCATTCAACCTTTGACGGCTGCAAAAGAAAAAACACCCTGAAATCATCACTGACAGACATCACATAGGAAGACCAAGTGACAGATAACAGAACTAACCCAAGTGAAGGAGAAAACTCAAAAAACCTCCCGTGGACCTTTGATGAGCCAATTGTAATTAGGCCCCCTCGGAGGAAAATTTAAAAATTCACTTCACACCCTCGATTCCTGAACGCTACTTGTTCAAAAACCGACGGGTAAACAAGTTTTTGGGTTAGCCCAACAGGCACAACTAAACATTATCCAAATGCAGAAGGCTACTAGTAAGCCTCCCTCCACGGAGCACCTCCTGAATAGCTGCCGTGGAGGACCCTGTGGCTGCCGCACGGTAGCCACCCCCATCCGCAAGGAATAGGACCCAAAAAGTATACCTCCAACGGCCCACGTCCTGCATCGCCGCCATGGAGGAACCTGTGGCTGCCGCATGGTAGCCACCCCCATCCGTATGGAATAGGACCTAAGAAGTATATCTCCAATGAACCACCCCTTGAATAACTGCCGAAGGGGACCCTATGTCTGCCGCACCGCAGCCACCCCCCTCCACAAGGAATGGATCTAAAAAGCAAATATACCTCCAGAGGACCCCCTCCTGAATAGCTACTGCGGTGGACCTCCTCGTGGCTGCCACATGGTAGCCATCCCCATCCGCAAGGAATAGGCCTAAGAAGTACACCCCCAACACTGCAGGTCCTGGACCACTGCCGCGGGGGACCCTGTGACTGCCGCCCGGCAGCCACCCCAATCCAAAAAGAACAGGACCTATAAGGAGTACCCTCCAACTCCCCAGCTCCTGAACAACCGCCGGGGAGGACCCTGTGGTTGCCGCCTGGCAGACTCCCCCCTCTGCACGGAACAGGACCTAACAAGTATACCTCCAATGTCCCAGCACTGGAACCGCCGCCGAGGGGGACCCCGTGGCCGCCGCATAGCAGCCACCCCAATCGCCCGTAAACAGGACCTGCAACAAACATCCCCCCAGTGACCCTGCTCCTGAAACCGTTGCCGTGTAGAACCCTGTGGCTGCTGCATGGTCAGCCTCCCCAGTCCGCCGGGGATAGGCCCTATAATAAGCACACCCCCACACGCTCTGCTCCTCAACAGTTGCCGAGGATGACCCTGAGGCTGCCGCAAGGTAACCACCCCAACACCGCAAGGAGTAGGACCTAAGAGTATACCCCCAATGGCTCAGCTCCTGAATAGCTGCTGTGGGAGGCCCCTGTGGCTGCCAAATTGCAGCCTCCCTCATCCGTAAGGAATAGGACCCAAGCAGAATACTGTCAACTGGCCAGCACCTGAACAGCCGCCGTGGCGGACCCTGAGGCTGCCGCATGGCCAGCGGCCCCCTTCCGCAAGGAATGGGTACCGAACCCAGACACAGCCGCAACCCTGTACCTCAGTGAGATAACCAACGAGCGCCTGTATAAGCAACTAGTCGCCCCCCCCGGAGGCCCATCTATACTCGTGTGCCGTGGCGGACCCTGCGGCTGCCGCATGGCCAGCGGCCCCCTTCCGCAAGGAATGGGTACCGAACCCAGACACAGCCGCAACCCTGTACCTTAGTGAGATAACCAGCGAGCGCCTGTATCAGCAACTGGTCGCCCCCCCCCCGGAGGCCCATCTATACTCGTGCGCCAGGCGCAACGGGCTGACACCCACAACCTCCTGGGCCTCCAAGAACACCAAGCGACCCCCAGCTGCTTGATCCGCTTTTGATCACACCATCCTGCAGAGCAACCGACCCCCTTGCAACCCGTGCTACAGATAGAGGTCCCAGCATCCCGAACTGCCTGCTGCTCGCCACCCTTCGCTCACCCGCAACAACCAGAAGAAAGCAAAGCAAAGAATAATCTAAACCAGGGCCACCTCCCATATCAACTTGGCGACAGGAGGCAGCACACCCAGCAACACCGCCAAAATTTGCCACGTAGCAGGCCTACGTGTATCCGCAGGCGCAGGGCGCACCCTAGCCCCAACCCTAAAGCGCTAACGAAAGACCAAGCAGGGCCCGTCAGCCCGTGCAGCCTAGAACGGAAGGACATGCCCGCAAAGGCAGGATACATGGCCACCTAGGCCCTTCCTCCCAAATAACGCTCGAACAGCAAACCAAGCAAAAACGTCTACCAGGGACACACCCGCTGTATCCAACCTACTGAAAAAACACCGGGACGTAGCAGACGCCCCAAACGAGGAATGAGCCAACGCATGACCAGTCCGAGTAGCTAACCCGCCCGGACAATCCACCCCCCTGAGGACGGGCATGAGGAAACCTTATGACGCAACCCCGGAACCCACTCGCGGCACTCATCAAACTGCAAAGAGACAAAGCATCCGCCAACCCATTCCGACTCCGGAGCGGGATGGCAAAAATGCACCGCCAGCAGCCACGCAGCTGTCGCAACCGCAGCAAAGCCTGGGGGGACTGTAGGGAACCATGAGGAGGAGACCACAACCACCTCCCCGTAAAAAACTATAGGAATGAAGGCCAAGTTCACCCAAACATCTCTGCTCCCACGGGAAGGGAAACTGCGGTACGCTACCTGGTCGACCCCGCAGGGGCCCTTAGTATTCTTGAAACCTATGCCCCCCGTGGGGATAAACCTGCTCGCCAACGGTGAGGAGCTAACACTGCACCCGCTTAAACCGCCTTCGCGTCAACCCCAGCCGTCGTTAATAAAACCCCAACAAAGTCGGCACCCTGTCAGCGGGGAGGAGACAGAAAACCGCAATTGTGCCCAGCGCCAACCCTTGAAACCTCAGGCAAACCGGTAAGGCCCTAGCCGTATACCGGGGCAACGGGATCCGCCAGGACTCTGACAAAAACCTGGCAACCTACTGCAGGATACCTGCAAACCAAAATGCCTCCCCGACCCATGAAGAGAAAATAGTCCCTGTAGCGAGAAACACCAAAAGGGGCCTGATCCGGACCGTGTGCCCCAACGCCAGAAAGTGCAGAATTTCTCAAAAAAGGCACATGAGCCATAAAAACTCGGGGCACCGACCTGTCAGCATAGAACAGGCCCCCAACCGAGGCCCAAAAAATTTGAGGTGATAGGGACGCAGGGGAAGCGGCGCAAACACTACCCAACGTATAAGTTAACCAAAATTGAGGTGCCCGGCCCATATTCCTGGTACAACAACGCAGAGTCCCATAAAAGACTAATCTCACCCCGCGCGAGGTATCGGAAATGGACCTGTCAGCAGAGCATGCAAAGAAAAAACCCCTTGAGGGTACGACAAATGTAGCCTAAGGCGGCCCCAGCCCGGGGTCCCTGGCCATAACCCCCAGGGAAGAAGCACAAGCCGGGAAGAGATGAAAAAACAAAACGTCATAGGGCTCGCACGAGCCCTAAGCCGTTTCGGCGACCACCCTCCGCTGGACCTGATGCGGGAAAGCGTGCACGTACCTCCAACACCCGCTCCCGGCTGGGGCACCCTCATTAGACGAGAGACAGGCCTAGCAAATTCGCAGGAGTGACGAACACGGGCGTGGACCTATGGTGTACTAGCCCCTGCCATCAGCGACACCCCCCTTTCCTACCAAGGAGCGCAAAAAACAGCAACGCCAACTGCAAGGGACCCGCGGTCTGGGGCCCCACTGTGCGGTCCGGCCCGCCGGACGACCCCCATACCTAACCCCAAGAAATTGACGTTACACCCCCGAACCCGATGGACTTAACGTCGTAATCACCCCGAGAAAAACGTAACCACAACTGAAAATTACGTAAAGCCGTCTCCCCAATCCCCCCCCCACCGTCCGCTTCCTCCGCGAACCGAAGGGGGCGGGGGAAAAGGTAGCCGCCGGCGCCCTGCCTTTCCGAGAAGCCTAACGCCACACGCAGCGCCATGAGCCTAGCCAACTAACGCGGGCACCCAGGAGAACCAGAGTAAAACGCTACAAAAAGGTACCAGAACTGTAAAGTAATAATAAACAACAGCATGCTCACCGGTGTCTGGAGGACGTGTAATACCATCGTCCGGCTCCAACGCCACCGACCCTGTCGTTGCGTCATCCATTGTCGTTGCAGCCCCATCCCTACTTTGTCACCGATCCCTCCATGATGAATCCACCGACTCCCCGGACTCGCAGACACCTGTGCGGACGAAACAGAGGGGACAACAAGCACCGGAAGCGCCCGCGCATAAAGACAGAAAAAAGGAGGCACGGCGAGGGCAAAGGAACGCTGCAACCCTTGGACAGAGGGCTGAGGAGTGGGAAAACACCCAGGTGGGGGGGAGGAACCCGGAGCGCGGGGGAGGGGCAGGGCCCGAAAAAGACGGGGGAGGGGGGGGGTGCCTGAGACCCAAGGAAAATTGGAATATCACCCCGGAACAGCATACAGTCGGAAATTGCGGGAGGTGGGCAAAGACAGACCCGTCCGCCGCGTCTCGGAGGACACCGGACATGACTGACCAATGGGGAAGAGGGGTGCATTATGGAGAAACCCTGTGGAAACTTCCCCCTGGCATGCCTGACCGGCGAAAAGAAGGGAAGGAGGGACAGGCAGGGACAGGATGCTAATAGGAAAGACTGTGCGGACGTTAACCGCAATACCACAGCCTGGCCAGCAGGGTACACCAGCAAAATGCACCGAGTGAGGACGAGGAACCTAGCAACCCCAAGGGAGCAGGGGGTGTTTACCACGCGTGAGCCCGGCGTGCACACCGTGGCACGAGACGCCGCAGGCACCAAGCCGGCCCCGGGGGAGAACCGTGGACCACTGTCCACCAACCCAAGTGGCGCCCTTCACAGCGCCCGCCCGCGGTGGCCTAAGTATGCCAGCAGCCGACCCCCCCATAATCACGGGGAAGTTAACAATTAAAACTTAAAAGACCCTTAACCAGGGACACACACTAGGGAAAGGCCGGGAAACAAATGCCGCCCCACGCGCCGCCGCCTGTCTCCCCCCCGCAGCCAGCCCGTGGAAACCAGGCCACGTGGCTAAAGGAGCCGCTGGATGGGTCTGACAGCAGCGAGGTGAGAGAGGAGAGCGTGGAGACGCAGGGCGGGAGAGCGGGGCACCAACAGCGGCAGCCGCGGCGGGGGAACCCGTCCCGGACAACGGCCGAACCACAGGGGGAGAAACACGGGCCGCATAGGGTCGACCTATACGCGGTCAGCAGGCGCCGGGACGGAGACAGGGGAGGCCACGCTCCATGCACAGGAGCGCCGGAAGCCTGAGGCCGCAGACAGGCGATGGGAAGGGGGGGGACCCGCACGGACGCTGCCTAGCAGCGGGGAAGGGGAGGGGGAGAGGAGCCACAAGCAGCAGGGAAATGAAGTAAACGCAGGTGTAGAGGGGGGAAAACAGTGCAGTAGGACACTATAAGACATAAGGCATATAAGACATATAAGACAATATATAATGCCAGCAGTACTCAGCCTTCCTGGGCCATTCCAAAATGGCAAGAGGAAGCTGAGTCATATGATCATGGCTTATATATTCTTCCAAGACCAACCCCTAACCTTTGATGGACAGCCCTATGATCCTATAGGAAAATACCCAAGAACACACTGATCTGCCTAGCAACTGCTTAGTTATCAACAACCAATCACAAAAAATTGGACTCTTATATGGCTTCAGGCTTATGCAGCCTTTAGCTTCTTTAAACACACAGGACTTACAGAATTATATAAATGGTGCTCCCAGGAGCTCTACAGGGACCAGAGCCTGCAGTGAATTAGCAGGGCTCCAGCTAAGCTGTGATTCAGCCGTCAGCAGCATGCAGAACCAGCGTTCTCCAGCATGTACCATCTCACAGTCCAGCATCAGTAGTGGGTGCCCTATTGCTTGCTGCAGCGCAGGCTGAGCAGTACCAGGCAGGAGCCATCCTGCCCCCTATTGCAAGTGTTAGCAGGGCTTCTGGGACTGAACTCTACACCGCAGCCAGCAGAGCTCCGTTAGAAGAGCAGCAGTCACACTTGGATCCCGCTTGAACCACACAGGTACTGCTCTACATGCAGGTGCCCCTTCAGGGCTTGGAGCCCGGAGGCAGAAGCCTTCATTGCCTCTGGGAGTAACGCCTCTGCATCAAACGGAAAACTGTTGGGCAAGAGTTTAAGGCAGCAGCAAAACATGCATGTTCAACGCAATGTATAATGATGCCAGCCAGGGCCGGTTCTTGACCTTGTGGCGCCCCGGGCAAAGTATAGGGGCGTGGCTTCAAATGGTGACATGGTCAGTTACGCCCCCATTTGTGCCCCCTGTAGCGCAGCTGAAATAAAAATAAAATAAAAAAAGTATACTTACTATCCCCGTTCCTGATCCAGACCGCTGCAGACCTCCTCCGCCGGCGCCGCTCTTCTCCTCTCCTCTCCTCGACTCGATCTATGGGAGAGACGTTATTACATCTCTCCCATAGAACAGCATAGACACTAGAGGTCAATTATGACCCCTAGTGTCTGTGCCACTATGCTGTGCGGTGCGCGATGACGTCATCGCGCACCGCACAGCAAAGGTCCTCTCCATGAAGGGAAACTAGACCGTAGCATCTAGTTTCCCTTCATGGAGAGGACCTTTGCTGTGCGGTGCGCGATGACATCATCGCGCACCACACAACAAAGGTCCTCTCCATGAAGGGAAAGGCGGCGCCCCGGGCAAAAGTCCTGCTTGCCCTTGACAAGATCCGCTACTGATGCCAGCAGTCTGCCTTCATCACTTGAAATTCATTTTATGGGGACATAATGGTGATGGGGATCTCATTATCTTTCCCCACATCTGCATTATATATCATCATTATTATGTATTTATTATTTATTAACAGTTTCTTATATTGCATTTTACAACTGGACACAATAAGAAGACAAAACTGGGTAATAACAAACAGTCATAGAGGTAGGAGCGCCCTGCTCGTAAGCTAACAATCTATGGGAAAAATAGGTATTTATTACACAAGGATAGGTGATATGTATTGGATACAGGGCCGTTTCTTGGGGCAGGCGAGCAGTGCAACCGCACTGGGCGCCCGCCGCGGCACTAACTGTGGCTCCCTGCTTCCCCCTCCTATTTCTCCCCGAGTAACCCACTCGGGGGCGGAGTTTCACGGAATGACGCGGTTGCTCCGTTACGTCACGACGCAAACCCGTCACTCCGCGAAACTCCTCCCCTTCCCCCCCCCCGAGGGGAGAACAGAGGGGGATCCAGTTAGGTAGAGGGAAAGGCCGGCGCGAGGAGCGACTGGTGAGGCGGGTCGAAGAGCGGTAATCGCCTCTGTAAGTATTCTCTCTCTCTCTCTCTCTCTCTCTCTCAATGTGTAAAATGGGGACACCTGCCGTAATGTGTGAAATGGGGAATCTTGCCTGCCGTAGTGTGGGGATTTAATGTATCAAGGGCATTGCGGTGTGTGGCATAATATGGTGCAGGGGGCATTACTGTGTGGGGCTTAATATGGTAGATTTTTTTTTTCCTGTGGTGGTCGTGATCTGTTGGAGCAGGGTCAAAAACTGGATTGTGAGGTAGTCTTTTCAGATGAGGCCATGCCCATTTAAATGAGGCCACACCCATTTAGATGAGGCCACGCGCACAGTTTTTTTTTAATCTAGGTGTGTGTGTGTGGGGGGGGGACATTTTTTTATGTCATGGGGGGGCGCATTTTTAAATCTCGCACTGGGAGCCAAATTGGCTAGAAACAGCCCTGATTGGATAGTTGTCCACCAGATTGCAAAGGTTCTTGGTGGGCTGCATGATATCACATCACAGCAGTGATGAACCAGGGTCAGGAGAAAGGGAAAGTGAAGAAAGAGAAAATATGAGGGGGATATGTGTGGTAAGGTATGAAGGTAATGTGAGCGGTTCTGAAATGTGATAAGCTTGTCTGAATAGGTGGGTTTTCAGGGAACGCTTGAAGGTTTGAAGACTAGAGGAGAGTCTTATTGTGCGTGGTAGGGCATTCCACAGAGTTGTTGGAGCCCGAAGAAAGTCCTATAATCGTGCATGGGAGCAAGTAATGAGTGTGGATAAGAGATGTAGATCTTGTGAAGAGCGAAGGGGCTGGGTTGGGAGATGTTTTGGTGTAGTTTGGTTAATAGCCTTGTGTGTTAGTAACAGTATTTTATATTGAATACGGTAGAATACAGGTAACTAATGGAGGGACTGACATAGTGGGTCATAATGTGCCATCATGCACATGATGTGAATGCACCCAGTCCCTGATAGGCTGGAAGGGTGGCACAGGGTGATGAGGTCACTGTGTGGGGCTTTAAAAGCCTCTCATCGTAAGTTAATAGCTGGCCCATCCCATGGGTGCAGGTTATGCCAATGATTAAAGGGGCCACCCTGACTCAAGAACCTACAATATGTGCACTGCACACTGCACCCATTATAGACATGCCACTACATTTCTGCATTTCATGCATTTGCTCAGAATGGTAATCCAATCAGCATTCATATATTTTAGCAGCAATAAAAAAGAAAAGAAAAAAACGCTGTTCAAAAATCAGCTGAATGCTTTAAAAAATGTTGAGTTAAGCTGAGTTCTAGAAGCGCACAAATCATTCCAATCTAGTGGATGTGGTGTCCTCAGCCATAATATAAGTAGTTTCTGCAGCTGGTAGTTCAATTAGACAGTCTGTGAGCAGCAGGAAACTCCCTCTGAAAAGTTTTGTGCTAAGTAATATTTGCAGCTGTTTAGGGTGGGCTTGTTCCCAAAAAAAAAAAAAAAGACTGATAAGAAACTGTTACACAATAATCACGCAGTCTTAAAACACAATATTGTGTAAATGGAACTGATGCAGACTCAGCTACAATTTGCCTTGATTAAAAAAGCCGCAATTGTACACATACATAACCAGCAACTGTCTGAAGATGCTCACAGTTGGCAGCGGTAGCATATGTTTTTGCTTTATGTAAGCCACATGTCACATAAACGTATGTCCAGAGGTGGACTTAGACCTCATGGGGCTCTAAGAAAGACACCCCTTTCCAGTGCCAGCAGCACGTAATTTGTGTTTTTCTCTGGGCACGTACCGGCTCCTCCCCATGCCTGTGATGACATACGTTCCTGCGTCATGATGGGAATATGCACAATACTGCAGGACTTGAGAAACAAGTGTGGACTGTAGTCAGCACCCTGCAGCTGTCTAATCACTGACAGTCTTCCAAGGGGATTAGTACGTAATCCCGCTGGACGGGATCCCGGCGGTCGAAATACCAACGCCGGAATCCCGACCACACAATCCCGACAGGGGTGGCGAGTGGAACGCAGCCCCTTGCGGGCTCGCTTCGCTCGCCACGCTGCGGGCACGGTGCCTCGCTACGCTCGGCACACTATTATATTCACCCTCTATGGGTGTCGTGGACACCCACGGAGGGAGAATATGTCGGGATTGTGGCGGTCGGGATTGTGGCGGTCAGGATTCCGGCGTCGGTATTTCGATCGCCTGATCCCGTCCAGCGGGATGTTGACCGCATCCCCTTCCAAGAGTATTTAAACAGCCCAGTGCTCAGATGGAGCTCACAGTAAATGCCTTCTATACAGCCTTGTCAGCAGCCCGGAAACCTGCTGGGCCATAAGCAGCCACCTTTATTGCCTAGTGGTAAATCTGCAACTGTGTATGTCCCACTTGTGGCCATATTCATATGGTAAAGTACAATATTAGTAGTTAACTACTTGACTGGCGTGATCGCATCAGATGCGACTATACCAGACCGGGCTTACCCTGACATGGGCCACTCTACTTCCTAGTTCCCTCCCCCAGTGTCTGCAGTGCTGCCAATCACTGCTGATCAGGCAGCCAGGTGGCAACCCCTACACGGCAGCTTCAGAGATTAGCAGCTGCTGGAGAAATGAAATCGAAGCAGACCTTACCTTGCTGTATACACATGGTGGCTGCAGAGAGATGCCCTACTGGAAAATTAAAGTTTGTGACGGTCACAATGTTCCGATCATCAATGGTCTGCTATCTCTATGTCATTGATGTTTAACCAATGTTTCCAAAAAAAGTAGTAATTTTTTTTTTAAATAAAGCCGCGTTGTAATTAATATATAAAAGCAAAAATTTGTCCTTCTGTCTTTCTATACAAGTCCACAGTTTACAAGTGAAGATCATGAAATTTTACATACGAGCGTATTAAAACACTGCCGAGGCAAATAAAAAAATTTGCATTCGAAATTAATTAATTACTGTTAATTTTTAATAAATACATATATATATATATATATATATATATAGTCTGGTATAAATCCGGCACTCAAATGGTCAAAAGATCAACTGCCTGTGTGCCTCTGCTGAATTATTCATACATGCAATTGTTCGGAACAGTTTCCCTTCAGAACAGGCACGGCACTCAAGGACTTAGTGAAAAAATATCTTTATGTCAACACATATATACAATGTGTATACATCACCGAGCACTAGCAATTACTACAATGCTGCATTTCGGGCCCCGCAGGGTCCCTTCGTCAGGTACATGCAAGTGCTAAGAATAAAAAGAAAAAACAAACATATACAAGGTGATGGCAATGAACTTACCTAAGTAGCCTCCCCATGCCGGCGTGTGCAGCCTCCGGTCCGCATGGAGCTTCCGGTAATCTCAGGGCGCCGTCCTGATGACATCATTCAGATGCTCAGTCGTCATGGCAACCTGGCTATACCGTTCACTACAGCGAAGCTGAGGTCACCATAGCCTTGTAGGGAGAAGCTACTGTAAACAAAAACAAAACACAACTAAATAACTACATAACATATACATCTACAGCATGCAAGAACTGTATATACCGTGTGGCACCTATAAAATATATAGAATGCCCCACTGTAATGTAACAGCCTCATATGTAAATACATCACTCCGTTGTCACGGGAAACAATCCCAGACAACGAACAACAGAAAGAAAAGAAGGAAGAGAACATAATAGAGAGATGTAGAAAGACTATATCTCATCTAAAACAGTATATTAAATGTAATGGGAGTATGAGTAAGGGCAACAAAAAAGAGAGAACAGTACAAAGGCAATATAAATATACTGCCTCTTTGTGACAGTTAATTAGAACGGAGGGCATTCCAATTAATTTTTTCATTTAAACCATGTGGTTGTAAAGTATTAAGCTTCATGATCCATTTTGCTTCTAATCTATGTAATGTAAGTATTCTGTCTCCCCCTCGATGTAAAGGGGGTACATGATCAATAAGTTGATATTTCAGATCAGAAATAGCATGAGCTTGGGCAAAAAATGTCGTGACACTGGCTGATCAATCGCTTTACCACTCAAGGCTTGATTAATATTCGAGCGATGTAATGCCATCCGTTCTCTTAAAGTGCGACTCGAGAGGCCCACATATAACAGTTGACATGGGCAGATAATGCAATAAATAATAAAACGGGTGGTACAGGTCATCACATGCCTAAAGGTAAATTTCTTTTTGGTTAGGGGATGAACAAATTCTGATCCTGACATCAAGGCAGTACATGTAGTACAAGATGGATAACGGTAACAGCCAGGTTTTTTGCTTACTCCAAAAATGCCGACTTTTGGAGAATAGTCGGTTATGTCCGTCTTAACTAAATGGTCCCGCAAGTTACGGCCTCATCTGTAACTGGTCATCACTTGTGTATTCTGAAAGCAGGCCAGTGATTTGTCAGATTTGACAATGGGCAATAAAGCCTTGGTTGCCCGTGGTATAATAGGGCTGGCTGTGGAGTATCGTGTGGACCATATGAACCTGTCTTGAACTACTTTAGGGCGTTGTTGAAATATTGCATCTTGATCCATACACATGATGTCAAACTTTGTGGATTCCAGTTCTTTGATGTCATAACCCCTTTTCGCAAATTTATCTACCACAACCTGTAAGGCATCATCCAATAAGGAGTGTTCACTGGTGATTCTTGCCACTCGAAGCATTTGTGAGCGAGGGAGACCTTTCTTAAGTGCAATTGGGTGATGGCTACTCGCGTCCAGTAACAAATTTCTGTCAGTGTGCTTATAAAAAACGGTAGTTGATAGTTTGCCGCCCTTCAAATGAACTATCACGTCTAAATAATCTACATTGCTGGAATTGTAGAGATATGTAAACTTGATCGGACCTGGTGTAGCATTAATCTCATTCATCATTAATTCAAAGGATGTACCACTACCAGTCCATAAGACAAACAGGTCATCTATGTATCTGATGAACCATAGTATGTTACGCAAATATGTGGGATTATCAAAGAATAAGCATTGTTCTTGTTCGAACATAAATACGTTGGCATAGGCCGGTGCCATGCTACTCCCCATGGCACAGCCTGCCAACTGAAGGTAGAAATTACCATTAAATAAAAAGTAATTCCTTGTGAGTATTAACCTGAGTAATTGTAAGAACAATGGTTTGTCAAAATCAAAGTCGTCTTCCAAACTGTAGATAAATGATTCCATAGCCCTAATGCCTGCTTCATGAGGGATAGATGTATATAGGGAGGAGACATCCATGGTGCAAAGTAGTGTGTCAGAAGGCAGATTCTGAAATGCCAAGATTTTTTCAAAAAAAGTAGATGTATCTTTCAGATATGTTTTACGTTTGATGATGTGTGGTTGCAGGAGAAGATCTAACAGTTCAGCAACTGGTTGATAAAGAGATCCCCTCGCTGAAACGATCGGACGTTCAGGGGGATTGTCCAAACTTTTGTAGATCTTCAGCAGCGTGTAAAGGCATGGAATGATGGGATGTTTGGGAATTAAAGCTTCTTTGAGCTTAACCTATAGATGTTTATTCATAACTGCCGTTTCCAGAATTTGGGATAATTCTTTATGATACTGCTCTGTAGGATCCCGATCCATTTTAGCATATGTGGTGGTACATGACAATTGTCTCATCACCTCCTTGATATATTGGGATCTATCCTGTATTACCACACTACCACCTTTGTCCGCCCGACGTATGATAATTGATGTATCCTCACTCAGTTTTTTTAAAGCACCTCGTTGTTCAAATGTCAAATTTTGATGTATTTTGCCTGGCGTGGCTATAAATCGATTCACGGAATCATTCATCAGAGGACTGTAAGTTTTCAGAGATGGATTCAGGGATGGAGGATCAAATGTAAAAGTAATGTATTTCTGTATGATCTTATGTTTAGGTACCTTGTCCTCATCCTTTTTCTGATGCTGGAAGAATTCTTGTAATCTCAATTCGCGGTTCATTTGATGTAAATCGGTTTGCCATTCAAATGTATTATGGAAATTGGTGGGTACGAAAGAAAGTTCTTTGTTGAGTACAGACATCTCAGTGGAGGTCAAGGGTCGAGATGATAAGTTAAAAATCAGGTTGTCTTCTTTGCTTTGGTTGCTTTTGTTGATCCTTTTGTTTTGTCTGCTCCTCCTTGTGGGCTTGGGCCAGCCTCTGCTCTGGCCCTGGTGGTAGCCCCTAAAAGGGGGCGCTGTGCTGAAATGGAATCATCAGAGTCTGCAATAGCAAAGTCACTGTCACTATTAGATGTATATTGCCTTTTATCTGAACGTGTCCCCCGTGGTTTACGGAAGGATCTCCCTGATGCTCTGTTGTAGGATTTCATAGTATCCGTGCCAGTCAGCCAACGATACACTTGGTGGTCCTCATAATCATTTTGGACCATTTGTAATTTAGATTTTTTAAATTTCAACAGGTCACGTCTATAAGTCTCCACCTGTTGAGTCAATTTTGACCATGTTGCGGCATATCCAGGGTCAGATAACGTTTCCACCCGAGTGGTATTCAGTGTATCAATTTTGGCTCTGGTCACTGATAGCTCTCGGCCTGACTCCTCAATAATGAGGAGCATCAGGTCAAAGCTACACTTGTTGAGTATTGAAATCCACCGGCGACAAAAATCGGAATTGGTTCTCCCTATGGTTGGAGCATTCCGCATACGGAAACCACGGGGAATCATTTTCTGTCTGTAATAGTCAGATAAAGTAGAGCCATGTAATAAGTAATCAGTCTCTCGTTTTCGGAGTCTATATAGTTTTTTATACAAATCATCGACAGTGTCCTCCAGCGCTTCAGGTACACAATCCTCAGCAAATAGGATACGTTCAGCCTGCACCTTACTAAAACTCAGGGTTTCATCTGTATGTGAGCCCAGATTGGCGAAAGCAGTCACATCACATCTCTCCACATTGGATTCTTCCATATTAAGTGACTGTAGATCCGTAGTAATGAGTCAGGTAGAAGTAACAAAAGATGCAGTAGGTGCCTTGATACTATGGGAGTCTATACCCACACAATACAGTCTCGTATAAATCCGGCACTCAAATGGTCAAAAGATCAACTGCCTGTGTGCCTTTGCTGAATTATTCATACATGCAATTGTTCGAAACAGTTTCCCTTCAGAACAGGCACGGCACTCCAGGATGTAGTGAAAAAATATCTTTATGTCAACACATATATACAATGTGTATACATCACCGAGCACTAGCAATTACTACAATGCTGCATTTCGGGCCCCGCAGGGTCCCTTCGTCAAGTACATGCAAGTGCTAAGAATAAAAAAAAAAAAAAACACATACAAGGCGATGGCAATGAATTTACCTAAGTAGCCTCCCCATGCCGACGTGTGTAGCCTCCGGTCCGCGTGGAGCTTCCGGTAATCTCAGGGCGCCGTCCTGATGACATCATTCAGATGCTCAGTCGTCATGGCAACCCGGCTATACCGTTCACTACAGCGCCGCTGAGATCACCATAGCCTTGCAGGGAGAAGCTACTGTAAACAAAAACAAAACAAATGTCATCAGGACGGCGCCCTAAGATTACCAGAAGCTCCACGCGGACCGGAGGCTGCACACGCCGGCATGGGGAGGCTACTTAGGTAAGTTCATTGCCATCACCTTGTATATGTTTGTTTTTTCTTTTTATTCTTAGCACTTGCATGAACCTGACGAAGGGACCCTGCGGGGCCCGAAATGCAGCATTGTAGTAATTGCTAGTGCTCGGTGATGTATACACATTGTATATATGTGTTGACATAAAGATATTTTTTCACTACGTCCTGGAGTGCCGTGCCTGTTCTGAAGGGAAACTGTTCCGAACAATTGCATGTATGAATAATTCAGCAAAGGCACACAGGCAGTTGATCTTTTGACCATTTGAGTGCCGGATTTATACCAGACTGTATTGTGTGGGTATAGACTCCCATAGTATCAAGGCACCTACTGCATCTTTTGTTACTACTACCTGACTCATTACTACGGATCTACAGTCACTTAATATGGAAGAATCCAATGTGGAGAGATGTGATGTGACTGCTTTCGCCAATCTGGGCTCACATACAGATGAAACCCTGAGTTTTAGTAAGGTGCAGGCTGAACGTATCCTGTTTGCTGAGGATTGTGTACCCCTAAGCGCTGAAGGACACTGTCGATGATTTGTATAAACAACTATATAGACTCCGAAAACGAGAGACTGATTACTTATTACATGGCTCTACTTTATCTGACTATTACAGACAGAAAATGATTCCCCGTGGTTTCCGTATGCGGAATGCTCCGACCATAGGGAGAACCAATCCCGATTTTTGTCGCCGGTGGATTTCAATACTCAACAAGTGTAGCTTTGACCTGATGCTCCTCGTTATTGAGGAGTCAGGCCGAGAGCTATCAGTGACCAGAGCCAAAATTGATACACTGAATACCACTCGGGTGGAAACGTTATCCGACCCTGGATATGTCGCGACATGGGCAAAATTGACTCAACAGGTGGAGACTTATAGACGTGACCTGTTGAAATTTAAAAAATCTAAATTACAAACGGTCCAAAATGATTAGAGGACCACCAAGTGTATCGTTGGCTGACTGGCACGGATACTATGTAATCCTACAACAGAGCATCAGGGAGATCCTTGCATAAACCACGTGGGATACGTTCAGATAAAAGGCAATATACATCTAATAGTGACAGTGACTTTGCTATTGCAGACTCTGATGATTCAATTTCAGCTCAGCACCCCCCTTTAGGGGCTACCACCAGGGCCAGAGCAGAGGCTGGCCCAAGCCCACAAGGAGGAGCCGACAAAACAAAAGGATCAACAAAAGCAACCAAAGCAAAGAAGACAACCTGATTTTTAACTTATCATCTCGACCCTTGACCTCCACTTTGATGTCTGTACTCAACAAAGGACTTTCTTTCGTACCCACCAATTTCCATAATACATTTGAATGGCAAACCGATTTACATCAAATGAACCGCGAATTGAGATTACAAGAATTCTTCCAGCATCAGAAAAAGGATGAGGACAAGGTACCTAAACATAAGATCATACAGAAATACATTACTTCTACATTTGATCCTCCATCCCTGAATCCATCTCTGAAAACTTACAGTCGTCTGATGAATGATTCCGTGAATCGATTTATAGCCACGCCAGGCAAAATACATCAAAATTTGACATTTGAACAACGAGGTGCTTTAAAAAAACTGAGTGAGGATACATCAATTATCATACGTCAGGCGGACAAAGGTGGTAGTGTGGTAATACAGGATAGATCCCAATATATCAAGGAGGTGATGAGACAATTGTCATGTACCACCACATATGCTAAAATGGATCGGGATCCTACAGAGCAGTATCATAAAGAATTATCCCAAATTCTGGAAACGGCAGTTATGAATAAACATCTAGAGGTTAAGCTCAAAGAAGCTTTAATTCCCAAACATCCCATCATTCCATGCCTTTACACGCTGCTGAAGATCCACAAAAGTTTGGACAATCCCCCTGGACGTCCGATCATTTCAGCGAGGGGATCTCTTTATCAACCAGTTGCTGAACTGTTAGATCTTCTCCTGCAACCACACATCACCAAACGAAAAACATATCTGAAGGATACATCTACTTTTTTGGAAAAAATCTTGGCATTTCAGAATCTGCCTTCCGACACACTACTTTGCACCATGGATGTCTCCTCCCTATATACATCTATCCCTCATGAAGCAGGCATTAGGGCTATGGAATCATTTATCTACAGTTTGGAAGACGACTTTGATTTTGACAAACCATTGTTCTTACAATTACTCAGGTTAATACTCACAAGGAATTACTTTTTATTTAATGGTAATTTCTACCTTCAGTTGGCAGGCTGTGCCATGGGGAGTAGCATGGCACCGGCCTATGCCAACATATTTATGTTCGAACTAGAACAATGCTTATTCTTTGATAATCCCACATATTTGCGTAACATACTATGGTTCATCAGATACATAGATGACCTGTTTGTCTTATGGACTGGTAGTGGTACATCCTTTGAATTAATGATGAATGAGATTAATGCTACACCAGGTCCGATCAAGTTTACGTATCTCTACAATTCCAGCCATGTAGATTATTTAGACGTGACAGTTCATTTGAAGGGCGGCAAACTATCAACTACCGTTTTTTATAAGCACACTGACAGAAATTCGAAACTGGACGCGAGTAGCCATCACCCAATTGCACTTAAGAAAGGTCTCCCTTGCTCACAAATGCTTCGAGTGGCAAGAATCACCAGTGAACACTCTTTATTGGATGATGCCTTACAGGTTGTGGTAGATAAATTTGCGAAAGGGGTTATGACATCAAAGAACTGGAATCCATGAAGTTTGATATCATGTGTATGGATCGAGATGCAATATTTCAACAGCGCCCTAAAGTAGTTCAAGACAGGTTCATATGGTCCACACGATACTCCACAGCCAGCCCTATTATACCACGGGCAACCAAGGCTTTATGGCCCATTGTCAAATCTGACAAAACACTGGCCTGCTTTCAGAATACACAAGTGATGACCAGTTACAGACGAGGCCGTAACATGCGGGACCATTTAGTTAAGACGGACATAACCGACTATTCTCCAAAAGTCGGCATTTTTGGAGTAAGCAAAAAACCTGGCTGTTACCGTTGTCCATCTTGTACTACATGTACTGCCTTAATCTCAGGATCAGAATTTGTTCATCCCCTAACCAAAAAGAAATTTACCTTTAGGCATGTGATGACCTGTACCACCCATTTTATTATTTATTGCATTATCTGCCCATGGCAACTGTTATATGTGGGCCTCTCGAGTCGCACTTTAAGAGAACGGATGGCATTACATCGCTTGAATATTAATCAAGCCTTGAGTGGTAAAGCGATTGATCAGCCAGTGTCACAACATTTTTGTGCCCAAGCTCATGCTATTTCTGATCTGAAATATCATCTTATTGATCATGTACCCCCTTTACATCGAGGGGGAGACAGAATACTTACATTACATAGAGTAGAAGCAAAATGGATCATGAAGCTTAATACTTTACAACCACATGGTTTAAATGAAAAAATGAATTGGAATGCCCTCCGTTCTAATTAACTGTCACATAGAGGCAGTATATTTATATTGCCTTTGTACTGTTCTCTCTTTTTTGTTGCCCTTACTCATACTCCCATTACATTTAATATACTGTTTTAGATGTGATGTAGTCTTTCTACATCTCTCTATTATGTTCTCTTCCTTCTTTTCTTTCTGTTGTTCGTTGTCTAGGATTGTTTCCAGTGACAACGGAGTGATGTATTTACATATGAGGCTGTTACATTACAGTGGGGCATTCTATATATTTTATAGGTGCCACCCGGTATATACAGTTCTTGCATGCTGTAGATGTATATGTTATGTAGTTATTTAGTTGTGTTTTGTTTTTGTTTACAGTAGCTTCTCCCTGCAAGGCTATGGTGACCTCAGCGGCGCTGTAGTGAACGGTATAGCCGGGTTTCCATGACGACTGAGCATCTGAATGATGTCATCAGGACGGCGCCCTGAGATTACCGGAAGCTCCACGCGGACCGGAGGCTGCACACGCCGGCATGGGGAGGCTACTTAGGTAAGTTCATTGCCATCACCTTGTATATGTTTGTTTTTTCTTTTTATTCTTAGCACTTGCATGTACCTGACGAAGGGACCCTGCGGGGCCCGAAATGCAGCATTGTAGTAATTGCTAGTGCTCGGTGATGTATACACATTGTATATATGTGTTGACATAAAGATATGTTTTCACTAAGTCCTGGAGTGCCGTGCCTGTTCTGAAGGGAAACTGTTCCGAACAATTGCATATATATATATATATATATATATATATAATGCAGTCGGAACAATTGAATGTTCAGAACAGGACACGGCACTCCAGGACTAATCAATGAATACTTGTAGTTTTAATGTGACAAAAACCTGCATGAATACGTTGTCTGGGTGAGCACAACCACAGACAGCTGGGATGCAGGATAAATATTACATGGCACAGGCATGCATGACACGATGCGGCATTTCGGGACACATCAGGTCCCTTCCTCAGGTGTTGCTAGTGCCCAGCGAACAGCATGAAACAGACATACAACAATAAACTTACCTATATAGCAACCCCCTTGTCAGCACACCTGGTCCAGGAGACGCGTGGAACCTCCGGTCCGGCCGAGGCGCCTAGACGGTGACGTCATCGGGACGCGGCGGTTGCCGTGGAAACCCGATGTGCGGGGAATCACACGCTGTCCCTGGCTGGCTAGCCTGACAGGGGGAGCCATATACCTAATAAACAAACAACATGTGAGAAGTGACATATATACAACTAGTGGAGATAAAAACAGTATACAGTGAAAATTGTGCGACCTGTATATGCAACAGCGATGTGCCACATAATATGTGGCGCATCGCCAGTGCACGCAAATCACATGTAATACATTAAAAGAACATGGTATAGATTAACCGCTGGCTAAGAAGCAAAGGGAACATGAATTCTAATAACTATATTCTGAGGAACACAATAAGTTTACAACATACTGGTACGCCCTGCATGTAACAAGCAGTATATAAAGAACACATTATTATGCAAACAACCTCCTATAATGAATCCAACTGGAAGCCTCATCATATGCCTCAATGATATCGTAAGTAATTCCAATTGATTTTTTCGTTTAAACCTGCAGGGTGCAATGTATTTAATCTAACTATCCATTTGGCTTCCAATCTATGGAGTGCCAAAACCCTGTCGCCTCCTCGCAATGATTGTGGAACGTGATCTATCATTTGATAACGCAAATCTGATAACGTGTGTGTTTTAGCACAACAATGTCTGGACACTGGTTGATCATTGGCTTTACCCGTTAAAGCCTGATTGATATTGGACCGGTGTAAGGCCATACGTTCCCGCAATGTGCGGGTAGTAAGACCAACGTACATTAATGAGCAAGGGCAGATAATGTAGTAAATAATAAATCTAGTGGTGCAGTTCAACACATGTCTAATCGAAAATTTTTGGTTAGTGACGGGATGAGTAAAGGAGGAGCCTGTAATCAAAGAGGAACATGTGATGCATATGGGGCATTTGTAACAGCCTGCCTTTTTGATTGATCCGAACAACCCAGGTTGGGGGGTAAGGTCTGTGATGTCAGTTTTGACTAAGTGGTCACGCAAATTGCGGCCCCGTTTATAACTAGTCATGACTTGAGTATTTTGAAAACTCGGTAAAGACTTATCAGTTTTAATAATGGGCCATAAAGCCTTGCTAGCACGTGGTATAATGGGGCTAGAGGTAGAGTATCTGGTAGACCAGATGAATTTATCATCCACACGATTTCGAGTGGGAGTGTCTTGGAGCATCATTGTCCGATCTTGACACATTACTTTATTTTTGGTCATCTCTAGATCTTTGGGATTGTAACCCCGCTTCTTAAATTTATTGACCACTATTTGCAGTGCGTCATCTAATTGAGTCGGATCACTGGTGATGCGTGCCACTCTTAACATCTGGGAATAGGGGAGACCCCTCTTTAATGCTACTGGATGGTGGCTACTAGCCTCTAACAAAGAGTTACGGTCCGTGTTCTTATAAAATACTGTCGAGACTAATTGACCCCCTTTCAAATGGATTGTCACATCTAAATAATCAATCTGATCTGATTTACAGATAAAAGTAAATTTGATTGGTCCTGGTGTGTGATTGATATTATGCATCATCTCCTCAAAGGCTACTTTACTCCCTTTCCATAACATAAATAAGTCGTCTATATAACGGATAAACCACACGATATTTTGACTATAATGCAGATTATCAAAAAATAATTTCTGTTCTTGATCGAACATAAAAACATTGGCATATGCCGGTGCCACACTACTGCCCATGGCACATCCGGCAAGCTGTAAATAAAATAAACCATTAAACAAAAAATAATTTCTGGTAAGTACTAATTCTAGTAACTTAAGAAAAAGTGTTGTGTCCAGGCCCAATTCGTCATCAAGATTACCAATGAATCTATTCATTGCCTCTAAACCCTCTCTATGCGGAATTGACGTATAGAGAGAGGAGACATCCATCGTGCATAGTAAGGTATCATCTGATAGTCCATCAAATTCCATAATTCTTCTAAGGAATGTCGTGGTGTCCTTTAAATAGGTTCGTCGTTTGATCACATGTGGTTGGAGGAGAGAGTCCAAAAGTTCAGCAATTGGTTGATATAAGGAGCCCCTCGCAGACACAATTGGCCTGCCAGGGGGGTTCACTAAGTCTTTGTGAACCTTAGGTAATGTGTATAGGCAAGGAACAATCGGATTCTTAGGAAGGAGAGCTTCTTTCAATTTCGGATCTATTAGCTTGTTCTGCACCGCCTGTTCCAGTACAGTATTGAGTTCCTTTTGGAACCTCATTGTCGGGTCATTGTCCAGTTTAGTATAGGTTTCTGAACATGCGAGTTGCCTCATAATTTCTTCGATATACTGTGCCCGATCTTGCAGCACAATGCTGCCGCCCTTGTCCGCAGGACGAATAATTATGGACCTGTCTGAACTCAGATCTTTCAGTGCTTGACGCTGCTCTAATGATAGGTTGTGATATATCGGCTTTGGAGTCGCTATAAATCCATTCACTGAGTCATCCATTAGCCTCCCGAATGTTTTCAGAGATGGATTGTTGGAGACAGGATCAAATGTTGATGTACTGTACTTGCGTACAATTTTACTGGTCGAATCAGTTTGCGGTTGATTAGTTGAATTTTGAAAAAATTCCCGTAGCCTTAGTTTCCTATTCATTTGATGTAAATCAGCTTGCCACTCAAAAGGGTCATGTTGATTAGTCGGGACAAAGGAGAGTCCTTTATTTAAAACAGATTCTTCAATGGCTGTTAATGGCCTGGAGGACAAGTTAAAGATCAAGTTGTTTTCTTGGATTTGGTTCCTTTTGTGGATCCTTTGGTTTTGTCCGCCGCGCCTCGTTGGCTTGGGCCAGCCTCCGCTCTGGCCCTGGTGGTAGCCCCTAAAGGGGGACGGTTAGCAGAGATAGCATCATCTGAATCTGCGACAACAAAGTCGCTATCACTGTTAGATGAATGATGTCCTTTATCTGGACGTCCCCTTCTTTGCCGGTATGATGTACGTCCCTGGTTTCTGTAATTAGACTTCACCGAATCAGTACCCGTTAGCCATCGGTACACCTGGAAATCCTCATAGTCATTCTGGACTATTTGTAATTTTGATTTTTTGAATTTCAGCAGCTCTTTCCTATAGTTGTCAATTTGTTGTGTTAATTTAGACCAGGTGGCCGCATGTCCTGGATCCGAAATGATTCCAATGTGTGTGGCATTAAGGGCTTCTATTTTGGATTTGGCAATCTGCAGCTCTCGTCCTGATTCCTCTATAACGAGGAGCATCAGGTCGAAGCTGCATTTGTTCAATACAGAAATCCATCTGCGGCAGAATTCGGGATTTGTCCTCCCTATTGTTAGGGTATTGCGGACGCGGAACCCTCTGGGGATCAATTTTTGTCTGAAATAATCAGATAAGGTAGAGCCATGTAGCAAATAGTCAGTCTCCCGTTTTTTTAGGCGTAATAATTGTTTAAATATGTCGTCGACTGTATCATCAGAAGCCTCTGGCACACAATCTGCTGCAAACAAGATGCGATCAGCCTGTGCTTTGTTGAAACTCAATGTGTCCCCAGTTTGAGATGATGTATGAGTGGAACTGTTACCTTCGCCTCTGTTGATGTCAGCGTTTTCCATGTTATATATGCTCTCCACCAATGGTGGTAATAGATCACTAGCACAGTGATGTTAGAAACAATATAAAGTGCGGTGGGTGCCTGGATACTTAGGGGATTAGCCAAACCCCAATGCAATACAATATCCAAATAATCCGGCACTCCTGGTACTGGTTCAGCCGCCTGTGTGCCTTTGTCCAAATAAAGGTATGTAATGCAGTCGGAACAATTGAATGTTCAGAACAGGACACGGCACTCCAGGACTAATCAATGAATACTTGTAGTTTTAATGTGACAAAAACCTGCATGAATACGTTGTCTGGGTGAGCACAACCACAGACAGCTGGGATGCAGGATAAATATTACATGGCACAGGCATGCATGACACGATGCAGCATTTCGGGACACATCAGGTCCCTTCCTCAGGTGATGCTAGTGCCCAGCGAACAGCATGAAACAGACATACAACAATAAACTTACCTATATAGCAACCCCCTTGTCAGCACACCTGGTCCAGGAGACGCGTGGAACCTCCGGTCCGGCCGAGGCGCCTAGACGGTGATGTCATCGGGACGCGGCGGTTGCCGTGGAAACCCGATGTGCGGGGAATCACACGCTGTCCCTGGCTGGCTAGCCTGACAGGGGGAGCCATATACCTAATAAACAAACAACATGTGAGAAGTGACATATATACAACTAGTGGAGATAAAAACAGTATACAGTGAAAATTGTGCGACCTGTATATGCAACAGCGATGTGCCACATCACTGTGCTAGTGATCTATTACCACCATTGGTGGAGAGCATATATAACATGGAAAACGCTGACATCAACAGAGGCGAAGGTAACAGTTCCACTCATACATCATCTCAAACTGGGGACACATTGAGTTTCAACAAAGCACAGGCTGATCGCATCTTGTTTGCAGCAGATTGTGTGCCAGAGGCTTCTGATGATACAGTCGACGACACATTTAAACAATTATTACGCCTAAAAAAACGGGAGACTGACTATTTGCTACATGGCTCTACCTTATCTGATTATTTCAGACAAAAATTGATCCCCAGAGGGTTCCGCGTCCGCAATACCCCAACAATAGGGAGGACAAATCCCGAATTCTGCCGCAGATGGATTTCTGTATTGAACAAATGCAGCTTCGACCTGATGCTCCTCGTTATAGAGGAATCAGGACGAGAGCTGCAGATTGCCAAATCCAAAATAGAAGCCCTTAATGCCACACACATTGGAATCATTTCGGATCCAGGACATGCGGCCACCTGGTCTAAATTAACACAACAAATTGACAACTATAGGAAAGAGCTGCTGAAATTCAAAAAATCAAAATTACAAATAGTCCAGAATGACTATGAGGATTTCCAGGTGTACCGATGGCTAACGGGTACTGATTCGGTGAAGTCTAATTACAGAAACCATGGACGTACATCATACCGGCAAAGAAGGGGACGTCCAGATAAAGGACATCATTCATCTAACAGTGATAGCGACTTTGTTGTCGCAGATTCAGATGATGCTATCTCTGCTAACCGTCCCCCTTTAGGGGCTACCACCAGGGCCAGAGCGGAGGCTGGCCCAAGCCAACGAGGCGCGGCGGACAAAACCAAAGGATCCACAAAAGGAACCAAATCCAAGAAAACAACTTGATCTTTAACTTGTCCTCCAGGCCATTAACAGCCATTGAAGAATCTGTTTTAAATAAAGGACTCTCCTTTGTCCCGACTAATCAACATGACCCTTTTGAGTGGCAAGCTGATTTACATCAAATGAATAGGAAACTAAGGCTACGGGAATTTTTTCAAAATTCAACTAATCAACCGCAAACTGATTCGACCAGTAAAATTGTACGCAAGTACAGTACATCAACATTTGATCCTGTCTCCAACAATCCATCTCTGAAAACATTCGGGAGGCTAATGGATAACTCAGTGAATAGATTTATAGCGACTCCAAAGCCGATATATCACAACCTATCATTAGAGCAGCGTCAAGCACTGAAAGATCTGAGTTCAGACAGGTCCATAATTATTCGTCCTGCGGACAAGGGCGGCAGCATTGTGCTGCAAGATCGGGCACAGTATATCGAAGAAATTATGAGGCAACTCGCATGTTCAGAAACCTATACAAAACTGGACAATGACCCGACAATGAGGTTCCAAAAGGAACTCAATACTGTACTGGAACAGGCGGTGCAGAACAAGCTAATAGATCCGAAATTGAAAGAAGCTCTCCTTCCTAAGAATCCGATTGTTCCTTGCCTATACACATTACCTAAGGTTCACAAAGACTTAGTGAACCCCCCTGGCAGGCCAATTGTGTCTGCGAGGGGCTCCTTATATCAACCAATTGCTGAACTTTTGGACTCTCTCCTCCAACCACATGTGATCAAACGACGAACCTATTTAAAGGACACCACGACATTCCTTAGAAGAATTATGGAATTTGATGGACTATCAGATGATACCTTACTATGCACGATGGATGTCTCCTCTCTCTATACGTCAATTCCGCATAGAGAGGGTTTAGAGGCAATGAATAGATTCATTGATAATCTTGATGACGAATTGGGCCTGGACACAACACTTTTTCTTAAGTTACTAGAATTAGTACTTACCAGAAATTATTTTTTGTTTAATGGTTTATTTTATTTACAGCTTGCCGGATGTGCCATGGGCAGTAGTGTGGCACCGGCATATGCCAATGTTTTTATGTTCGATCAAGAACAGAAATTATTTTTTGATAATCTGCATTATAGTCAAAATATCGTGTGGTTTATCCGTTATATAGACGACTTATTTATGTTATGGAAAGGGAGTAAAGTAGCCTTTGAGGAGATGATGCATAATATCAATCACACACCAGGACCAATCAAATTTGCTTTTATCTGTAAATCAGATCAGATTGATTATTTAGATGTGACAATCCATTTGAAAGGGGGTCAATTAGTCTCGACAGTATTTTATAAGAACACGGACCGTAACTCTTTGTTAGAGGCTAGTAGCCACCATCCAGTAGCATTAAAGAGGGGTCTCCCCTATTCCCAGATGTTAAGAGTGGCACGCATCACCAGTGATCCGACTCAATTAGATGACGCACTGCAAATAGTGGTCAATAAATTTAAGAAGCGGGGTTACAATCCCAAAGATCTAGAGATGACCAAAAATAAAGTAATGTGTCAAGATCGGACAGTGATGCTCCAAGACACTCCCACTCGAAATCGTGTGGATGATAAATTCATCTGGTCTACCAGATACTCTACCTCTAGCCCCATTATACCACGTGCTAGCAAGGCTTTATGGCCCATTATTAAAACTGATAAGTCTTTACCGAGTTTTCAAAATACTCAAGTCATGACTAGTTATAAACGGGGCCGCAATTTGCGTGACCACTTAGTCAAAACTGACATCACAGACCTTACCCCCCAACCTGGGTTGTTCGGATCAATCAAAAAGGCAGGCTGTTACAAATGCCCCTCATGCATCACATGTTCCTCTTTGATTACAGGCTCCTCCTTTACTCATCCCGTCACTAACCAAAAATTTTCGATTAGACATGTGTTGAACTGCACCACTAGATTTATTATTTACTACATTATCTGCCCTTGCTCATTAATGTATGTTGGTCTTACTACCCGCACATTGCGGGAACGTATGGCCTTACACCGGTCAAATATCAATCAGGCTTTAACGGGTAAAGCCAATGATCAACCAGTGTCCAGACATTGTTGTGCTAAAGCACACACGTTATCAGATTTGCGTTATCAAATGATAGATCACGTTCCACAATCATTGCGAGGAGGCGACAGGGTTTTGGCACTCCATAGATTGGAAGCCAAATGGATAGTTAGATTAAATACATTGCACCCTGCAGGTTTAAACGAAAAAATCAATTGGAATTACTTACGATATCATTGAGGCATATGATGAGGCTTCCAGTTGGATTCATTATAGGAGGTTGTTTGCATAATAATGTGTTCTTTATATACTGCTTGTTACATGCAGGGCGTACCAGTATGTTGTAAACTTATTGTGTTCCTCAGAATATAGTTATTAGAATTCATGTTCCCTTTGCTTCTTAGCCAGCGGTTAATCTATACCATGTTCTTTTAATGTATTACATGCGATTTGCGTGCACTGGCGATGCGCCACATATTATGTGGCACATCGCTGTTGCATATACAGGTCGCACAATTTTCACTGTATACTGTTTTTATCTCCACTAGTTGTATATATGTCACTTCTCACATGTTGTTTGTTTATTAGGTATATGGCTCCCCCTGTCAGGCTAGCCAGCCAGGGACAGCGTGTGATTCCCCGCACATCGGGTTTCCACGGCAACCGCCGCGTCCCGATGACGTCACCGTCTAGGCGCCTCGGCCGGACCGGAGGTTCCACGCGTCTCCTGGACCAGGTGTGCTGACAAGGGGGTTGCTATATAGGTAAGTTTATTGTTGTATGTCTGTTTCATGCTGTTCGCTGGGCACTAGCATCACCTGAGGAAGGGACCTGATGTGTCCCGAAATGCCGCATCGTGTCATGCATGCCTGTGCCATGTAATATTTATCCTGCATCCCAGCTGTCTGTGGTTGTGCTCACCCAGACAACGTATTCATGCAGGTTTTTGTCACATTAAAACTACAAGTATTCATTGATTAGTCCTGGAGTGCCGTGTCCTGTTCTGAACATTCAATTGTTCCGACTGCATTACATACCTTTATTTGGACAAAGGCACACAGGCGGCTGAACCAGTACCAGGAGTGCCGGATTATTTGGATATTATATATATATATATATATATCCACACAATTACCGGTACTCAATTCCTCTGTAGCCGAATGCCCTGGTGCCCTCCATCACAAAGCAGTGTACGTAGCTGGATATACAGTGGCGGCACTCAATCGGGACTTGTACAGCGTCGTGAAAGAAAGAGACTAAGCTCTATTCTATTGCTAACGTTTCAGTTTATAATTTATGTCAGAACATCAAACAAAGAAAAGTGACATACCTTTATACCTCCACTAATGCACGTGAACTCCCCCCGTGGCTCAGTCACGTCAGCGGGGGAAGGATGACATCATCAATCTGCAACACTTGCAGAGCGCTCCTCCCCGTCGTCGCTCCGGTTACCATAGGGACTACATTAAACAAAATATCACAGTGTTAAAACATAACAATCCTGGATAGCCCATGTATCGACACATAATAATCAGAATGTAATGCTAGTATGATCTGCCAAACATATCAAGACCAGACTATATACCAATAGTCCATATTTCTAAACCGACCCCTAATAAATACATATTTATTCAATGAAACAATTTAAGCTAAACTGTTCATTGCGGCCTCCTGGGGTCACTGTATTTAAACGATGTATCCACATAGCCTCTCTTTGCTACAATAACTTGTTTCTATCACCCCCTCCAATATTTTTAGGTTCTTGGTCAATGATCTTATACTTCAAAGTTGCCAAACTATGTCTAAACTTGGAGAAATGCCTAGCCACCAGTTGTGCCTGGCAGTCTCCCTCCAAGGATGCCCGAATGGCTGACCTGTGCATCCTTTCTCGGAACTGGCGTGCAGTTTTGCCCACATAAAAAAGCCCACATGGGCATCTAATGAAATATATGACATGAGTGCTGGTGCATGTCAAGATCTTATTGATTTTATCCCACACCAATATCCCTCACAATAGAGGTGTAGAGGCAGCCAGACGCCCTTTGTATAATGGTCCTGATTTACAATTGTTTTTGGAATTGTTAAGGCTAACGTTAACCCGTAATTACTTCTTATTCGATAATAGGTGGTTTGAGCAACTGCAGGGTGGTGCAATGGGCAGTTGCGTTTCCCCTGCATTTGCTAACTGCTTTATGTTCGAGATAGAGAAGGATTTGTTTTTCACTAACTCTGACTGTGCTGATAAGATAGTATTCTTTGTTAGATATATAGATGATCTTTTTCTTATCAGGTCAGGTACAGAGGAATCTTTAAACCAGGTGATCTCAGACATAAATTTACGGGATGCTAATATCAAGTTCACCACCACCATGAGTGGGAGAAGAGTTAATTACCTAGATCAGTGGTTTCCACACTTTTTTGAATCACTGCGCCCTCGAATATCAGAATTTTTTTCACGTCACCCCTAGGCCAAAAATTTCTTATTGAGAAATTTAGAAATAAATATTACATTAAGTAGATTGCGTTTATATGTCATCCTTAGGGTCAGTTGTGTGGTGAGGGACAAGATTTGCTTCTGTTTGGCCACATATTTTATGACTGGCAGCCACTAGCACTGGTTTTGCCTATTATATTGACCATGTATAATTTGAATTGGTCCTGGACCACCAACCCAGGGCACCCCTGCAAGTGTCCCGAGGCACCCCAGGGAGCCATGGCACACAGTTTGGGAACCTCTGACCTAGATGTTGAAAGTTATTGTTGCAAAGAGAGGCTAGGTGGATACATTGTTTAAATACAATGACCCCAGGAGGCCTCAATGAACAGTTTAGCTTAAATTGTTTCATTGAATAAATATGTATTCATTATAGGTCGGTTCATAAATATGGACTATTGGTATATAGTCTGATCTTGGTATGTTTGGTAGATCATACTAGCATTACATTCTGATTATTATGTGTCGGTACATGGGCTATCCAGGATTGTTATGTTTTAACTAGAGATGAGCGGGTTCGGTTCCTCGGAATCCGAACCCCCCCGAACTTCACCCATTTTACACGGGCCCGAGGCAGACTCGGATCCTCCCGCCTTTCTCGGTTAACCCGAGCGCGCCCGAACGTCATCATCCCGCTGTCGGATTCTCGCGAGATTCGTATTCTATATAAGGAGCCGCGCGTCGCCGGCATTTTCACTCGTGCATTGGAGATGATAGGGAGAGGATGTGTGCAGCGTTCTCTCAGTTGTGTTCAGTGTGCTGCAAATATCTGTGCTCAGTGTGCTGCAAATATCTGTGCTCAGTGTGCTTGCAAATATCTGTGATCAGTGTGCTGAAAATATCTACGTTCTTTGCCTGAAAAACACTCCATATCTGTGCTGCATTGTGGTATATAGTAGGAGGACAGTGCAGAATTTTGCTGACCAGTGACCACCAGTATTATATCAGTACGGTACAGTAGTCCACTGCTCTACCTACCTCTGTGTCGTCAAGTATACTATCCATCCATACCTGTGGTGCATTTTAGTTGTTGTGCGCAGTAGTAGGAGGACAGTGCATAATTTTGCTGACCACCAGTATATAATATATAGCAGTACGGTACAGTAGGCCACTGCTCTACCTACCTCTGTGTCGTCAAGTATACTATCCATCTATACCTGTGGTGCATTTTAGTTGTTGTGCGCAGTAGTAGGAGGACAGTGCATAATTTTGCTGACCACCAGTATATAATATATAGCAGTATGGTACAGTAGTCCACTGCTCTACCTACCTGTGTCGTCAAGTATACTATCCATCCATACCTGTGGTGCATTTTAGTTGTTGTGCGCAGTAGTAGGAGGACAGTGCATAATTTTGCTGACCACCAGTATATAATATATAGCAGTATGGTACAGTAGTCCACTGCTCTACCTACCTGTGTCGTCAAGTATACTATCCATCCATACCTGTGGTGCATTTTAGTTGTTGTGCGCAGTAGTAGGAGGACAGTGCATAATTTTGCTGACCACCAGTATATAATATATAGCAGTACGGTACAGTAGTCCACTGCTCTACCTACCTCTGTGTCGTCAAGTATACTATCCATCCATACCTGTGGTGCATTTAAGTTTTGCGCAGTAGTAGGAGGACAGTGCATAATTTTGCTGACCACCAGTATATAATATATAGCAGTACGGTACAGTAGTCCACTGCTCTACCTACCTCTGTGTCGTCAAGTATACTATCCATCCATACCTGTGGTGCATTTCAGTTATTGTGCGCAGTAGTAGGAGGACAGTTCATAATTTTGCTGACTACCAGTATATAATATATAGCAGTACGGTACAGTAGTCCACTGCTCTACCTACCTCTGTGTCGTCAAGTATACTATCCATCCATACCTGTGGTGCATTTTAGTTGTTGTGCGCAGTAGTAGGAGGACAGTGCATAATTTTGCTGACCACCAGTATATAATATATAGCAGTACGGTACAGTAGGCCACTGCTCTACCTACCTCTGTGTCGTCAAGTATACTATCCATCCATACCTGTGGTGCATTTAAGTTTTGCGCAGTAGTAGGAGGACAGTGCATAATTTTGCTGACCACCAGTATATAATATATAGCAGTACGGTACAGTAGTCCACTGCTCTACCTACCTCTGTGTCGTCAAGTATACTATCCATCCATACCTGTGGTGCATTTCAGTTATTGTGCGCAGTAGTAGGAGGACAGTTCATAATTTTGCTGACTACCAGTATATAATATATAGCAGTACGGTACAGTAGTCCACTGCTCTACCTACCTCTGTGTCGTCAAGTATACTATCCATCCATACCTGTGGTGCATTTTAGTTGTTGTGCGCAGTAGTAGGAGGACAGTGCATAATTTTGCTGACCACCAGTATATAATATATAGCAGTACGGTACAGTAGTCCACTGCTCTACCTACCTCTGTGTCATCAAGTATACTATCCATCCATACCTGTGGTGCATTTAAGTTGTTGTGTCAGTAGTAGGAGGACAGTGCATAATTTTGCTGACCACCAGTATATAATATATAGCAGTATGGTATAGTAGTCCACTGCTCTACCTTCCTCTGTGTCGTTAAGTATACTATCCATCCATACCTGTGGTGCATTTTAGTTGTTGTGCGCAGTAGTAGGAGGACTGTGCAGAATTTTGCTGCCCACCAGTATATAATATATAGCAGTACGGTACAGTAGTCTATTGCTATTGATATATTACTGGCATATAATTCCACACATTAAAAAATGGAGAACAAAAATGAGGTGTGGGGGGAGGCTGCCTATTTTGTCAGTCCCGGGCCCCACAATTTCTGGTGGCAGCCCTGCATATGACCTACACTCAGGGTACAAACACTGTGGGGGTGGCCCAACAGCACAGGCTATATCAGGATATGCATGGTATGTCAGTGATGACAGAGCAGCATGTGACAGGGGCAGTTACATGATGTGAGGAAGGGAATGGAGGTAGCATGAACCCACACACTGAGAGTTAGATAGTGGAAGTAGCACGGTCTCCCCAGCAGCACAGAATATATGAGGAGATACATAATGTGCTGCGTTATATAAGAAACTGTAAATAAATCGATAATTTCACAGGGGCACTGACATGATGTGAGGAGGGGGATGGAGGCAGCAGGAAGCCACAGACTGAGAGTTGTATGGTGGGAATAGCAGGGTCCCTTAGGGGGCCAAAAAGTGGTCTGGCCACTACACAAAGTGCGTCAGGGAAGCAAGATTTGCCTATATACTAGATCTCCAACCAACGTAAATTAACGAACAACTATAATTCTAATTTACCATCGGCATCCCATAGCAAAGCACGGGTTTTCAGCTAGTATATTTTAAATAGATGTTCTTAACCTAATTCAATCATAAAATAACCCAACAATTTCTGAGTGCTTTTTGGAAAAAGTGGTTAAGCATGTAGCAAAATAATATTAAGTAGAATCATCTGTCGCAATGAGTCCAATGAAATGTTGTACATAAAAACCATTAACATACAGTAGGAAGAGTTCTTTACTGTAAAGGGTGGTTAAACTGTGGAAATCCCTACCACATTAGGTTATGATGGCAAATTTGCAAAAAGGAAAAATTGGCAACTGTCAGCACACAAAGGGCCCGATTCAGAGATGTACGTAATTCCTATATTTACAGAGTTGAGTAATTATCGTCTGACTGCATGCATCATGGTCACACTGCACACCCACCACGGTACTATAGCAATGATGCTCGCAGTGATTGACAGAGAGGGACCATTTGGTGAAGGGGACTGAGAGCGGCAACACCTTTGCTTTGTTATGTTCCAATGTACACAAACTTTCTTTCATGCACAACATTATAAAAAAATATTGTATATAAATATACCTTAAGACTATGTTTATAACATGTATGAAACATAAAGAATTTTGTGTTTAAACAAAATATCTCATTATGGTATGCAAATATTCCAAAATACAATTCCAAAATACTTCTAGTCCCAAGCATTTCAGATATAGGAGACTCAACCTGTAATGTAAAGTAATGCAGTTTATGAGGCTGTATGGTGAATTACAGATATTTTTTATATAGAAATATGTATAGCTGTAGCTGTTTTGCACCTAGAGAGATTTTACACCCTTTAAACCAGAACTTTACTCTTCCAGTATGAAGCCGGCAGTAGACAGGGATATGCACTGAAGATGCTGAACATCTGTTTTGGGAAGAGCTCTCGTGTGTCATGGATTCCCTCGAAGTGTCCGGATTTTGCCACTGAAAAATAGTTAACTCAGAATTCTTATTTCACCAGAATTGGGAACCTGATGTGTCTGGATTATCAGGATTAGTGTGAATAAAATCTTATAACGTTTTACTGCATCTGGCTCCATAGAGGAATCTAGGAGCTGCAATTACAGTACAGTATAAGCAAATGGTTTCATAATTATGATAGTCCCAGTACTGGTGTCAGGCATTAGAGAGTTGATCTGTGCTCAAGTTTACAATCATTGACCCTGCAAATGTCGTAATACTGTAGTCATGGCAGTGCACACAGGCCAAAGGCCCTGAGTCAGCTTCGACCGTAACGCACCTGCATGGACTAACACATTGCGGTCACATCCAGGAAGAATGTAACTGCAACTTGAATTACATTGGGGTGTACTGAGCGTTTTCATCACACGCAACCTCTCTGATTAAAAAAATGGTAGCAGTGCGTCTGCCTTCGCAGCTGGGCTTCGCAGGCAGAGGTTGACCATAGTTTGATACGAACACAATGTAATTGTGATTGCATTGTGGTTTGGCCCTTATCTTGCTGGACAGTCCTGGCCTGTAATGGGCAGCCCCCAGTTGAGATTTTCCAGGCGCAGTTTCTGATAAGATTGCAGAAACTGTGACTGATGCTGCATAAGGACTGATATTTGACTAGTTCAGGGTTACCCAGAAGTGCCAGGAAAACTGGCACTATCGGCAAAAGATGCAGAAGCTGCATCTTCAGCCGTGAACCCTGACAATGAGCATGAAACCCCTGGCAATGAGTATGAAACCTTTGGCAAAGAGCATGAAACCCAGAGCATGATACCTCTGGCAACGTGCATGGAACCCAGAGCATGAATCTCCTGTGAACATACATGAAACCCCTGGCAACAATCATGGAACTCAGAGCATGAAATCTCCGGCAACGAGCATGTAGTCCAGAGCATGAAACCCCTGGCAATGAGCATGCAACCCAGATCATGAAACCCCTGGGAATGATCATGAAACCCCTGGCAATGAGCATGGAACCCAGAGCATGAAACCCCTGGCAATGAGCATGGAACCCATAGCATGAAGACTCTAGCAACGAGCATGGAACCCAGAGCATGAAACTCATAGCAACGAGCATGGAACCCAGAGCATGAAACCCAGAGCATGAAACCCCTGGCAATGAGCATGCAACCCAGAGCATGAAACCTCTGTCAATGAGCATGGAACCCAGAGCATGAAACCCCTGGCAACGAGCATGGAACCCAGAGCATGAAACCCCTGACAACATGCATGAGTACCCTGGCAAAGAGCAGGTAATTAAAAAGTAATTAGAAGGCTTAATGTGGGGCAAAATTTGTAAGGGCATTTCTATGTGTGGGGCATAAAATGGTATCAGGGGCATAATGTGTAATGGGTATTATGGAGTGTGCAATAATGTGTAATGGGCATTACATTGTGTGTAATAATGTGTAATGGGCATTATGGTGTATGGCATATTGTGTAATGGGCATTACGGTGTGTGACATTTTGTAATGGGCATTACGGTGTGTGGCATGTTGTGTAATGGGCATTATGGTACGGTGTGTGGCATGTTGTGTAATGAGCATTATGGTGTGTGGCATAAAGTGTATGGGGCATTATTTTGTGTGGCATATTGTGTAATGGGCATTACCGTTTGGCATAGTGTGTAATGGGCATTAAGGTGTGTGACATATTTTGTAATGGGCATTATGGTGTGTGGCATACTGTGTCATGGGTATTACGGTATGTGGAATAATGTGTAAGGGCCATTATAGTGTGTGGCATTACTATGAGGAGGAGAAATTAAAAATAATGCAAGGGGCATGAATCAGGATTTTCTTTTCCTGTGGTGGCCAATTTCTGGGCATGCAGGTTGCAAAACTGTGGTATAAGGTATTTTCTTGCAAGGCCACATCCCTTGCAATGAGGCCACGCCCTTGCAGCGAGGCCACCCCCAGTTACACCACTGGTAGTGCACTGACACTGCTTTGTTTATTTGTGTATATTAGGAGCTATCTATACTATAGCATTGCTTTGACTCGGACCTTTATTTTATTCCTGATATACAGTATTACCCATGTTCAATCCAAGTTCTCCCTATGCTCATGTGGGTTACCTCCTATAGCTACAATTTTGCCCCATTATAATGACATACTGGTAGGTTACCTTGGCTCTAAATAAATTGATCCTATATATGTATGGTAGGGAAATTAATTTATAAGCTGCTTTTTCTGAATGAAATTCTTTGATATTGCAGTAATGTATTGCAGAGGTGTCACTGTTTGAAGTGACACTCGGTGCAATGAAACCGCGCAGCGGTAAAAAGGGGCATTGCCTCAATGGAAAGGGGCATGGCCTCGTGGGCAGGGGGCATGACCTCACAGACCGGACCCCCATTAATCACTCCCCGAAGATGCAGGCCATCACCAGGGACCAATGGAAGTGCAGTAATGTCAAAGTGCAGCACCATGCTCCTGACACTGTAGAGGAGTCAGCACTTTGGTGTCACCTCTTAACAGTTGACACTTGAGTGCGGGCCACACACCCCACACCCCTGTTGTGACACCACTGATGTATTGTAATTCAACAGATACTACAGTATATAAAAGTTTAAAATAATAATTTGGATTAAGCAAATAGCTGGCAATATTATAGTGTAAACATTGCTAGAAGTGTGCCCATTCCCCTGATAAGTGACCACCTGGATATTAGGCCCATGCCACTATGTCAATACATAGGCAGGTCCAAGGCTTGAGCCTATGCCACAACCACTCACATACACATACACAATAATTTACAACCTCCCCACTCTACATTCACAAGAGAATTGTTAGTAAATAAAGTAGAAAATTCCTCACAGGCTGCTGTCTCCCCGATGCTTGCATTCACTTCTGCTTCAATAAGAGATAGACTGGGCATAATTCTGAATTGCACCTAATGCAAAAGAAATTCTGGGCAGAATGTAAATGGCATGCTGAAGGTGTCATGGTTTCGATATATAGACGATGTATTGTTTTTATGGAGGGGTGATCATGCTTCCCTTGAAACTTTTTGTGATGGGCTAAATTCTAATGATTGTAATATTAATCTTATTTTTTATAAAAGTGATACCCAGGTAAACGTCTTAGACCTCACTATTTATGTGGAAGGTGGTCAGATTTTAACTAATAATTTTACCAAGCCTACGGATTGTAATTCAATTATTGATTTTAAAAGTAATCATCACATCAACTGGCTAAGGAGTATACCCACAAGTCAATTTCAGCAGATAAGATGCAATTGTATGAAAAGAGATGTATATTTGGATCAATCTGAAAATATAAAACAACAATTTGTAGCAAAAGGTTTTAATTCAATATAAATTGAACATAAAATGACAATGTTTCCATAATTATGGGTTTTCACAGCCAATATAAACAGGTTGAATGTATTTTTAAGAAACATTGGGGAGTCCTTACTAAGGACCCTGTATTAAAATGATATAGGGGCTAATTCAGGTTGGATGGCAGTGTGAGATCCAACTGCAAAAATTACTAAAAAGATGTGGGCACATGCACAGCGCCAGTCCTGCGCATGCACCTGCATTTTCTGCGGGGGTGGGGCACAGAAAATGCAATTGCCTCTGCCTGCGAATCAGGCAGAGGCGGTCGCGGGGCGTGGGGGCGGCAACACTCTATTTCCTAGATGGGGCGGAGGCCGGAAAATGGGGGCCATGCGGCGCAAATTGGGGCGTAGTGGGGGCATGATTGCGGCAGCTGCATGGCGTCACATGCAGCTGCGGCGATCAGAAACATGGTGGTTGCCTCCTGTGCCAGCAGGAGGCATCCTTAATTTTTGCTTGTTGAAGGGGGGGAGGTGGTCAGCATGCTGGCGGCCTTGCCCTGCGATGGGCAGCTCCCAGCATGCGAACAGAAGGATTGCAAATTCTGCTAATTAGCAGAAATTGCAATCCTTACTGAATTAGGCCCATATTACGGAACTACCCATTTTTACTTACCGTGGAGCTAAAAACTTGAAAAATAGTCTTGTCAAAAGTGTATATAAAATCATGGGTGGGAATACCAATATGCCACCTGCAGTTTGTGTAAGGTCTGCAAGCATGATAATACCAAAATTATCAGCTACAAGTCAAATCAAACAGGACAAATTTATGAGATTAAAGGTTTTATTTAGAGATGTGCACTTGAAATTTTTCGGGTTTTGTGTTTTGGTTTTGGGTTCGGTTCCGCGGCCGTGTTTTGGGTTCGACCGCGTTTTGGCAAAACCTCACCGAATTTTTTTTGTCGGATTCGGGTGTGTTTTGGATTCGGGTGTTTTTTCAAAAAACCCTAAAAAACAGCTTAAATCATAGAATTTGGGGGTCATTTTGATCCCAAAGTATTATTAACCTCAAAAACCATAATTTCCACTCATTTTCAGTCTATTCTGAATACCTCACACCTCACAATATTATTTTTAGTCCTAAAATTTGCACCGAGGTAGCTGTGTGAGTAAGATAAGCGACCCTAGTGGCCGACACAAACACCGGGCCCATCTAGGAGTGGCACTGCAGTGTCACGCAGGATGGCCCTTCCAAAAAACACTCCCCAAACAGCACATGACGCAAAGAAAAAAAGAGGCGCAATGAGGTAGCTGTGTGAGTAAGATAAGCGACCCTAGTGGCCGACACAAACACCTGGCCCATCTAGGAGTGGCACTGCAGTGTCACGCAGGATGGCCCTTCCAAAAAACACTCCCCAAACAGCACATGACGCAAAGAAAAAAAGAGGCGCAATGAGGTAGCTGTGTGAGTAAGATAAGCGACCCTAGTGGCCGACACAAACACCGGGCCCATCTAGGAGTGGCACTGCAGTGTCACGCAGGATGGCCCTTCCAAAAAACACTCCCCAAACAGCACATGACGCAAAGAAAAAAAGAGGCGCAATGAGGTAGCTGTGTGAGTAAGATAAGCGACCTTAGTGGCCGACACAAACACCGGGCCCATCTAGGAGTGGCACTGCAGTGTCACGCAGGATGGCCCTTCCAAAAAACACTCCCCAGACAGCACATGACGCAAAGAAAAAAAGAGGCGCAATGAGGTAGCTGTGTGAGTAAGATAAGCGACCCTAGTGGCCGACACAAACACCGGGCCCATCTAGGAGTGGCACTGCAGTGTCACGCAGGATGGCCCTTCCAAAAAACACTCCCCAAACAGCACATGACGCAAAGAAAAAAAGAGGCGCAATGAGGTAGCTGTGTGAGTAAGATAAGCGACCCTAGTGGCCGACACAAACACCTGGCCCATCTAGGAGTGGCACTGCAGTGTCACGCAGGATGGCCCTTCCAAAAAAACACTCCCCAAACAGCACATGACGCAAAGAAAAATTAAAGAAAAAAGAGGTGCAAGATGGAATTGTCCTTGGGCCCTCCCACCCACCCTTATGTTGTATAAACAGGACATGCACACTTTAACCAACCCATCATTTCAGTGACAGGGTCTGCCACACGACTGTGACTGAAATGACGGGTTGGTTTGGACCCCCACCGAAAAAGAAGCAATTAATCTCTCCTTGCACAAACTGGCTCTACAGAGGCAAAATGTCCACCTCATCATCATCCTCCGATATATCACCGTGTACATCCCCCTCCTCACAGATTATCAATTCGTCCCCACTGGAATCCACCATCTCAGCTCCCTGTGTACTTTGTGGAGGCAATTGCTGCTGGTCAATGTCTCCACGGAGGAATTGATTATAATTCATTTTAATGAACATCATCTTCTCCACATTTTCTGGAAGTAACCTCGTACGCCGATTGCTGACAAGGTGAGCGGCGGCACTAAACACTCTTTCGGAGTACACACTTGTGGGAGGGCAACTTAGGTAGAATAAAGCCAGTTTGTGCAATGGCCTCCAAATTGCCTCTTTTTCCTGCCAGTATAAGTATGGACTGTGTGACGTGCCTACTTGGATGCGGTCACTCATATAATCCTCCACCATTCTTTCAATGGTGAGAGAATCATATGCAGTGACAGTAGACGACATGTCCGTAATCGTTGTCAGGTCCTTCAGTCCGGACCAGATGTCAGCATCAGCAGTCGCTCCAGACTGCCCTGCATCACCGCCAGCGGGTGGGCTCGGAATTCTGAGCCTTTTCCTCGCACCCCCAGTTGCGGGAGAATGTGAAGGAGGAGATGTTGACAGGTCGCGTTCCGCTTGACTTGACAATTTTCTCACCAGCAGGTCTTTCAACCCCAGCAGACTTGTGTCTGCCGGAAAGAGAGATCCAAGGTAGGCTTTAAATCTAGGATCGAGCACGGTGGCCAAAATGTAGTGCTCTGATTTCAACAGATTGACCACCCGTGAATCCTTGTTAAGCGAATTAAGGGCTCCATCCACAAGTCCCACATGCCTAGCGGAATCGCTCCGTGTTAGCTCCTCCTTCAATGTCTCCAGCTTCTTCTGCAAAAGCCTGATGAGGGGAATGACCTGACTCAGGCTGGCAGTGTCTGAACTGACTTCACGTGTGGCAAGTTCAAAGGGCATCAGAACCTTGCACAACGTTGAAATCATTCTCCACTGCGCTTGAGACAGGTGCATTCCACCTCCTATATCGTGCTGAATTGTATAGGCTTGAATGGCCTTTTGCTGCTCCTCCAACCTCTGAAGCATATATAGGGTTGAATTCCACCTCGTTACCACTTCTTGCTTCAGATGATGGCAGGGCAGGTTCAGGCGTTTTTGGTGTTGCTCCAGTCTTCTGTACGTGGTGCCTGTACGCCGAAAGTGTCCCGCAATTCTTCGGGCCACCGACAGCATCTCTTGCACGCCCCTGTCGTTTTTTAAAAAATTCTGCACCACCAAATTCAAGGTATGTGCAAAACATGGGACGTGCTGGAATTTGCCCAGATTTAATGCACACACAATATTGCTGGCGTTGTCCGATGCCACAAATCCACAGGAGAGTCCAATTGGGGTAAGCCATTCCGCGATGATCTTCCTCAGTTGCCGTAAGAGGTTTTCAGCTGTGTGCGTATTCTGGAAACCGGTGATACAAAGCGTAGCCTGCCTAGGAAAGAGTTGGCGTTTGCGAGATGCTGCTACTGGTGCCGCCGATGCTGTTCTTGCGGCGGGAGTCCATACATCTACCCAGTGGGCTGTCACAGTCATATAGTCCTGACCCTGCCCTGCTCCACTTGTCCACATGTCCGTGGTTAAGTGGACATTGGGTACAGCTGCATTTTTTAGGACACTGGTGACTCTTTTTCTGAGGTCTGTGTACATTTTCGGTATCGCCTGCCTAGAGAAATGGAACCTAGATGGTATTTGGTACCGGGGACACAGTACCTCCAACAAGTCTCTAGTTGGCTCTGCAGTAATGATGGATACCGGAACCACGTTTCTCACCACCCAGGATGCCAAGGCCTCAGTTATCCGCTTTGCAGCAGGATGACTGCTGTGATATTTCATCTTCCTCGCAAAGGACTGTTGGACAGTCAATTGCTTGGTGGAAGTAGTAAAAGTGGTCTTACGATTTCCCCTCTGGGATGACTATCGACTCCCAGCAGCAACAACAGCAGCGCCAGCAGCAGTAGGCGTTACACGCAAGGATGCATCGGAGGAATCCCAGGCAGGAGAGGAATCGTCAGAATTGCCAGTGACATGGCCTGCAGGACTATTGGCATTCCTGGGGAAGGAGGAAATTGACACTGAGGGAGTTGGTGGGGTGGTTTGCGTGAGCTTGGTTACAAGAGGAAGGGATTTACTGGTCAGTGGACTGCTTCCGCTGTCGCCCAAAGTTTTTGAACTTGTCACTGACTTATTATGAATGCGCTGCAGGTGACGTATAAGGGAGGATGTTCCGAGGTGGTTAACGTCCTTACCCCTACTTATTACAGCTTGACAAAGGCAACACACGGCTTGACAAATGTTGTCCGCATTTCTGGTGAAATACTTCCACACCGAAGAGCTGATTTTTTGGGTATTTTCACCAGGCATGTCAACGGCCATATTCCTCCCACGGACAACAGGTGTCTCCCCGGGTGCCTGACTTAAACAAACCACCTCACCATCAGAATCCTCCTTGTCAATTTCCTCCCCAGCGCCAGCAACACCCATATCCTCCTCATCCTGGTGTACTTCAACACTGACATCTTCAATCTGACTATCAGGAACTGGACTGCGGGTGCTCCTTCCAGCACTTGCAGGGGGCGTGCAAATGGTGGAAGGCGCATGCTCTTCACGTCCAGTGTTGGGAAGGTCAGGCATCGCAACCGACACAATTGGACTCTCCTTGTGGATTTGGGATTTCGAAGAACACACAGTTCTTTGCGGTGCTTTTGCCAGCTTGAGTCTTTTCATTTTTCTAGCGAGAGGCTGAGTGCTTCCATCCTCATGTGAAGCTGAACCACTAGCCATGAACATAGGCCAGGGCCTCAGCTGTTCCTTGCCACTCCGTGTGGTAAATGGCATATTGCCAAGTTTACGCTTCTCCTCCGACAATTTTATTTTAGATTTTGGAGTCCTTTTTTTACTGATATTTGGTGTTTTGGATTTTACATGCTCTGTACTATGACATTGGGCATCGGCCTTGGCAGACGGCGTTGCTGGCATTTCATCGTCTCGGCCATGACTAGTGGCAGCAGCTTCAGCACGAGGTGGAAGTGGATCTTGATCTTTCCCTAATTTTGGAACCTCAACATTTTTGTTCTCCATATTTTAATAGGCACAACTAAAAGGCACCTCAGGTAAACAATGGAGATGGATGGATACTAGTATACTTATGGATGGACGAGCGACTGCCGACACAGAGGTAGCTACAGCCGTGGACTACCGTACTGTGTCTGCTGCTAATATAGACTGGATGATAATGAGATGAAATCAATATATATTATATCACACTAGTACTGCAGCCAGACAGGTAGATATATTTATTATGTAATGACTGATGACGGACCTGCTGGACACTGTCAGCTCAGCAGCACCGCAGACTGCTACAGTAAGCTACTATAGTAGTATGTATAAAGAAGAAAGAAAAAAAAAAACAACGGGTAGGTGGTATACAATTATGGATGGACGAGCGACTGCCGACACAGAGGTAGCTACAGCCGTGGACTACCGTACTGTGTCTGCTGCTAATATAGACTGGATGATAATGAGATGAAATCAATATATATTATATCACACTAGTACTGCAGCCGGACAGGTAGATATATTTATTATGTAATGACTGATGACGGACCTGCTGGACACTGTCAGCTCAGCAGCACCGCAGACTGCTACAGTAAGCTACTATAGTAGTATGTATAAAGAAGAAAAAAAAAAAAAAAAACACGGGTAGGTGGTATACAATTATGGATGGACGAGCGACTGCCGACACAGAGGTAGCTACAGCCGTGGACTACCGTACTGTGTCTGCTGCTAATATAGACTGGATGATAATGAGATGAAATCAATATATATTATATCACACTAGTACTGCAGCCGGACAGGTAGATATATTTATTATGTAATGACTGATGACGGACCTGCTGGACACAGTCAGCTCAGCAGCACCGCAGACTGCTACAGTAAGCTACTATAGTAGTATGTATAAAGAAGAAAGAAAAAAAAAAAAAACACGGGTAGGTGGTATACAATTATGGATGGACGAGCGACTGCCGACACAGAGGTAGCTACAGCCGTGGACTACCGTACTGTGTCTGCTGCTAATATAGACTGGATGATAATGAGATGAAATCAATATATATATATATAATATCACTAGTACTGCAGCCGGACAGGTATATATATTTATTATGTAATGACTGATGACGGACCTGCTGGACACTGTCAGCTCAGCAGCACCGCAGACTGCTACAGTAAGCTACTATAGTAGTATGTATAAAGAAGAAAGAAAAGAAAAAAAACACAGGTAGGTGGTATACAATTATAGATGGACGAGCGACTGCCGACACAGAGGTAGCTACAGCCGTGGACTACCGTACTGTGTCTGCTGCTAATATAGACTGGATGATAATGAGATGAAATCAATATATATATATATAATATCACTAGTACTGCAGCCGGACAGGTATATATATTTATTATGTAATGACTGATGACGGACCTGCTGGACACTGTCAGCTCAGCAGCACCGCAGACTGCTACAGTAAGCTACTATAGTAGTATGTATAAAGAAGAAAGAAAAAAAAAAACCACGGGTAGGTGGTATACAATTATGGATGGACGAGCGACTGCCGACACAGAGGTAGCTACAGCCGTGGACTACCGTACTGTGTCTGCTGCTAATATAGACTGGATGATAATGAGATGAAATCAATATATATATATATAATATCACTAGTACTGCAGCCGGACAGGTATATATATTTATTATGTAATGACTGATGACGGACCTGCTGGACACAGTCAGCTCAGCAGCACCGCAGACTGCTACAGTAAGCTACTATAGTAGTTTGTATAAAGAAGAAAGAAAAAAAAAAACCACGGGTAGGTGGTATACAATATTATATATATATTATATACAATTATATATATATATATATATATATATATATATATTAAACTGGTGGTGACTGGTGGTCAGGTCACTGGTCACACTATCAGCAACTTGCAAGTAGTACTCCTAAGCAGACAATCACAATATATATTATACTGGTGGTCAGTGTGGTCACAATGGCAGTGTGGCACTCTGGCAGCAAAAGTGTGCACTGTACGTTATATGTACTCCTGAGTCCTGCTCTCAGACTCTAACTGCTCCCCACTGTCAGTGTCTCCCCCACAAGTCAGATAATATACAGTCACACTATCTATCACTTCAGCAAGTAACTAGTACTCCTCCTAATGCTCCCCAAAATTACTACTGTGTCTCTCTCTACTGTCTCACTCTCTTCTCTATAAACGGAGAGGACGCCAGCCACGTCCTCTCACTATGAATCTCAATGCACGTGTGAAAATGGCGGCGACGCGCGGCTCCTTATATAGAATCCGAGTCTCGCGATAGAATCCGAGCCTCGCGAGAATCCGACAGCGGGATGATGACGTTCGGGCGCGCTCGGGTTAACCGAGCAAGGCGGGAAGATCCGAGTCGCTCGGACCCGTGTAAAAAAACATGAAGTTCGGGAGGGTTCGGATTCCGAGGAACCGAACCCGCTCATCCCTATTTTTATTACCTGCTACAGTATGTATCCCTATTAGAATGCTCTTGTGGATAACCCTATATTGGCAAAACTAAACGTAAGTTAAAAGAGCGGTTAGAAGTACATGTCCGGAACATACGTGAAGGACTTATCACACGTAATGTTTCCCTGCACTTTAAAGATGTGCACACTTGTAATTTAAAGGACCTTGTCTTTTTCTGTAGCATACGCTCTGTTAAATCCAATTGGTGTACTAACAGAGAGGAAGACTTAGCAAAGGCAGAAATGTGAGATTTATACCAGATGAGGACTATGGTACCTAAAGGATTGAATGCGGAATTTTAATTGAAATGGTTTTTCTGATGTTTTTCTGTTCTGTTTACCATTGATGATTTTATAGTTGATATCTGTATTTTGGTAATATTTTTAATATGATCTTTTTTATCTTTTTTGTTTGTTACTCAATGAGCGATGGTCTGAATGATCATCCCTATACCTTCAGTGCTGGTTCCTGCAACCAATTAGAGCACTCTTTTGCACTGATGATTTACATATGGGCATGACCATGGAGCGGAAGGCAGCATTATGCAATGTCGATACTAGTCCCTGGATGTGTTCCATTCACTGGACATGAATTACAGGAACAGGTGATGATGCGGTCCAATGACAACTTCCAGCATGCATTCCAAATACCAAAAGTTGCCCACGATTATACAGAATATGTACACATCCTTACACACGGAGATAATGGATCTATTACCACACCAATTGTCCCGCTGGGTGGATGCACAAAGATCCGAAAAAGCTTATTATGGACAAATTTGATGCCGTGTAACTATATTTTTTAGGAACCATTGCCCGAAGCCACGCCTTCCAATTACATCATTGCTCACTCTTGTATTGTAATATATTAATCAAAAGAGTATAATATGTATCAATTTATGAATGTTTATAGATTAGGACCTTATTGTATTAACGATTGGTAATTTTTATTAGTAAACAGAGAACAAAACAAAGCTTATAGTGAGTGAAAGGATATACAGTATGTTAGAAGGAACTATTATAAATGGTCACATGACCACAAAATTACTCTGTATGTAGACTATATAGTTAAACCTCAGGTGCATATTTGGTGTCCATTATGCGACCATGTGTCCCAAGTGTCAGCCAAGCGGCCACCGGAGTAACTGGAAGTCCGTGCTAGTGGTGCGCCCCAGTTTTTTTATTGCTTTTATTTTAGTTTTTAATTATTGATTAATAGGAGGTACTTTTAAGATAAAGAGTACAGGGAGAACAAAATCATTATGGAAACATACTGTATACTAGAGATGAGCGGGTTCGGTTTCTCTGAATCCGAACCCGCCAGAACTTCATGTTTTTTTTCACGGGTCCGAGCGACTCGGATCTTCCCGCCTTGCTCGGTTAACCCGAGCGCACCCGAACGTCATCATGACGCTGTCGGATTCTCGCGAGGCTCGGATTCTATCGCGAGACTCGGATTCTATATAAGGAGCCGCGCGTCGCCGCCATTTTCACACGTGCATTGAGATTGATAGGGAGAGGACGTGGCTGGCGTCCTCTCCATTTAGATTATAAGAGACTGAGAGAGATTTACTGGAGCTGACTAGGAGGAGTACTGTTACTGTAGAAGTGTAGAGACTGAGTGGAGAGAGTTTACTAGTGAGGACAGTGCAGTTTACTTTATAATCCGTTCTCTGCCTGAAAAAAGCGATACACAGCACACAGTGACTCAGTCACATACCATATCTGTGTGCACTGCTCAGGCTCAGGCCAGTGTGCTGCATCATCTATTATCTATATATAATATTATATATATCTGTCTGACTGCTCAGCTCACACAGCTTATAATTGTGGGGGAGACTGGGGAGCAATACTGCAGTGCCAGTTATAGGTTATAGCAGGAGCCAGGAGTACATAATATATTATATAGTGAGTGACCACCAGACACACAGTGCAGTTTATTTAATATATCCGTTCTCTGCCTGAAAAAAGCGATACACACAGTGACTCAGTCAGTCACATACCATATCTGTGTGCACTGCTCAGGCTCAGGCCAGTGTGCTGCATCATCTATTATCTATATATAATATTATATATATCTGTCTGACTGCTCAGCTCACACAGCTTATAATTGTGGGGGAGACTGGGGAGCACTACTGCAGTGCCAGTAATAGGTTATAGCAGGAGCCAGGAGTACATAATATATTATATAGTGAGTGACCACCAGACACACAGTGCAGTTTATTTAATATATCCGTTCTCTGCCTGAAAAAAGCGATACACACAGTGACTCAGTCAGTCACATACCATATCTGTGTGCACTGCTCAGGCTCAGGCCAGTGTGCTGCATCATCTATTATCTATATATAATATTATATATATCTGTCTGACTGCTCAGCTCACACAGCTTATAATTGTGGGGGAGACTGGGGAGCACTACTGCAGTGCCAGTTATAGGTTATAGCAGGAGCCAGGAGTACATAATATATTATATAGTGAGTGACCACCAGACACACAGTGCAGTTTATTTAATATATCCGTTCTCTGCCTGAAAAAAGCGATACACACAGTGACTCAGTCAGTCACATACCATATCTGTGTGCACTGCTCAGGCTCAGGCCAGTGTGCTGCATCATCTATATATATTATATATCTGTCTGACTGCTCAGCTCACACAGCTTATAATTGTGGGGGAGACTGGGGAGCACTACTGCAGTGCCAGTTATAGGTTATAGCAGGAGCCAGGAGTACATATTATATTAAAATTAAACAGTGCACACTTTTGCTGCAGGAGTGCCACTGCCAGTGTGACTGACCAGTGACCTGACCACACTGACCACCAGTATAGTTAGTAGTATACTTATATTGTGATTGCCTGAAAAAGTTAAACACTCGTCGTGTGACTTCACTTGTGTGTTGTTTTTTTTTTTTTATTCTATAAAAATAAAACTCATTCTGCTGACAGACAGTGTCCAGCAGGTCCGTCATTATATAATATATAATATATACCTGTCCGGCTGCAGTAGTGATATATATATATTTTTTATATCATTTATCATCCAGTCGCAGCAGACACAGTACGGTAGTTCACGGCTGTGGCTACCTCTGTGTCTCTGCACTCGGCAGGCAGTCCGTCCATAATTGTAATACCACCTAACCGTGGATTTTTTTCATTCTTCTTTATACATACATAGTTACATAGACATCTTCTCTTTATCAACCAGTCTATATTAGCTGCAGACACAGTACAGTACGGTAGTTCACGGCTGTGGCTACCTCTGTGTCTGCACTCGGCAGGCAGTCCGTCCATAATTGTATACCACCTAACCGTGGTTTTTTTTCATTCTTCTTTATACATACATAGTTACATAGACATCTTCTCTTTATCAACCAGTCTATATTAGCTGCAGACACAGTACAGTACGGTAGTTCACGGCTGTGGCTACCTCTGTGTCTGCACCCGGCAGGCAGTCCGTCCATAATTGTATACCACCTAACCGTGGATTTTTTTCAGTCTTCTTTATACATACATAGTTACATAGACATCTTCTCTTTATCAACCAGTCTATATTAGCTGCAGACACAGTACAGTACGGTAGTTCACGGCTGTGGCTACCTCTGTGTCTGCAGTCGGCAGGCAGTCCATAATTGTATACTAGTATCCATCTCCATTGTTTACCTGAGGTGCCTTTTAGTTGTGCCTATTAAAATATGGAGAACAAAAATGTTGAGGTTCCAAAATTAGGGAAAGATCAAGATCCACTTCCACCTCGTGCTGAAGCTGCTGCCACTAGTCATGGCCGAGACGATGAAATGCCAGCAACGTCGTCTGCCAAGGCCGATGCCCAATGTCATAGTACAGAGCATGTCAAATCCAAAACACCAAATATCAGAAAAAAAAGGACTCCAAAACCTAAAATAAAATTGTCGGAGGAGAAGCGTAAACTTGCCAATATGCCATTTACCACACGGAGTGGCAAGGAACGGCTGAGGCCCTGGCCTATGTTCATGGCTAGTGGTTCAGCTTCACATGAGGATGGAAGCACTCAGCCTCTCGCTAGAAAAATGAAAAGACTCAAGCTGGCAAAAGCAGCACAGCAAAGAACTGCATTCTTCGAAATCCCAAATCCACAAGGAGAGTCCAATTGTGTCGGTTGCGATGCCTGACCTTCCCAACACTGGACGTGAAGAGCATGCGCCTTCCACCATTTGCACGCCCCCTGCAAGTGCTGGAAGGAGCACCCGCAGTCCAGTTCCTGATAGTCAGATTGAAGATGTCAGTGTTGAAGTACACCAGGATGAGGAGGATATGGGTGTTGCTGGCGCTGGGGAGGAAATTGACCAGGAGGATTCTGATGGTGAGGTGGTTTGTTTAAGTCAGGCACCCGGGGAGACACCTGTTGTCCGTGGGAGGAATATGGCCGTTGACATGCCAGGTGAAAATACCAAAAAAATCAGCTCTTCGGTGTGGAGGTATTTCACCAGAAATGTGGACAACAGGTGTCAAGCCGTGTGTTCCCTTTGTCAAGCTGTAATAAGTAGGGGTAAGGACGTTAACCACCTCGGAACATCCTCCCTTATACGTCACCTGCAGCGCATTCATAATAAGTCAGTGACAAGTTCAAAAACTTTGGGTGACAGCGGAAGCAGTCCACTGACCAGTAAATCCCTTCCTCTTGTAACCAAGCTCACGCAAACCACCCCACCAACTCCCTCAGTGTCAATTTCCTCCTTCCCCAGGAATGCCAATAGTCCTGCAAGCCATGTCACTGGCAATTCTGACGAGTCCTCTCCTGCCTGGGATTCCTCCGATGCATCCTTGCGTGTAACGCCTACTGCTGCTGGCGCTGCTGTTGTTGCCGCTGGGAGTCGATGGTCATCCCAGAGGGGAAGTCGTAAGCCCACTTGTACTACTTCCAGTAAGCAACTGACTGTTCAACAGTCCTTTGCGAGGAAGATGAAATATCACAGCAGTCATCCTACTGCAAAGCAGATAACTGAGGCCTTGACAACTATGTTGGTGTTAGACGTGCGTCCGGTATCCGCCGTTAGTTCACAGGGAACTAGACAATTTATTGAGGCAGTGTGCCCCCGTTACCAAATACCATCTAGGTTCCACTTCTCTAGGCAGGCGATACCGAGAATGTACACGGAAAAAGACTCACCAGTGTCCTAAAAAATGCAGTTGTACCCAATGTCCACTTAACCACGGACATGTGGACAAGTGGAGCAGGGCAGGGTCAGGACTATATGACTGTGACAGCCCACTGGGTAGATGTATGGACTCCCGCCGCAAGAACAGCAGCGGCGGCACCAGTAGCAGCATCTCGCAAACGCCAACTCTTTCCTAGGCAGGCTACGCTTTGTATCACCGCTTTCCAGAATACGCACACAGCTGAAAACCTCTTACGGCAACTGAGGAAGATCATCGCGGAATGGCTTACCCCAATTGGACTCTCCTGTGGATTTGTGGCATCGGACAACGCCAGCAATATTGTGTGTGCATTAAATATGGGCAAATTCCAGCACATCCCATGTTTTGCACATACCTTGAATTTGGTGGTGCAGAATTTTTTAAAAAACGACAGGGGCGTGCAAGAGATGCTGTCGGTGGCCAGAAGAATTGCGGGACACTTTCGGCGTACAGGCACCACGTACAGAAGACTGGAGCACCACCAAAAACTACTGAACCTGCCCTGCCATCATCTGAAGCAAGAAGTGGTAACGAGGTGGAATTCAACCCTCTATATGCTTCAGAGGTTGGAGGAGCAGCAAAAGGCCATTCAAGCCTATACAATTGAGCACGATATAGGAGGTGGAATGCACCTGTCTCAAGTGCAGTGGAGAATGATTTCAACGTTGTGCAAGGTTCTGATGCCCTTTGAACTTGCCACACGTGAAGTCAGTTCAGACACTGCCAGCCTGAGTCAGGTCATTCCCCTCATCAGGCTTTTGCAGAAGAAGCTGGAGGCATTGAAGAAGGAGCTAAAAGGGAGCGATTCCGCTAGGCATGTGGGACTTGTGGATGCAGCCCTTAATTCGCTTAACAAGGATTTACGGGTGGTCAATCTGTTGAAATCAGAGCACTACATTTTGGCCACCGTGCTCGATCCTAGATTTAAAGCCTACCTTGGATCTCTCTTTCCGGCAGACACAAGTCTGCTGGGGTTGAAAGACCTGCTGGTGACAAAATTGTCAAGTCAAGCGGAACGCGACCTGTCAACATCTCCTCCTTCACATTCTCCCGCAACTGGGGGTGCGAGGAAAAGGCTCAGAATTCCGAGCCCACCCGCTGGCGGTGATGCAGGGCAGTCTGGAGCGACTGCTGATGCTGACATCTGGTCCGGACTGAAGGACCTGACAACGATTATGGACATGTCGTCTACTGTCACTGCATATGATTCTCTCAACATTGATAGAATGGTGGAGGATTATATGAGTGACCGCATCCAAGTAGGCACGTCACACAGTCCGTACTTATACTGGCAGGAAAAAGAGGCAATTTGGAGGCCCTTGCACAAACTGGCTTTATTCTACCTAAGTTGCCCTCCCACAAGTGTGTACTCTGAAAGAGTGTTTAGTGCCGCCGCTCACCTTGTCAGCAATCGGCGTACGAGGTTACATCCAGAAAATGTGGAGAAGATGATGTTCATTAAAATGAATTATAATCAATTCCTCTGCGGAGACATTGACCAGCAGCAATTGCCTCCACAAAGTACACAGGGAGCTGAGATGGTGGATTCCAGTGGGGACGAATTGATAATCTGTGAGGAGGGGGATGTACACGGTGATATATCGGAGGGTGAAGATGAGGTGGACATCTTGCCTCTGTAGAGCCAGTTTGTGCAAGGAGAGATTAATTGCTTCTTTTTTTGGGGGGGGTCCAAACCAACCCGTCATATCAGTCACAGTCGTGTGGCAGACCCTGTCACTGAAATGATGGGTTGGTTAAAGTGTGCATATCCTGTTTTGTTTATACAACATAAGGGTGGGTGGGAGGGCCCAAGGACAATTCCATCTTGCACCTCTTTTTTCTTTTCTTTTTCTTTGCATCATGTGCTGATTGGGGAGGGTTTTTTGGAAGGGACATCCTGCGTGACACTGCAGTGCCACTCCTAAATGGGCCCGGTGTTTGTGTCGGCCACTAGGGTCGCTAATCTTACTCACACAGTCAGCTACCTCATTGCGCCTCTTTTTTTCTTTGCGTCATGTGCTGTTTGGGGAGGGTTTTTTGGAAGGGACATCCTGCGTGACACTGCAGTGCCACTCCTAGATGGGCCCGGTGTTTGTGTCGGCCACTAGGGTCGCTAATCTTACTCACACAGCTACCTCATTGCGCCTCTTTTTTTCTTTGCGTCATGTGCTGTTTGGGGAGGGTTTTTTGGAAGGGACATCCTGCGTGACACTGCAGTGCCACTCCTAGATGGGCCCGGTGTTTGTGTCGGCCACTAGGGTCGCTAATCTTACTCACACAGCTACCTCATTGCGCCTCTTTTTTTCTTTGCGTCATGTGCTGTTTGGGGAGGGTTTTTTGGAAGGGCCATCCTGCGTGACACTGCAGTGCCACTCCTAGATGGGCCCGGTGTTTGTGTCGGCCACTAGGGTCGCTAATCTTACTCACACAGCTACCTCATTGCGCCTCTTTTTTTCTTTGCGTCATGTGCTGTTTGGGGAGGGTTTTTTGGAAGGGACATCCTGCGTGACACTGCAGTGCCACTCCTAGATGGGCCCGGTGTTTGTGTCGGCCACTAGGGTCGCTTATCTTACTCACACAGCGACCTCGGTGCAAATTTTAGGACTAAAAATAATATTGTGAGGTATTCAGAATAGACTGAAAATGAGTGTAAATTATGGTTTTTGAGGTTAATAATACTTTGGGATCAAAATGACCCCCAAATTCTATGATTTAAGCTGTTTTTTAGTGTTTTTTGAAAAAAACACCCGAATCCAAAACACACCCGAATCCGACAAAAAAAATTCGGTGAGGTTTTGCCAAAACGCGTTCGAACCCAAAACACGGCCGCGGAACCGAACCCAAAACCAAAACACAAAACCCGAAAAATTTCAGGCGCTCATCTCTACTGTATACTCAATTCATATGATGGAAACCAGTTCAGTATGTGTATATCTTTAAATTCTATCCATATAAAACCTCAGCAGAGAGGCAAACTGTTTAGAATTACTACATAATTTCGAAATAGTGCATTAGAAATCAGACAATGAAAAAATACGGAATCATATTACAACATTTAATGAAAAAACTTGACTATACGCCCATATTCCTTCATGTGCAAAAGCAGCCATCATCACTGTCACTGGCAGCCAAATCTCCTGCATGCTAGGTGTAGGAGATCTGTCTGATACCCCTTTCACACCGCATGAGGTGGGTCCCCCTCGGGAGCCTGACACGGGAGTTTCCACGGTGCTGCCTGCCTCAGGCTCCCCGTCGCCGCTGTCTGCAACTCTGCATATTGCCAGGTTGGTGACATCAGCGGTGACACGGTGGGGGCGGCACTTGGAGAACACATGATCTCCAAGCGCCGTCCGTGCACGTACAGTGAGTCGGGATGAACACAAGTTTAACCCTGTTCATTACCAGGCAGGGTTGAAATACCAGGTTGCTCGACCCAGTACTTTTCCCCTGGCACCTTTTAGACCACACATTAACACGGGTTATGTGCGCTCATGTGCCAGTAACCCGTGTTCATAACTTGCGGTCTGAAAGGGGTATTAGTTTGGCGTACACTTTGCATATGCACAATTCAGAATAGTGAGTAAATGTTTGATGACACACCCACAGAACTGCTCTCTTACATGAGTATGTCCCTTTACCTCCATGTGCCACCCAATAACTCCAATTCAGCCAATGCAGAGAAACGGTGAGAGGCATACGACTCTGACATTTGTAAAGATATATCTGCATCTGACACATGCACAGTTCGCTAAATATAACTAGATACATCCGCATTAAGACTTGTATGTGACTCAGATTGGGCCCACTGTTAGCACAGGGAGCTTACTCCAATGATGGGAGGTTAGGGTAAGCTATTTTGGAGTCAACACTCAATTAAAACTAAGTAATTCCCTCAAAGTCAACCACAACAATTGTAACGCTTTGTAGGAAAGCAATTGGCCACAGTAACTTAATTTTTTGCATTATTTTATATGAATGGTTAGTTTGTTTTCCTTTGAATTTATTTTCCAGATTTCCAGATTTTACAGTGAGGTGTAAACAAAGAATCATTGTACTGCATTTCATGTTATTTCTCTGCCATTTCAAGGAAGCAAAGAACAAAAACATCTAATAATGGTGGAAGGCCAGAAGTATTTTATTCTTGATTCACCAGTGGTAATGAGTCAGATCTGAATTGGCCAGGAAAAGAACTTCTTTGCCCAAAATCTGAGCACAAAATGAGTCATCTCACTCCAAGCAACAGTATATCTTCCAACGTAACTGGCAACACACTACAATTTAAAAAAAATCAAAAAATCTTATATTTATTTCCTGAATCATTATGAACTTCATAATTTCCCCTTTTTTTACTGCACACTGAATCTAATATATTCATTTTAATGATACTCTGGGAGCCGGTATGCATGCTAAACACTGCTCTGACCGTGCTTTTAGTTTCTGTGAAATGCTGGCATTTTGTGAACTTGCCTATGTACCTTCATTTAAACATACAGTACCATAGGTTTTATATGTACAGTAAGTCCTGTAAAAATGGGGCAGCATGCTATCACAACCTGGGAATTCCCACAATCAAATCACTGCCCAGTAAAGTTCTAGACTTGAAAAGGGCATTGCCGGGGTATTCAGGACTATAGATCTACAATAAAAAGGTCTATAGTCAATAGGTCTACCACTAATGGTAGACATGCATTAGGTCAATAGGGTCAAAAGGTCGACAGGCCAAAAGGTCGACACGTACAAGGTAGACAGGTTGACATGGTCAAAAGGTCGACAGGACAATGGTCGATACACATGGTAGACTATTTTATTTTTTTATTTTTTTCAACTTTTTCATACTTTACATGCGGGGGGGACGCAGTATACTAATGGGGCTTGTTTGTGACAGAAAAGTGACAAAATACCCCCCAAAAAAAGTCTTCCTTTTTTGTGCCAACCATTTCTATGTCGACCTTTTGACCCTGTCGACCTAATGCATGTCTACCATTAGTGGTAGACCTATTGACTGTAGACCTTTTTAGCGTAAATATAATAATTCACACCCAGTTGCTGGAGGTGCGGGACTTTCGCCAAGAATGCCCGTATTTTCAAACCAGCAATCATTTAAAAGGCAATTCATGTCACATGATGGAGATGTAGTAGTGTAGATGTGGCCAGAGATTCTTGATAGGCATTACCACCAGCAAATGCTGCCTAAAAACTTGCAATTAAATAACAGTTAAAATGAAAAGGTTTATTATCATCCATTAAATGGAATATCTTAAATAGTTACGTCTGCCCAACACATTCTTTGATTATAACTAGCCCATGATGCAATATATTATTAAATGAGAATAGTTACCAGAAGAAACAACCACAATTACGGGACCACTGATAACAGAGAAGATGATATGTCATTTGACCAGTATAAAACAACTGAAGATAGCATAAAAATGCATAAACAAATCCTAAATAACCTAGACAACATTACTTTCTCCCTAGATTGTAGTTGAGAAATATGACAAATTTATAAAATTCCCACCATGACTTCCATGAGTAATAAAAGTATATGATACAAAGGCTAAACAAAGTATAAGCAACTCATCTAATGACTCAAAAATACACGAAGCTCAATGTTATCCAAAAAGTACTAAAAAAAACCTAAGAAAATATGTCCTTTTTTGTTTTCATTTTTTAAATCTTTTAAAATTATTTTTTTGTGGTTTAATTGTTGTTTATGTATTTACAGTCAAATCAGTGCTAAATCTTGCAACCAATCAGCACTCAGCTTTTTTTCTGTCTGTTGCAGGTTAGGCAATAAAAGAAGATGGTTGATTGGTTTTCATGGTATTGTGCAGATGTGCACCAAAGAGCAACATACAGTAGAGATGAGCGCCTGAAATATTTCGGGTTTTGTGTTTTGGTTTTGGGTTCGGTTCCGCGGCCGTGTTTTGGGTTCGACCGCGTTTTGGCAAAACCTCACCGAATTTTTTTTGTCGGATTCTGGTGTGTTTTGGATTCGGGTGTTTTTTTAAAAAAACACTAAAAAACAGCTTAAATCATAGAATTTGGGGGTCATTTTGATCCCATATTATTATTAACCTCAAAAACCATAATTTCCACTCATTTTCAGTCTATTCTGAATACCTCACACCTCACAATATTATTTTTAGTCCTAAAATTTGCACCAAGGTCGCTGGATGACTAAGCTAAGCGACACTAGTGGCCGACACAAACACCTGGCCCATCTAGGAGTGGCACTGCAGTGTCACGCAGGATGTCCCTTCCAAAAAACCCTCCCCAATCAGCACATGACGCAAAGAAAAAAAGAGGCGCAATGAGGTAGCTGACTGTGTGAGTAAGATTAGCGACCCTAGTGGCCGACACAAACACCGGGCCCATTTAGGAGTGGCACTGCAGTGTCACGCAGGATGTCCCTTCCAAAAAACCCTCCCCAATCAGCACATGACGCAAAGAAAAAAAGAGGCGCAATGAGGTAGCTGACTGTGTGAGTAAGATTAGCGACCCTAGTGGCCGACACAAACACCGGGCCCATTTAGGAGTGGCACTGCAGTGTCACGCAGGATGTCCCTTCCAAAAAACCCTCCCCAATCAGCACATGACGCAAAGAAAAAAAGAGGCGCAATGAGGTAGCTGACTGTGTGAGTAAGATTAGCGACCCTAGTGGCCGACACAAACACCGGGCCCATTTAGGAGTGGCTCTGCAGTGTCACGCAGGATGTCCCTTCCAAAAAACCCTCCCCAATCAGCACATGACGCAAAGAAAAAAAGAGGCGCAATGAGGTAGCTGACTGTGTGAGTAAGATTAGCGACCCTAGTGGCCGACACAAACACCGGGCCCATTTAGGAGTGGCACTGCAGTGTCACGCAGGATGTCCCTTCCAAAAAACCCTCCCCAATCAGCACATGACGCAAAGAAAAAAAGAGGCGCAATGAGGTAGCTGACTGTGTGAGTAAGATTAGCGACCCTAGTGGCCGACACAAACACCGGGCCCATTTAGGAGTGGCACTGCAGTGTCACGCAGGATGTCCCTTCCAAAAAACCCTCCCCAAACAGCACATGACGCAAAGAAAAATAAAAGAAAAAAGAGGTGCAAGATGGAATTGTCCTTGGGCCCTCCCACCCTCCCTTATGTTGTATAACAAAACAGGACATGCACACTTTAACCAACCCATCATTTCAGTGACAGGGTCTGCCACACGACAGTGACTGATATGACGGGTTGGTTTGGACCCCCCCCAAAAAAGAAGCAATTAATCTCTCCTTGCACAAACTGGCTCTACAGAGGCAAGATGTCCACCTCATCATCACCCTCCGATATATCACCGTGTACATCCCCCTCCTCACAGATTATCAATTCGTCCCCACTGGAATCCACCATCTCAGCTCCCTGTGTACTTTGTGGAGGCAATTGCTGCTGGTCAATGTCTCCGCGGAGGAATTGATTATAATTCATTTTAATGAACATCATCTTCTCCACATTTTCTGGATGTAACCTCGTACGCCGATTGCTGACAAGGTGAGCGGCGGCACTAAACACTCTTTCGGAGTACACACTTGTGGGAGGGCAACTTAGGTAGAATAAAGCCAGTTTGTGCAATGGCCTCCAAATTGCCTCTTTTTCCTGCCAGTATAAGTATGGACTGTGTGACGTGCCTACTTGGATGCGGTCACTCATATAATCCTCCACCATTCTTTCAATGGTGAGAGAATCATATGCAGTGACAGTAGACGACATGTCCGTAATCGTTGTCAGGTCCTTCAGTCCGGACCAGATGTCAGCATCAGCAGTCGCTCCAGACTGCCCTGCATCACCGCCAGCGGGTGGGCTCGGAATTCTGAGCCTTTTCCTCGCACCCCCAGTTGCGGGAGAATGTGAAGGAGGAGATGTTGACAGGTCGCGTTCCGCTTGACTTGACAATTTTGTCACCAGCAGGTCTTTCAACCCCAGCAGACTTGTGTCTGCCGGAAAGAGAGATCCAAGGTAGGCTTTAAATCTAGGATCGAGCACGGTGGCCAAAATGTAGTGCTCTGATTTCAACAGATTGACCACCCGTGAATCCTTGTTAAGCGAATTAAGGGCTCCATCCACAAGTCCCACATGCCTAGCGGAATCGCTCCGTGTTAGCTCCTCCTTCAATGTCTCCAGCTTCTTCTGCAAAAGCCTGATGAGGGGAATGACCTGACTCAGGCTGGCAGTGTCTGAACTGACTTCACGTGTGGCAAGTTCAAAGGGCATCAGAACCTTGCACAACGTTGAAATCATTCTCCACTGCGCTTGAGACAGGTGCATTCCACCTCCTATATCGTGCTCAATTGTATAGGCTTGAATGGCCTTTTGCTGCTCCTCCAACCTCTGAAGCATATAGAGGGTTGAATTCCACCTCGTTACCACTTCTTGCTTCAGATGATGGCAGGGCAGGTTCAGTAGTTTTTGGTGGTGCTCCAGTCTTCTGTACGTGGTGCCTGTACGCCGAAAGTGTCCCGCAATTTTTCTGGCCACCGACAGCATCTCTTGCACGCCCCTGTCGTTTTTTAAATAATTCTGCACCACCAAATTCAAGGTATGTGCAAAACATGGGACGTGCTGGAATTTGCCCATATTTAATGCACACACAATATTGCTGGCGTTGTCCGATGCCACAAATCCACAGGAGAGTCCAATTGGGGTAAGCCATTCCGCGATGATCTTCCTCAGTTGCCGTAAGAGGTTTTCAGCTGTGTGCGTATTCTGGAAACCGGTGATACAAAGCGTAGCCTGCCTAGGAAAGAGTTGGCGTTTGCGAGATGCTGCTACTGGTGCCGCCGCTGCTGTTCTTGCGGCGGGAGTCCATACATCTACCCAGTGGGCTGTCACAGTCATATAGTCCAGACCCTGCCCTGCTCCACTTGTCCACATGTCCGTGGTTAAGTGGACATTGGGTACAACTGCATTTTTTAGGACACTGGTGAGTCTTTTTCTGACGTCCGTGTACATTCTCGGTATCGCCTGCCTAGAGAAGTGGAACCTAGATGGTATTTGGTAACGGGGGCACACTGCCTCAATAAATTGTCTAGTTCCCTGTGAACTAACGGCGGATACCGGACGCACGTCTAACACCAACATAGTTGTCAAGGCCTCAGTTATCCGCTTTGCAGCAGGATGACTGCTGTGATATTTCATCTTCCTCGCAAAGGACTGTTGAACAGTCAATTGCTTACTGGAAGTAGTACAAGTGGGCTTACGACTTCCCCTCTGGGATGACCATCGACTCCCAGCAGCAACAACAGCAGCGCCAGCAGCAGTAGGCGTTACACGCAAGGATGCATCGGAGGAATCCCAGGCAGGAGAGGACTCGTCAGAATTGCCAGTGACATTGCCTGCAGGACTATTGGCATTCCTGGGGAAGGAGGAAATTGACACTGAGGGAGTTGGTGGGGTGGTTTGCGTGAGCTTGGTTACAAGAGGAAGGGATTTACTGGTCAGTGGACTGCTTCCGCTGTCACCCAAAGTTTTTGAACTTGTCACTGACTTATTATGAATGCGCTGCAGGTGACGTATAAGGGAGGATGTTCCGAGGTGGTTAACGTCCTTACCCCTACTTATTACAGCTTGACAAAGGGAACACACGGCTTGACACCTGTTGTCCGCATTTCTGTTGAAATAGTTCCACACCGAAGAGCTGATTTTTTTGGTATTTTCACCAGGCATGTCAACGGCCATACTCCTCCCACGGACAACAGGTGTCTCCCCGGGTGCCTGACTTAAACAAACCACCTCACCATCAGAATCCTCCTGGTCAATTTTCTCCACAGCGCCAGCAACACCCATATCCTCCTCATCCTTGTGTACTTCAACACTGACATCTTCAATCTGACTATCAGGAACTGGACTGCGGGTGCTCCTTCCAGCACTTGCAGGGGGCGTGCAAATGGTGGAAGGCGCATGCTCTTCACGTCCAGTGTTGGGAAGGTCAGGCATCGCAACCGACACAATTGGACTCTCCTTGTGGATTTGGGATTTCAAAGAACGCACAGTTCTTTGCGGTGCTACTGCTTTTGCCAGCTTGAGTCTTTTCATTTTTCTAGCGAGAGGCTGAGTGCCTCCATCCTCATGTGAAGCTGAACCACTAGCCATGAACATAGGCCAGGGCCTCAGCCGTTCCTTGCCACTCCGTGTGGTAAATTGCATATTGGCAAGTTTACGCTTCTCCTCCGACAATTTTATTTTAGGTTTTGGAGTCCTTTTTTTACTGATATTTGGTGTTTTGGATTTGACATGCTCTGTACTATGACATTGGGCATCGGCCTTGGCAGACGACGTTGCTGGCATTTCATCGTCTCGGCCATGACTAGTGGCAGCAGCTTCAGCACGAGGTGGAAGTGGATCTTGATCTTTCCCTAATTTTGGAACCTCAACATTTTTGTTCTCCATATTTTAATAGGCACAACTAAAAGGCACCTCAGGTAAACAATGGAGATGGATGGATACTAGTATACAATTATGGACGGACTGCCGAGTGCCGACACAGAGGTAGCTACAGCCGTGAACTACCGTACTGTGTCTGCTGCTAATATAGACTGGTTGATAAAGAGATGTCGTAGTATGTATGTATGAAGAAGAAAGAAAAAAAAACCACGGTTAGGTGGTATACAATTATGGACGGACTGCCGAGTGCCGACACAGAGGTAGCTACAGCCGTGAACTACCGTACTGTGTCTGCTGCTAATATAGACTGGTTGATAAAGAGATGTCGTAGTATGTATGTATGAAGAAGAAAGAAAAAAAAACCACGGTTAGGTGGTATACAATTATGGACGGACTGCCGAGTGCCGACACAGAGGTAGCCACAGCCGTGAACTACCGTACTGTACTGTGTCTGCTGCTAATATAGACTGGTTGATAAAGAGATGTCGTAGTATGTATGTATGAAGAAGAAAGAAAAAAAAACCACGGGTAGGTGGTATACAATTATGGACGGACTGCCGAGTGCCGACACAGAGGTAGCCACAGCCGTGAACTACCGTACTGTACTGTGTCTGCTGCTAATATAGACTGGTTGATAAAGAGATGTAGTAGTATGTATGTATAAAGAAGAAAGAAAAAAAAACCACGGGTAGGTGGTATACAATTATGGACGGACTGCCGAGTGCCGACACAGAGGTAGCCACAGCCGTGAACTACCGTACTGTACTGTGTCTGCTGCTAATATAGACAGGTTGATAAAGAGATGTCGTAGTATGTATGTATGAAGAAGAAAGAAAAAAAAACACGGTTAGGTGGTATACAATTATGGACGGACTGCCGAGTGCCGACACAGAGGTAGCCACAGCCGTGAACTACCGTACTGTACTGTGTCTGCTGCTAATATAGACTGGTTGATAAAGAGATGTCGTAGTATGTATGTATAAAGAAGAAAGAAAAAAAAACCACGGTTAGGTGGTATACAATTATGGACGGACTGCCGAGTGCCGACACAGAGGTAGCCACAGCCGTGAACTACCGTACTGTACTGTGTCTGCTGCTAATATAGACTGGTTGATAAAGAGATGTCGTAGTATGTATGTATGAAGAAGAAAGAAAGAAAAACCACGGTTAGGTGGTATACAATTATGGACGGACTGCCGAGTGCCGACACAGAGGTAGCCACAGCCGTGAACTACCGTACTGTACTGTGTCTGCTGCTAATATAGACTGGTTGATAAAGAGATGTCGTAGTATGTATGTATAAAGAAGAAAGAAAGAAAAACCACGGTTAGGTGGTATACAATTATGGACGGACTGCCGAGTGCCGACACAGAGGTAGCCACAGCCGTGAACTACCGTACTGTACTGTGTCTGCTGCTAATATAGACTGGTTGATAAAGAGATGTAGTAGTATGTATGTATAAAGAAGAAAGAAAAAAAAACCACGGGTAGGTGGTATACAATTATGGATGGACTGCCGAGTGCCGACACAGAGGTAGCTACAGCCGTGAACTACCGTACTGTGTCTGCTGCGACTGGATGATAAATAATGATATAAAAAATATATATATATATCACTACTGCAGCCGGACAGGTATATATATTATATAATGACGGACCTGCTGGACACTGTCTGTCAGCAGAATGAGTTTTTTATAGAATTAAAAAAAAAACACCACACAAGTGAAGTCACACGACGAGTGTTTAACTTTTTCAGGCAATCACAATATAGTATACTACTAACTATACTGGTGGTCAGTGTGGTCAGGTCACTGGTCAGTCACACTGGCAGTGGCACTCCTGCAGCAAAAGTGTGCACTGTTTAATTTTAATATAATATGTACTCCTGGCTCCTGCTATAACCTATAACTGGCACTGCAGTGCTCCCCAGTCTCCCCCACAATTATAAGCTGTGTGAGCTGAGCACAGTCAGATATATAATATATACATAGATGATGCAGCACACTGGGCTGAGCAGTGCACACAGATATGGTATGTGACTGTCTTGTACTCCTGGCTCCTGCTATAACCTATAACTCAAGCACAGGAAAAGTGTAATTGAACCCCTGGCGCGCTAATCTACTAGATGCATATTAAAATGATGAATGTACTGTGGATAGTACAAAAAGACAATATTTATTAAAAACACAGTCCCCAGCTGGGAATAGACAAAACACAAACAATAAAATGTACATGTGAAAGGAGGTGGTTTGAGAAAGGGAATACCAGTGTTTTCATAAAGTGCTAAAGTGCTCAAAGTCCTTTGTAAAAGCAGATGAAATCTCTCACCATAGTGTGCAGCCGCGGTGGGCTAGCTTTGTGAGAAGTGGCTATGGTCCCAGGCTGAATTGCCCAGCACCACCGCAGCGAGCGTATCAGCTTTATCACTGGTTCCCGAATCTCCTCCAATTCTTTCCTTAATCCAAATTCCTTGGATACAATTGAATTAAAGCAATTGATACTCCCCCCTTTTATGTGTTGCGGGTAGAAGCTTGACTTCTTCTTGAATTTTGATACCTCAGTTTTTTCTCCCTTGTCCGATGGTTCTTTACTTAAAAAGAATTTTTTGAGGGTGATCTTTCTGATATACTTTTGGAGATCAATAAAGAGGTCAAATGGATTGGGGTCGCTGGATGGGGCAAATTTAAGTCCCTTCAGGAGTACACTTTGTTCATGCGGGGTTAGGATGTGGCCACTAATATTGAATATTTTACTTTGGGTTTCAGTGGTACATACAGAATCTTCTGTTTGTGTATTTTCACTGTAACCTATAACTGGCACTGCAGTGCTCCCCAGTCTCCCCCACAATTATAAGCTGTGTGAGCTGAGCACAGTCAGATATATAATATATACATAGATGATGCAGGCATGCAGCACACTGGGCTGAGCAGTGCACACAGATATGGTATGTGACTGAGTCACTGTGTGTACCGTTTTTTTCAGGCAGAGAACGGATATATTAAATAAAACAACTGCACTGCTGGTGGTCACTGTGGTCAGTCACTAAACTCTGCACTCTCTTCTACAGTATCAGCCTCAGGTCAATCTCTCTCTCTCTCTCCTAATCTAAATGGAGAGGACGCCAGCCACGTCCTCTCCCTATCAATCTCAATGCACGTGTGAAAATGGCGGCGACGCGCGGCTCCTTATATAGAATCCGAGTCTCGCGATAGAATCCGAGCCTTGCGAGAATCCGACAGCGTCATGATGACGTTCGGGCGCGCTCGGGTTAACCGAGCAAGGCGGGAAGATCCGAGTCGCTCGGACCCGTGAAAAAAAACATGAAGTTCGTGCGGGTTCGGATTCAGAGAAACCGAACCCGCTCATCTCTAACATACAGTAAGGTAAATAACATTTACTATACCAGAAGGTGGTGGCATAAGTTCGCCCCAGTCACCCGGAGGCATGATAAATGTTGGTGCCCCCCCTACATACACACACAAACCATATGTAGCTATTCAACACTCAGGGTGAACAGTAGCAGCGTGCTCAGATGCCTCTTTCACTTAAACACACACACACACACGCCATTTACACATGCCTCTTTCACTCACACACACATGCCTCTTTCACTTAAACACACACATGCCTCTCACTTACACACACGCCTCTTTCACTTAAACACACAGACAGCTCTCACTTACACACACACATGCCTCTTTCACTTAAACACACACACACCTCTCACTTACACACACATGCCTCTCACTTACACACACACACACACACACACACACACATGCCTCTTTCACTTAAATGCACACATGCCTCTCACTTACACAAGCCTCCTTCACTTAAACACACACACCTAACTTACACTCACAGAAACACACAACTCACACACACACACCTCACTTACACACACACACACACACACACACACACACACACACACACATCACTTACACATACACACACACACACCTCACTTACACGCACACACCTCACTTAAAAACATGCACACACAAAACACAGCGCTGCCAACATTTATTAAAAAACCCCAGCACCCCACCTCCAACTACACACACCCCCACACAGTGCAGCTTGAGGAAAGTGTTGCCAGTGCCTACCTGCTGCTATCAGCACAACGGAGGATTAGTGATTCACTCGGCCAGCTCAGCTGGAAGGGCCTGGGAGGAGCTGCGCTCTGGAGCTCCCCCTAGCTGCACCCAGTGCGAGCTCTGTATATACGAGGAGGCAGCTTCCGTGTCACTGACATAGCTCCTCCACAGTGAGCGATCATCAGGCAGTGGGAGGCAATGGAGGAGATGTGCCCCTTGAGGCCAGGAGCCCTTCGGCAGACGACTCCTCTGCCTCCCACAGTTATGCCACTGCCAGAAGGTAGGCACAGGTTTGTTTGATTGTATTTGGAAGATGTACATTGACTGATTATTACTGATTATTATTAAGACACAACATACAGCAACTAGTAATGCTGTAGTCAATTACATGAAATCAGTCTTTGCAAGACATGCTGTTACTATGGAAGTGTTCACTAACAACTGTCCTCAGTTTTACAGCTCTGAGGTTAGTGCACTGATGATTGGGAATTTGTTCATACTATGTCAAGTCCCAATTATCCGTGGTCTAATGGATTGGTGAACAGTTCAGCAAAAACTGTAAAGGACCTCATGAAGAACACATGATAATAAAGAAGTAATCTACTGAAGTGCACCAGTACAGAATGGTCATTCTCCAGTACAAATGTTGATGAGAAGGAGGATTAGATGAAATCTTCCAATACATGATGAACTGCTTAAAATTAATGATTCAACATTAGACTGAGTTAAAAAGGTGAAACAAAAACTGTTCCATGATAGAAGACCTAAAAGCTTGTCTGATCTTAGATTGGAAGACCAAGTTTGTCTCAGAGATCATGAGAAAATCCTTTGGATGCAGAAAGGCACTGTGCAAGCACAAGTAGAACTAATGCCTTATACTATATGCACAGAGTGTGGAACAGAAATATGAAGAAATTGGGTGGATTTAAGACCAAGTTGTAGACCCAGAAGGTTGCTATGTAATTGTAGATGTGGAAATCTTGAATACCAAATAAACCCTGGTCAATGTTTATGCCCCAAGTGTTGATCCGCTATGTCACACCTGATTGTTGGGGTTGGCTTAGGCAGGTGTGTGAGGCTGAAGAAGGAACTACTGAGGTGTTAAGGAATGAGAGTAGGCAGTGGAGCTGCTGGTAGTATGTGAGATGAGAGTAATAGAATTTCTAGTGACAGCTAGCCAGAAGGCACAGACAGTAAAGGAGTAAACTTACTGTAGCTGTAGTTGTTCTGACCATCCAGGTAGTGGAGCTGCTGTAAAAGCTGAAGGGATGTAAGAACTGAAGTTTGGAGCCGAACTAGAACAATATTGCAGCAGAGTTGAATGATGAACTGAACTGGAACCAGATGGTGACTGTACTGGAACCAGATGGTGACCGGATAGAAACCGATGAGTAGCTGGATGGAACTGGTGTGTGACTGGACTGGAACAGGAGGGTGACTGGACTGGAACTGGTGAGTAACTAGGAGCAAGTCTCTTATAGAAGCAGACTGGAATACTATAGTAGCTGGAGACTTACATATACCAGATTGGAACTGGATTTGGGTGGGCAGGTTCAATACAGATACAGAATACCTGGGATCTCAGCACAGAGCTGTAACTTCAGCAGAAGCGATGTTGTACTGGCGATTTGAGCTAGTCCGGAAGTACAACTTATAGGGCTGACTATTTGGTGAGTGGATGTTTTGATCAGCTGGTCTGGGATCAGCACTTAGAGTGGTGGAAGATAGTCAGGTGACTAGATCCAACATGGGAGTACCCATACTGAGATTTTGGAGGAAACGTTGGTGAACAGCCTGAGTACCAGCAAGCTGTATGAACACACTGAGAGCAGAGTGCTGTGGAAAGCCATACTGAGAGCGCTGAGTGGGAACAGTGCAGACAGACCTCATTTCCAGCCAAGAGTGATGTGCACTGCAGACAGACCCCTGCATCAGCTGAGAAACGGCAGAGATAAGAAAGTGGTTTTAAAACCCCAGAATATGACACCCAACCTTTTTTTTCTTGCCTCCAGCAGGCTATACAGTACTTCAACACCCTAATTTTCCCTAGTTAATGCAGGGTACTTTAACACTGTTAGTAATCTGTTCTTGGCTAAATTGTCCCTGTTACAGATTGAACCCGTGCTCATGGAGGCATATTCAGGCTCCTAAGACTCGTAATCAATTGACTGACACCTGGTGCCTTTTTAACCCCTCTGAAAAATCTAACACATTTTACTTGGTTGTTCACCATTCCTTTTCCTGCATCGATTATATACTTGTAGCTGATACAGTACTATTGACCCCAAGTATAGCAAACAGATATTAAAAAGTGAATAAATCAATGGGGCTAGATAGGATACATCCAAAAATACTAAAGGGGTGCTGGTAGCACCATGAACAGAATTATTCAACCAGTCACTAGCTACAGGAGTAATTCCAGGGGACTGGAAAAGAACAAACATAGTCCCACTGCACAAAAGTGGAAGCAAGGAAGAGGCAAGCAACTACCGACCAGTGAGCCTTACATCAGTAGTAGGGAAATTGATGGAAATACTGTTAAAATAAAAAGTAGTAGATTATCTCAAATCCAGCAAGTTACAGGATCCCAAACAACATGGATTCACTGGCGGGAGATCATGTCAAACAAACCTTATTGACTTTTTTGACTGGGTGACTAAAATAATCAATAAGGGTGGGGCAGTAGATATAGCTTATCTATATTTTAGTAAGGCTTTTGACACTGTCCCACATTGCAGACTGCTAAATAAACTCAAAATTATGGGATTGGAGATTAAGATGGTTGAATGGATAAAATCTTGGTTGCAGGATAGAAAACAGAGAGTTGTAGTAAATGGACTCATTCACAGGAGGGAAATGTTACCAGTTACCACAGAATATCTTTATTGGTGACATTGCAAATGGCATTAAAAGGCAAATTATGGCTTTTTGCAGATGACACAAAGGTATGCAACAGGGTAGATACACCATGAAGGATAAAAACAAATGATTGATGATCTAGGTTGACTAGAGGACTGGTGGCAATTACAGTTCAATGCCAAAAAAATGCAAAATCATGCATTTGGGTCTGAAAAATATGAGGGCTAAATATAGTATTAATGGCACTATACTGGAAACTACTGCAGAGAAAAAGGATCTAGGAGTCACTATTTCAGGTGACTTAAAGGCAGGTAAGCAATGTAACAAAGCAATGAGGAAGGCTAGTGAGATGCTTGGTTGCATAGGGAGAGGACTCAGCAGCAGGAAGAAGTAATAATGCCATTGTTAAGGTCGTTGGTACAGCCTCATGCAGAATACTGTGTCCAATTCTGGAGGCCATATCTTCAGAAGGATTTTAATACATTAGAGACTGTACAAACAAGGGCAACTAAAATGGTGCATGGCCTATATCACAAAACATACCCAGAAAGACTAAAAAAACTCAATATGTATAGTTTGGAGCAGAGAAGGGAAAGGGGGGACATGATAAAAGCTTTCAAATATATCAAAGGTTTTAATAAAATCCAGGAGGGAGACATTCTTCAAGTGAAGAGAAGTATAGAACATGAGGACATTCACTGAAACAGGAGGGAGGTAGGTTCAGGGGAAATTTGAGGAAAAAGTACTTCACACAAAGGGTAGTGGACAGTAGAGCAATTTAAACATGCATGGAATAGACATAAGGATATCATAACGAAGAAATAAGGATCAAATAAGGATTGAGGTAAAATATTGTAAAAAAGGGGCAGACTAGATGGGCCAAGTGGTTCTTATCTGCCATCACATTCTGTTTCTATGATTATATAATAATTTCAGACCATGCTCATATATCACTTTTCATAATGTCCTCTTATATGCAGCCTCCTGATCATCTTTGCAACTTTCCGCATCATTTATTTAATTCAGAGGACTTTAAATCTTTTTTACGTTATAGTTGGTTGGAATTTCTTGATGATATCATTCATTGGCAGAACTGACAGCTTTTCTGAGAGACCTCTAAAGCAGTAATGTGGGGCCATATAATTAATTACATTACCGAAAGAAAAAAGAGACAACTGCAGCATATAATGACCTGCAATGATCTATATCAGAATCCTTTCACATCTACGTTTTTCATTAGGTGACGCATCCCTCCAACAATATAAACAAGCCAGACAACTTCTGGAACAGTTTCTCCTGTCTCAGGCTAGGACAGATATCAATTATGACAAAAATAAATATTACAGATGGAGTAATAAGACTTTCATATCCAAACCTGAGAGAAAGAGGAATTATATAGTGGCTACTAAATACACTCTCCATACTGGTTCATGGGATATTTTTTCTCTTTTCCACACACACAGTCATGTTGGACTAGAAAAGGTCCATCCCCAAACTGTTGCCACAAAGTTGGAAGCATAGCATTGTCCAAAATCTCTTGGTATGCTAAAAAATCAAGATTGCCCTTCAATGGAGATAAGGAGCCTAGCCCAAACCCTGAAAAACAGCCCAGTACTATTATCCCTCCTCCACCAAACTTCGCAGTTGGCATAATGCGGTCAGGCAGGTAACGTTCTACTGGCATCCACCAAACCCAGACTCGCCCATCTGACTTCCAAACAGAGAAGTGTGATTCGTCACTCCACAGAACACGTTTCTACTGCTCCACAGCCCAGTTTTGGTGTGGTTTACACCACTCCATCCGGCGCTTGGCATTGGACTTGGTGGACTTGGTGATGTGAGGCTTGCATGCAGCTGCTTGGGCCATGAAACCCATTCCATTATGCTTTCACTGCACAGTTTTTGTGCTTATATTAATGCCAGTGGAAGTTCCGAAATTCTTCAGCTATGTAATCAACAGAGCGTTGGTGACTTTCCTGCTCCATGCACCTTAGCAGTCATTGAACCCGCTCTGTGATTTTACGTGACCTTCTGCTTTGTGGCTGAGTTGCTGTTGTTCCTAAGTGCTTCCACTTTCTAATAATATTATCACTTACAATTGAACGTGGAATATCCAGCAGGGATGACAGTTCACGAACCATCTTATTGCAAATGTGTCATCCTATCACAGCACCATGCTTGAAGTCACCAAGCTCTTCAACACAACCCATTTTGTATCACAAATGTTTTCAAATGGAGACTGCATGGCTAGGTGCTTGATTTTATACAGCTGCGGCAACCGGTCTGATTGAAACGCCTGAATTCTATATTTAACAGGTGTGGCCAAATACTTTTGTCCATATAGTGTATCATTGTAGGATGTTAATATGGTGATTGCAGGCTCACAGTCTGGATCCGATGGCCTATCCGGTGATTACGATAAGTTTTTGCACTCAAATATTGCTCCTGCATTGGTTACAAAGAAAATATATAAATATATTCATTGCGCTCTGTGACCTCCAATATACACTTAAAAAACAAATAAAAAAAGAACTCTAGGGAGTATATTTACTAAGGTGTGAGATTTTTTAGAAGTGGAGATGTTGCCCATAGCAGCCAATCAGATTCCACTTAACACTTATCTAGCTGCTTCTAGAAGATAATAGCTGGAATTTGATTGGTTGCTATGGGCAACATTTCCACTTCTAAAAAACTCACACTTTAGTAAATATACCCCATACGCGTCTGCTCCTTATTAAATGACCACAAGGTTTTCCCCCTGAATTATTCTGGCTGAGCCACTTCAAGGCATCACCATTTAACACTTACATTCACATTTTATATAACTTTCTTTCTTTGTTATTTATCCGTGTATTTTTTCACTATTCCTTCAATCCTGTATCACTGCTAACACTGAGTAGCTGCTTTCACCCACCTGATACTCTGTAACACTACACTGCTATCTTTCACTTGTGTGATGCCCTGGGGCTGGGATGGGGTCGGTTTGGCTAGGCTGGTTTGGGGGTGCCCTGCGTCTCAGACATGTCTTTGTCTTTCCTAACAAAGAGGTGACCTTGAGGTTGGTTGGCAGGCCCATATCTTTGGCCAAATTTATGCTATTATCCTCTTATATGATATTTAATTGTATATATTTCAATTTTGAGTAGTAATGTTTGCATAGTGCACCTGCATCCCCTTTTTTATGTGTAGAACTACAAATCACAGCAAAGGTATCACCTTTCATTACAAGCAGTTGGGTGTGCAGTCTAGAGCCCTTTCTCCTACTGTATATACCTCATAAATAACCCAAGTTACAAGTTTGGTGGAAAAGGGTATTAGTAAATTTACCCCATAGTCTTTGGGAACTCCTAACTATGGGCCTAATTCAGACCTGATTGCAGCAGCAAATTTGTTCTCTAATGAGCAAAACCGTGTGCACTGCAGGGGGTGCAAAGAGAGTTAGATTTGGGTGGGGTGTGTTCAAACTGAAATCTAAATTGCAGTGTAAAAACAAAGCAGACAGTATTTACCCTGCACAGAAACAATATAGCCCACCCAAATCTAACTCTCTCTGCACATGTTACATCTGCCCCACCTGCAGTGCACATGATTTTGACCATTAGAAAACAAATTTGCTGCCATGATCAGGTCTGAATTAGGCCCTACGTTGTTTATTGGAAATAAGAATGGAGAAGCCCTAGATCATCCAAAGAGCTAACGACAAAGTCTTTCTCTATTTCACCTTCTTCAGCCTCTGTGTGGAGAACCATTTGCTACAGTATATGTAAGAAGAGGTGTAGCTAGGCGCCATGGTGCCCGGAGCAAGGGTATTTTTCGGCGCCCCCTCCCCTGTACTGACTTGGGGGGATGTTACTTTTTAAAAAGAAAAAATATTGAAAAATCCTAAATTGGTGACAGGGCCAGTTCTAGACCTTGTGGAGCTCAGGGTGACAGTTTCCTTTGGGCACCCCACATGTTTAAAACAGGGACAGTGCGCGCCGAGTGTGCACCCCCTCTGTTTCTCCTCCTGCTCAGCTGTCTGTACAGCGGCTCGCAGTATAGCGGACAGAAGGAGGGGGTGGGCAGGCGGCAATGCGCCCTCTAACATTTCAAGAACCCGGAGCTCGCGCTCCACCGGAGCCACCCTCGCTACACCCCTGTATGTAAGCACTATTCTACCGTGTTTCCCCGATAATAAGCCCTACCCCGAAAATAAGCCCTACCCTTGCTTTTGGAAACTGGTCCAAAATAAGCCCTACCCCGAAAATAAGCCCTATCAAAATTCTTATTACCCGAGTCCGTGCACTAAATTCAATGCCCCCAGCTCCACCCCCGCTAACCCCCTTCACCGCCACCCTGCTTGAGGGATGCTGTACAGTACTGAAGACTCCATCTCCAAGTCCCAGGGATGCATTGCGCCCTGCGCATGATGTCACCGCGCACATCACGCGGCTTCTGTACACGGCAGGAGCGGAGTAGCAGTGGCGCTGGCAGAAAGCAAGAAGAAGAACTGGAACTGGAAAGTGCTGTAGGTGAGGAGCAGGACTGGGGGCATGGTGGCGTAAAAGGAGGACTGGGGGCTGTGAAAGCAGGACTGGGGGCATGGTGGCTGTAAAAGGGGGGCTGTAAAAGCAGGACTGGGGGAATGGTGGCTGTAAAAGGAGGACTGGGGGCTGTAAAAGCAGGACTGGGGGCATGGTGGCACCTGTTTTTTTAAATTTGCTGTCAATGTTAATTAAAATAAGCCCTACCCCGAAAATAAGCCCTATGGTGTTTTTTGTTGGAAAAAAAATAATAAGACAGTGTCTTATTATCGGGGAAACACGGTAAGTGGGGGAAGAAAATTAAATACTAGTTAGAGAGCATGAAAAAATGATTTCTGCATTGGCATAGCTGCGTTTGTTCCTCTTTGTTTCTGCCTGACTTTAAAGAACATAAAACCTTAACATATATATATTATACATATAATAATAATAATAATAATAATAATAATAAACATATAACTTTGCATTTATACCTTTTATAAAGGAATGTTTTGTATTACAATCTACAGATACAATTAGAAAAAACATACATAGCAAAACACAAACACCCGCCATGCATTAGACGTTAAGAATGTTAATATTTGTTAGCTCTGGATTTCTTACTCTTCAACCTTAGGGTGTACCCTTGAACAATCATTTATTCAAAACTTTTATGTGAGTTCTGGATATTTTTGGCACATTGCCACATATTATGTGAAACTGATTTTGTTGGCAAGATATAAAAATATATTCTACCACCATATTCTTTCAGCCTTGCTTTAAATCCTCGTAATGTGATTATAACATAACTGCAAAAAATAGCCCAGCAGTTTTACCTACATCAAACACACAATTACATTCCACAGATACTGTTAGCTAAAATCTTAAGTCGTTTAAATTGTTTTACATCTGACTAAAATACTAAAATAGGCCTGTAAAACCATATATAATACTTACAGTTCAACACAGTAATACATTACAGTTCTGTCCGGGTTTTATGCTTTTTCCAGTGAACTGAAGGTCATAGAAAGAACCATGTTTGGGGTGGGCCTCAGCTACATGGAAGTTCTAGGTTTTGCCTGTGCCCCTCCAACCATTATCTTATCCATACTTCCACTCTATAACATCCCAACCCAGATTTTATATATATATATATATATATATATATATATATATATATATATGGAAAGCAAAAGTGAGAATAGGCGCCTCCTAGTGCAATATTTTATATATATTATAACCTCCACCTTTGGTATCACCCCAGTGAATTCAAGGTGTACCGTGAATGGTGGAATTCCAACCACCTATTTAAATGGCACAGTATCATGACTTCAATGTATGATAGGAATAGTTTTCATCAATGTTATCCTGGTGGTGCTTCTCCCCGGTTAATACCTCACACAGAAAGGATAAAAGCAGAAAGGACCAATAGTGCAATATGTTTTTATAAAAAAATATACATTTATTCAAAACTGGTCCTAATAATAAAATAGTTGCTTGTACAATATAAAGATAAAAAACAGCTTATCTGTCAATAGTCGTCCATACGAATGAACACTCAACGCGTTTCGTCCGATGCCCACGGCTTGGACTTCCTCAGGAGTGTAATGCTGTAAGCTCCTTCTCCAGACACCAATGCTAGATATGGGAGTACTAAGATGGCGACGCGCGAGTGCGTTGCGCGTCACCATCTTAGTACAGGTTGAGTATCCCATATCCAAATATTCCGAAATACAGAATATTCCGAAATACGGACTTTTCAGCAGCACTATTCATAGTGGGTTTTTATGAGCAATTAAAAATAGAAATATATTGTTATTATTATTGTTAAAAATGTTTATAAGGCACCACAAGTAGTCTGCAGCGCCATACATCTGGCAAGAGAAGGACAGTACAGGGTACACAGAACACATACAATGTAATCACTAATTTTATAGATATTAAGAACATAGGGGCAAATTCAGTAAGGATTGCGAAAATTGCAAATTAGCAAAAATTGCGAGCAAAAGCAAAATTGCGAAAGCACGCCCAAACGTAAAAACTGCAACACTAATTTAATTTAACAAAAAGAAGGTGGCCTTGTGAAATGTGCAAATATTGTGAAAACCATCCTAATAATCGTAATTTTTGCGTACATATTTCTGATGCATTTTTTGCTAACAACAGTGTTTTTCCCTTAAAAATTGCACAACCTACTTTCCTGCACCCAAATTAAAGAAACTACTCAACAATTGTAAATCAATTCAATCATTACTTAATTGGTCAAATGATCTTGTGGTAATTAGAGATGAGCGCCTGAAATTTTTCGGGTTTTGTGTTTTGGTTTTGGGTTCGGTTCCGCGGCCGTGTTTTGGGTTCGAACGCGTTTTGGCAAAACCTCACCGAATTTTTTTTGTCGGATTCGGGTGTGTTTTGGATTCGGGTGTTTTTTTCAAAAAACACTAAAAAACAGCTTAAATCATAGAATTTGGGGGTAATTTTGATCCCAAAGTATTATTAACCTCAAAAAACATAATTTACACTCATTTTCAGCCTATTCTGAACACATCACACCTCACAATATTATTTTTAGTCCTAAAATTTGCACCGAGGTCGCTGTGTGAGTAAGATAAGCGACCCTAGTGGCCGACACAAACACCGGGCCCATCTAGGAGTGGCACTGCAGTGTCACGCAGGATGGCCCTTCCAAAAAACCCTCCCCAAACAGCACATGACGCAAAGAAAAAAAGAGGCGCAATGAGGTAGCTGACTGTGTGAGTAAGATTAGCGACCCTAGTGGCCGACACAAACACCGGGCACATCTAGGAGTGGCACTGCAGTGTCACGCAGGATGTCCCTTCCAAAAAACCCTCCCCAAACAGCACATGACGCAAAGAAAAAAAGAGGCGCAATGAGGTAGCTGTGTGAGTAAGATTAGCGACCCTAGTGGCCGACACAAACACCGGGCCCATCTAGGAGTGGCACTGCAGTGTCACGCAGGATGTCCCTTCCAAAAAACCCTCCCCAATCAGCACATGATGCAAAGAAAAAGAAAAGAAAAAAGAGGTGCAAGATGGAATTATCCTTGGGCCCTCCCACCCACCCTTATGTTGTATAAACAAAACAGGACATGCACACTTTAACCAACCCATCATTTCAGTGACAGGGTCTGCCACACGACTGTGACTGATATGACGGGTTGGTTTGGACCCCCCCCAAAAAAGAAGCAATTAATCTCTCCTTGCACAAACTGGCTCTACAGAGGCAAGATGTCCACCTCATCTTCACCCTCCGATATATCACCGTGTACATCCCCCTCCTCACAGATTATCAATTCGTCCCCACTGGAATCCACCATCTCAGCTCCCTGTGTACTTTGTGGAGGCAATTGCTGCTGGTCAATGTCTCCGCGGAGGAATTGATTATAATTCATTTTAATGAACATCATCTTCTCCACATTTTCTGGATGTAACCTCGTACGCCGATTGCTGACAAGGTGAGCGGCGGCACTAAACACTCTTTCGGAGTACACACTTGTGGGAGGGCAACTTAGGTAGAATAAAGCCAGTTTGTGCAAGGGCCTCCAAATTGCCTCTTTTTCCTGCCAGTATAAGTACGGACTGTGTGACGTGCCTACTTGGATGCGGTCACTCATATAATCCTCCACCATTCTATCAATGTTGAGAGAATCATATGCAGTGACAGTAGACGACATGTCCGTAATCGTTGTCAGGTCCTTCAGTCCGGACCAGATGTCAGCATCAGCAGTCGCTCCAGACTGCCCTGCATCACCGCCAGCGGGTGGGCTCGGAATTCTGAGCCTTTTCCTCGCACCCCCAGTTGCGGGAGAATGTGAAGGAGGAGATGTTGACAGGTCGCGTTCCGCTTGACTTGACAATTTTGTCACCAGCAGGTCTTTCAACCCCAGCAGACCTGTGTCTGCCGGAAAGAGAGATCCAAGGTAGGCTTTAAATCTAGGATCGAGCACGGTGGCCAAAATGTAGTGCTCTGATTTCAACAGATTGACCACCCGTGAATCCTTGTTAAGCGAATTAAGGGCTGCATCCACAAGTCCCACATGCCTAGCGGAATCGCTCCGTGTTAGCTCCTTCTTCAATGCCTCCAGCTTCTTCTGCAAAAGCCTGATGAGGGGAATGACCTGACTCAGGCTGGCAGTGTCTGAACTGACTTCACGTGTGGCAAGTTCAAAGGGCATCAGAACCTTGCACAACGTTGAAATCATTCTCCACTGCACTTGAGACAGGTGCATTCCATCTCCTATATCGTGCTCAATTGTATAGGCTTGAATGGCCTTTTGCTGCTCCTCCAACCTCTGAAGCATATAGAGGGTTGAATTCCACCTCGTTACCACTTCTTGCTTCAGATGATGGCAGGGCAGGTTCAGTAGTTTTTGGTGGTGCTCCAGTCTTCTGTACGTGGTGCCTGTACGCCGAAAGTGTCCCGCAATTTTTCTGGCCACCGACAGCATCTCTTGCACGCCCCTGTCGTTTTTTAAAAAATTCTGCACCACCAAATTCAAGGTATGTGCAAAACATGGGACGTGCTGGAATTTGCCCATATTTAATGCACACACAATATTGCTGGCGTTGTCCGATGCCACAAATCCACAGGAGAGTTCAATTGGGGTAAGCCATTCCGCGATGATCTTCCTCAGTTGCCGTAAGAGGTTTTCAGCTGTGTGCGTATTCTGGAAAGCGGTGATACAAAGCGTAGCCTGCCTAGGAAAGAGTTGGCGTTTGCGAGATGCTGCTACTGGTGCCGCCGCTGCTGTTCTTGCGGCGGGAGTCCATACATCTACCCAGTGGGCTGTCACAGTCATATAGTCCTGACCCTGCCCTGCTCCACTTGTCCACATGTCCGTGGTTAAGTGGACATTGGGTACAACTGCATTTTTTAGGACACTGGTGAGTCTTTTTCTGACGTCCGTGTACATTCTCGGTATCGCCTGCCTAGAGAAGTGGAACCTAGATGGTATTTGGTAACGGGGGCACACTGCCTCAATAAATTGTCTAGTTCCCTGTGAACTAACGGCGGATACCGGACGCACGTCTAACACCAACATAGTTGTCAAGGACTCAGTTATCCGCTTTGCAGTAGGATGACTGCTGTGATATTTCATCTTCCTCGCAAAGGACTGTTGAACAGTCAATTGCTTACTGGAAGTAGTACAAGTGGGCTTACGACTTCCCCTCTGGGATGACCATCGACTCCCAGCGGCAACAACAGCAGCGCCAGCAGCAGTAGGCGTTACACGCAAGGATGCATCGGAGGAATCCCAGGCAGGAAAGGACTCGTCAGACTTGCCAGTGACATGGCCTGCAGGACTATTGGCATTCCTGGGGAAGGAGGAAATTGACACTGAGGGAGTTGGTGGGGTGGTTTGCGTGAGCTTGGTTACAAGAGGAAGGGATTTACTGGTCAGTGGACTGCTTCCGCTGTCACCCAAAGTTTTTGAACTTGTCACTGACTTATTATGAATGCGCTGCAGGTGACGTATAAGGGAGGATGTTCCGAGGTGGTTAACGTCCTTACCCCTACTTATTACAGCTTGACAAAGGGAACACACGGCTTGACACCTGTTGTCCGCATTTCTGGTGAAATACCTCCACACCGAAGAGCTGATTTTTTTGGTATTTTCACCTGGCATGTCAACGGCCATATTCCTCCCACGGACAACAGGTGTCTCCCCGGGTGCCTGACTTAAACAAACCACCTCACCATCAGAATCCTCCTGGTCAATTTCCTCCCCAGCGCCAGCAACACCCATATCCTCCTCATCCTGGTGTACTTCAACACTGACATCTTCAATCTGACTATCAGGAACTGGACTGCGGGTGCTCCTTCCAGCACTTGCAGGGGGCATGCAAATAGTGGAAGGCGCATGCTCTTCACGTCCAGTGTTGGGAAGGTCAGGCATCGCAAACGACACAATTGGACTCTCCTTGTGGATTTGGGATTTCAAAGAACGCACAGTTCTTTGCGGTGCTTTTGCCAGCTTGAGTCTTTTCAGTTTTCTAGCGAGAGGCTGAGTGCTTCCATCCTCATGTGAAGCTGAACCACTAGCCATGAACATAGGCCAGGGCCTCAGCCGTTCCTTGCCACTCCGTGTGGTAAATGGCATATTGGCAAGTTTACGCTTCTCCTCCGACAATTTTATTTTAGGTTTTGGAGTCCTTTTTTTTCTGATATTTGGTGTTTTGGATTTGACATGCTCTGTACTATGACATTGGGCATCGGCCTTGGCAGACGACGTTGCTGGCATTTCATCGTCTCGGCCATGACTAGTGGCAGCAGCTTCAGCACGAGGTGGAAGTGGATCTTGATCTTTCCCTAATTTTGGAACCTCAACTTTTTTGTTCTCCATATTTTATAGGCAGAACTAAAAGGCACCTCAGGTAAACAATGGAGATGGATGGATTGGATACTAGTATACAATTATGGACGGACTGCCACGGTTAGGTGGTATAAAAAAACCACGGTTAGGTGGTATATATTATAATAATAATACAATTATGGATGGACGGACTGCCTGCCGACTGCCGACACAGAGGTAGCCACAGCCGTGAACTACCGCACTGTACACTGGTTGATAAAGAGATAGTAGTATACTCGTAACAACTAGTATGACACTATGACGACGGTATAAAGAATGAAAAAAAAACCACGGTTAGGTGGTATATATTATAATAATAATACAATTATGGATGGACGGACTGCCTGCCGACTGCCGACACAGAGGTAGCCACAGCCGTGAACTACCGCACTGTACACTGGTTGATAAAGAGATAGTAGTATACTCGTAACAACTAGTATGACACTATGACGACGGTATAAAGAATGAAAAAAAAACCACGGTTAGGTGGTATATATTATAATAATAATACAATTATGGATGGACGGACTGCCTGCCGACTGCCGACACAGAGGTAGCCACAGCCGTGAACTACCGCACTGTACACTGGTTGATAAAGAGATAGTAGTATACTCGTAACAACTAGTATGACACTATGACGACGGTATAAAGAATGAAAAAAAAACCACGGTTAGGTGGTATATATTATAATAATAATACAATTATGGATGGACGGACTGCCTGCCGACTGCCGACACAGAGGTAGCCACAGCCGTGAACTACCGCACTGTACACTGGTTGATAAAGAGATAGTAGTATACTCGTAACAACTAGTATGACACTATGACGACGGTATAAAGAATGAAAAAAAAACCACGGTTAGGTGGTATATATTATAATAATAATACAATTATGGATGGACGGACTGCCTGCCGACTGCCGACACAGAGGTAGCCACAGCCGTGAACTACCGCACTGTACACTGGTTGATAAAGAGATAGTAGTATACTCGTAACAATTAGGATGACACTATGACGGTATAAAGAATGAAAAAAAAACCACGGTTAGGTGGTAGGTATATAATAATAAATAATACAATTCTGGTCGGACGGACTGCCTGCCGTGTGCCGACACAGAGGTAGCCACAGCCGTGAACTACCGCACTGTACACTGGTTGATAAAGAGATAGTAGTATACTCGTAACAATTAGGATGACACTATGACGGTATAAAGAATGAAAAAAAAAACACGGTTAGGTGGTAGGTATATAATAATAAATAATACAATTCTGGTCGGACGGACTGCCTGCCGTGTGCCGACACAGAGGTAGCCACAGCCGTGAACTACCGCACTGTACACTGGTTGATAAAGAGATAGTAGTATACTCGTAACAATTAGGATGACACTATGACGGTATAAAGAATGAAAAAAAAACCACGGTTAGGTGGTAGGTATATAATAATAAATAATACAATTCTGGTCGGACGGACTGCCTGCCGTGTGCCGACACAGAGGTAGCCACAGCCGTGAACTACCGCACTGTACACTGGTTGATAAAGAGATAGTAGTATACTCGTAACAATTAGGATGACACTATGACGGTATAAAGAATGAAAAAAAAACCACGGTTAGGTGGTAGGTATATAATAATAAATAATACAATTCTGGTCGGACGGACTGCCTGCCGTGTGCCGACACAGAGGTAGCCACAGCCGTGAACTACCGCACTGTACACTGGTTGATAAAGAGATAGTAGTATACTCGTAACAATTAGGATGACACTATGACGGTATAAAGAATGAAAAAAAAACCACGGTTAGGTGGTAGGTATATAATAATAAATAATACAATTCTGGTCGGACGGACTGCCTGCCGTGTGCCGACACAGAGGTAGCCACAGCCGTGAACTACCGCACTGTACTGTGTCTGCTGCTAATATAGACTGGTTGATATTTAAAGAGATATTAGTAGTATACAACAATACTATACTGGTGGTCAGGCACTGGTCACCACTCCTGCAGCAAAAGTGTGCACTGTTAATTAATATAATTGTACTCCTGGCTCCTGCTAACAACCTGCAGTGCTCCCCAGTCTCCCCCACAATTAATTATAAGCTTTTAATTTATACATTGATGACTGTGCAGCACACTGGGCTGAGCTGAGTGCACACAGACTGAGTCACACTGTGTGACTGACTGTGCTGTGTATCGTTTTTTTTTTCAGGCAGAGAACGGATATAGCAGAGAGAAGTGAACGGATATATTATATTAAATAAAAGTTAACTAGCTGCTGCACTGGTCACTGACTGTGGTAAACTAACTCTGTCTGCGACTCTGCACAATCTCTCTCTATCTAATCTATCTATCTCTATTCTAATGGAGAGGACGCCAGACACGTCCTCTCCCTATCAATCTCAATGCACGAGTGAAAATGGCGGCGACGCGCGGCTCCTTATATAGAATCCGAGTCTCGCGATAGAATCTGAGCCTCGCGAGAATCCGACAGCGTCATGATGACGTTCGGGCGCGCTCGGGTTAACCGAGCAAGGCGGGAAGATCCGAGTCGCTCGGACCCGTGGAAAAAAAAGTGAAGTTCGTGCGGGTTCGGATTCAAAGAAACCGAACCCGCTCATCTCTAGTGGTAATATAGCAATTATTATCTTAAAGACACCATAGTGCTTTTCTTCAAACATTGACTAATGCCCATAACTGTGTTCAAATATATTCAACTACAGAGAGTGTGAATTCTAGCCTCTAAACCATACACAACAGCAATTATTAGTATATGTTTTAACAAACACACATTTTTTGGAGTCAAAATATTTAAATTCGGAAACAACAGTAACATTTTTATAAAAAAAAATAATAATATATATATATATAAAAAAGCACAATGAAGCGGCACTCCAGGATTTAATTCAAATAAACGGGTCCAGTCTCCCGATTTTCGCACATCAACTGGACCCATTTATTTGAATTAAGTCCTGGAGTGCCGCTTCATTGTGCTTATATCTTCAACCTGCAAAGTTGATTTAGAGGGCACCGGGCAAGCTGACTGTGATGTTTATTTCATGAGTGCCGAATACAAATACTATATATATATATATATATATATATATATATATATAGATCCCAAACAATGGAGGCACTCGGCGAAATAATAACTGACACCACCACAGCCGGTACGGTCAACATTTCAGGGACTTCTCCCTCTCAACGTTTCAGGGAGAGGTCCCTGAAACGTTGACCGTACCGGCTGTGGTGGTGTCAGTTATTATTTCGCCGAGTGCCTCCATTGTGTGGGATCTATATACTCGTTTGAGAGGTTGTGCACCGGACCTGTTGTATTCTTCTAAGCGTGAGTGCCAGACATATTGTGCATTTATATATATATATATATATATATATATATATATAACTTGGGGTCGTCAAAATAAATTCTGCAGAACGATCACTTCCTGCCGAATGAGGGTATCTCCTTGCACAGGAACAGCTATAAGACAAAGGTGAGAAAAAGCATTTTTAGTTTGTAAATAAATTTAAACACATCACATTCAATATAGTAGTCCCAGACACTTTAGCCATTTTTAATAATTTTTGAACATTAGGACCCATATGCTGGAAATTGCACAATGTCCTTTTGATAAAATCACTTCCTTGGCCATGGTTACATTTTCCCTTGCACCCACTATGTTTTTTTTGGTTTGTAAATGGGAAGCATGTAAAATTTCTGACTGGCTGCCATTGTTTGCCACAGATTTTGTCCCTTTTATAGGCTCAAACTAAACACACAAAAACACACATATCAACTACTTTTCAAATTCCAAACCATTTCGAAACACTTACTTTGTTGGCTTTGGGATGTTGGCTCAGCAGCGTCATCCCCCGAAGCTGTGCCCTCACCATTGTTAGTGTGGAAGTGTGTTTGATTACAAAAGTGAGAGGGTGTTTCAGAAGGAGACACAGAGGGGGTTTGGAAGGGAGAGGGAGAGGGGGGTTCAGATGGAGAGGCAAAGGGGGTTTGTAAGTGAGTGGGAGATGTGGTTTCAGAAGGCGAGGCAGGCGGGGTTTGTTGCGGGGATTCAGAGGGTGCCCTTGCTTGCCTCCTGATGTTTGCCAGATGGCATCTCTGCCTCCTGCGTTGTTGCGTTGTCGTTGTGCCTGGCCTAAACAAGGTTGAAGTAAATGATACCAATTAACTTATGAATTTGGGACATTTGCAACCATAAAATACAAAATCTATAATGTTATGTGTTTTTGGAGTAGACAAATGAAGGCATTCTGTGAAATAGACTTAGATGGCTTTTTTTATTAATGATGGGATGTTGGGCAAAGCAACCAATCTGATTGTAAAATTTATATTGTAGAATGTGATAGTGAATTGAGAAGTTGAATCGTATTGGTTGCTATGGGCAACATCCCATCTAAAAGAAAAATCACAACTTTGTAACAAACATAAGGTCTGCTGACATTTTTCTATACAGAGATCCCACACACACAAACAAACAAACAAACAAACAAACAAACACATACATACATTAACACAGCAGCACAACTTCACTGTCATCCAAATACACACTAGCAAACAAACACACACTCACTGACAAACACACTAACAAACTCAGATGCTAATACGACTCTAACATGCATGCTTACTTATGTGTGTGTACGTATGCGTGTCTACTTACGCCTGCGTATGTCCGCTCGAATATGCCTCAGCAAATCCGGCTGCCGCCTACAGATACAGATCGATACAGACATCCCTAACATTGGAACTCCTTATGTAGCACAAGGTAAGTCATTTGTAATTTGTGTTCAAAATGTATTGGTTTAATTGTCTATAAAAATAAAACACCGTTTTATACCAACCTTGTTTTTGCAGAACTATCTCATGAGGCTGATGCTGGTGAGGCACATCCTGATGCAGTAGAAGAAGATGTTGTTGAGGGGGGTTCAATGGCATTTTTGGATGAGGAAGTACCATATGTTGAAACACCACACCAACCCCAAAGGCCAACTGCCCATATCCCACCACCTGTAACTCCTCTACTCAGTAGTCGACAGATCCAGCAGGAAATACTGACAGAAAGTCGACGCAATTCCCAGATTTTCCAGCAGATTTTAGATGAGGTGTGTGAAAGAAACACCCTCAGCAGGGCAAGAAATCAGCTCCTGGACCAGCACAATACCATTATGCACAATCTTACCAATGTTGTAGAAGAGAGCATGAGGCAGATTGTAGCAGTTGTGGCTGAAGGACATCACAACACCATGTCAGCTCCATCATCCACACAGAACATTGCAAACAACATGGTTACTGACAGGATGTGACGATCAACCAGACGACCGACTTCCGCTGGTGAACCCCCAAACGTAGGGGCCGGAAAAAAAAATTACGTGTTTTTTTGATTGTGAAGTGGTCAAACATTACATATTATTGTTTCTTTACTTTTATTTACATACCTTACTTTAAGGAATTATGTGTAAATATTTGTTTCAATAAGTATACAAATGGAGCAGAATTTGCAAAACTTGAAAATAAAAAGATGGTGTTGCTGTTCTTCAACATATGTTTATGTGTGTAGTGAACAAATAAAATTTAAAAAATAAAAAAAATGTATGTGGGTATGTTTTGTTTAACAAAAAAATGTTGGTGGTTTAAAAAAAATACAAAAATGTTAGGAAACTAAATGTCCTTCAGCAGATACTACTAAGCAAAATGCTTGTAAAGGTTATTTTACATTTGCTTCTGTCAAATAGTGTGGTTGTCAAACCTCGATTGTTAGTAATTGTAAACACAAATCGGTTAGTAACATATATTTTCACAATCAACATGTGTTAAGGTTAAAAAATACCTTACATGTTTCTAAGTTCCAATACAGCTGAATGAAGTGATTTGTGGTCTGAGGTGTGAGCTTCTTCAGCTGGGTGTAATGAAGCAATGATTGCAGTATACATGCAGTCTACAACTGAGGTCAGCTTGTGCAATTTTTAAGGTAGACCTGACATCAGAAATGTGTGATCTGTTGTAAAAATTGTGAATGCACCGCCCCTGATCGTAGTTTTTGTGACTCCAGCCCTTTAGTACGTCCCCTACACGCCTACTTTTCATAGTGCTGAGTCTCAGAAATTGGGTTGTTTTTCTCAGTTTTTGCTATTTAAGTTGCAGAATTTGCGTTTTTACTCTTTTTTTGGTGCTAATTTTGCTGATTTGCGATCCTTGCTGAATTAGGCCTATAATTAAGATCCTTTCAAATTTTCTTTATTTCTGCATGGCAAATATGACCTTAAATGTGACCTTAAATCTTCATCTACAGTAGGTCATAAAAATAAAAGACACATTCAATATTTTTTTTTCTATTCCATGCTTTCATCAAAACAGATTTTGGAAAACTGCAGAGAATGAGATGTAAAATGTTGGAAGTGGTCATCCAACCAAAATCACTCCAAGAGTGAGACTTATATATCCCGGGAAATCAAAAAGAATAGAATTCTTGTAAGTTCCCTTAGTATTAGTAGTATCTCAGGCTATAGAGATAGACTACATTACCTTATGTTTGTATGCAGACTGAAAGCAACAAGATAGAATGATGTCTATGGTATACCATATGCTACACACACTAATGTGAAAATGTGGGCATCCAGCGATACTGTCTGTGATTAAGAAGCATTGCTACAGTTGGCCAATTGCAAACCAGGGGTGATACCCCAACACTATATCTCTTGTACCCATGAAAATCCACTAACTCTGAGCTATTCGCATTTTCCTTACAGCGTGGCATTAACCATATTATAAATAGGGATGTGCACCTGAAATTTTTCGGGTTTTGTGTTTTGGTTTTGGGTTCGGTTCCGTACCCGTGTTTTGGGTTCGAACGCGTTTTGGCAAAACCTCACCGAATTTTTTTTGTCGGATTCGGGTGTGTTTTGGATTCGGGTGTTTTTTTCAAAAAACCCTAAAAAACAGCTTAAATCATAGAATTTGGGGGTCATTTTGATCCCATAGTATTATTAACCTCAATAACCATAATTTCCACTCATTTTCAGTCTATTCTGAACACCTCACACCTCACAATATTATTTTTAGTCCTAAAATTTGCACCGAGGTCGCTGGATGGCTAAGCTAAGCGACCCAAGTGGCCGACACAAACACCTGGCCCATCTAGAAGTGGCACTGCAGTGTCAGGCAGGATGGACCTTCCAAAAAATACTCCCCAAACAGCACATGACGCAAAGAAAAAAAAAAAGAGGCGCAATGAGCTGTGTGAGTAAGCTAAGCGACCCTAGTGGCCGACACAAACACCTGGCCCATCTAGGAGTGGCACTGCAGTGTCACGCAGGATGGCCCTTCCAAAAAATACTCCCCAAACAGCACATGACGCAAAGAAGAAAAAAAAGAGGCGCAATGAGGTAGCTGTGTGAGTAAGCTAAGCGACCCTAGTGGCCGACACAAACACCTGGCCCCTCTACAGAGGCAAGATGTCCACCTCATCATCATCGTCCGATTCATCACCCCTTTCACTGTGTACATCCCCCTCCTCACAGATTATTAATTCGTCCCCACTGGAATCCACCATCTCAGATCCCCGTGTACTTTCTGGAGGCAATTGCTGCTGGTGAATGTCTCCATGGAGTAATTGATTATAATTCATTTTAATGAACATCATCTTCTCCACATTTTCTGGAAGTAACCTCGTACGCCGATTGCTGACAAGGTGAGCGGCGGCACTAAACACTCTTTCGAGTACACACTGGAGGGAGGGCAACTTAGGTAGAATAAAGCCAGTTTGTGCAAGGGCCTCCAAATTGCCTCTTTTCCCTGCCAGTATACGTACGGACTGTCTGACGTGCCTACTTGGATGCGGTCACTCATATAATCCTCCACCATTCTTTCAATGGTGAGAGAATCATATGCAGTGACAGTAGACGACATGTCAGTAATCGTTGTCAGGTCCTTCAGTCCGGACCAGATGTCAGCATCAGCAGTCGCTCCAGACTGCCCTGCATCACCGCCAGCGGGTGGGCTCGGAATTCGTAGCCTTTTCCTCGCACCCCCAGTTGCGGGAGAATGTGAAGGAGGAGATGTTGACAGGTCGCGTTCCGCTTGACTTGACAATTTTCTCACCAGCAGTTCTTTGAACCCCTGCAGACTTGTGTCTGCCGGAAAGAGAGATCCAACGTAGGTTTTAAATCTAGGATCGAGCACGGTGGCCAAAATGTAGTGCTCTGATTTCAACAGATTGACCACACGTGAATCCTGGTTAAGCGAATGAAGGGCTCCATCCACAAGTCCCACATGCCGAGCGGAATCGCTCTGTTTTAGCTCCTCCTTCAATGCCTCCAGCTTCTTCTGCAAAAGCCTGATGAGGGGAATGACCTGACTCAGGCTGGCAGTGTCTGAACTGACTTCACGTGTGGCAAGTTCAAAGGGCAGCAGAACCTTGCACAACGTTGAAATCATTCTCCACTGCGCTTGAGACAGGTGCATTCCACCTCCTTTGCCTATATCGTGGGCAGATGTATAGGCTTGAATGGCCTTTTGCTGCTCCTCCATCCTCTGAAGCATATAGAGGGTTGAATTCCACCTCGTTACCACCTCTTGCTTCAGATGAAGGCAGGGCAGGTTCAGGTTTTTTTGGTGGTGCTCCAGTCTTCTGTACGCGGTGCCTGCACGCCGAAAGTGGCCCGCAAGTCTTCTGGCCACCGACAGCATCTCTTGCACGCCCCTTTCGTTTTTTAAATAATTCTGCACCACCAAATTCAAGGTATGTGCAAAACATGGGACGTGCTGGAATTTGCCCAGATGTAATGCACGCACACTATTGCTGGCGTTGTCCGATGCCACAAATCCCCAGGAGAGTCCAATTGGGGTAAGCCATTCTGCGATGATCTTCCTCAGTTGCCGTAAGAGGTTTTCAGCTGTGTGCGTATTCTGGAAAGCGGTGATACAAAGCGTAGCCTGCCTAGGAACGAGTTGGCGTTTGCAAGATGCTGCTACTGGTGCCGCCGCTGCTGTTCTTGCAGTGGGAGGCAATACATCTACCCAGTGGGCTGTCACAGTCATGTAGTCCTGAGTCTGCCCTGCTCCACTTGTCCACATGTCCGTGGTTAAGTGGACATTGGGTACAACTGCATTTTTTAGGACACTGTGGAGTCTTTTTCTGACGTCCGTGTACATTCTCGGTATCGTCTGCCTAGAGAAGTGGAACCTAGATGGTATTTGGTAACGGGGGCACACTACCTCAAGAAATTGTCTAGTTCCCTGTGAACTAACGGCGGATACCGGACGCACGTCTAACACCAACATAGTTGTCAAGGCCTCAGTTATCCGCTTTGCAAAAGGATGACTGCTGTGATATTTCATCTTCCTCGCAAAGGACTGTTGGACAGTCAATTGCTTACTGGAAGTAGTACAAGTGGTCTTCCGACTTCCCCTCTGGGATGACGATCGACTCCCAGCAGCAACAACAGCAGCGCCAGCAGCAGTAGGCATTACACTCAAGGATGCATCGGAGGAATCCCACGCAGGAGAGGACTCGTCAGACTTGCCAGTGACATTGCCTGCAGGACTATTGGCTTTCCTGGGTAAGGAGGAAATTGACACTGAGGGAGTTGGTGGTGTGGTTTGCGCGAGCTTGGTTACAAGAGGAAGGGATTTACTGGTCAGTGGACTGCTTCCGCTGTCGCCCAAAGTTTATGAACTTGTCACTGACTTATTATGAATGCGCTGCAGGTGACGTATAAGGGAGGATGTTCCGAGGTGGTTAACGTCCTTACCCCTACTTATTACAGCTTGACAAAGGCAACACACGGCTTGACACCTGTTGTCCGCATTTCTGTTGAAATACTTCCACACTGAAGAGCTGATTTTTTTGGTATTTTCACCAGGCATGTCAATGGCCATATTCCTCCCACGGACAACAGGTGTCTCCCCGGGTGCCTGACTTAAACAAACCACCTCACCATCAGAATCCTCCTTGTCAATTTCCTCCCCAGCGCCAGCAACACCCATATACTCATCCTGGTGTACTTCAACACTGACATCTTCAATTTCACTATCAGGAACTAGACTGCGGGTGCTCCTTTCAACACTTGCAGGGGGCGTGCAAATGGTGGAAGGCGCAAGCTCTTCCCGTCCAGTGTTGGGAAGGTCAGGCATCGCAACCGACACAATTGGACTCTCCTTTGGGATTTGTGATTTCGAAGAACGCACAGTTCTTTGCTGTGCTTTTGCCGCAAGTCTTTTCTTTTTTTCTAGCGAGACGATGAGTGCTTCCATCCTCATGTGAAGCTGAACCACTAGCCATGAACATAGGCCAGGGCCTCAACCGTTCCTTGCCACACCGTGTCATAAATGGCATATTGGCAAGTTTACGCTTCTCCTCAGACGCTTTTAATTTTGATTTTTGGGTCATTTTTTTACTGATCTTTTGTGTTTTGGATTTTACATGCTCTGTACTATGACATTGGGCATCGGCCTTGGCAGACGACGTTGCTGGCATTTCATCGTCTCGGCCATGACTAGTGGCAGCAGCTTCAGCATGAGGTGGAAGTGGATCTTGATCTTTCCCTATTTTTTTAATCTCTACATTTTTGTTCTCCATATTTTGCGCACAACTAAAAGCCACCACAGGTATACAATGTAGATGGATGGATAGTACAGTATTACTTATACTTATGGACGACGAGTGATGACACAGAGGTAGGTACAGCCGTGGCCTACCGTACTGCTGCTTAGTGCTTATATATAAATATAATATACTGTATAACGGACCTGGTGGACAGTGTCAGCAGACTGCTAAACTAGTATGAAGAAAGAAAAAAAAACCACCACAGGTATACAATGTAGATGGATGGATAGTATAGTATTACTTATACTTATGGACGACGAGTGACGACACAGAGGTAGGTACAGCCGTGGCCTACCGTACTGCTGCTTAGTGCTTATATATAAATATAATATACTGTGTGTATAACGGACCTGGTGGACAGTGTCAGCAGACTGCTAAACTAGTATGAAGAAAGAAAAAAAAAACACCACAGGTATACAATGTAGATGGATGGATAGTATTACTTATACTTATGGATGACGAGTGACGAGTCGACACAGAGGTAGGTACAGCCATGGCCTACCGTACTGCTGCTTAATTATATATATATAATATACTGTATAACGGACCTGGTGGACACTGCAGTGTCAGCAGACTGCTAAACAAACTAGCATGAAGAAAGAAAAAAAAAAAACACCACAGTGTTTTTCAGGCAGACAAACGTATACTGGACTGGTGGTCACTGTCAGCAAAACTGTGCACTGTACTCCTGCTATAACTGCTCCCCAGTCCCCACAATTAGACAGTGTGAGCAGTGCACTCAGCACAGATATATCATGCAGCAGTGCAGCACACTGAGTGAGCACAGATATGGTGGAGCGTTTTTTTTCAGGCAGAGAAACAACGGATTAAACTCAAAACCCTGCACTGTACTCCCTAACAGCTGCTCCCCGTCCCCAATCCTCCCCACAATTATAACTAACTAAGTTCTAATATAATACAACGGACTCGGAGAGGACGCCAGCCACGTCCTCTCCCTATCAATCTCAATGCACGTGTGAAAATGGCGGCGATGCGCGGCTCCTTATATAGAATCCGAGTCTCGCGAGAATCCGACAGCGGGATGATGACGTTCGGGCGCGCTCGGGTTAACCGAGCAAGGCGGGAGGATCCGAGTCGCTCGGACCCGTGTAAAAAAAAGGTGAAGTTCGGGCGGGTTCGGATTCCGAGGAACCGAACCCGCTCATCACTAATTATAAATGCTATTAACACAGAACACTTCCTAAACCATGAATGTGGGCATGCACCCATACTTGCCCACCAGAATGTCCAATAATTAGTGGCTGCCAATAGAGGGTGGTAATCTCCCTGGGGCCAGGCTGGGCAAGCGGTGTGGTAAGCATAGTGTGATGGTGTCATGATCTTCCAATCACTACAAAGAAAATACTGAGGAGGAGTCTAAAATCAGCACTGAATTAAAAACAGGATGGAACATCGTCGCAAGTTTCCCTCTGCACACCATGGGGGTAATTCAGACCTGATCGCTCGCTAGCTGTTTTTTGCAGTCCTGCGTTCACATAGTCACCGCCCACCGGGGAGTGTATTTTAGCTGTGCAAGTGTGGGAGCAGTACAAAAAGATTTTGTGCAGTTTCTGAGTAGCACAGGACTTACTCAGCCGCTGCAATCACTTCAGCCTGTCCGAGATCATATTGATGTCAGACACCCGCCCTGTATAACGGACCTGGTGGACAGTGTCAGCAGACTGCTAAACTAGTATGAAGAAAGAAAGAAAAAACCACCACAGGTATACAATGTAGATGGATGGATAGTATAGTATTACTTATACTTATGGACGACGAGTGACGACACAGAGGTAGGTACAGCCGTGGCCTACCGTACTGCTGCTTAGTGCTTATATATAAATATAATATACTGTGTGTATAACGGACCTGGTGGACAGTGTCAGCAGACTGCTAAACTAGTATGAAGAAAGAAAAAAAAAACACCACAGGTATACAATGTAGATGGATGGATAGTATTACTTATACTTATGGATGACGAGTGACGAGTCGACACAGAGGTAGGTACAGCCGTGGCCTACCGTACTGCTGCTTAATTATATATATATAATATACTGTATAACGGACCTGGTGGACACTGCAGTGTCAGCAGACTGCTAAACAAACTAGCATGAAGAAAGAAAAAAAAAAACACCACAGTGTTTTTCAGGCAGACAAACGTATACTGGACTAGGGATGTGCACTTGAAATTTTTCGGGTTTTGTGTTTTGGTTTTGGGTTCGGTTCCGCGGCCGTGTTTTGGGTTCGACCGCGTTTTGGCAAAACCTCACCGAATTTTTTTTGTCGGATTCGGGTGTGTTTTGGATTCGGGTGTTTTTTTCAAAAAACCCTAAAAAACAGCTTAAATCATAGAATTTGGGGGTCATTTTGATCCCAAAGTATTATTAACCTCAAAAACCATAATTTCCACTCATTTTCAGTCTATTCTGAATACCTCACACCTCACAATATTATTTTTAGTCCTAAAATTTGCACCGAGGTCGCTGGATGACTAAGCTAAGCGACCCTAGTGGCCGACACAAACACCTGGCCCATCTAGGAGTGGCACTGCAGTGTCACGCAGGATGGCCCTTCCAAAAAACACTCCCCAAACAGCACATGACGCAAAGAAGAAAAAAAGAGGCGCAATGAGGTAGCTGTGTGAGTAAGCTAAGCGACCCTAGTGGCCACACAAACACCTGGCCCATCTAGGAGTGGCACTGCAGTGTCACGCAGGATGGCCCTTCCAAAAAAACACTCCCCAAACAGCACATGACGCAAAGAAGAAAAAAAGAGGCGCAATGAGGTAGCTGTGTGAGTAAGCTAAGCGACCCTAGTGGCCGACACAAACACCTGGCCCATCTAGGCGTGGCACTGCAGTGTCACGCAGGATGGCCCTTCCAAAAAACACTCCCCAAACAGCACATGACGCAAAGAAGAAAAAAAGAAGCGCAATGAGGTAGCTGTGTGAGTAAGCTAAGCGACCCTAGTGGCCGACACAAACACCTGGCCCATCTAGGAGTGGCACTGCAGTGTCACGCAGGATGGCCCTTCCAAAAAACACTCCCCAAACAGAACATGACGCAAAGAAGAAAAAAAGAGGCGCAATGAGGTAGCTGTGTGAGTAAGATAAGCGACCCTAGTGGCCGACACAAACACCTGGCCCATCTAGGAGTGGCACTGCAGTGTCACACAGGATGGCCCTTCCAAAAAACACTCCCCAAACAGCACATGACGCAAAGAAGAAAAAAAGAGGCGCAACGAGGTAGCTGTGTGAGTAAGATAAGCGACCCTAGTGGCCGACACAAACACCTGGCCCATCTAGGAGTGGCACTGCAGTGTCACGCAGGATGGCCCTTCCAAAAAACACTCCCCAAACAGCACATGACGCAAATAAAAATGAAAGAAAAAAGAGGTGCAAGATGGAATTGTCCTTGGGCCCTCCCACCCACCCTTATGTTGTATAAACAGGACATGCACACTTTAACCAACCCATCATTTCAGTGACAGGGTCTGCCACACGACTGTGACTGAAATGACGGGTTGGTTTGCACCCCCACCGAAAAAGAAGCAATTAATCTCTCCTTGCACAAACTGGCTCTACAGAGGCAAGATGTCCACCTCATCATCATCCTCCGATATATCACCGTGTACATCCCGCTCCTCACAGATTATCAATTCGTCCCCACTGGAATCCACCATCTCAGCTCCCTGTGTACTTTGTGGAGGCAATTGCTGCTGGTCAATGTCTCCACGGAGGAATTGATTATAATTCATTTTAATGAACATCATCTTCTCCACATTTTCTGGAAGTAACCTCGTACGCAGATTGCTGACAAGGTAAGCGGCGGCTCTAAACACTCTTTCGGAGTACACACTTGTGGGAGGGCAACTTAGGTAGAATAAAGCCAGTTTGTGCAAGGGCCTCCAAATTGCCTCTTTTTCCTGCCAGTATAAGTACGGACTGTCTGACGTGCCTACTTGGATGCGGTCACTCATATAATCCTCCACCATTCTTTCAATGGTGAGAGAATCATATGCAGTGACAGTAGACGACATGTCCGTAATCGTTGTCAGGTCCTTCAGTCCGGACCAGATGTCAGCATCAGCAGTCGCTCCAGACTGCCCTGCATCACCGCCAGCGGGTGGGCTCGGAATTCTGAGCCTTTTCCTCGCACCCCCAGTTGCGGGAGAATGTGAAGGAGGAGATGTTGACAGGTCGCGTTCCGCTTGACTTGACAATTTTGTCACCAGCAGGTCTTTGAACCCCAGCAGACTTGTGTCTGCCGGAAAGAGAGATCCAAGGTAGGTTTTAAATCTAGGATCGAGCACGGTGGCCAAAATGTAGTGCTCTGATTTCAACAGATTGACCACCCGTGAATCCTTGTTAAGCGAATTAAGGGCTCCATCCACAAGTCCCACATGCCTAGCGGAATCGCTCCCTTTTAGCTCCTCCTTCAATGCCTCCAGCTTCTTCTGCAAAAGCCTGATGAGGGGAATGACCTGACTCAGGCTGGCAGTGTCTGAACTGACTTCACGTGTGGCAAGTTCAAAAGGTTGCAGAACCTTGCACAACGTTGAAATCATTCTCCACTGCGCTTGAGACAGGTACATTCCACCTCCTATATCGTGCTCAATTGTATAGGCTTGAATGGCCTTTTGCTGCTCCTCCAACCTCTGAAGCATATAGAGGGTTGAATTCCACCTCGTTACCACTTCTTGCTTCAGATGATGGCAGGGCAGGTTCAGGCGTTTTTGGTGGTGCTCCAGTCTTCAGTACGTGGTGCCTGTACGCCGAAAGTGTCCCGCAATTCTTCTGGCCACCGACAGCATCTCTTGCACGCCCCTGTCGTTTTTTAAAAAATTCTGCACCACCAAATTCAAGGTATGTGCAAAACATGGGACGTGCTGGAATTTGCCCATATTTAATGCACACACAATATTGCTGGCGTTGTCCGATGCCACAAATCCACAGGAGAGTCCAATTGGGGTAAGCCATTCCGCGATGATCTTCCTCAGTTGCCGTAAGAGGTTTTCAGCTGTGTGCGTATTCTGGAAACCGGTGATACAAAGCGTAGCCTGCCTAGGAAAGAGTTGGCGTTTGCGAGATGCTGCTACTGGTGCCGCCGCTGCTGTTCTTGCGGCGGGAGTCCATACATCTACCCAGTGGGCTGTCACAGTCATATAGTCCTGACCCTGCCCTGCTCCACTTGTCCACATGTCCGTGGTTAAGTGGACATTGGGTACAACTGCATTTTTTAGGACACTGGTGAGTCTTTTTCTGACGTCCGTGTACATTCTCGGTATCGCCTGCCTAGAGAAGTGGAACCTAGATGGTATTAGGTAACGGGGGCACACTGCCTCAAGAAATTGTCTAGTTCCCTGTGAACTAACGGCGGATACCGGATGCACGTCTAACACCAACATAGTTGTCAAGGCCTCAGTTATCCGCTTTGCAACAGGATGACTGCTGTGATATTTCATCTTCCTCGCAAAGGACTGTTGGACAGTCAATTGCTTGGTGGAAGTAGTAAAAGTGGGCTTACGACTTCCCCTCTGGGATGACCATCGACTCCCAGCAGCAACAACAGCAGCGCCAGCAGCAGTAGGCGTTACACGCAAGGATGCATCGGAGGAATCCCAGGCAGGAGAAGACTCGTCAGAATTGCCAGTGACATGGCATGCAGGACTATTGGCATTCCTGGGGAAGGAGGAAATTGACACTGAGGGAGTTGGTGGGGTGGTTTGCGTGAGCTTGGTTACAAGAGGAAGGGATTTACTGGTCAGTGGACTGCTTCCGCTGTCGCCCAAAGTTTTTGAACTTGTCACTGACTTATTATGAATGCGCTGCAGGTGACGTATAAGGGAGGATGTTCCGAGGTGGTTAACGTCCTTACCCCTACTTATTACAGCTTGACAAAGGCAACACACGGCTTGACAAATGTTGTCCGCATTTCTGGTGAAATACTTCCACACCGAAGAGCTGATTTTTTTGGTATTTTCACCAGGCATGTCAACGGCCCTATTCGTCCCACGGACAACAGGTGTCTCCCCGGGTGCCTGACTTAAACAAACCACTTCACCTTCAGAATCCTCCTTGTCAATTTCCTCCCCAGCGCCAGCAACACCCATATCCTCCTCATCCTGGTGTACTTCAACACTGACATCTTCAATCTGACTATCAGGAACTAGACTGCGGGTGCTCCTTCCAGCACTTGCAGGGGGCGTGCAAATGGTGGAAGGCGCATGCTCTTCACGTCCAGTGTTGGGAAGGTCAGGCATCGCAACCGACACAATTGGACTCTCCTTGTGGATTTGGGATTTCGAAGAACGCACAGTTCTTTGCGGTGCTTTTGCCAGCTTGAGTCTTTTCAGTTTTCTAGCGAGAGGCTGAGTGCTTCCATCCTCATGTGAAGCTGAACCACTAGCCATGAACATAGGCCAGGGCCTCAGCCGTTCCTTGCCACTCCGTGTGGTAAATGGCATATTGGCAAGTTTACGCTTCTCCTCCGACAATTTTATTTTAGATTTTGGAGTCCTTTTTTTACTGATATTTGGTGTTTTGGATTTTACATGCTCTGTACTATGACATTGGGCATCGGCCTTGGCAGACGACGTTGCTGGCATTTCATCGTCTCAGCCATGACTAGTGGCAGCAGCTTCAGCACGAGGTGGAAGTGGATCTTGATCTTTCCCTAATTTTGGAACCTCAACATTTTTGTTCTCCATATTTTAATAGGCACAACTAAAAGGCACCTCAGGTAAACAATGGAGATGGATGGATATTAGTATACTTATGGATGGACCAGTGACTGCCGACACAGAGGTAGCTACAGCCGTGGACTACCGTACTGTGCCTACTGCTAATATAGACTGGATGATAATGAGATGAAATTAATATATATATATATATAATATCACTAGTACTGCAGCCGGACAGGTATATATATTTATTATGTAATGACTGATGACGGACCAGCTGGACACTGTCAGCTCAGCAGCACCGCAGACTGCTACAGTAAGCTACTATAGTAGTATGTATAAAGAAGTAGAAAGAAAAGAAAAAAAACACGGGTAGGTGGTATACAATTATGGATGGACCAGCGACTGCCGACACAGAGGTAGCTACAGCCGTGGACTACCATACTGTGTCTGCTGCTAATATAGACTGGATGATAATGAGATGAAATCAATATATATATATATAATATCACTAGTACTGCAGCCGGACAGGTATATATATTTATTATGTAATGACTGATGACGGACCTGCTGGACACTGTCAGCTCAGCAGCACCGCAGACTTCTACAGTAAGCTACTATACTATAGTAGTATGTACAAAGAAGAAAGAAAAAAAAAACCACGGGGAGGTGGTATACAATTATGGATGGACTGCCGAGTGCCGACACAGAGGTAGCTACAGCCATGGACTACCGTACTGTGTCTGCTGCTAATATAGACTGGATGATAATGAGATGAAATCAATATATATATATATATAATATCACTAGTACTGCAGCCGGACAGGTATATATATTTATTATGTAATGACTGATGATGGACCTGCTGGACACTGTCAGCTCAGGAGCACCGCAGACTGCTACAGTAAGCTACTATACTATAGTAGTATGTACAAAGAAGAAAGAAAAAAAAAACCACGGGGAGGTGGTATACAATTATGGATGGACTGCCGAGTGCCGACACAGAGGTAGCTACAGCCGTGGACTACCGTACTGTGTCTGCTGCTAATATAGATTGGATGATAATGAGATGAAATCAATATAATATCACTAGTACTGCAGCCGGACAGGTATGTATATTTATTATGTAATGACTGATGACGGACCTGCTGGACACTGTCAGCTCAGCAGCACCGCAGACTGCTACAGTAAGCTACTATACTATAGTAGTATGTACAAAGAAGAATGAAAAAAAAAAAAACACGGGGAGGTGGTGTACAATTATGGATGGACTGCCGAGTGCCGACACAGAGGTAGCTACAGCCGTGGACTACCGTACTGTGTCTGCTGCTAATATAGACCGGATGATAATGAGATGAAATCAATATAATATCACTAGTACTGCAGCCGGACAGGTATGTATATTTATTATGTAATGACTGATGACGGACCTGCTGGACACTGTCAGCTCAGCAGCACCGCAGACTGCTACAGTAAGCTACTATACTATAGTAGTATGTACAAAGAAGAAAGAAGAAAAAAAAAACCACGGGGAGGTGGTATACAATTATGGATGGACTGCCGAGTGCCGACACAGAGGTAGCTACAGCCGTGGACTAACGTACTGTGTCTGCTGCTAATATAGACTGGATGATAATGAGATGAAATCAATATATCAATATATATGTATATATAATATCACTAGTACTGCAGCCGGACAGGTATATATATTTATTATGTAATGACTGATGACGAACCTGCTGGACACTGTCAGCTCAGCAGCACCGCAGACTGCTACAGTAAGCTACTATAGTAGTATGTATAAAGAAGAATGAAAAAAAAAAAACCACGGGTAGGTGGTATACAATATTATATAGGAGACCGTCAGAAACTACTAAACAAGTGTGAATCCAAATGGATATTCCTATTGGGAGCTCTTGCACCAAACGGACTAAATGAAAAATTCACCTGGAACACCTTTTTAACTTGATAACAGCTCATCATATAATATATTAGCATGCATCTATTACTAAAATAATTATAATTATTAATTAGAAGTATACATAACAGTTTGCACTAAGAGTTCAATTAATTTGCATGCAAGTACCAGCCAATCAGATAGAGCCACAATCTTGTGATTTTAAAAGCACAGTTTATTTGGTTAATATCAATGCTTCACATTATTATATATCACTGTCATAGTATTATACACCACTGTCATATTACTTTATGTCACTGCACCAATAATCCACAATTTAATTATCCTTCTAGCACTGCGAGCTCTCCCGGCGCGACGGGACCCGAGGCTTCACAGGGTTGCCCAGCAACCATGAGGTCACGAACGGAGCGACGGACTGACGCACCCAGAAGCCGACGGCCCGGGACTCCGCGAGACACCGCATGTTATGCACACTGATATATAAGGCAGGTAAGCACTTTAATCACTGTTCTGCCAATTGTATTTGTTTTCGTTTTCTAAATGCACAGCCTGACGAAAAGACCAGCATGGTCTTGAAACGTTGCCACTGCATTATGCTGTAAATCTTTAATACAAAGTTTAGTTTGAAAGACCTTGGAGTGCCGCCTGCTTTTCTTCCACCCGGTAATGTATCGGTTTGCTGGAGGGATTTCCTTGACTGTATGCACAAATAGGAGGGCACCCGGGCACAATCAAGTTTATCATCCAGAGTGCCGGATAAACACAATCCTATACAATTGAGGTACAGGCCTGTACCCCTAAGGATCAAGGCACCGGAACAATATCAATTTTCCCGTTTTTCACACGGGTATATTACATCACAATATTTGGACATATACAATTGCTTTCAGTTTTTTCCGGCTTACCATCGATACCATCGGTAACTATTTCCAGGTGAATTTAATCATCCAGCAACAGGATCCACGTTTACAAAAAAAAGATCCACCAATGGCTTACAGCGAGGTTAAATCATTTATAGACCTCAAATCACATTTGGATGAAACTCTGACACTCACACAGGAACATGCAGACACCGTATTATTTGGTGCTGATCTACACCCTGTGCAAAATGCCCCTACAGTGGATGAAATATACAACACCATTTTGAAATTAAGAAACAAAGAAACTGACTATCTTCTACATGGGACATCGCTCTCCAATTATTTTAGAGCAAAAATGATACCACGGGGTTTTCGCATCAGAAACACCCCCACCATCGGCCGCAACAATGCAAGCTTTTGCCACAAATGGATATCCATATTAAATAAATGCAGCTTCGATCTCATGCTGCTCGTGATCGAGGAGTCGGGCAGAATCCTCAAAGAAACAAAAGAAAAACTAGACATCTCAACTACCACATACAAGCCAATACTAGATGACAAAAAACATCAAACCATGTGGGCCAAAATGGAGACCCAATGTAACAATTATAGACAAGAGCTCCTGAAATTTAAAAACAAAAAGCTCACTACTGTACAAACAGACTATGAAGAATTCAGAGTGTACAGATGGTTAAGTGGTACTGATTTCAACACAGGCCGCTCCAGATCTCGTTCAAAAGTATCGTGGAGAGATAAAAGAGATTCCAGAAACACTAATCTTCGACATCGCTCTCAATCAAACAGCGACAGCGACTTCCACATCAACGACTCTGATGACCCCACCAAAACTCCGGACATCCCTTTAGATCGGGCTTCAAGAACAAGGGCAGACCATCGGTCTACAGAAGAACCAGGAGAGGTGGTCAAAACCAAAGAATCTACCAAGCCGCCAATAAATACAAAAAAGAAGAAATAGTGTTTAACTTATCGTCTCATTCTTTAACTGCAGCACAATCAGCGGTCCTAAACAAAGGATTATCATTTATCCCCACGACATACCATAATCAATTGAATTGGAAAATAGATCTCTATGGACACCATAGGACGTTAAAAACTAAAGAATTCTTTCAACATCAGATCACTCCCACCCAAGTGGACCACAAACAACAATTGATATATAAGAGATCTTCCTTTGATCCGGTTTCCAACAATCCCTCCTTAAAAACCTATAATAGACTCTTGGATGACTCAGTAAGCAAATATCAAGGGGCAAAACCTAAAATTTGCTCGAATCTTACCAAACAAGAACACCAGGCTCTTAAAGAACTGTCGGCCTTAAACAACATCACAATCCGCTCAGCGGACAAAGGAGGAGGCATTGTGCTGCAAGACACAGACATTTATATTAACAACATAGACAAGTTATTATTGGACACAAGCACTTACAGTAAATTGTCCAACAACCCGACTGAGAAGTATAAAACACAACTGGACGACATTTTAAAACAAGCCCACGATACACAACAAATCAACAATAGAACATTCAAAGCATTAAGTACAGAATACCCCATCACTCCTATAATATATACAGTACCAAAACTTCACAAGGATGCGAACAATCCACCCCCACGCCCCATTATCTCAGCTAGAGGGTCTTTGTTGCAGCCAGTATCCAAATTCCTAGATGGCCTTATTCAACCTCTGATCTCCAAACAATCTACCTTCTTGAAAGACACCACACAACTTTTACTAAAGTTACAATCCCTAACGCAATTGCCAGAAAACACCATATTGTGTACATTAGACGTAAAAAGTCTATATACGGTGATCCCTCATCAAGAAGGACTTATAGCCATGGAATTGTTCCTACACAAATATAAGTTCACAGAGATCCCCATTCCGTTATTTTTAGAGTTGCTGCAAAACACCCTGGTTAAAAATTATTTCTTACATAATGGTCAATATTACATTCAGACCAAAGGTTGCGCTATGGGGTCCAATGTGGCCCCGTCATTTGCAAATATATATATGTTTCAGCAAGAACAAATTTTCTTTTTCTCGGATCCAGAAATTTCAAAATATATATCATTATATACTAGATATATTGATGACCTGCTGATAATATGGACAGGTCCGTTATCAACCTTAACTTCATTAATTTCTAACATCAATCAAATGGATCATCCAATAAAATTCACACATCAAGTTAGTACATCTAGCATCAATTACCTAGATGTTACTATAAGCATCAAGGAGGGAACACTGAAAACTTCCCTATACACCAAAAGTACAGACCGAAACACCATGTTATTACACAGCAGTTGTCATCCACCGGCCTTGATTAAAGGATTACCACGCTCACAAATGATCAGAGCAGCCCGGATTTCAAGTGATCCAAAAGATTTAGAACAAGCCTTGTTAACCATGGTGGATAAATTTGCCTCTAGAGGGTACCACCACAAGGAATTAATAGAAACAAAAAACAAAGTACAGCGAATGTCACGAGAACATCTGTTGCAACCCAAGAATAAACAAAGAAAAGAAGTTAAAAACAAGATACCATTTGTGACAACCTTCAACATAGCCAGCGCAGTGATCCCACAAGCAACTAAAGCCCTGTGGCCTATTGTCACAGGAGACAATGAGCTACCAATTTTTAAGAATACTCGCATCATGCCCAGTTATAGAAGAGGCAGAAGCATCCGGGACCGCTTAGTAAAAACTTATGTCACTTCAAAATCAAATACCACACTTTTTGGCATGACCAAAAAACCAGGATGTTATAAATGCATATCATGCACTACCTGCAAATACATGGAACCAGGAAACTCTTTTGTCAACCAACTAACAGGACAAGAATATAAAATAAAACACGTGATAACATGCACTACAGCCTTCATAGTGTATACCATCACGTGTCCTTGTGGACTCATCTATGTAGGACAAACTATAAGAAATCTACGTGACCGTATGGCTCTTCATAGATCAGCGGTTAAGGCTGCATTGGAAGGAAAGAATATAGACCAACCTGTAGCAAGGCATTATCGTCAACAGGGACACCATCTATCAGATCTTCGATGTAAGATCATAGATCATATTCCACCATTGACAAGAGGAGGAGACCGTCAGAAACTACTAAACAAGTGTGAATCCAAATGGATATTCCTATTGGGAGCTCTTGCACCAAACGGACTAAATGAAAAATTCACCTGGAACACCTTTTTAACTTGATAACAGCTCATCATATAATATATTAGCATGCATCTATTACTAAAATAATTATAATTATTAATTAGAAGTATACATAACAGTTTGCACTAAGAGTTCAATTAATTTGCATGCAAGTACCAGCCAATCAGATAGAGCCACAATCTTGTGATTTTAAAAGCACAGTTTATTTGGTTAATATCAATGCTTCACATTATTATATATCACTGTCATAGTATTATACACCACTGTCATATTACTTTATGTCACTGCACCAATAATCCACAATTTAATTATCCTTCTAGCACTGCGAGCTCTCCCGGCGCGACGGGACCCGAGGCTTCACAGGGTTGCCCAGCAACCATGAGGTCACGAACGGAGCGACGGACTGACGCACCCAGAAGCCGACGGCCCGGGACTCCGCGAGACACCGCATGTTATGCACACTGATATATAAGGCAGGTAAGCACTTTAATCACTGTTCTGCCAATTGTATTTGTTTTCGTTTTCTAAATGCACAGCCTGACGAAAAGACCAGCATGGTCTTGAAACGTTGCCACTGCATTATGCTGTAAATCTTTAATACAAAGTTTAGTTTGAAAGACCTTGGAGTGCCGCCTGCTTTTCTTCCACCCGGTAATGTATCGGTTTGCTGGAGGGATTTCCTTGACTATATATATATATATATATATATTATATACAATTATATATATATATATATATATATATATATATTAAACTGGTGGTGATTGATTATTAAACTGGTGGTCAGGTCACTGGTCACACTATCAGCAACTTGCAAGTAGTACTCCTAAGCAGACAATAACAAAATATATTATACTGGTCTGGTGGTCAGTGTGGTCACAATGGCAGTGTGGCACTGACTCTGGCAGCAAAAGTGTGCACTGTACGTTATATGTACTCCTGAGTCCTGCTCTCAGACTCTAACTGCTCCCCACTGTCAGTGTCTCCCCCACAAGTCAGATAATTAATACAGTCACACTATCTAATCTATATCACTTCAGCAAGTAGTAGTAGTATAGTAGTACTCCTCCTAATAATGCTCCCCAAAATTACTACTACTGTGTCTCTCTCTACTGTCTCACTCTCTTCTCTAAACGGAGAGGACGCCAGCCACGTCCTCTCCCTATGAATCTCAATGCACGTGTGAAAATGGCGGCGACGCGCGGCTCCTTATATAGAATCCGAGTCTCGCGATAGAATCCGAGCCTCGCGAGAATCCGACAGCGGGATGATGACGTTCGGGCGCGCTCGGGTTAACCGAGCAAGGCGGGAAGATCCGAGTCGCTCGGCCCCGTGTAAAAAAACATGAAGTTCGGGCGGGTTCGGATTCAGAGGAACCGAACCCGCTCATCCCTATACTGGACTGGTGGTCACTGTCAGCAAAACTGTGCACTGTACTCCTGCTATAACTGCTCCCCAGTCCCCACAATTAGACAGTGTGAGCAGTGCACTCAGCACAGATATATCATGCAGCAGTGCAGCACACTGAGTGAGCACAGATATGGTGGAGCGTTTTTTTTCAGGCAGAGAAACAACGGATTAAACTCAAAACCCTGCACTGTACTCCCTAACAGCTGCTCCCCGTCCCCAATCCTCCCCACAATTATAACTAACTAAGTTCTAATATAATACAACGGACTCGGAGAGGACGCCAGCCACGTCCTCTCCCTATCAATCTCAATGCACGTGTGAAAATGGCGGCGACGCGCGGCTCCTTATATAGAATCCGAGTCTCGCGAGAATCCGACAGCGGGATGATGACGTTCGGGCGCGCTCGGGTTAACCGAGCAAGGCGGGAGGATCCGAGTCGCTCGGACCCGTGTAAAAAAAAGGTGAAGTTCGGGCGGGTTCGGATTCCGAGGAACCGAACCCGCTCATCACTAATTATAAATGCTATTAACACAGAACACTTCCTAAACCATGAATGTGGGCATGCACCCATACTTGCCCACCAGAATGTCCAATAATTAGTGGCTGCCAATAGAGGGTGGTAATCTCCCTGGGGCCAGGCTGGGCAAGCGGTGTGGTAAGCATAGTGTGATGGTGTCATGATCTTCCAATCACTACAAAGAAAATACTGAGGAGGAGTCTAAAATCAGCACTGAATTAAAAACAGGATGGAACATCGTCGCAAGTTTCCCTCTGCACACCATGGGGGTAATTCAGACCTGATCGCTCGCTAGCTGTTTTTTGCAGTCCTGCGTTCACATAGTCACCGCCCACCGGGGAGTGTATTTTAGCTGTGCAAGTGTGCGAGCAGTACAAAAAGATTTTGTGCAGTTTCTGAGTAGCACAGGACTTACTCAGCCGCTGCAATCACTTCAGCCTGTCCGGGATCATATTGATGTCAGACACCCGCCCTGCATACACTTGGGAACGCCTGCATTTTTCCAACCCCTCCCAGAAAACGGTCAGTTGACACCCACAAACGCCTTCTTCCTGTCAATCATTTTGCAATCGCCAGTGCGAATGGATTCTTTCCACAAACAGATCGCAGAGCAACAAACCTCTTTGTATCTGTGCGACACACCTGTGCATTGCGGTGCATATGCATGCGCAGTTCTGGCTTGATCGCAGCGCTGCAAAAAATGCTAGCGAGCGATCAGGTCTGAATTACCCCCCATATACGTTGGCACTCAGTATATTGCTGATGTGTGCACAGCCGGGCATTTGCCGCAATGCTCAGCAGAATATCACTTTAGATTGAATCTGCACATATATGTCATAAGCTCGATCATGTCACATTCTGTTTAAAGGAAAAAGGCCAGTGTGAGGTTTTAATTTCTTAACTAGTTTCAGGAAGAATCAAATATTAACATCCAAATAAAATGTTTACTAGATGAACATTTTCAAAGCTTAATGGAATATCTTGGTGTTACATAAGTAACTGCAATCTTATTAATAAAATTCTTAGAATTTTCTGGCTTTCTATATATATATATATATATATATATATATATAGTGATTCAAAAGTCGCAGTACACCCTTTTGTTTCAAAAACTGTGCAGGAAATGGGAAAAATTGACTTAGATTCAAGATGGTGACTATGTTTGGTACATACCCTAACAGATAGCCCACCTCACCGATACCTTACTGGAGTATTACATTTTCCCATTTCCTGCACAGTTTTTGAAACAAATGGGTGTACTGTCTGTCTGTCTGTCTGTCTGTCTGTCTGTCTGTCTGTCTGTCTGTCTGTCTGTCTATCTATCTATCTATCTATCTATCTATCATCTATCTTTAATTATTTATTGCCATAAATTCTCTATGTATATATAATAATAATAATAATAATAATAATAATAATAATAGTAGTAATAAAAATAACGATGATGATGATGATAATAATAATAATAATAATAATAATAATAACAACAAAACTACTACAAATAAAACTTCTAATAATAATCCTTCTACTATTACAAATAGTAAGAAAAAATACTACTACTGCTATTACTAATAATAATAATAATAATAATAATAATAATAATAATAATAAGCATATCAGTTATACTATTGATGATGATGATGATGATGATAATAATAATAATAATAATAATAATATTAATACTAATACGTCTGCTTGTACTACTAATATTAAAATTATAATGGACAGCATGGTGGCACAGTGGCTTAATTCCATTGAGAACCATATCTCATGGACCCCATTATGAGATAATATTTAACACAGGTTTATGCTATTATAAGGTAATCCAGCGCCCATTGTATGACTGTATGCTATTGTGTCAGTTTACATTGACAGGTTAGTAGAAAAAATTCCTTACTCATCATCGAGTGGCCATGTGCACAATGCCTACACTGACCATGTTAAATTCAGCATGTCCATACTGATGTTTTGTCGACATTGTCGAAAGAGTGGCAACTTCCTGTTTTTCTAGCCATTCTGTCCCTAACCCTAATTGTAATACTAACTGTAACGCTAACCTTAACAGCAACCCTAATAATAACAACCATAATCCTAACCCTCCTAGAAATGTGACATTATGACAATTTCAAGATTTATAGGTGTCAAAATAAATAATTTTGACATTTTAACCATGTTGATATCAGTGTTGACCTGCTGTCGACATTGTAAATGTTGACATTCCGAATGGAGACATAATGACTACATACCATATAAATAATGTGTTATAATACTACTACTACTACTACTACTACTACTACTACGAAGAAGAAGAAGAAGAAGAAGAAGAAGAAGAAGAAGAAGAAGAAGAAGATATAATGCATAGCAGACATTAAAGGGGACATTTAATAACTTGTGCACTAAAAATTGTTGTAACCATTGTCAGCCAATTATATTCAGAACTGTCATTTTTCTATTAAGCTGCTATTGGTTACTGCTTTTCTCACCATTGCACCTATACAGAAAATAAAGTTTAAACAAAAATGTTGCTGTAGATATCAACATTATATATTTAGATTTAAACACATTATGCCATTGAAAAAAAATACATATAGGTTCTCATGTTTTATTAAGGTTACAAATTGTAAAAAATCTAATATGTTATATAGATTTCTATGCTATATTAAAATATACACAATTTATTACCAGTTATTTACACACATTCCACAGCGCTTTACAGAGAATATTTTGGCCATTCACATCAGTCTCTGCCCCAGTGGAGCTTACAATCTATATTCCCTATCATATGTACATGCAGATACATTCACGCTAGGGTTAATTTTGTGGGGAGCCAATTATCCTGCCAGTATATTTTTGGATTGTGGGAGGAAACCGGAGTACCCGGAGGAAACCCACGCAAGTACGGAGAGAATATACAGAACAAAGTCCACACAGTTAGGGCCATGGTGGGAATCTAACCCATGACCTCAGTGCTGTGACTGCCCCAGTAGTCATGTATCATTTACTTTTATTTATAGTTTTGCTTATAGATAGAATAAAGAATATGATGAGTGTGCCTTTGTCACATCCTGTAGTCGGAAAAAAAAGTTATTATTCTTCTTCTTATTCTTCTTCTTATTATTATACCACTTTTGTTATTATGAATGTCATAAGTATGATGTTACTTTAAGTGTATGCATGTTAACATATAAAACGTCAAAAGCAATGGTGGTAGTTCTATCCAAGGTCTTTAATCTTTAGATTTGGAAATAATATGAATTTATAAAACATAGCAAAGTGGGTTCTGTTAAACCTTGTAAAAAAAACATATAATAAATTAATAATACCTTTTAAAGTAAAGGTTTGATTCATTAAAAGGAAAATACATATATATGTATATAGGCATTCCACAATGTGCTAAAAGCAGAGTGAATTAAATGTACACAATATGCACCCAATTTAAAACCCATATATCATAAAGTATTTATTTGCAGAGTGAGTGAAGTTCATGGTGCAGATGTGAAGTAAGCCCCATTATTTTGCGGAGGTATTATATAGAATAAAATATAATACTAATCTTGAAAATAAACATTAAAAAAAATTATTAAACTAGGTATTCAACCATCAGTTGCTAGGTATTTAACCAATATAATACTGGTTAATTAAATAATAAAAATGGAAGTAATATTTTCTCCAAAAATAATCACTAGTCCCAATGAAACGTGTGCTTTAGTGTGTACACGTTTATTTAGTTGTTGTTGTTTTTTTGCAATCTTTATTTAAGTACTGAAAATGGAGACAGGGTTGACGTTTGTACACATTATTAATATGAAACTGATACAAAATGAGTCATGTCGACTGGCAGTCTAATACAAATGATAAATAGTTTATATTATACCACTGCAAATACAGTATGTCTGTGTATTATATACAATTATCTGGCAGATCATCTGCTAGATCTGGATGGTTGGAATCAGTGGCGGAACTACCACCAGTGCAAGCGGTGCCTTGCACTGGGGCCCGTTGCTGTGAAGGGGCCCAAAGCCAGTGGTATGTAATGAGTCAAGGAAGGAGAGGGACAGCTGCAGCGGCGCCTCCATCAATTACATTGCGCTGCTGCAGCTCCCGAGTACCCCTCCTTCCTCCTCCTTCTCCCCTGCCTGGGATCTGCCTGAAGCTGCTCTAAGGAGCCTGACTGCCTGAGCTAGCAGGGACCAGGAGCGGTTTTTGGTGCAAGCAAGCAGTGCCTGCGCAGGGGGGGTGCGGCCTGGGGGCGTGGCCACAGTCACCACGCAGGCGCCTGCTGCCTACCCGCACCCTGCTCCCCAGCCGCAGGAGATACCATGGGCTGTGTGGGCGTCTGCAGCAGCTGGTGCACCTGTCAGACGCTAGAGGTCATTATTGACCTCTAGTGTTTGTGCAGCGCTGCTTTGGGAGAGACGTAATGACGTCTCTCCCATAGAGAGGAGCCGTGGGCGGCCAGACGAAGCAGCAGCAGCGGTCGGGAAGCAGGAGCGGGGCTGGTAATTATTGTTTTTTCTTTTTGTGTGTGTGTTTGTAAGCGGCTACTAAGGGGTACAGCAACAGGGGGCACAACTAAAGGGGGCACAACTACTGGGGCAAATCTACTGGGGTCATAGCTATAAGGGGCACAACTACTGGGGCAAATCTACTGGGGGCATAGCTACAGGGGGCAAATCTACTTGGAGCACAACTACTTGGGGCAAATGTACTGGGGGCATAACTACAAGGGCATATCTGGCCACGCCCCCTCCCCATGAAGTCAGGCCCCAATTTTTGTTGCGCGCCTTCGGCACTAACTGTTTTACCTCTAGGTGGGGGGTGCCAGTGGAAACTTTCGCACTGGGAACCACAAGGTGTAGAACCAGCCCTGGCGGAGATAGTAAGTATCATCTGTTCTTTCTGTCTGTCTGTCTGTCTGTCTGTCTGTCTGTCTATCTATCTATTCTGTCTACCGTAATGTGTAAAAAGGGGGGACTGTCTGCCGTAATGTGTAAAAAGGGGACTCAGTCTACCGTAATGTGTAAAAAGGGGAGTAAAAAGGGGACGCTGTCTGCCATAATGTGTAAAAGGTGAACTCTGTCTACCTGGTGTAGTGGCGCTATTGTGCGGCGTAATTTTAATAATGGAGACTACTGTGCACCGTAAAACATTTCAATGTTTTTACAACATTTTCGTCATCCTGACGAAAATGTTGTAAAAACATAGAAACGTTGATGCACAGCAGACCGGGTGTCTGTCTTCATTTCAAGCCGTGAGTGCCGCCGCTCCAAGCATTCTCTCTCTCTCTCTCTCTCTCTCTATATACATATATATATATATATATTACACGGGAGCATGCAAAGAATCCCTAATTTAGAGTTGGGGGTGGACTTGCACGGGATGAGGAGTGGGGGGGGGTCAAAGCATTTTGTTGCACCTGTGCTCACCGCCCGCTAGTTCCGCCACTGGTTGGAATGAAAATCTGGTAATCATTGAGAGCAAATGACAATCCAATATTTACTTCCAAACACTGGAAAATGGACAAAACCTGTTGTTCAAACAAATTTGTTAAATCATGGATATATAGTCAGTTTGTCTGAACAAATGGTTGATTGTCATTTGCTCTTATCGATTACCAGATTCCATATGATCTGACAGATAATTGTATAGTGTATGCCCAGCATTACAAATAATCAAATTACACTTATACCGCTTTCACATTGCAATGCTGGGTCGCACCTGGAAATTGGAAACGGGTCCTTCCCGGGTGGGACATGGCATTGGACCCTTTCAGACTGGCTTTGCCGGGTCGGGTTGCCATCAGGGGCAGGGATGGAGCCGGCATCAGGGGCAGGTGCGGAGGCAGCTCTGGGAGATAAGATCATCTCCATGCAGCAGCTGCCTATGCTGTGAACGGGTCCGGGGTCGCATCGATCTGCTAATAACCTGGGAATAACCTGTCTTTATTCCCAGGTTGAATTACTGGGTCAGGTGACTTGGGAATTCGTCAATGACCCCTTTCACACTGCACAGCAACCCGCCTCAAGCCGGCAATATACCGGGTCGATACTGGATTATTTGTGCGGTGTGAAAGGGGTGTTACACAGATTGTTCCAGACAGTATTTGTGTTGTGTACCTTTCGATTCTTAAAGTAAATCTTCATACTCATAAATCATTATTTGTTAACATATATACAGTATCTATCCAGATAGATAGATAGATAGATAGATAGATAGATAGATAGATAGATAGATAGATAGATAGATAGATAGATAGAGGCACATCTATTAAGATCAAAAAGTAATTAAACAGCACCTTACAAATTCTATGTTATCTCTTTCTAGGATATGGTCACCACAAAGAAAATAGGATTTTAATTGTCTGCTGGTAAATCCTTTTCTCGTAGTCTGCAGGTGATACTGGGAATCCATTTAGTACCATGGGTATAGACGGGTCCACTAGGAGCCTTGGGCACTTTAAGAATTGGATAATGTGCGCTGCCTCAGCGGTACCAGGGTGTCATAGCAGGGGGGGAGAGGTTATTAGTGTACTGAGTCCAGGGCCGGACTGGGACTAAAAATAGGTCCTGGCATTTTTGAAGCACACAGGCCCACCTCTGTGACTCCTCCCCTTACTATTCCTGACTCCTCCCACTTATCAGTCTATGCTCTTACAAATATAATTAATATTCTAACAACATACAAGCGTACATCATTTTCTATTAAAATACACACAACCTGTGGTTGAAGTGGAAATTTTTAAGTGGGGGTATGGAAATGTGAGGTTTGCTCCGGAAAAAGGGGGCATGGCCACTCAAAAGGGGGCGTGTCCTTCAGTGTAGTTTATCACACCATACACCCCTTATACGCATTATGCACCACAATAGTAGGACCCCTTATACTATCTAGTATTGGTGCCTCTTTCACATTATACCACACAGTATGAGCCGAAATTCACATTATAGCACCCAGTATGAGCCGAAATTTACATTATAGCACCCGGTATGAGCCGAAATTTACATTATATGCCCCCAATAGTGCAGTGCCAGATCCACAATTGCCCCCACAGTGCCAGGTATACAAATGCCCCCACAGTGCCAGGTATACAAATGCCCCCACAGTGCCAGGTATACAAATGCCCCCACAGTGCCAGGTAAACAATTGCCCCCACAGTGCCAGGTATACAAATGCCCCCACAGTGCCAGGTATACAAATGCCCCCACAGTGCCAGGTAAACAATTGCCCCCACAGTGCCAGGTATACAAATGCCCCACAGTGCCAGCCAATTGCCCCCACAGTGCCAGATGTACAATTGTCCCCACAGCAGCTAGTGCTGCAGCTACTTACCGCTGCTGCACTGCTACTGCTGCTGCTGCTCCTCCGGGCTGTGAGGGACGGGGGTGAATCAGGAGAGCAGAGCGCCCGCCAGCGCGGCTGTGTCTGGTGCTGCGGCGGCTTCGTTCAAACCAGCCGCCGGTTCGTGAGCCAATCAGAGCTCGCGGACCGGCAGCTTCTTATTGGCTGCCGGTCCGCGAGCTCTGATTGGCTCACGAACCGGTGGCTGGTTTGAACGAAGCCGCCGCAGCACCAGACACAGCCGCACTGGCGGGCGCTCTGCTCTCCTCTCCTGACAGCTGAGACATGTTGCCGCCGGACTGAGCGGCAGCGTGTCTCAGTGACCGCTGGACCGGCCCAAGTGGCCATCGGCCCTTCTGGCATTTGCCAGAAGTGCCAGATGGCCAGTCCGGCCCTGACTGAGTCCCTAATCTAGGTACTTAGTCTGTGACCCGGCTAAGCTTGGCATTAGCAGTAAGGGCGTTGTGTGCTGGCTCCATACTGTCTCTGTGTCTCCCTGGAAGGGCTCTTTGTGGGTTAATTGTACATTTAAACTGTTCCTGTGTGTGTGTGCTATCACTGTCACAGTATGTCAGACAAAGAGTGTGTTTCATGTAAGGCACAGTGTTCCTCTTCTCCAGGGGATTCACTACTGTGTACTCAATCCAGTATTCCTTCCCAGGCTAGCGGGGCAGAGCCATCTTGGCTGGACTCCATTAGGAGAATGATTAATTCATGCTTAATCCAGGCTCATCACCCTGGTTGTGATTAGTGATCCTTTTGTTGATGGACTCTGTGAGAGGTTATTACTGGTAACTCCATTTAGTACCATGGGTATAGATGGGTCCACTAGGAGCCTTGGGAACTTTAAGAATTTGATAGTGTGTGCTGGCTCCTCCCTCTATGCCCCTCCTACCAGACTCAGTCCAGGAAACTGTGCCCGAGGAGACGGACATACTTTGAGAGAAGGATAGATAAAGAAAGTGGTGAGATTACGAACCACCACACACAGAACAATAGGAAAGCCATGCTAACCAAACTTGAAAAATGAACAGCAACAGCTGAACCAATCAGAATACTTAACTAAGTTACCGTGCAGGAAGAACGAAGCACCGGGCGGGCACCCAGTATCCCCTACGGACCATGAGAAAAGGATTTACCGGTAGGTAATTAAAATCCTATTTTCTCTTACGTCCTTGGGGATACTGGGAATCCAATTAGTACCATGGGGAAGTACCAAAGCTCACAAACCGCGTGGGAGCGTGCTGAGGTTCCTTCAGAAATGACTGACCAAACTGAAGGGTCCTCAGAGGCCAAAGTATCGAAATTGTAAAACTTTGCAAACATGTTCGAACCTGACCAAGTAGCTACTCGGAAGAGCTGCAAAGCCGAGACACCCGGGGCAACCGCCCAAGAAGAACCCACCAACCTAGTAGAGTGGGCCTGTACAGAGTTTGAAACCGGCAATCCTGCCATGGAATAAGCATGCTGGTTAGTGAGCCTGATCCAGCATGCAATAGACTGCTTTGAAGGACACCCAGTTTTATTGGGATCATAGAGAACGAACAGCGAGTCCGATTTCCTGTGACGAGCTGTTCTCTTTACATACACCTTCAAAGCCCTCATAACATTCAAAGACTTTGAAGTAGCAGAGGTGTCTGTAACAGCCGGAACCACAATAGGTTGGTTGATGTGAAGCGCGGATACCACCTTAGGAAGAAATTGCTAATGAGTTCTGAGTTCAGCTCTGTCCTCATGGAAAATTAAGTAGGTACTCTTGTGAGACAATGCCCCTAGCTCTAACACACATCTTGCTGAAGTCAAGGCCAACAGTGTGATGGTGTTCCACGTAAGGTACTTTACGTCAACCTCCTGTAATGGTTCAAACTAGAGATGTGCGGCGGGCACTTTTCGTGTTTTGTGTTTTGGTTCTAATTCCCCGCTCGTGTTTTGGTTTTGGCTTGGTTTTGCCAAAACCACCCTTTCGGGTTTTGGTTTTGGATCTGGATGATAAAAACAGCTAAAATCACACAATTTGGGGGTAATTTTGATCCTACGGTATTATTAACCTCAATAACATTAATTTCCACTCATTTACAGTCTATTCTGAACACTTCACACCTCACAATATTGTTTTTAGGCCAAAAGGTTGCACCGAGGTGGCTGCATGACTAAGCTAAGCGACAGAAGTGTGTGGCACAAACAATTGGCCCACTGGAGTAGCACTGCAGTAGCACTGCAGTGTCATACAGGAGGGCAGATATAAAAAAAGGCCCCAAACAGCACATCATGCAAAGATGAAAAAGAGGTGCAATGAGGTAGCTGTTTGACTAAGCTAAGCGATACAAGTGTGTGGCACAAACAACATGGGACGTGCTGGAATTTGCCCAGATGTAATACACACACAATATTGGTGGCACAGGATAGCAAACCCCTAAACCAAACACACACGGCAAAGCTTGTAAAATTAATTTGGATAATAATAACCCTTTTATTTGAAGCTATTATAATAATATGCAGCACAGGTGAGCGTACCCCTAAACCGCAAACCCTGTAAAAAAAATTGGGATTAAATATTAATAACCCCTTTATTTGGAGTAAATAATATACAGCACAGGACAGCACCACTGAATTTATATGGCAGCTCCACTGGACTGGATTTATACAGAATTATATGGATTTATATGGAATTATACAGCAGGATCACTGGAATTATATGACAGGATTACTGGAATTATACGTCAGGATCACTGGAATTATACGGCAGGATTACTGGAATTATACAGTAGGATCACTGGAATTATATGCCAGTACCACTGGAATTATACGGCAGGATTACTGTAATTATATGGCAGGATTACTGGAATTATACACCAGTACCACTGGAATTATACGGCATGATTACTGGAATTATATGGTAGGATCACTGAAATTATACGGCAAGATTACTGGAATTATACGGCAGGATTACTGGAATTATACGGCAGGATCACTGGACATATACGGCAGTACCACTGGACATATACAGCAGCACAGGGACACCACCACTGGACTGATGCAGGACAACACAGCAACACTGCAATGGACTGGATTTATACAGCAGCACTGGGCATATGGCAGCAGATGACACCACTGTGACTGGTCACTGGACTGACTGATGCACAGGACACTAGCACTGGTCTGATGCAGAACAACACAGCAACACTGTAAGGGACTTATTATACAGCAGCACTGTACATATGGCAGCAGAGGACACCACCACTGTGACTGGACTGATGCAGCACAACATACCACCACTGAACTGATGCAGCACAACACAGCACCACTGGACAGCGCTGGACATATGGCAGCAGAGGACACAACCACTGTGACTGGACAGATGCAGCACAAGACATGGACACTGAGGACACTGAGAGAATGGAGACACGTCCTCTCTCTACACTCTCAAATGCCGGAGTGAAAATGGCGGAGATGCGCGGCTCCTTATATGGAATCCAACGCAGTGAGAATCCGACAGCGGGATGATGATGTTTTGCCTCGTTCTGGTTTCCGAGTCAGGCGGGAAAACCCGAGCCTGACTCGGATTCGGGCTCGGAGCGTGAGGTTCGGTAGGGTTTGGTTCTCTGAGAACCAAACCCGCTTATCTCTAGTTCAAACCAGTCTGACTGGAGAAACTGCAGCACCAAATTGAGATCCCAGGGTGCCGTGGGAGGCACAAAGGGAGGCTGGATGTGCAGAACACCTTTCAAGACCATCTGGACCTCAGGGAGAGAAGACAATTGTTTCTGAAAGTAAATAGACAAGGCCAAAATCTGGACTTTAATGGAGCCTAGGCGTAGACCCACATCTACTCCCAACTGCAGAAAAAGTAGGAGACGTCCCAGATGAAATTCCACCGCAGAATATTGTCTGCTCTCATACCAAGAGACATACTTCCATATACAGTGGTAATGTTTAGACGTTACCCCCTTCCGGGTTTGGATCATAGTCAGGATGACCTTGTCAGGAATCCCTCTCCTGGCTAGAATCAGCCGTTCAACTTCCATACCATTAAACGTAGCTGCAGTAAGTCTTAATAGACGAATGGGCCCTGTTGCAGAAGATCCTCGGGAAGAGGTAGAGGCCACAGATCTTCAATCAGTATCTCAAGAAGATCTGCATACCAGGCCCTTTGAAGTCAGTCCAGAGCAATGAGGATTGCTTTAACCTTTTCCCTTTTTATTCTTTAAGAATTCTTGGGATCAGAGGAAGTGAAGGAAACACGTACACCAGCTGGTAGACCCACGGAGTTGTCAGAGCGTCTACCACCACTGCTTGTGGGTCTCTCGACTTGGAACAATACCACTTGAGCTTCTTGTTGAGTTGAGAGGCCATCATGTTGATCTGTGGATATCCCCACCGACGTGTCAACCACCGGAACCCCTCCGGGTGGAAGCCCCATTCCCCTGGGTGCAGGTCTGCTAAGGAAGTCTGCTTCCCAGTTGTCTACTCCCGGAATGAAGACTGCAGACAATGCCACGGCATGTTTTTCCACCAAGAGGAGAATTCTTGACACCTCTGACATTGCTGTTCTGCTTTTCGTTCCACCCTTTCGGTTTATGTACATTACCACAGTCACATTGTCCGACTGGACTTGAATGGCCTGAATCCGAAGTATAGATGAGGCCTGCAGAAGAGCATTATAGATTGCCCTGAGTTCCAAGATGTTTATTGGAAGGCTGACTTGCCAACTTGAACATCTTCCCTGAAACTGCACCCCCAGGGTGACTGCTCCCCAACATCTGAGGCTTGCGTCTGTGGTTAGCAGAATCCAATTCTGAATCCCAAACCTCTGACCCTCGACAAAGTGAGAAGTCTGTAGCCACCACAGTAGGGAGATTCTGGCTCTTGGTGACAAACAGATCCTCTGGTGCATGTAAAGATGCGATCCGGACCATTTGTCCAACAGATCCAGCTGGAAGGGCCTTGCATGAAACCTTCCATACTGAAGCACCTTGTAAGAGGCCACCATTTCCCCCACAAGGCAAATGCACAGATGCACCGAGATCCAGGTTGGCTTCAGGACAGCCCGAACCATTGACTGGATTATCATAGCCTTCTCCAAGAGAAGGAACACTCTCTGAGACTCTGTGTCCAGTATCATTCCCAGGAAAGGAAGCCTCTGCGTCGGTTCCAGTTGACATTTTGGTAAGTTCAGAATCACAGGACACACATGGAAAAAGGCTCTCTTGAGCCGAAATGTGTTGGTGGCATCTGGGACAGACTGCGATACACTAAACACGGAGAAAGGGACGCCTGAACAGTGGTGAAAGGGTGCTGATATCCCGGGAGGTACCTCAGTAACAACATATAAAAACGCTGACGGGTGGGCTTCTGTTGACACCCTACTTTATTTGGTATGCAGGCTTCACCTAGAGAATTGTGGTGGATTATATTTTTGTATTGTATTTGGATTTACATGGAAGTTATCACATGTTATTTTAATTTTGAATAAACTGTATTGCACTATTATTTCAAATTTTTGCTCTGTTTGAGGAAAATGGATAAGGGGAGAGCAGTAGCCTAAAGAAGAGTAGGTCAACCTTAAATGCTGATGGGTGGGCAACTGATGACACTCCACTAAATCTGGTATGCATATTTCTTTCTGAATCTGTGGTGGATTTTATTGTCCTACATCTATCTGAGATCTGAATTGTGGTTGACTTCACCTGGGCTTTTTTTTACCGGGCAGTACAATTATTGTATAAACTATACTGCACTATTATCCCCATCCTTTGTGCTTTGTTTGAGGGAAATGGATGAAGGTAGAACATCAGCCTAAAGAGGAATAGACCAACAACAAACGCTGAAGGGTGGGCATCTGTTGACACCCCACTAAATCCGTTACGCACACTCTACTCTGAATCTGTGGTGGATTTCATTTTCTGACATTTTATTAAGTTAATCTGGGATCTGTATCTGTGGTGGATTTCATCTGGGCATTTTCCATCGGGCAGTACATCTAAACTGTACTTCACTATTATCTCCAACCATTTGTTTTGTTTGAGGATAACGGACAAGGGACATTCCAATCCAAATAAAGTTTTGACATTGATATTGACGGATCGTAGAAGATCCCCGGGTGTCCAGTAATTACAAGTTGTCCCAGAAGGGGCGCACATCTGCCATTTTGTATATATTTAAATTCAGAATCCACCCATGATCCAGGAGTAGTCCGATTGAGAGGCCAATGCTGTCCAACAACCGTTCCCTGGATAGTGCCTTTATCAGAAGATCATCCAGGTAAGGAATTATGTTCACTCCCTGTTTGCAAAGTAGAAACATCATCTCTGCCATCACTTTGATGATGGCAGAGATGATGCCGCGATGAGACCAAATGGCAGGGCCTGGAACTGGTAGTGACAGTACTGCAGCGCAAAGCGTAGATAAGCCTGATGAGGCGGCCAGATCGGAATGTGAAGGTATGCATCCTTGATATCCAGAGGAATTCCCCCTCCTCCAAAACCTGAGATCACCGCTCTCAGAGACTCCATCTTGAATATGAACACTCGTAAGTACAGGTTCAATGACTTGAGGTTCAAAATCGGTCTTACCGAACCGTCCGGTTTTGGTACTACAAACAAGTTGGAATAATATCCTTTGTTTTGCAGACGAGGTGGAACTGGAACAATGACGTGAGTCTGTACCAGTTTTTGAATGGCGTCCTGTAAGGTTATACTTGCCTCTTGCGAAACTGGTAAGCCTGATTTGAAGAATCTGTGAGGTGGAAGCTCCTGAAACTCCAGTCGGTAGCCCTGGGAAATAAGATCTATGACCCAGGGATCCTGGCATGAACCTGTAAAAAAATGTGACTGAAAATTTTTAGTTGGGCTTCCACCTGCCAGTCTTCCATCCACCGTCATGCTGAAGGTTTTGAGGAAGCAGAGCCTGAGCTCTGTTTCTGAGAACCAGCAGTTGCTGGTTTATGTTATTTACCTCTAGCGTCACTGGTTGCTGTAGAAGAACCTCTGGTTTTGCCCTTAAACTTGGCAGTCCGAAAGGACTGTAGATTAGGTCCTGAAGCTGATGAAGGAGGATATGTGGACTTACCTGCAGTAGCTTTGGAGATCCATTTGTCTAGTCCATCTCCAAATAAGGCTTCTCCTGTGAAGGGTAGGCCTTTCCTGGAGTCCGCATCAGCAGTCCACTGGCGTAGCCATAAGCCTCTGCGTGCTGACACTGCCATTGTAGTGGTGCGTGCATTAAGCAAGTCTATTTCTTTTATGGCTTCCACCATAAAGTACGTAGATTCCTATATATGCTGCAGGAGTAAAATAATCTCCCCCTGAGGCAAGGTATCTAACCCTTCAAGTGTCACGATCCGAGTACTGAGACACTATCTCCCTTCTGGTTGTACGCCCTCCGCGGCCTCCGCTGCCTTCCACGTGTCTCAGCATGCACTTGTTGTTTGGCGTCTCCTGTCCTCTGCGGCCGGAGCCGCCATTACTACTATGTTTCTACATTGTGTTCCAAACCAGGTTTTCCATCTTACTTCCAGCATGGGCGCAGCCATGTTGGATGCAATCACATGTTCCAGCTCCTCCAATCTACTGGCTCTGAAATCTGCATAATTGCCAAGCCAATGCCTGCATAGCTGCAGGTATAAGTATCCTGTGTCTGGGCTAGGTAGATGTCAGTGCTTCATTTGTCTCCAGTGGTTCCTGTGTGCAGTCTTCTACAGATTCTCCAGTGAACTCTCCTGCATTCAAGCCTGACTCCTCTGTGTTACACTCTGTGGTGTAACACGACACCTCTGTGATTAACCCTCTACAACATCACCTTACTCACCTGTGTCTGTATTCCGGCTTTCCAGCAGCCACTCTTCAACAACTACAGTTTTCCAGAGCACTCCAGCTTCTATTTCAATTTTCCAGCGAACCCTAGCTTCATTTACAGTTTACAGAACTTTTCTCTACATTCCAGGTTACTGGTATAAACCAGTTGCACACCTAAATTTCCACTTGTGACTTTCTATTGTTTTTGCATGTTTTATGACTTTCATTTAATAAAATCACTGAAAGATATTTCCAGTTGTCGTGGTCACGCCTTCAGGCATCCTTGCTACTGTCTTTACGCATGTCCAGGAGTCCCATCGCTCCTCCAACATTCAGGTACCCGTCAACCCCTACAACTGAGGCTCCCAGTCACGGTCTCCAGCCCTCAGTTGTGACAGTAAGCACTGACCAAATGGATCCAGCCAGAGATCAGGCCCAAGCGAATGGGCTGATACAAGAACTGGCAATCCGCCTTGAACGTCAGGAGGCGGCTCAAGGTCATGTTGTTCGCTGTCTCCAGGACCTCTCCTCCCGGCTAGATTAAATTCAAGCGGCCCTCCGTGGATTAGGGGCGTCCAGTGTGTCGACTCCAGCGCCTCCGGTGGTGTCCCCACCCACCATACCTGTTCCTGCTCCCTATCTTCACTTGCTGACTCCTGCTAAATATGATGGATCCCCTAAAGCCTGCAAGGGTTTCCTAAACCAGTGCGAGATCCAATTTGAATTGCAACCCAGCAGTTTCCCTACTGACCGCATTAAGGTGGCATACCTTATTTCTCTACTCACTGGTGCCACTCTAGACTGGGCCTCACCTATATGGGAAAGGTCTGATGCCCTGTTGTCATCCTATGCTAACTTCGTGGCAACATTCAGACAAATTTTCGATGAGCCAGGTCGAGTGACATCAGCTTCTTCAGAGATCCTTCGGCTGCGTCAGGGGACGTGAACTGTTTGTCAGTATTTGGTGCAATTCCAGACCTTGGCATCTGAAGTCTCCTGGAATGATGACGCTCTTTATGCAGCCTTCTGGGGAGGGCTATCCGAGCGTATCAAAGATGAGATCGCTGCTAGAGACTTGCCTTTAACTTTAAACGAGCTCATTTCCCTCTGCACTAAGGTTGATTTACGGTTCCGTGAAAGGGCTGTTGAACGAGGAAGATCCACATTTCCCAGGATTCCTACTGTTTCCATTCCTCGTCAGCCATCTCCGTCTAGGGAGGAACCTATGCAGATAGGTCGCTCTCGTTTATCTCAGGCAGAGCGTAGTAGACATCTTGCTGAGCGTCTCTGTTTGTATTGTGCCGAATCTTCTCATATTATCAAGTCCTGTCCCAAGCGTCCGGGACAACCTCAAGTCCTAGCCCACCAAGGAGAAGACCAGCTAGGAGTGACAAATTTCTCTCCATTTCCAAGTAACTGCAATCTCTCTGTTTTTCTGCAGGTGGCTCAGCGTACTAAGAATCTCACTGCCTTATTGGATTCTGGAGCAGCCGGAAACTTTATTACAGAGAGGTTCGTTAAGCAGTGGTCTCTACCCACTGAAAGACTGTCATCACCGATATCTCTAACTGCCGTGGACGGCAGTAGGATTCCTAATGCGATGATTACCTCCAAGACCCTACCTATCCGTCTGAAGGTAGGGGATCTGCATACAGAGTTGATTTCTTTCCAGGTTATCCCCAGGGCCACCCATCCTGTGGTCCTAGGCCTCCCATGGCTACGTCTGCATAATCCTCAAGTTGATTGGAAGTCGACCCGTATCCTGGCATGGGGTCCTTCCTGCTCAGAGACCTGTCTCCAAAAAGAGCTTCCAGTTCGCATATCCTCCTACAAGTCTTCTGATGTCCCGTCTCCTTCGTGCCAAGTCTCCAAACTACAGTTTTGTCCAGGGTCACCGAATCACAAGGCTGATGCCCGTTCCCGCTTCCGGGAGCAAGAAAATGAGTCTGAGTCTACTGTCAAGCATTGTATTGTTGATCCAGTGGCGTTCTCCGCAGTGAGGATGGACTCTATGCCCCCGCCAGGGAAAAATTTAGTGAAGCCGGCTTTCAGGAGGAAGCTCTTGCATCGGGCACATTCCTCTCGCTTTGCCGGACACGCGGGCATACGCAAGACCTTAAAATTCGTTTCCAGGTCAAATTGGTGGCCGACCCTAAAAAAGGACATTGCTGAATTTGGGGCCTCCTGCCCAAAATCTGCCCAGCACAAAGTATCCCGCCAGTCACCCACTAGGCAACTGGTTTCCTTGTCTGTTCCTCATCGTCCGTGGTTTCATTCCTCGATGGATTCTGTCATGGATTCCCCACTTCCAAGTTGGCACAAGTCTTCATCCAGAAGTTCCATTCCAGATGGCCAGGAAAACTTAAGAAGTGTCCTGGGGTACTGTCACGATCCGAGTACTGAGACACTATCTCCCTTCTGGTTGTACGCCCTCCGCGGCCTCCGCTGCCTTCCACGTGTCTCAGCATGCACTTGTTGTTTGGCGTCTCCTGTCCTCTGCGGCCGGAGCCGCCATTACTACTATGTTTCTACATTGTGTTCCAAACCAGGTTTTCCATCTTACTTCCAGCATGGGCGCAGCCATGTTGGATGCAATCACATGTTCCAGCTCCTCCAATCTACTGGCTCTGAAATCTGCATAATTGCCCAGCCAATGCCTGCATAGCTGCAGGTATAAGTATCCTGTGTCTGGGCTAGGTAGATGTCAGTGCTTCATTTGTCTCCAGTGGTTCCTGTGTGCAGTCTTCTACAGATTCTCCAGTGAACTCTCCTGCATTCAAGCCTGACTCCTCTGTGTTACACTCTGTGGTGTAACACGACACCTCTGTGATTAACCCTCTACAACATCACCTTACTCACCTGTGTCTGTATTCCGGCTTTCCAGCAGCCACTCTTCAACAACTACAGTTTTCCAGAGCACTCCAGCTTCTATTTCAATTTTCCAGCGAACCCTAGCTTCATTTACAGTTTACAGAACTTTTCTCTACATTCCAGGTTACTGGTATTAACCAGTTGCACACCTAAATTTCCACTTGTGACTTTCTATTGTTTTTGCACGTTTTATGACTTTCATTTAATAAAATCACTGAAAGATATTTCCAGTTGTCGTGGTCACGCCTTCGGGCATCCTTGCTACTGTCTTTGCGCATGTCCAGGAGTCCCATCGCTCCTCCAACATTCAGGTACCCGTCAACCCCTACAACTGAGGCTCCCAGTCACGGTCTCCAGCCCTCAGTTGTGACATCAAGTAGGTTACCCAACCATTTGGCGATGGTCTTAGTAATCCACCCACATGCTATAGTGGGTCTCTGGTCCACCCCAGCAGCTGTATACAAGGATTTGAGTGTAGTCTCAATTCTACGATCAGCCGTGCCTTTTAGGGAGGCTGCATCCGGTACAGGGAATACAATTCTCTGCGACAGCCTGGATACTGATGCATCCACTATCAATGGATTTTCCCATTTTTTTCTATCCTCAGGAGGAAAAGGAAAAGATTATAGCAACCTTTTAGGGATTTGAAATTTCCTATCAGGATTAACCAACGGTTCTTCAAACAGGATATTTAGTTCTTTTGAAACAGGAAAAGTGGCTGAGGATTTCCTTTTAATATTAAAATAAGATTTCTTAGTCTTCCCTGTCACCTTAAGAGGGATATGCAGATCTTCTCTGATAGCTTCTATGAGAGCCTCTATTCCCTGTGACAGAGTCGCCTCCCCATCTCTGAGTCCACCTCCCCCTCCTCCATGTCTGACCCTTAATCATCAGAGTCAGACTGCAGGATATGGGCCAAAGTACGTTTTTGCGGACAAATGGCAGGGGACTGAGACGCAGGTTTGGGTACTTAGTCTCTTTTCATAAACTCAGTCATCGATTGTCTTAAATATTGCATCTCTTTCTCATTGCAGGACAATTTAGTAGAAATATTGGAAATCATTCCCCTAATAGAGTCCAGCCAAGCTGTCTCTGCCCCGCTAGCCTGGAAAGGAACACCGTACTGAGTACACAGTAGTGAATCCCCTGGAGAAAAGGAACACTGTGCCTTACATGAAACACACTCTTTGTCTGACATACTGTGACAGTGACAGCACACACACACAGGAATAGTTTAAATGTACAATTAACCCACAAAGAGCCCTTCCAGGGAGACACAGACATAGTATGGAGCCAGCACACGGCACCCTTACTGCTAATGCCAAGCTTAGCCGGGTCGAAGACTAAGTACCTAGATTAGGGATTCAGTACACTAATAATCGCTCCCACCCTGCTATGACACCCTGGTACCGCTGAGGTAATATGGAGTCTCTCCGGAGGAGCTGCGTGTCCCTGTCAGTCAGCGTCTGTGTTCACTGCAGAGGGAAAATAGTGCTGGTGAGCTGCTGGATCCGTTCATCGTGAAGCCTCGCCCCCTCAATGGCGCACGGTCTTCCCGCTCTTTTTTATACTGGCTGAGCTAATTTTGTGCCTAAAATGGAGTCAGCCCCCTTTTAAGTTTGTAATGCCAGTCTGGGTACTGTGTACACATATAGTGTACTGAGACTCAATTCGCCACCTCAGAAGTCGTGCATCTGCACTGTGTACTGAGTCTGGAGACACAGCCACCTCAGGTAGAAGCCGTGCATCTCCGTACCCTCATGCTGCCATAATGGCCGGCCACTCGCTAATCGGGATGCCGGCTTAGTACTCACCACTCTTCTTTCTTCTGGCTCTGTTAGGGGTGGCGGCATGCTGCGGGAATGTACGCTCGCCGTGGTGGGGCTTGCGAATAGTTCCCTCAGGAGCTAGTGTTCTGTCAGCGGGGAACAGGACCATTAACCCTTCAAGAGGTAGGGCCATCCCTGTCCCCCCGAGTCTCACGTAGCAGGCAGGCTGGGGCCATCCATTCCTGCCTGAAAATAAAAAACAGATAAAATAAATGCAGAAAACTCTTCAGGAGCTTCCAGCAACGTGACCGGCTCCTCCGGGCACATTTTCTAAGCTGAGTCTTGTAGGAGGGGCATAGAGGGAGGAGTCAGCGAACACTATCAAATTCTTAAAGTGCCCAAGTTTCATAGTGGACCAGTCTATACCCATGGTACTAAATGGATTCACAGTATGTAAGAGAAAAGGAGTTACCAGTAATAACCTCTCACTGAGTCCATCAACAGAAGGATCACTAATAATAACCAGGGTGATGAGCATAGAATAAGCAAGATGCTCAGTTCACCTGAGAAAAATCATCCCCACACAACATGATGCAGCCACTCCCATACTTCATTATTGATATTTTGCTGCAGAACGGGCAGTGTCAGGTTTGCGCCACCCACAGCCTTTCAAATGGGACCAAAATATTTATCTGACCACAAAACCTTATACCACATTTTAACTGGGTCCCGTTGATGTTTTCTGGAAAACTCCAAATATGTTTGATATGTTTTTTTCTTCAGAAATAGCTTCTTTCTAGCCATCGTCTTGTATAGGCCAGTTGCATGCAGAACTTTTGATATGGTTTACTGATGCACTTTACTCCTGTTTCTGTAGCTCCTTCAAAGTCATAGGTGGCCTCTGTGTCTTGCCTCACAAGTCTTCTTCTTGCACCAATGCTGGATTTAGAGGAACGACCTTCTCTAGGCAGTGGATAGGGGGGTTATGGATCAATGGGTCAACATGGATTAGGTCGACATTGGCACGGTTTATATAGGGAAAATGTTGACACATTAAATAGTCAACACAGGAAAGTTCAACACATGAAAAAGCAGGGCTGGATTAAGCCTTCAGGGGGCCTGGGGCACTTCAGACAGGGGGCCTGTACCTCATGTCAGCACGGCGTCCCTGGATGTGCCCGCCATGCCTCCGCTCCCTGTGCCTGGAGTGCCGCCTCATTCTTATGCATAAGATATTGGTGATTTTATATATATATATATATATATTATTAAACATTTTTTAATTAGGGTTGGTCCTTGCCATATCAATCAAGTCCCATTGAAATATTATTCATACATCTTTGATTGACCTTGTTTGTGCAGAAAATATGTTCTTAAATGAAGAGGTATGTCCTTTACAACTTGTGCTTTTTTAGTTCTCTTTTTTCCTCTTTTTCGTGTTATTTATTTTGTTTTCCTCCTCATGTTGCCATGTCATATTCTTCAGATACCAATATGTCATGTTATATGTGAGTTTAAGATGCTTATTGCTGTATATTTGTTTTGACTTATTATTCTACAATTGTAGATTTCACCCCTGATGAAGTCTTGGAACAAGACGAAACGCATTGGGTTATTTGTCTATCTTTTATCTGATGTTACCTCCAAATCTTCAATAAGGAGAAGGAGGAAACTGTAGTGACAGATCAAAATTTTTTCTCATTACCACAAGCAGATTGTTCAAACTTTACGATAAATGTAAATGTATCAACTCTGTATATGCATGGATATTGGTGTTATGTTTTAATACATTTTTATGTCAGTATATGCTATCGGACGTAATTTGCCTTGAGATTACTATAAGGGTCCGTTTCAAATAGGGTGTTGATATTACCCCCTTGGCGCCATCTCCTCTATTTCGTTTCACATTCTCACATATTTAGTTCCTCCTAACAGGGAACTTAGAGGACACAGGTAGCCTTATAATAAGTAGATTTAATTTTAGTGTTTTATTTAAATTAGCGCAGTGGGAGAGTAATTTTTGTCATATATATATATATATATATACAATTCGAGATATCCTCACCCATATATTAGCAAGCAACTGTGTGGTGCTCCATCAGGATCCAAAAGGATCAATCAATAGAAGAAATATAAATGGGCATTCACTATCCAAAAACTGACATTTGATTGAAGATAAAAGTCTCTTTATTTACTCACAGACCATAGAAAAGTGCAAATGTGCATATAATGTCGACGTGACGTTTCGGTCCCCAGAGGACCATCATCAGGACCAGCAGCAATGCATCGTATCACCAAAGCAGCAGGAGAGCAGACTGAAGCACCATCACAACCAACACACATATATATATATATATACCAACATCAATCACCCAGAATTCCCTGTCTCAGCAACCAATGCATCATGGGCTATCAAATGCAGAAACATATCTAATAAGTATTTAAAAATCACTACAAAACAGCACAGTATCAGCAATAATGTCAGCGCAGCTGCGCTGTACCCATACACGTCCAACAAAGTATAAAATCCTAATCAGAAGCGCTGAAATGTATTAATTAGCCACGGCCGGAAAAGGCAGAATCTGGAAGTAAAGCCGTGGAACGAATCCGTAAGTGTCATGCGTTCCACAGCCAGACTGTTTGTAATAGCAATATTACGGCATTGCTAATCCCCGGCTATAGATAGCCGCGACCGGAAGTTATAGTATCCCAGCAACAGGGTGGAACGCATCCGGAAATACTATGCGTTCCATATTAGAAAAAGGGTATATTCAGTACCACAATACTATCGGCAGCAGCCCGTACCTCCCGGGTATATCCACAAAAGTAATATAGCATCTAACGGTCACTGGCACCACCGGAGGAGAGGAGCATGCAGCGCTGCAGCTGCCGCTAGTTCAGCCTGCAGGAGTTGGGGATAATTCTCTATGGCTGCTGCTGTGAGTGCTGCTGCTGACGGTGGATCCTGGAGATGAGCAGAATCGTCCGTGCACTGCAGCTCTAACTGGGGGGTCCCTTAGACAGTGGGGCCCGGGGGTTCTTACCCCCTGGGACCCCCCTTAATCCGGCACTATGAAAAGATCGACATGGCATTTTTTTTACTTTTCTGGTGTCGTTTTTTGCGTAACATGACCAGGAACCCCAATTAGTGCACCGCGTCCCCTTGTATGACTCACCGTGGTTACTATTCACAATTACAGTCCACATGGATTGTAAAGTATGAAAAAGTTAAATATCTAATTTTCTTTTTAAAATGTCGATCTTTTCATGTGTTGACCTGTCCCATGTTGACCATTTTAAATCTTAAAGCAATGTTAATGAAAGACAAAAAGATCACTGTTCCGTCCTTCATGAGCATACGTGGTGTCGCTAGCGATATTGGTGCTGCACATCAAACCTGAGGACGTTGCTTGCGACTGCGGGCATCTGCATATCGGGCATACATACTGCCGATATGCAAGGAATTGAGCAATATGTCAGTCCGATCAGTGTGTACCCAGCTTAAGTGTAATTCCCTACACCTTGAATTATTCTCCTTATCCCATAAGCCGCTTACTGTATGTGAATGCTTCATTCCCTTGCTTTTGTAAAATATGACATATTGGCCCTCATTCCGAGTTGTTCGCTCGGTATTTTTCATCGCATCGCAGTGAAAATCCGCTTAGTACGCATGCGCAATGTTCGCACTGCGACTGCGCCAAGTAACTTTACTATGAAGAAAGTATTTATACTCACGGCTTTTTCTTCGCTCCGGCGATCGTAATGTGATTGACAGGAAATGGGTGTTACTGGGCGGAAACACGGCGTTTCAGGGGCGTGTGGCTGAAAACGCTACCGTTTCCGGAAAAAACGCAGGAGTGGCCGGAGAAACGGTGGGAGTGCCTGGGCGAACGCTGGGTGTGTTTGTGACGTCAACCAGGAACGACAAGCACTGAAATGATCGCACAGGCAGAGTAAGTCTGGAGCTACTCTGAAACTGCTAAGTAGTTAGTAATCGCATTATTGCGAATACATCGGTCGCAATTTTAAGAAGCTAAGATTCACTCCCAGTAGGCGGCGGCTTAGCGTGTGTAACTCTGCTAAATTCGCCTTGCGACCGATCAACTCGGAATGAGGGCCATTGATGTGACCTGAATCGCTTAGGTTAATGTCAATTGCAAAAACATTTTTACATTTAAATGTGATCATATTCTCCCTCTTAATCTTGGAAGTCTATTTTATATCAGGTGCTTTCCTGTGTTATTCATGCAATTTCCTCAGATCCTCTAGAAACCAAATTCCCTTGTCACTGTACATGTAACTAGGCGTTTCTCAAAAAAAAGCCATAGCTGAATTCTTGCTGAAACCCGGAGCACACAATTTAATCTCTTCTATTTCTCTGGCAGTTTGTAGAATATTTATAGAATATTTAACTTACTCCCTGAGTACAAAGCAAGGCAGTTCACGGGGACAGTCATAAAATGCACAGCTGTTTTAATTTACACTAAAGTGTTGGCTAAAAATGTAAGTTTGACACAACGCCAGTGTAACGAGTGCCCAGCACTTTTTTGTTTGCTTGCTTCATGTTAGCAGTGTCTCCTTGGCTGATGGGGACAATGTGGACCTTATTATCTCATGGGATTGTGAGGTAGTATGACGCTGAAAGGGTTAATGGATAGGCTATACAAAAATCACTACAATCCCCAGTAAGCACAAGGAAAAATTTGATGTCAGCTTCAGATTTGGGTTTTTGTTACACACTACAGTATGCCTGCTCTATTGTATTTTTCACGGGAACATGCTCCCTCTGTTTAAGTACAGGGTTGAGTATCCCTTATCCAAAATTCAAAATCCCACATTTTTGGGTCCCTTACTGAGATAAAGACATGAATATTATATATTATGTGCATATATAGATATATTATATAGATATATAATATAATATACATATATATGTGTGTCATTATCTCAGTAGGGGAACAAAAAATGTGTAATTTTGAATTTTGGATAAGGGATACTCAACCCTGTATATGATATTATTTCTGTGAGTTTGTGCAGGTGGGTTTTTTTTGTGGTGGACTGAGAATTTGCTCTGTGGTTGAATGAATGCCTTGTGTCAATGTGGGGAGGGCTTGTATGTGTGTGACTTTCTTCGGGCTTCTCCTCTAAGCATTTAGCGAGTGGTTGCTGTTTCATGTACAGCAACAGATACAAGGACTGACTCACCCAATCACTGTAGTACTCAGTTGCCCTCCTCTACTTCAGAAGCAGTGATTTTTTTCTGACATAATAGAAACAGCTGTACACACGTACATGTTAAAAGGGACACATTAAAACTGGTGCGAAGAAAACAGAGAGAAATAGGCAGACAGATATGTTTACAGCTTATAAATGCCTGTGGACGCATAATGGGAGATTCAATTATCCACAAGGTTCCATCACGCACTAAAATAACACAGGTTATCTGGGTAGGGCAATCTCAATTGTTTTTGCTTGCAGCCCATAGACGTGAAATAAAAACAATTGCAAGATTTCCAGCATTAATCTGGGCTGTCGAGAGCTCACATGGGCAAGGGTATAGAGGCATGGCCAAATCTGATGAAGCGTGATCATTCCACCTCCCAAAAAGATTTTTTAAAAACACTCAGCAGCTGACATTGTCCCACTCCCGGCTCTCGAAGCCGCCATTAAATGGTAATAACACTCAGTAGCGGCTCTTGCCATGGGCAAGCAGGTTTTTTGCCCGGAGCGCCGCTACCCCGAGGGTGCTGCCGCCACCGTGGCAAGAGCCACTGCTCCTAAACCCCCCTCTCCCCGGTTGCAGCAGGCACCGTGGGCTGTGTGGGCGCCCGTTGCAGCCGGCGTCACTGACTGACACTAGAGGTCATAATTGACCTCTAGTGTCAGTGCGGCGCTGCTATGGGAGAGACGTCATGACGCCTCTCCCATAAAGAGGAGCCGGCAGCGGCCAGAGACAGCAGCAGGGCAGCGGTCCAGGAGCAGGAGCGGGGCTGGTAAGTATTGTTTTTTTGTTTGTTTTTCTTATTTGCAAGCGGCGCTACAAAATGGCTGCAGCTGAATACCAGACTGGGTTAGCTATACCATCTGGGCCTGTTGTGGGGCGAAGGGGTGGTTACTGATGTGGTGCTCACTGCAACTGAGCCGCAGCCTTACCTGGTGTGTCTTTTCCTAGGATGTCATGTATGGCCAATCCCGGGATCGGCGGGATTTAGGGCCAAAAACGTCCGGGAGGCACTGCCCGGCTTCCTTCTTCTGGCTCGCCACCGCTGGGGGAAAGAGAGAGGTTGTGGAGTTTCCCACCCACCCGCCTGCGATATCCATGTCGAAGTCAAAAATATTTCATACAGAAAACATACAAACTCCAAACAGATGAGTCGCTGTGCGTGCGAATACTTGCAGCGTGCACAGCGATATATGGTAGCATACGCATTTACACAGACAAGCCACAAAGATATATTCTACACATATTTCATACCACACATAAATTAAACATGTCAGACATTATAATGTTTTAAATTATATAATGGAGTAACACATCATGTATATGTATTAATGGAACGGAACAAGATAAACATGTCATGCTTGATGTCAAAATAATCAGGGGAATGAGTGTGTTAATAAGATACCGTGGGTAGGTTGTAGCTCATTGCAACAATTAGTTATGATTAAATGTAGGAATATGAAGCCACAATTCTAATGAGAACAAAGGAAAGAATGTGGGCAGGATCCCAGTGGCCAACCCCTATGATGTAATCTTCAAGGCTGGATGTTGCTTGCATATGAACTGACCAATAACACATCATGAATAAGAAAGTTCCCACCCCAGGACCAATAACAGAAGACTCAGACATGTACTCCCCCAAAATAAACAGGATATAGGTGACTTGAGTCACACAAGAAGCTCTGTTTGCTGTTTTTTTTCTGCTGCTGGCAGTTGCTGTTTGTTTGCTGTTAAAGGGAGAGCTAAAGATGGAGACGACTGTTCACTGAGCATTGAGGGAGAGGGAGAGATGGAGGAAATGTAGGAAATGTTCAATGGGAAAGGGTAATGTATGTATGCTGGCTGTATGGATTCTTTTGTAACAACTGCTTCCTGTGTCATTGTAAATCTGTAACCATATATATACTGTACATGTGTTATATTGTATACATACCTCTTAATATCAAATGTATACATCACTGAGCGTTGGAACTCAGACAATGTGTGTGAGTGGTTGTTTTATCTTAAGGGATGTAGTGTTTGCAACGTACAATGCACTTTTATCGTATATGGTAAAAAGATGCGCCTTGCGTCCACAGCATAAATTAACGCTGGCATTATAATTATTTAATAGAAATAATTTGAACTTAACATCTGATTATTATGTGTGCATGGCGTGCAGGCGGGGCGGGGCGGGGCGAGAGGGTGGCCACATAGTTAAAAGTAAAGATGTGCACCGGAAAATTTTCGGGTTTTGTGTTTTGGTTTTGGATTCGGTTCCGCGGCCGTGTTTTGGATTCGGACGCGTTTTGCCAAAACCTCCCTGCAAATTTTTTGTCGGATTCGGGTTTGTTTTGGATTCGGGTGTTTTTTTACAAAAAACCCTCAAAAACAGCTTAAATCATAGAATTTGGGGGTCATTTTGATCCCATAGTATTATTAACCTCAATAACCATAATTTACACTAATTTTCAGTCTATTCTGAACACCTCACACCTCAAAATATTATTTTTAGTCCTAAAATTTGCACCGAGGTCGCTGGATGGCTAAGCTAAGCGACACAAGTGGCCGACACAAACACCTGGCCCATCTAGGAGTGGCACTGCAGTGTCAGGAAGGATGGCACTTCAAAAAAATAGTCCCCAAACAGCACATGATGCAAAGAAAAAAAGAGGCGCAACCAAGGTCACTGTGTGACTAAGCTAAGCGACACCAGTGGCCGACACAAACAACTGGCCCATCTAGGAGTGGCACTGCAGTGTCAGACAGGATGGCACTTCAAAAAAATTGTCCCCAAACAGCACATGATGCAAAGAAAAAAAGAGGCGCACCAAGGTCGCTGTGTGACTAAGCTAAGCGACACAAGTGGCCGACACAAACACCTGGCCCATCTAGGAGTGGCACTGCAGTGTCAGACAGGATGGCACTTCAAAAAAATTGTCCCCAAACAGCACATGATGCAAAGAAAAAAAGAGGCGCACCAAAGTCGCTGTGTGAGTAAGATAAGCGACACAAGTGGCCGACACAAACACCTGGCCCATCTAGGAGTGGCACTGCAGTGTCAGACAGGATGGCACTTAACAAAATAGTCCCCAAACAGCACATGATGCAAAGAAAAATGAAAGAAAAAAGGGGTGCAAGATGGAATTGTCCTTGGGCCCTCCCACCCACCCTTATGTTGTATAAACAGGACATGCACACTTTAACGAACCCATCATTTCAGCGACAGGGTCTGCCACACGACTGTGACTGAAATGACTGGTTGGTTTGGGCCCCCACCAAAAAAGAAGCAATCAATCTCTCCTTGCACAAACTGGCTCTACATAGGCAAGATGTCCACCTCATCATCATCCTCCGATTCCTCACCCCTTTCACTGTGTACATCCCCCTCCTCACAGATTATTAATTCGTCCCCACTGGAATCCACCATCTCAGATCCCTGTGTACTTTCTGGAGGCAATTGCTGGTGAATGTCTCCACGGAGGAATTGATTATAATTCATTTTGATGAACATCATCTCCTCCACATTTTCTGGAAGTAAACTCGTACGCTGATTGCTGACAAGGTGAGCGGCTGCACTAAACACTCTTTCGGAGTACACACTGGAGGGAGGGCAACTTAGGTAGAATAAAGCCAGTTTGTGCAAGGGCCTCCAAATTGCCTCTTTTTCCTGCCAGTATACGTACGGACTGTCTGACGTGCCTACTTGGATGCGGTCACTCATATAATCCTCCACCATTCTTTTAATGGAGACAGAATCATATGCAGTGACAGTAGACGACATGTCAGTAATCGTTGGCAGGTCCTTCAGTCCGGACCAGATGTTAGCACTCGCTCCAGACTGCTCTGCATCACCGCCAGCGGGTGGGCTCGGAATTCTTAGCCTTTTCCAGTTGCGGGAGAATGTGAAGGAGGAGCTGTTGACGGGTCACGTTCTGCTTGACTTGACAATTTTCTCACCAGCAGGTCTTTAAACCTCTGCAGACTTGTGTCTGCTGGAAAGAGAGATACAACGTAGGTTTTAAATCTAGGATCGAGCACGGTGGCCAAAATGTAGTGCTCTGATTTCAACAGATTGACCACCCGTGAATCCTGGTTAAGCGAATTAAGGGCTCCATCCACAAGTCCCACATGCCTAGCGGAATCGCTCTGTTTTAGCTCCTCCTTCAATGTCTCCAGCTTCTTCTGCAAAAGCCTGATGAGGGGAATGACCTGACTCAGGCTGGCAGTGTCTGAACTGACTTCACGTGTGGCAAGTTCAAAGGGTTGCAGAACCTTGCACAACGTTGAAATCATTCTCCTCTGCGCTTGAGTCAGGTGCATTCCCCCTCCTTTGCCTATATCGTGGGCAGATGTATAGGCTTGAATGGCCTTTTGCTGCTCCTCCATCCTCTTTAGCATAAAGAGGGTTGAATTCCACCACGTTACCACCTCTTGCTTCAGATGATGGCAGGGCAGGTTCAGGACTGTTTGCTGGTGTTCCAGTCTTCGGCACGCGGTGCATCTCTTGCACGCCCCTGTCATTTTTCAAATAATTCTGCACCACCAAATTCAATGTATGTGCAAAACATGGGACGTGCTGGAATTTGCCCAGATGTAATGCACGCACAATATTGGTGGCGTTGTCCGATGTCACAAATCCCCAGGAGAGTCCAATTGGGGTAAGCCATTCTGCGATGATGTTCCTCAGTTTCCGTAAGAGGTGGTCAGCTGTGTGCCTCTTATGGAAAGCGGTGATACAAAGCGTAGCCTGCCTAGGAACGAGTTGGCATTTGCGAGATGCTGCTACTGGTGCCGCCGCTCCTGTTCTTGCTGCGGGAGGCAATACATCTACCCAGTAGGCTGTCACAGTCATATAGTCCTGAGTCTGCCCTGCTCCACTTGTCCACATGTCCGTGGTTAAGTGGACATTGGGTACAACTGCATTTTTTAGGACACTGGTGACTCTTTTTCTGACGTCTGTGTACATTTTCGGTATTGCCTGCCTAGAGAAATGGAACCAAGATGGTATTTGGTACCGGGTACACAGTACCTCAATCAAGTCTCTAGTTGCCTGTGAATTAACGGTGGATACCGGACACACGTTTCTCACCACCCAGGATGACAAGACCTGAGTTATCCGCTTTGCAGCAGGATGACTGCTGTGATATTTCATCTTCCTCGCAATGGACTGTTGGACAGTCAATTGCATACTGGAAGTAGTACAAGTGGTCTTCCGACTTCCCCTCTGGGATGACGATCGACTCCCAGCAGCAACAACAGCAGCGCCAGCAGCAGTAGGCGTTACACTCAAGGATGCATTGGAGGAATCCCAGGCAGGAGAGGACTCGTCAGACTTGCCAGTGACATGGCCTGCAGGACTATTGGCTTTCCTGTGTAGTTGGTGGTGTGGTTTGCAGGAGCTTGGTTACAAGAGGAAGGGATTTAGTGGTCAGTGGACTGCTTCCGCTGTCATCCAAATTTTTTGAACTGGTCACTGACTTCTGATGAATGCGGTCCAGGTGACGTATAAGGGAGGATGTTCCGAGGTGGTTAACGTCCTTACCCCTACTTATTACAGCTTGACAAAGGCAACACATGGCTTGACACCTGTTGTCCGCATTTGTGTTGAAATAATTCCACAGCGAAGAGGTGATTTTTTTTTGTATTTTGACCAGGCATGTCAGTGGCCATATTCGTCCCACGGACAACAGGTGTCTCCCCGGGTGCCTGACTTAAACAAACCACCTCACCATCAGAATCCTCCTTGTTAATTTCCTCCCCAGCGCCAGCAACACCCATATCCTCATCCTGGTGTACTTCAACAGTGACATCTTCAATTTGACTATCAGGAACTGGACTGCGGGTGCTCCTTCCAGCACTTGAAGGGGGCGTGCAAATGGTGGAAGGCGCAAGCTCTTCCCGTCCAGTGTTGGGAAGGTCAGGCATCGCAACCGACACAATTGGACTCTCCTTGGGGATTTGTGATTTAGAAGAACGCACTGTTCTTTGCTGTGCTTTTGCCAGCTTAAGTCTTTTCATTTTTCTAGCGAGAGGATGAGTGCTTCCATCCTCATGTGAATCTGAACCACTAGCCATGAACATAGGCCAGGGCCTCAGCCGTTCCTTGCCACTCCGTGTCGTAAATGGCATATTGGCAAGTTTACGCTTCTCATCAGACGCTTTCAATTTTGATTTTTGGGTAATTTTACTGAACTTTTGTTTTTTGGATTTTACATGCTCTCTACTATGACATTGGGCATCGGCCTTGGCAGACGACGTTGATGGCATTTCATCGTCTCGGCCATGACTAGTGGCAGCAGCTTCAGCACGAGGTGGAAGTGGATCTTGATCTTTCCCTATTTTAACCTCCACATTTTTGTTCTCCATTTTTTAATGTGTGGAATTATATGCCAGTATCAATAGCAATGGCCTACTACTATATATACTGCGCACAACTGAAATGCACCACAGGTATGGATGGATAGAATACTTGACGACACAGAGGTAGGTAGAGCAGTGGCCTTCCGTACCGTACTGCTATATATACTGGTGGTCACTGTCAGCAAACTGCAAAACTAAAATGCACCACAGGTATAGAATCTAGATGGATAATATACTTGATGACACAGAGGTAGGTAGAGCAGTGGCCTTCCGTACCGTACTGCTATATATACTGGTGGTCACTGTCAGCAAACTGCAAAACTAAAATTCACCACAGGTATAGAATCTAGATGGATAGTATACTTGACGACACAGAGGTAGGTAGAGCAGTGGCCTTCCGTACCGTACTGCTATATATACTGGTGGTCACTGTCAGCAAACTGCAAAACTAAAATGCACCACAGGTATAGAATCTAGATGGATAGTATACTTGACGACACAGAGGTAGGTAGAGCAGTGGCCTTCCGTACCGTACTGCTATATATACTGGTGGTCACTGTCAGCAAAACTCTGCACTGTACTCCTCCTATATAATACTGCTGGTCCCCAGGCCCCACAATAAAGCAGTGTGAGCACAGATATATGCAGCACACTGAGCACAGATATGGAGCGTTTTTCAGGCAGAGAACGGATAAAACTGGTGGTCACTGATCAGCAAAACTCTGCACTGTACTCCTCCTATATAATACAGCTGCTCCCCAGTCCCCACAATTAAGCAATAAGCACAAATATTTTCAGCAACATTAATAAACGGAGAGGACGCCAGCCACGTCCTCTCCCTAACATTTCCAATGCACGAGTGAAAATGGCGGCGACGCGCGGCTCCTTATATAGAATACGAATCTCGCGAGAATCCGACCGCGGGATGATGACGTTCGGGCGCGCTCGTGTTAACCGAGCCATTCGGGAGAATCCGAGTATGCCTCGGACCCGTGTAAAATGGGTGAAGTTCGGGGGGGTTTGGTTTCCGATGAACCGAACCCGCTCATCACTAGTTAAAAGCCAACCCTGGGTATCCCAGGAATCCCGGGATTGGCCATTTTTCAATCCCGATACCCAGGATTGAAAAAATGGCCCGGGATTGGCTTCCCTAATGTCATGTAAGGCCAATGGCTGCTTGCCTTGTAGGTCCCTTTGCTGCTCGGCAGTGTATTGGGCACTGCATGCCTCTGCACCCAAGGGAGACGCATTGCGGTGGCTGCTGAGTGCCCACTCTGCTCTATGCCACTGGGTGGCACACAGCAGAGCTGGCACTCAGCTTATCATGGGGACAGAAGTACAGGGCAAGCAGGAGCACTTACTTAGTGGTGCCTGGGAACTGGGAAGGGTAACTGACTGTCAATGTCTGCAGGCATCATCATTGTCAGTGTTTGTGAAACACACGCTGCACACTGCACAACATTACACACACTGCAGTGATAACACATGCAAACTATGGGCAAGATTCAGACATGATCGCTGCTGTGCGTTTTTGCAGCAGTCTGTAATCAGATAGCCACCGCCCATAGAGAGTGAAAACCCACCCCGTGCAAGTGTGCGAATGCATGTGTACGCTGTGTGAAAATTTCGCCAGACAGCGGACATCTGCAAATTCATTCATAAATCACTTACCATCAAATGATTTTTCCAGTCTGTGCAGTCTGTGCGTAGCCCAGGACTTACTCCTACAGTGCGATATAAACAGGCTGATCGGGACCAGAGCTGACGTCACCCACCCACCCTGAAAACGATGGAGAACGCCTGCTTTTTTCCTGACACTCCCAGAAAACGGCCAGCTACCACCCACAAATGTCCTCTTCCTGTCAATCACCTTGCGAACACCTTGCGATTGAAATTTTCGCACCATCCTGTCGCTGTTTGGCGTTGCACCTGCGCATTGTGGTGCATACGCATGTGCAGTTATTCAATAATTGGCAGCGGTGCAATTTTGCACAGCAGCGATCAGGTCTGAATCGGGCCCCATTGCAGTGCTGCAAAAACAATTTTTAAAAACTAAAAGGCTCTTCTTTGATAAAGTGAATCTGCATTTTTCTGATAAAGGAAATTATTGCTTGTCACCTGAGTATGAGCCTGGACAGAGACAGTGTTGATTTGATTATCTGTCAAAAAAAGCAAAAAAACTTTGCTGTATATACCTTGAGCTACATCCCAAGAAGATATCTTTTGAGTGTTTTCCTGGCTGTTATAAAAAGAATAGTAATAAAAAAAAACAACAGCACTTTTTTCCTGTTTAAAAAAAAACAAACAAAAACACGTATTTTTAAAAGTGAGGCAGCTGATATACTATATTATTAGCTGAGGTGTGTTACTGCTGGGTGCCTGCCTGGGATCGGTATGGTATCCCGTTGGACGGGATGCCGAATATAATTATACCAACATCAGCATCCCGAGCTGTGGAATGACGGAAGGGGGGTTGAGCACAATGAAGGCCCTTGCAGGGTCTCTGCACTGGCCATGCTGCGGGCTCGGTGGCAAACTATGCTCGCCACAGGTTCTATTCTCTCTCTATGGGTGTCGTGGACACCCATAGAGGGGGAATCACCTACCTCGCCAGTATACCGGCATCGGTATTGTGACAGCCAGGATTCCCGACAAGCGGTATGCTGACCGCCTGTCAAGAAGACAGAGGCATTCACATAAGTGAGATGTCATTGCATCTCACTGTGCGCGCACACACAGTACAGCTGCTGCACGTGCCCACAATCCACAAGGGCTTCAGTATGTGAACACATCGCTGATGCGTTCCATACCAAATAAGGCCCATTGTGTTGATGGGGTGGTCTTCTGTTTGCCGGCGGTCGGGCTCCCGGCGCTCAGTATACCGGCGCCGGGAGCCCGACAGCCGGAATACCGACAATTATTTTCCCTCGTGGGGGTCCACGACCCCCATAGAGGGAGAATAAAATAGTGTGGCGCGCGTAGCGCGCCACCGTGCCCGTAGCGTGGCGAGCGCAGCGAGCCCGCAAGGGGCTCATTTGCGCTCGCCAAGCTGTCGGTAAGCCGGCGGTCGGGCTCCCGGCGCCGGGATGCTGGTCGCCGGGAGCCCGACCGCCGGCCAGCCGTAGTGAACCCGTGTTGATGTTGGTATTAACAACAGTGAGGAAGGTGATGATGAGGGTGATGATGAGTCTGACATGTTCTAAATGTGATGCTGAATAACAACACAGTTGCCTTAAGCAATTTGGCAGCTTGTTTTGTGGGGGCCCAGACAAACTAAGCACTTCAGCCACAAAAGACACAGTTCCTGCCACTGAAGTGCTTGCTTTGTTAAACTGTGCATGTCCTTTTTAATATACAACATATGGGTGGGTGGGAGAGCTCAAGAACAATTCCATCTTGCAGCACTTTTCTGTTCAGCCACTGCTGTGTGGCAGTATTTTGTAGATGAGCTCTAAACTGCCATGTGTTTGACGCTGCTTTGTAGCTTAGTAACCAGCCAGCTTGCTGCAGCCTTTAATCTAAATTGGATAAAACAATATTGTGAGGTGTGAGGTGGTTAAAATTTACAGGAAATTACTAGAAATAAATATTATTGAGTCTAATAATACCGAAGGAGGAAAAAAGGCCCAAATTATGTGATTTTAACAGGTTTTATAAATTTTGTATATGGCACAGATGGGACATCCATACTTTTAGTACAAAAATGTATTGCAGGGAAAGTGAAAGACCTATTATTTACATTAAACATGAATGGCATTGAGGAGGGAGTCTGCTCTAGAGACAGTACACTACGTGACTACCATCTTATGCAAAAGATCAGAACAAAATAATGTTTGACAATATCATGATGGGAACGTAGCCAGACCCCAAGAGGCTGCCGAAGGCTACTTTAGAGCCTTTGTGTGGCAGGTGCATACAGCACCCATTTCCTCTTTAGAAGATTTGGTAAATCTCCCCCTAGTCACAGGTCCACTTTATTAACAATGAATTACAAACTATCCTATTAGCATCATGGTATGTGATATAATAAAGAAAAATGGGTTTATGTTATATGATACTGTCTGGTCTTTTAATTCTAGCTAGTTATTAATAGTTCTTAAATGTGCACATCACTGGGAGAAAGCTTTGCCATGTATTCTCATTAAGAATATGATAAGAAGAACATCGTCACACAAGAGGAATGACACATAACAAATAGAAATTACATTGGCTAATGGTCTGGAACAACAGGGATACGAATGAGGTAAAAAATAGGACAAATACTAAAAAAGAATTAAAAAACATTAAAAATAATGCAACACTGCCTTGTGCAGCTATGTTGAGTAATACCATGGGAATAACATGGGATATAGTTGTGATCTAAGCAGGAATTGTTTTTGTCTAGGTCAGTGGTCTCCAACCTTAATTGGGGGGTGAGCTACTCGAAAAAAATGTAATCTCCTGAGGAGCTACTAAAGTTTTTGAAACAAATATGCTGTACTTGAATGGTTGCTTGCGCTCTCTCAGTTTTAAAACTGGACTCGTGGGCAGTGGCGTAGCTATACATTTTGCACTCTCCTGCCAAAAACAGTTTCTGGCACCCCTCCCATTGCTATATTAAAAGTAAAGAATTAGCACGCGCGCTCCAAAAAGAGGGTGTGGCCTCAATGCAAGGGCCATGGTATTGCAGGAAATTACTACCTTATATCCCAGTTTTGCAACCTACTTGCCCAGACATTGGCCACCACAGGAAAAAACCAAAACTAATTCATGACCCTTACATTATCTGTTATTTTTCCTCCTTATAGTAATGCCTCTTACACATTATGCCACACACCATAATGCCCATGGCACATTATACCACACACAGTAATGCCACTTACACAATATGCCACTCACCGTAATGCCCGTTACACATTATGCCACATACCACAGTGCTCCTGACACATTATTCCACACACCGCAATGCCCCTGACACATTATTCCACACACCGCAATGCCCCTGACACATTATTCTACATACCGTAATGCCCCTGACACATTATGCCCAACAGTAAGGCTTCTAATGAATTTTAAATTACCTGCTCGTTGTCAGGGATCTTGTGCTCATTGCCAGGGGTTTCATGCACACAGAAGCCTTGTAATATCACTGCTGAGACTAACCCAGACGAAATGCTGCTATCACGCCCCGTTTGGAGGGTCCTTATAGCATTGGGTGTGGGCTCCGTCACACTCCATACAGCTGCTCAGGGGCAAAGATGGAGGTATTGGCGCCATCAGCTCTCCCGCGTACGGCAGAGCACAGCCGCACCTATTTAGAGCCAACACAAACTGTAAAGTTACATTGCGCTCCAATATGCTCCATCAGTAATATACACCTGCATTGTGCTGATTATTGCTGCTATCACAACACCAAATAAACTGACAGTCAAATTATGCTCCGATATGCTCCATCAGTACACACATGCATTGTACTGATTTTTGCAGCCATTACCTCACTTTAAATAAGTGTGGTGATGGTTGCAAAAATCAGCACAATGCATGTGTATAGTGACGGAGCATATTGGAGCATAGGCCCTCATTCCGAGTTGTTCGCTCGCAAGCTGCTTTTAGCAGCATTGCACAAGCTAAGCCGCCGCCTACTGGCAGTGAATCTTAGCTTAGCAAAATTGCGAACGAAAGATTCTCTAAATTGCGAATAGAAATTTCTTTGCAGTTTCTGAGTAGCTCGATACTTACTCTGCCAGTGCGATCAGTTCAGTCAGTTTCGTTCCTGGTTTGACGTCACAAACACACCCAGCGTTCGCCCAGACACTCCCCCGTTTCTCCAGCCACTCCCGCGTTTTTCCCAGAAACGGTAGCGTTTTTTCCCACACTCCCATAAAACGGCCAGTTTCCGCCCAGAAACACCCACTTCCTGTCAATCACACTCCGATCACCAGAACGAAGAAAAAACCTCGTAATGCCGTGAGTAAAATACCAAACTTCTTAGCAAATTTACTTGGCGCAGTCGCAGTGCAAACATTGCGCATGCGCAATTAGCGGAAAATCGCTGCGATGCGAAGAAAATTACAGAGAGAACAACTCGGAATGAGGGCCATAATGTGACTGTCAGTTTATATGGTGTGGTGATAGCAGCAATAATCAGCACAATGCAGGTGTATATTACTGATGGAGCATATTGGAGCATAATGAGGTTGTAGCACAGCCACATTATGCTTCATCAGTAATATACATGTGCATTTGTGCTGATTATTGCGGCTGTCACCTCATACACACATCACACAGAAGCCATGTATTATCACAGAGGATTAACCCAGGCTAAATGGAGGGTCTGGATGGCGTGGAGTGCGGGCTCCATGCAGCTGCTAAGTGGTAGAGGAGGTACTGTAATGGTGCCGTCAGCTCTCCAGTGTGCGGCTGTGCACAGCCGCGCACAGCCGCATACAGCTATGCATGGCCGCGCATAGCCACGCATGCGCACACTCCCCGAGTCCCCTTCGATGTTAATATGCTGGACGAGCTACGCTGATTACAGCGGCAAGCTACCCGTAGCTCGCGAGCGACGGGTTGGCGACCGCTGGTCTAAATATAGTAAAATAGTGATATCGTCTCACATGTCCATATTGCAGGCACTAGTTTCCTCTAGAGATGTGCGGCGGGTGCTTTTCGTGTTTTGGTTTTGTATCTGGATCCTCGCTCGTGTTTTGGATCTGGATTGGTTTTGCCAAAACCACCCTTTTGGGTTTTGGTTTTGGATCTGGATGATTTTTGAAAAAAACACAAAAACAGCTAAAATCACAGAATTTGAGGGTAATTTTGACCCTACGGCATTATTAACCTCAATAACATTCATTTCCACTCATTTCCAGTCTATTCTGAACACCTCACCCCTCACAATATTGTTTTTAGGCCAAAAGGTTGCACCGATGTAGCTGGATGACATTGCTAAGCGACACAAGTATATGGCACAAACATTTGTCCCGTCTAGGAGTGGCACTGCAGTGTCAGACAGGATGGCAGTTTTAAAAACTAGGCTCCAAACAGCACATAATGCAAAGAAAAAAATGAGGTGCAAGATGGAATTGTCCTCGGGCCCCGGGCCCTCCCACCCACCCTTATGTTGTATAAACAGGACATGCACACTTCAACAAACCAATAATTTCAGTGACAGGGTCTGCCACACGACTGTGGCTGAAATTATTGGTTTGTTTGGGCCCCCACAAAAAAAGAAGCAATTAATCCCCCCACCAAAAAAACAAGAACTCAATCTCTCCTTGCACAAACTGGCTATAAAGAGGCAAGATGTTGTCCTCATCCTCATCCTGAGATTCCTCACCCCTTTCAGTGTCTACATCCTCCTCCTCACAGAGTATTAATTCGTCCCCACTGGAATTACTATCACATGTCCCTGTGTACTTCTGGAAGCAATTGCTGGTAAAAGTCTTCCTGGAGGACTTTATAATTCATTTTGATGAACATCATCTTCTCCACATTTTCTGGAAGTAACCTCTTATGCCCATCGCTGACAAGGTTAGCGGCGGCACTAAACACTCTTTCGGAGTACACACTGGAGTGGGTCAACTTAGGTAAAATAAAGCCAGTTTGTGCAAGGGCCTCCAAATTGCCTCTTTTTCCTGCCAGTATACATACGGACTATCTGACATGCCTACGTGGATGCTGCCACCCATATAATCCTCCACCATTCTTTCAATGGTGACAGCATCATATGCAGTGACAGTAGACAGATCAGTAATTGTTGGCACGTCCTTCAGCCCAGACCAGATGTTAGCACTTGCTGCTGACTGCCCTGCATCACCGCCAGCGGGTGGGCTCAGAAATGTTATCCTTTTCCTTGCAGCCCCGGTTGCAGGAGAAATGAAGGAGGAGCTGCTGACAGGTAACGTTCCGCTTGAGTTGACAATTGTCTCACCAACAGGTCTTTGAATCTCTGCAGACTTGTGTCTGCCAGAAAGAGAGATACAATGTAGGCTTTAAACCTAGGATCGAGCACAGTGGCCAAAATGTAGTGCTCTGATTTCAACAGATTGACCACCCTTGAATACTGGCAAAGCGAATGAAAGGCTCCATCCACAAGTCCCACATACTGCAAAAGCCTGATGAGGGGAATGACCTGACTCAAGCTGGCAGTGTCTGAACTGATTTCACATGTGGCAAGTTCGAAGGGTTGGGGAACCTTGCACATGACGGAAATCATTCTACACTGCGCTTGAGTCAGGTGCATTCCCCCTCCTTTGCGTAGGTGAATGTATAGGCTTTAATGGCCTTTTGCTGCTCCTCCTTCCACCTCATTACCACCTCTTGCTTCAGGTGATGGCAGGGCAGGTTCAGGAGTGTTTGCTAGCGCTCCAGTCTTTGGAACACAGTGGCTGAATGCTGAAAGTGGCCCGCAATTTTTCGGGCAACTGATAGCATCTTGTCAGGTCTGTAACTGTGTCTTTACCCGGAGGGGGCACTAGTGGGTCAGTGGTGCTGCGGTGGAGGAAACGAGGAGGCTGTAGAAGATTCCTGCGCATTTGTGCAATGATATTTATTAGCACACAGGGGTATGAACAGTCACTGAAGCACAATAACAATACTGATGCAGAGAAAGAGCAGAGAAGCTGACAGAGGTATAACAACAGTCACAGGTGATGATCCGTAAACCAGTGAAATTAATAACAGTGATGACCGGCCTGGAAGCCGATGGCAAACATCGATGGTTGACTTGGTAGTCGATGGTAACAGGATCCAATATGCAGACGATAGTAATGCAGCTGATAACAGTGAACACAGGCAATAGTATAGTAACTCCGGAGATTGGTCTGGAAACCAACAGCAATAGATTCACACAGTCTGTATATATGCACAAGTCCACAAAGCCAAGGAAGACCAAAGCAGGAGACAGTTTGTAAATAGCAAGCTGGTTGTTTTAAGTGCCAGATGGAATAGCACAGTGCTGAACGCAGATAAACAACACACAGGTGAGAATGGTAAGCAGCACCTGGAGAGAGTCTCTTACTGCATGCAGAGGTGGAAGCTGACTGTGGAAGGAGTTGTAGAAGAGCAGAATGGCTGGAGCCTGTAGTTCCATGGAGACACTGGAGCAAGGAAATCACTGGAGACTGGAGACTTGAGCCAGGAGACGCTGTACACTGGATGTGATGCGTTGTTCAAGGCGATAAGACTGAGCAGATGTTCTGGATTTATACCCCCTGGTCAGTAGGCATTGGATGCTTGAATCATGTGTGCAGACACAGCGCAGGATTGGGTGTTTGCAGGTCAGCTGACCACAAGTGTCATGGCGACACTCATGCTGCACAGATGGTGGGTCCGCACTAGATGGACTTCAGGGGTACACAATGACAATGGGCACCATGCCCGTGGACAGAGCATTCATGCAGCCGCAGACTGCGGCTGTGACCTACGGAGGCCTGCACACCAGCGCACTGGTAAGTGAGATGCCACTGAATGCCGATTCCTGACAAATCTCCTGCACACCCCAGTCATTTTAAAAAAAATTCTGCATCACCAAATTAATTGTATGCGCAAAACATGGGAGGTGCTGGAATTTGCCCAGATATAATGCACGCACAATATTGGTGGTGTTGTCCGATATCACAAATCCCCAGGAGAGTCTTAGTGGGGTAAGCCATTGTGCAATGATTTACATCAGTTTCCATAAGAGGTTGTCAGCGGTGTGCCTCTTATGGAAACCGGTGATACACAGCATAGAATGCCTAGGAACAAGCTGGCATTTGTGAGATGCTGATACAGGTGCCGCTGCTGTTGTTGCTGCGGGAGGCAATACATCTACCCAGTGGGTTGTCACAGTCATGTAGTCCTTAGTTTGCCCTGCTCAACTTATCCACATGTCCGTGGTTAAGTGGACACTGGGTACAACCGCATTTTTCAGGACACTGAGGACACTTTTCTTAATGTCCCTGTACAGTCTGGGAATCGCTTTCCTAGTGAAGTGGAATCTAGATGGGATTTGGTACTGGGGACACACTACCTCCATCAATTGTCTAAATCCCACTGCACCAATGGCGGATACCGGATGCACGTCTAACACCAACATAGCTGTCAAGGTCTCAGTTATCCGCTTTGCAACAGGATGACTGCTGTCATATTTCATCTTCCTCGCCAAGGACTGTTGAACAGTCAATTGCTTAGTTGAAGTAGTACAAGTGGTCTTCCAACTTCCCCTCTGGGATGATGATCGACTCCCAGCAGCAACAACAGCAGCGGCAGCAGCAGTAGTAGTAGGCGTACCACTCAAGGATCCTCCGGAGGAATCCCGGTTAGGAGAGGTCTTGTCAGTCATGCCAGTGACATGGCCTGCAGGACTACTGACGTTCCTGACTGAGAAGGAAATTGACGTTGAGGGAGTTGGTGGTGTGGCTTGCAGGAGCTTGGGTACAAGAGGAAGAAGGGATTTAGGTGTCAGTGGACTGCTTACGCTCTTACCCAAAGTTTCTGAACTTGACAATGACTTCTGATGAATGTGCAGGTGACGTATAAGGGAGGATGTTCCTAGATGGTTAACTTCCTTACCCCTACTTATTACGGATTCTTGACACCTGTTGTCTGGATTTATGGAGAAATAATTCCACACTGAAGAGGTGGCTTTTTTGGTATTTTGTCCAGGCATCACAATGGGCCTATTCATCCCACGGACAACAACTGTCTCCCCCGGTGCCTGATTTAAACAAACCACATCACCATCAGAATCCTCCTCGTCAACTTTCCCTTAGTGCCAGCAACACCCATATCCTCATCCTGGTGTACTTCAACAGTGACATCTTCAATTTGAATATCACAAACTGACATAAACTCCTTACAGCACTTGCAGAGGTCATGCAAATGGTGGAAGGAGCCACTTCTTCCCATCCAGTGCTGGGAAGGTCAGGCATTGCAACCGCCGACACACTTGGACTCTCCTTGGGGATTTGTGATACCATCTTAGAATGCACAGTTCTTTGATGTGCTTTTGCCTGCTTAACTCTTATCATTTTTCTCGCGGGAGGATGAGGGCTTCCATCGTCATGTGAAGCTGAACCACTAGTCATGAACATAGGCCAGGGCCTTAACCGTTCCTTGCCACTCCATGTCGTAAATGGCATATTGGAAAGTTTACATTTCTCATCTTATTTTTTGGGGTAATTTTACTGAACTTTGGCTTTTAGGATTTTATATACCCTCTACTATGACATTGGGCATCGACCTTGGCAGACGACGTTGATGGCATTTCATCATCTATGTCATGACAAGTGGCAGAAGCTTCAGCACTAGGAGGAAGTGGTTCTTGATCTTTCCCTATTTTATCCTCCAAATATTTGTTCTCCATTATTTTTCTGGAGTTATATAACACAATATGCGGCACAGGAGGGCGTACCCCTACACCACACAGGGCAAACCCTGTAAAAATTATTTGGATTAAATATTAATAACCCCTTTATTTGGAGTAAATAATATACAGCACAGGACAGCACCACTGGACTTATTCGGCAGTATCACTGGACTTATACAGCAGTATCACCGGCCTTATATGGCAGTAGCAATGGACTTATACGGCAGTACCATTGGACTTATACGGCAGTACCACTGGACTTATATGGCAGTATCGCTGGACTTATACGGCAGTACCACTGGACTTATACGGCAGTACCACAGGACTGATATGGCAGTATCACTGGACTTATACGGCAGTATCAGTGGACTTATACAGCAGCACCACTGGACTTATGGCAGCACAGGGACACAACCACTGGACTGATGCAGGACAATACAGCACCACTGCAATGGACTGGACTTATACAGCAGCACTGGACATATGGCAACAGAGGACACCACCACTGTGACTGGACTGATGCCACCACTGTACTGATGCAGCACAAGACAGCACTGGAATGACACAAAAGACAGAGCAGGTCGCCACACCACTTTTCCGCACAGACAGACACTGAGGAGAGAGACCCGTCCTCTCGCTACACTCTCCGAGACTGGATTGAAAATGGCGGCGACGCGCGGCTCCTTGTATGGTATCCAAAACCCGCGAGAATCCGACAGCGAGATGATGACATTTTGCCTCGTTCTGGTTTCCGAGACTGGCGGGAAAACCGAAACCGAACTCGGATCTGGGCTCAGGATGTGAAGTTTGGTAGGGTTCCATTCTCAGGGAACCGAACCCGCTCATCCCTAGTTTCCTCTATTAAAAGTAATTTGGAGAGGAGTAAAAAGGTTACGTTGGCCTCAGATGAGCAAGCAGCAGGATCAGTGCCCAATATAGTGCACACAAAGGGCCTAATTCAGACCTGATTGCAGCAACAAAATATTTCTCTAATGGGCAAAACCATGTGCAGTGCAGGTGGGGCAGATATAACATGTAGAGAGAGTTAAATTTTAGTGGGGTGTGTTCAAACTGCAATCTAAACTGCAGTGTATAAAGCAGCTAGTATTTACCCTGCACAGAAACAGAATAACCCACCCAAATCTAACTCTATCTGCACATGTTATATCTGCCCCCATCCTGCAGTGCAAATGATTTTGACCATTAGAGAAAGATTATGCTGCTGCCAGAGCTGTAACTAGGTGTGTGCGGAAGGGGCGTTGCACACAGCGCAGTGTCTCTGTGAGCGCACCATTGCCGCCAGCCAGTTACATTCACTGGCCGCCCCCAGACAACCCCGCTGTACACTGTGTACAGCTTCCGCCCCAGACAACACTAGTCTGACCGCACCGCTCCCTAGTCCCGTATGGCTGGCCGGCTCCCGCCCCCACACTACTCCGGCTGCCCTGCTCGCACCGCGACACCCCCGCTGGCTATCGCCTCCTGACACCCCGGCTTGCCGGCTCCCACACGCAGCAGCAGGTTCAGCAGCGGAGCGGCAGCTGCATGAAGAGCTGGTAAGAAGATGGGACTGACAGGGGAGAGTGACGGGGTAGGGAGAGATTGAATACCTGTGGCTGTGTTTGTATAACTATATATATTGATGAGTGTGTGTATATGTATACATGTGGATGTTTGTGTGTGGCTGTGTGTGTGTACATATACAGCATGTGGTTGTGTGTGTATATGTATATATGTGGCTATGTGTGTTTATATGTGGCTGTGTATATGTGTGTGTGTGTACACAGTATATGTTATATGTGAGTGCGTTTGTGTGTTTTATATGTGGCTGTGTGCAGGGCCGTTCTCCCTTACATGTCTCTTCCCTCCCAATCACTCTCCCCACCCCATTCCCTCCCCTCCCCATGCCTCTTCCCCCCCTTCCCTCCCCTCCCCATGCCTCTTCCCCCCCTTCCCTCCCCTCCCCATGCCTCTCCCCCCCTCCCCGTGCCTCTCCCCCCTCCCCATGCCGTAATGTGTAAAAAGGGGGACGCTGTCTACCATAATGTGTAAAAAAGGAGACGCTGTCTACTGTAATGTGTAAAAAGGGGACACTGTCTGCCGTAATGTGTAAAAAGGGGGACGCAGTCTGCCGTAATGTGTAAGAAGGGGGACGCTGTCTGTCGTAATGTGTAAAAAGGGGACGCTGTCTGCCGTAATGTGTAAAAAGGGGATGCTGTCTGCCGTAATGTGTAAAAAGGGGACGCTGTCTGCCTTAATGTGTAAAAAGGGGGGACGCTGTCTGCCGTAATGTGTAAAAAGGTGGACACTGTCTGCCGTAATGTGTAAAAAGGGGGGCGCTGTCTGCCGTAATGTGTAAAAAGGTAGACACTGTCTGCCGTTATGTGTAAAAAGGGGGACGCTGTCTGCCGTAATGTGTAAAAAGGGGGCGCTGTCTGCCGTAATGTGTAAAAGGGTCTCTACCTGGTGTAGTGGCGCTACTGAGCAGCGTAATTTGAATGATGGAGACTACTATAATATGTAATATGAATTGGTATTATTGTGTGGCCACGCTCCTTCTCCATGAAGCCAAGCCCCTATATTTTTTGCGTGCGCCTACCTTATGTTTTGCATAAGGGGGGGGGCGCTGATGCCCTATCTTGCACACAGCGCTAAAATGTTTAGTTACAGCACTGGCTGCTGCGATCAGGTCTAAATCAGTCCCATAATCAGACAGATCACATTTACCATCACCAGGTCCTCTTACTGCAGACCAGGCATTCCCAACCACGGTCCTCAAGGCACACCAACAGTGCAGGTTATAGTGATATCCAGGCTTCAGCAGAGGTGACTTAGTTAGTACCTCAGTTATTTTGATTTAACCATCTGTACTGAAGGCTGGATATCACTGTTGGTGTGCCTTGAGGACCGCGGTTGGGAATGCCTGCTGTAGACTGATAACAGTCATCATCCGACCGCATTTGCCAGCTGCACCAGTAATGATCAGATCAGTGCTCACGTCAATATTATTTGCCCTGACAGCTTTTCATGTTACGCACTCACTATGATAACATGCCAAATGACCAATATTGCCCATGATGCTGCAGCATTTGTAACCATCAGTAGCATCAATAATATTTTTGGTATGGAGCCTGGTGACAAGGCATGCTTGGTCTCATAGAAGATATATATCAAGTTTATAGTCAGGCGCTGAGAAGGGTGTTTTTCTAGCTGCTGTATAATGGGAGATAGTCTCCCCAAAGTGAAAGCATAATAAAGGAAAGGGTAACAGCGCTAAAATATCAATTAAGATCACAATTTAATAAATTTAAAAAGACACAGAATTGTCATGCAATAAACAAAAATTAATAACAAGCTGAAGATGAGGGATCTCTCTGTAACACAATGTGATAAGTGCCAGCTGCAAATTGAAAACGACCGTGTCCCATTATAATAGTGGACAGTTCATACAGGCAAATTAGTGTATAGGTTTCCAATGATGGTAAGATTACCGGCTGTGTGTTCCAAAGCATAGGATCCTGTAGCGATGGTCCTTAGGGCAATGGGGCTCCATGCAATGATGTCAGAATCCTTGGTCCACAATAGCTTGATCAGCCTAATGAGTCACCTGGTAATGAAAGTCCAAACTCTCACAGGTAGCTACCAATTGGGACTGGGGGAACACAGGTCTTTATAATAGCAGCGTGTGCACTGGCTTCTGACGCGTTTTGCTGCATCCATGCAGCTTTATCAAAGCTTTGGGAGTTTGGACTTTCATTACCAGGTTACTCATTAGGCTGATCAAGCTATTGTGGACCACGGATTCTGACATCATCAAGATCAAGAACCACTTCCTCCTAGTGCTGAAGCTGCTGCCACTAGTCATGACATAGATGATGAAATGCCATCAACGTCGTCTGCCAAGGCCGATGCCCAATGTGATAGTAGAACAAACCACTCATTTCAGCCACAGTCGTGTGGCAGACCCTGTCGCTGAAATGATTGGTTTGTTAAAGTGTGCATGTCCTATTTATACAACATAAGGGTGAGTGGGTGGGAGGGCCCAAGGACAATTCCATCTTGCACCTATTTTTCTTCTTATCATGATGTGCTGTTTGGGGACTATTTTTTTAAAGAGCCATCCTGTCTGACAATTCCATATATGTCTAGTGGTACTGCCATTTAATTCCAGTGATTTTGGCGTATAATTCCAGTGATTTGGACGTATAATTCCAGTGATTTGGATGTATAATTCCAGTGATTTTGCAGTATAATTCCAGTGATATTGCTGTATAATTCCAGTCATTTGGACCTATAATTCCAGTGATTTTACCATTTAATTCCAGTGATTTTACCATTTAATTCCAGTGATTTGGACGTATAATTCCAGTGGGAATTGTTTGTGTCGCTTGGCTTAGTCATACAGCTACCTCACTGCACCTCTTCAACATCTTTGCATGAGGTGCTGTTTGGGGCCTAGTTTTTGAAAAGTACCATCCTGTCTGACACGGCTGTATGAGTCCAGGGGTACTGCTGTATTAGCCCTGGGGTACTGCCGTATAAGTCCACCAATTGCAGAATTTTTTAAAAATGACAGGGGCGTGCAGGAGATGCTGTCAGTGTACCGAACAATTGTGGCCCACTTTCGACATTCAGCCACTGTGTCACACTACTACATGGGCCAGGTGGTTGTGTCGCTTAGCTTAGTCATACAGCAACCTCGGTGCACCTCTTTTTCTTCTTTGCATCATGTGCTGTTTGGGGCCTTTTTTGGATATATCTGCCCTCCTGTCTGCCACTGCAGTGCCACTCCTAGATGGGCCAATTGTTTGTGTCACTTGGCTTAGTCATACAGCTACCTCATTGCAGCTCTTCTACAGCTTTGCATGAGGTGCTGTTTGGGGCCTTTTTTTGGGATATCTGCCCTCCTGTCAGTGCCACTCCTAGATGGGCCAATTGTTTGTGTCACTTGGCTTAGTCATACAGCTACCTCATTGCACCTCTTCGACATCTTTGCATGAGAAGCTGTTTGGGGCCTAGTTTTTGAAAAGTACCATCCTGTCTGAAACTGCCTTATGAGTCATGGGGTACTGCTGTATTAGTCCTGGGGTACTGCCGTATAAGTCCCCCAATTGCAGAATTTTTGAAAAATGACAGGGGCGTGCAGGAGATGCTGTCAGTGGACAGAACAATTGTGGCCCACTTTTGACATTCAGCCACTGCGTGACACTATTAGATGGGCCAGGTGGTTGTGTCGCTTAGCTTAGTCACACAGCAACCTCGGTGCACCTCTTTTTCTTATTTGCATCATGTGCTGTTTGGGGCCTTTTTGGGGGATATCTGCCCTCCTGTCTGCCACTGCATTGCCACTCCTAGATGGGCCAATTGTTTGTGTCACTTGGCTTAGTCATACAGCTACCTCATTGCAGCTCTTCTACAGCTTTGCATGAGGTGCTGTTTGGGGCCTTTATTTTTGGATATCTCCCTCCTGTCTGCCACTGCAGTGCCACTCCTAGATGGGCCAATTGTTTGTGTTACTTGGCTTAGTCATACAGCTAGCTCATTGCACCTCTTCTACATCTTTGCATGAGGTGCTGTTTGGGGCCTTTTTTTGGATATCTCCCTCCTGTCTGCCACTGCAGTGCCACTCCTAGATGGGACAATTGTTTGTGTCATTTGGCTTAGTCATACAGCTACCTCATTGCACCTCTTCAACATCTTTGCATGAGAAGCTGTTTGGGGCCTAGTTTTTGAAAAGTACCATCCTGTCTGACACTGCCATATGAGTCCAGGGGTACTGCTGTATCAGTCCTGGGGTACTGCCGTATAAGTCCACCAATTGCAGAATTTTTTAAAAATGACAGGGGCGTGCAGGAGATGCTGTCAGTGTACAGAACAATTGTGGCCCACTTTCGACATTCAGCCACTGCATGACACTATTAGATGGGCCAGATGGTTGTGTCACTTAGCTTAGTCATACAGCAACCTCAGTGCACCTCTTTTTCTTCTTTGCATCATGTGCTGTTTGGGGCCTTTTTGGGGGATATCTGCCCTCCTGTCTGCCACTGCAGTGCCACTCCTAGATGGGCCAATTGTTTGTGTCACTTGGCTTAGTCATACAGCTACCTCATTGCAGCTCTTCTACAGCTTTGCATGAGGTGCTGTTTGGGGCCTTTTTTTTTGGATATCTGCCCTCCTGTCTGCCACTGCAGTGCCACTCCTAGATGGGCCAATTGTTTGTGTCACTTGGCTTAGTCATACAGCTACATCATTGCACCTCTTCGACATCTTTGCATGAGAAGCTGTTTGGGGCCTAGTTTTTGAAAAGTACCATCCTGTCTGACATGACTGTATGAGTCCAGGGGTACTGCTGTATTAGTCCTGGGGTACTGCCGTATAAGTCCACCAATTGCAGAATTTTTGAAAAATGACAGGGGCGTGCAGGAGATGCTGTCAGTGGACAGAACAATTGTGGCCCACTTTCGACATTCAGCCACTGCGTGACACTACTAGATGGGCCAGGTGGTTGTGTTGCTTAGCTTAGTCATACAGCAACCTCGGTGCACCTCTTTTTCTTCTTTGCATCATGTGCTGTTTGGGGCCTTTTTGGGGGATATCTGTCCTCCTGTCTGCCACTGCAGTGCCACTCCTAGATGGGCCAATTGTTTGTGTCACTTGGCTTAGTCATACAGCTACCTCAATGCACCTCTTCTACATCTTTGCATGAGGTGCTGTTTGGGGCCTTTTTTTGGATATCTGCCCTCCTGTCTGCCACTGCAGTGCCACTCCTAGGTGGGCCAATTGTTTGTGTCACTTGGGTCAGTCATGCAGCTACCTCATTGCAACTCTTCTACATCTTTGCATGAGGTGCTGTTTGGGGCCTATTTTTTGAAAAGTACCATCCTGTCTGACACTGCAGTGCCACTCCTAGATGGGCCAGGTGTTTGTGCCACACACTTGTATCACTTGGCTGAGTCATACAGCAGCCTCAGTGCACCTTTTTCTTCTCTGCATCATCTGCTGTTTGGGGCCTTTTTTTATATATCTGCCCTCCTGTCTGACACTGCAGTGCCACTCCTAGATGGGCCAATTGTTTGTGTCACTTGGCTTAGTCATACAGCTACCTCATTGCAGCTCTTCTACAGCTTTGCATGAGGTGCTGTTTGGGGCCTTTTTTTTTGGATATCTGCCCTCCTGTCTGCCACTGCAGTGCCACTCCTAGATGGGCCAATTGTTTGTGTCACTTGGCTTAGTCATACAGCTACATCATTGCACCTCTTCGACATCTTTTTTTTCGGATTTTTTGTTTTGGTTTCGGTTCCACGGCCGTGTTTTGGATTCAGACGCATTTTGGCAAAACCTCCCTGAAAATTTTTTGTCGGATTCGGTGTGTTTTGGATTCGGGTGTTTTTTTACAAAAAAACCTCAAAAACAGCTTAAATCATAGAATTTGGGATCATTTTGATCCCATAGTATTATTAACCTCAATAACCATAATTTCCACAAATTTCCAGTCTATTCTGAACACCTCACACCTCACAATATTATTTTTAGTCTGAAAATTTGCACCGAGGTCGCTGGATGGCTAAGCTAAGCGACCCAAGTGGCCGACACAAACACCTGGCCCATCTAGGAGTGGCACTGCAGTGTCAGACAGGATGGCAGATTTAAAAAATAGTCCCCAAACAGCACATAATGCAAAGAAAAAAAGAGGTGCAATGAGGTAGCTGTGTGACTAAGCTGAGCGACCCAAGTGGCCGACACAAACACCTGGCCCATCTAGGAGTGGCACTGCAGTGTCAGACAGGATGGCAGATTTAAAAAATAGTCCCCAAACAGCACATTATGCAAAGAAAAAAAGAGGTGCAATGAGGTAGCAGTGTGACTAAGCTAAGCGACCCAAGTGGCCGACATAAACACCTGGACCATCTAGGAGTGGCACTGCAGTGTCAGACAGGATGGCAGATTTAAAAAAATAGTCCCCAAACAGCACATGATTCAAAGAAAAAAAGAGGTGCAATGAGGTAGCTGTGTGACTAAGCTAAGCGACCCAAGTGGCCGACACAAACACCTGGCCCATGTCCTCCTACTATATACTGCGCACAACTAAAATGCAGCACAGGTATGGATGCATAGTCTACTTGACGACACAGAGGTAGAGCAGTGGACTACTGTACCGTACTGCTATATATATACTGGTGGTCACAGCAACATTCTGCACTGTCCCCTCATACTATATACTGCGCACAACTAAAATGCAGCACAGGTATGGATGCATAGTATACTTGATGACACAGAGGTAGAGCAGTGGACTACTGTACCGTACTGCTATATATATACTGGTGGTCACAGCAACATTCTGCACTGTCCTCCTACTATATACTACAATGCAGCACAGATATGGAGCGTTTTTCAGGCAGAGAACATAGATATTTTCAGTACACTGAGCACAGATATTTGCAAGCACACTGAGCACAGATATTTGCAGCACACTGAGCAGATATTTGCAGCACACTGAACACAGAAAATGAGAGAACACAGCCACGTCCTCTCGCTATCATCTCCAAAGCACGAGTGAAAATGGCGGCGACGCGCGGCTCCTTATATAGAATATGAATCTCGCGAGAATCCGACAGCGGGATGATGACGTTCGGGCGCGCTCGGATTTACCGAGCAAGGCGGGAAGATTCGACTCTGCCTCAGAACCATGTAAAATGGGTGAAGTTCGGGGGGGTACGGATCTCGAGGAACCGAACCCGCTTATCACTAATTAAAACACAGATCCTATATTATCTTCTGTAGTGTAGATTACTAAGGAGGGTTTGCTTCACTTATTTTTACAGATGTTACTACAATAAATGAATCACAGTGTACCATATTTAGGATCACAGTCAGGGCCGGTGCTAGGGTGTTCGGCGCCCCCCTGCAAACTATAAATTTGCGCCCTCCCATATCCCACAAAGGGTCAGCGGAGCGCCGGGAAGGGGCACGGCCACACAGTAGTTCTTTGTCTGCTGATCCGCTCTGTCAGTCCCTCCATTGGTTACCGGTATTCTACCGTATTAAATATAAAATACTTTTACTGACATACAAGGCTATTAACCAAACTGCACCATCATACATCTCCTCACTCATCTCAAAATATCTTCCTACCCGACCTCTCCGCTCTGCACAAGATCTGCGCCTCTCATCCACATGTATTACCTGTTCCCACAAAATTACAGGACTTTACCTGGGCTTCACCCACCCTGTGGAATGCCCTCCCACGCACAATAAGACTCTCCTCTAGTCTCCAAACCTTTAAACGTGCCCTGAAAACTCATCTCTTCAGACAAGCCTGCCAAATTCCAGACGCACCCACATAACCTTCAATGCTTCCCTATCCAGTTACATCCTCTCTGTACAGTCCACATAACCTCACATTTTGTCTTCCAACTTTGCTGGGTGATCATATCATACAACCCATTAAGAACCTAGCAATCTGGGGGACCATTATGTAACAACAGGTAGCATCTATCCTTGTGTATCAATGCCTATTTCCCTATAGATTGTAAGCTTTCGAGCAGGGCTCTTCTACCTCTATGTCTGTCTGTCTTTGCCCAGTTTTGTTCTAGAACTGTAGTTCTAATTGTAAAGCGCAATGGAAGATGCTGCGCTATATAAGAAACTGCCAATAAATAAATAATAAATAAAAATTACGCCACACAGCACCACAATTTTTTTCAACTTATATGTAATGCCCCACCCATAGTAGTAGTGTCCTTATATGTAATGCACTCCAGTAGTAGTAGTGTGATACCCGCGTTCGGGGTACCCCTTCTGCAGTTAAACCAGTTGCAGATGCACTGTGCGGATTAAAATCCTTTTTACACTGGTTGCTAAGCAACTATGGCAACCAGGAGAGGAATATGTATAGCACTAGGACCCTGGGCTTTCCATCAGGATCCCTGCAGAGCGGGAAGCTGGGAGCGCTCTGATTGGCCGTGTTGTGTGGGGAGAGAAGCAGGAAGGAGAGCTGCAGTGAGCAGACAGAGAGAGCATGGCTTTGGAACAGGAGGCAGTGTGTCATGCGTAGGTGTGAAGAGCTGTACGCGGAGGTCTGGAGGCGCGCTGCGCTGGGAGAGACTGGGCATCGAGAGACGGCTGTCATCCTGAAAAGCAGCAGTGAGAAGTGACCGGCAGGAGCTGGCAACAGCAGCAGATAATGCAGGTACTCTACTTCACCCCAGACAGCCCCCACATATGGGCACCCAGACCAACAGTGATCACCCTGACAGCTTGCAACATCACAGCCCCTTGGGACAGATCACAGCAGGACCCTATGTACAAGGAGAGGGACATGTGGGATTTATTTGAAGCTGCCTGCCATTGTACCAGAGAGAGCCTTAAGGGATAGGGTTGTGTGAGACCCTCTGCTTCCCCTTACCACTGCAATTGCAAGGAAAACACGAAGTGACACTTATCCCTAGACTGTTTGAGCTGCAGCACAATGTGTGTGCCAGGATTGGGTCATTTGCTCTGTGACCCACTGTATGTGAAATGACTTACTCCACAGCGCCCTCTATTTGAAGCATTGCTATACTGTGATATGACTTGCTCCACAGCGCCCTCTATTTGAAGCATTGCTAGACTGTGAAATGACTTACTCCACAGCGCCCTCTATTTGAAGCATTGCTATACTGGGATACGACTTACTCCACAGCGCCCTCTATTGGAAACTGGTGCTATACATGGCAAGTAGCTGCTCCACGGCACCACCCGTTGGATTACAAATACTGTGCACAGTGCAAACTCATTCTACAGCACCCCCTGTAGGACAGTGATATAGCTGGAACATTTTGTCAGCAGCATAAACTGAACATATCCAATCTAGCGACATCTAGTGACCCGTCAGTATAACGCATGCATACTCATGAAACAGCTGTATAAGACGTCTGAGTGTTGAAATTCTGAAATGCTCTTGTGTTAATGTTATGTTATACTTTTAGTATGTGACTAAAAGTATCGTGGCTTATTGAATTGCACTGAACTCTACTAAGAGGTGAATTTAGTCACATGGACCAGTGACTAACCCTGTCTATAATAAATCTTTGTTACTGTATCCCACCGTAGTGGTCCTTTCACCTTTAAAAGGGGGGTGTTGACTATACTGGGGTATCCCCGTCCCTTCTGCCCAGGTCCTACGCAGCCTTCCCACGCAGATTCCGCCTGACGTCACGACAAGCTAGAACCGAACGACCAGAGAGGCCACAACTGGACAGGCGTGAGACTGCAGGTACGCTTAGCCACCTATCACACTTGGCGTCCGCGAACAGGATACGAGCAAGATGACGGATCCACAGGTTCCCGCTACTCCAATGCTACCACCGGCACTCGGACAAGGAAACACGACCACCATGGCGGCATCACCGTTGACTATGCCATACTATTTTGGAGCACCATGGTTACCAACGTTTGCAGGAAAACAAGTGCCGGGTTCGAGTACGTTCAAAGAATTCAAAGACAAGATGTACTCCATGTTCCGCCTGTACTCACTAACCGAAGAACAGAAAATAGAGATCGTTATGGGTCAATTGACGGATTCGGCACTACGGGAAGTGAAAGCATGGGAAGACAGCGAAAAGAAGACCGTCGAAGGGATCTTTAAGAAGCTGATGACCATATTCGACTGCGAGACCATAGCGGAATTAAAGAGCCGCCTTTATGCGAGAAAACAAAGACCTGACGAATCACTGCGAGACTTCGCGCTGGCCCTACAAGAAGCTGCAAAGGCTATACGGGCCCTGGATGAACGAGAAGTCGAAGGGATAGATAGAACGTTAACAGACCTGTTTGTAGAAGGGGCAAGAGGAGAGACGATTCGCTCTCAAATGCGCATGGAGAGACGACAGCAACCAGGGAACTCCTTCTCTGAATTCAAAGAGACAGTGCTGCATATCCTTGGGAAAAATCAGAGCAACAATGTCGCGAAAGATGCGTCTTCAGAGTGGAGTGAAGATGACAGCTACAGAGAAACCGCACTGCCCGTGAAGTCAGACGGACTAGCCCAAGAGGGAGAGGTTCTCCAGCAAGCACAAGCCCCACCGGGACCAGATCCTATGGAAACGCTCAATCAGAGGCTGACGGAGATGATATTGAATCTCTCCCAAATGAGCCAGAGATTAGAAGAGCTCGACAGGGACCAAGATAGGAATAGACACAGAGAATGGCGTCAAGAGCAAGATTGGCAGAGTCATTCTCGCTGGGACGTAGTAAGAGAATCGGGCCGACGATTGACCGATCAATTCCATGCTCTGAAAGGCACTGTATGTCAACAGACCTCCGAAAGAGTGGAGAGAATAGATCTACCATGGGAGGAACGACCCAGAAAAGCAGGACCAAGACTGGTGTGGCAGAGTCAAGTCGGAGTGATGGGTGTACCATCTGGTGGGGATGATCGAAGAACCAGAACAAGAAAGACGACAGGCCAAGTATTGTGGTTTAGTGCAACGCGTGGTTACGGCTTCATAAGGAGAACAGACACTAAGAGAACCATATATGTTCACTATACGGGCATTCAGAAGACCCATCAGAACAATTACTTCCGAAGCCTAGGAAGCGGGGAATGGGTCGAATTTGAATTGACCAATGGAAAAAGGGGCGTTAAGGCCATCAACGTCACAGGTCCTAATGGCGTTCCAGTGCAAGGCAACAGACATGCCAGAGAGCGTAACCGGTATTGGCGCTGTCCACGGTATAGAAAGCCTCCACTCTACTACCAGCAAGACTACTGGGACAGCGGAAGCAGAGAGGAACCAAGAGACTGTAATAGTGAGACCGGTAGACCTAACACCAATCCTCCTCGACCTGAACGGATACCCCGACCACCCGAACCTGAAGTCCCAAAGCAAAGGAAAATGCTGGACACAAGCGAGAGACCGGTTGCGAAAGGTCAGAGTGAGACAGTGCAGCAGTGCCTTCAAAATGTGATAAAGCCTCAGATTTCTCCTCAACCAAAACGAGAGTACATCCCAAAAAGGCAAGACGCAGATTACCGTGCAGCAAATTTCGAGCAAACAGATGCCGGTGCGACTGACCAGAAAAGGGACACTGAAGCAGTGGTCTACATGGCCATGACAAAGATAGTGGAACCCGTGGAATCCAGAAGTCCGGAGCCAGCAATGCCATCGTCTGAACCCAAGCCCCAGGCACTGCAGGCAGAGACCCCACAGGCAGCTGAGAAGGCTGAGGCCCATTCCACGGAAGAGAAGCCTGTAATGGATAGTGAGTACAGGACCATAACGGGAGAAGAATTCGCCTTCAGGATACAGCAGGCTATACGAAGATCAATGAGATGCGATAAAGGTGCACCACATGCTCGTTGCAGATCGCACGCCGTGATATAGAGTACCACCCATGTACACCATTGAAGAACCCGTACCGCAGAGGGATCGGAGTCCTGTGGCGGAGGGATGGGGTCCCTGGGATGGACATACCCTAGCTATTTAACAAGAGTAAAAGTAGAAAGGTATAACTGTTCAGGTTTAACTTGTTGGCATCTAATTATTTGCATGTATTGGGAGTTCAAAGACTGTGGTGTAGGACTTTAATCCATTACAGTATGCGTGGGGACACGCATAATTTCAGCGGGCGAACATGTGATACCCGCGTTCGGGGTACCCCTTCTGCAGTTAAACCAGTTGCAGATGCACTGTGCGGATTAAAATCCTTTTTACACTGGTTGCTAAGCAACTATGGCAACCAGGAGAGGAATATGTATAGCACTAGGACCCTGGGCTTTCCATCAGGATCCCTGCAGAGCGGGAAGCTGGGAGCGCTCTGATTGGCCGTGTTGTGTGGGGAGAGAAGCAGGAAGGAGAGCTGCAGTGAGCAGACAGAGAGAGCATGGCTTTGGAACAGGAGGCAGTGTGTCATGCGTGGGTGTGAAGAGCTGTACGCGGAGGTCTGGAGGCGCGCTGCGCTGGGAGAGACTGGGCATCGAGAGACGGCTGTCATCCTGAAAAGCAGCAGTGAGAAGTGACCGGCAGGAGCTGGCAACAGCAGCAGATAATGCAGGTACTCTACTTCACCCCAGACAGCCCCCACATATGGGCACCCAGACCAACAGTGATCACCCTGACAGCTTGCAACATCACAGCCCCTTGGGACAGATCACAGCAGGACCCTATGTACAAGGAGAGGGACATGTGGGATTTATTTGAAGCTGCCTGCCATTGTACCAGAGAGAGCCTTAAGGGATAGGGTTGTGTGAGACCCTCTGCTTCCCCTTACCACTGCAATTGCAAGGAAAACACGAAGTGACACTTATCCCTAGACTGTTTGAGCTGCAGCACAATGTGTGTGCCAGGATTGGGTCATTTGCTCTGTGACCCACTGTATGTGAAATGACTTACTCCACAGCGCCCTCTATTTGAAGCATTGCTATACTGTGATATGACTTGCTCCACAGCGCCCTCTATTTGAAGCATTGCTAGACTGTGAAATGACTTACTCCACAGCGCCCTCTATTTGAAGCATTGCTATACTGGGATACGACTTACTCCACAGCGCCCTCTATTGGAAACTGGTGCTATACATGGCAAGTAGCTGCTCCACGGCACCACCCGTTGGATTACAAATACTGTGCACAGTGCGAACTCATTCTACAGCACCCCCTGTAGGACAGTGATATAGCTGGAACATTTTGTCAGCAGCATAAACTGAACATATCCAATCTAGCGACATCTAGTGACCCGTCAGTATAACGCATGCATACTCATGAAACAGCTGTATAAGACGTCTGAGTGTTGAAATTCTGAAATGCTCTTGTGTTAATGTTATGTTATACTTTTAGTATGTGACTAAAAGTATCGTGGCTTATTGAATTGCACTGAACTCTACTAAGAGGTGAATTTAGTCACATGGACCAGTGACTAACCCTGTCTATAATAAATCTTTGTTACTGTATCCCACCGTAGTGGTCCTTTCACCTTTAAAAGGGGGGTGTTGACTATACTGGGGTATCCCCGTCCCTTCTGCCCAGGTCCTACGCAGCCTTCCCACGCAGATTCCGCCTGACGTCGCGACAAGCAAGAACCGAACGACCAGAGAGGCCACAACTGGACAGGCGTGAGACTGCAGGTACGCTTAGCCACCTATCACACTAGCATCCTTCTACATAATGCACCCACAGTAGTAGTAGCGTCCTTATACGTAGTGCACCACCCAGTAGTAGAAGCGTCCTTATACGTAATGCCCCCTCAGTAGTAGTAGCGTCCTTATACGTAGTGCACCCCCAGTAGTAGACGCGTCCTTATACGTAATGCCCCCCTAGTAGTAGTAGTGTCCTTATATGTAATGACCCCAGTAGTAGTAGCGTCATTACACGTAATGCCCCCCCAGTAGTAGCGTCGTTATACGTAATGGCCCCCCAGTAGTAGCATCGTTATACGTAATGCCCCCCCCCCCAGTAGTAGCATCGTTATATGTAATGCCCCCCCCCAGTATTAGCATCATTATACGTAATGCCCCCCAGTAGAAGCGTCATTATACGTAATGCCCCCCCCCCAGTAGTAGCGTCGTTATACGTAATGCCCCCCCAGTAGTAGCGCCGTTATATGTAATGCCCCCCCAGTAGTAGCATCGTTATACGTAATGCCCCCCCCAGTAGTAGCATCGTTATATGTAATCCCCCCCAGTAGTAGCATCATTATACGTAATGCCCCCCCCAGTAGTAGCATCATTATACGTAATGCCCCCCCCAGTAGTAGCGTCATTATACGTAATGCCCCCCCAGTAGTAGCGTCGTTATATGTAATGCCCCCCCAGTAGTAGCGTCGTTATACGTAATGCCCCCGCCAGTAGTAGCATCCTTACATATAATCACCCCCCAGTAGTAACGTCCATAATGCGCGCACACACAGACACACCTCACACACACACATACACACCCCCACCATACACACACACATATATATACACACCCACCATACACACTCCCACCACACACACCCACACACACCCACCATACACACTTCCACTATACACACACACACACACACACACACACACCATACATAGTGGCGGATTTAGGGGCACCAAGGCACGTGCCCCCTCTGTCATTTTTTGTTGATTTTTGTATTTTTTGTATTATTTTTTTAGTGCGCACGCCGCGGCGCACCCACCCGACATGAGACTGCTGCTGCTGGTCCTGGAGGATGATCGTGCATGCTCTGCTCCACTCCAGTGTGTTCCTCCTCCTGATTGGCTCCCTGGAGAAACATGACATGCAGTCAGTCACGTTTCAGAGGAGCCGATCAGGAGGAGGAACTTCCTAGCTTCAGGCCGCCGCCGTTGAGGGACAAGGACAACCCCCAGCAAGTCACACAGCGCTGCGCATCGGCAACGCACAGCACCAGTGTGACCAGCAGCGCCAGCAGCCCACCCGTTACCCAGCCGCACACAGCACAGCAACTAGGGTCCGGGACAGCAGCCGCCAGCACCGCCAACGAGGGGCAGCGCACCCACCAGCCCACCGAGTTACACCGCCGCTGAGGGTCCGGGACATCGCGCGTACTCCCAGCCTGCCAGCCAGGAGGCTTTTCATGCTGCCGGCGCCGCTGCCTGTCATACAGTGACAGGCACAGTAGCTGGCAGCAGCAGGGAGGACAAGACGGCGCAGCAGCAGGGAAGGGATGCAGAGCAGGGACAGCGCCTCTCTGTCCCAGCGCCTCCCTGCACTGCATCCCTTCGCTGAGCGGGTAGTGCCGGGCCTGATCACAGTACATGCTTCTCTGTAGAAATCAGTTTTAAGAGATCATTTACAAGTTTGGATTCTAAAGGCCTTATTCAGCGTTTCACACAATTCTGTCTTCATGTGGATCTTATAATATTCAGCAGAATGAACATGCAGTGGGGCTTCCCTGCATAACTTAAGCTGGCCATACAACGCTTCAAGGGACCATTGCACAATTTTGACACATCGGAACGATAAATAGATTGAAATTGTGCAGTTTTCATGAACGATGATGATCTGATGCGCGGTCCCTCAGGTCGTTTGTCATATCTTCCCTGTTGCAGGCAAGATCTGAAGCTATGGTCTACGACAGTATGCTCCTGGATGTGGTCACTCTTCAGATCTTTTGCAAGATCTTAAAGATCTATCTTTATGTGTATGTATGTGAGTCCAGGACTGCCGGGGAGCTGCCGAGGAGTTCAAGGGAAATCGTTAGTGGCATTGTTCGTTTGCAAGTCGTTCTAATGTATGGCTACCTTTTGAGCAATTGTGGACAATTCAGAGTTGCATGTAGAGGCGGAACTAATGGCAGTGCAGCAGGAGCACCATACCAGGACACCTGAGGACTCAGGAGCCTGCCCAATTACCACTATCGGGCGGGTGGGGGTGGGGGGGTGCATACTTTTGCACCTGGGCCACCACACGCTAGTTCTGCCACTGATCATGTGCCAATGCGTGCTGATGATGTTTACCATCTCCAGCAAATGGATGGGGGCACTACTTTCAATATAGGCAGGAATCCTCACTCTACATGCAATTGCAGCAACTCTGAATAAGGGGTATATTTACTAAAGTGTGGGTTTATAGGAATGAAGAGTATGCCCATAGCAACCTATCAGATTCTATATGAGTGGGATTATGACAGCTATGAGAAGTGGGATGAGACACTGTCAGGTCGGCCTAATGATAACCTCAACCATGAGTATAAATTATGCTGTAAAGGAACTTGTTCCCATACTGTACATATTTCCATCTATTATCAGAAGAGGCGTATTGCATACAGTATGTTGTCAAATATCAGTCAGAAGAGCCCTAACCAGTGTCCTTGTAAATGAATACTGAGTGTATGCATAGGTAACACAAGTCTTTAATTCACACAGACCCCACCTTCCATCTTCTGTAATAACTCAGATGCAGGGCAAAGAGATTTGATGGAACAAGGAGGTTTGAAATAAAACCTACCAGATGATCTCTGAGAGACCCTACTATCCGCCATATTGAGGGTTGCTCTGGCCATGAGGGAAGGTGAAAACTGCTGTAGAGGTCACCCCAAGACTGGGTATGAGCGCTATATAATCGCTCACATTATTCCCTGGGATGACCCCATAGCCTGGTACATACAGTACTTCTGCTGACATATATGATGGGAAGCTGCTGAGAGTTTTCCTATTGGTTTAAGATGGTCTCCATAATACACTGACAATTTACAACAATTAAAAGGTAAAACAGTTTCTTGTCCCCGCACATCTTCCTAAGCACTCTACGTGCTGATAGACATCCATTAGACACGGTTTATTTTTTCTCCTCTAACAGACTAACACCCACAATAATAGGATTTTCTGCCTAATCTTCAAGACAAGCAGCCCCTTCTTTCTACTTGATTGGGACTAATGTTTGCACACAGAATCTTCAGGAGAAAACTGCTTAAAAGCTCTTCTCACCTTGGAAAGGTAATTAGCTTTTTGTGAGACAGCCTGCAGTGTGCTTAATTGGTGTTCTGTAATTTCTGCTATTCAAGATGGAAAGACAGAAGCAGCACCCTGTGTAGATCAAAGAACAGACCTGACATACGTATACACAAACACGTGTGTGTGTGTGTGTGTGTGTGTGTGTGTGTGTGTGTGTGTGTGTGTGTGTGTGCGCGTGTGTGTGTGAGGGGGTTCGGTTCCTCGGGATCCGAACCCCCCCGAACTTCAGCCATTTTACACGGTTCCGAGGCAGACTCGGATCCTCCCGCCTTGCTCAGTTAACCCAAGCGCGCCCGAAACGTCATCATCCCGCTGTCGTATTCTCGTGAGATTCATATTCTATATAAGGAGCCGCGCATCGCCACCATTTTCACTCGTGCATTGGAGATGATAGGGAGAGGACATGCAGCGTTCTCTCAGTTGTGTTCAGTGTGCTGAAAATATCTGTGCTCAGTGTGCTGCAAATATCTGTGCTCAGTGTGCTTGCAAATATCTGTGCTCAGTGTGCTGAAAATATCTACGTTCTCTGCCTGAAAAACGCTCCATATCTGTGCTCAGTGTGCTGCAAATATCTGTGCTCAGTGTACTTTATTGTGGGGACTGGGGACCACCAGTATTATATAGTAGGAGGACAGTGCAGAGTTTTGCTGACCAGTGACCACCAGTATTATACGTTCTCTGCCTGAAAAACGCTCCATATCAGTGCTGCATTGTAGTATATAGTAGGAGGACAGTGCAGAATTTTGCTGACCAGTGACCACCAGTATTATATCAGTACGGTACAGTAGTCCACTGCTCTACCTACCTCTGTGTCATCAAGTATACTATCCATCCATACCTGTGGTGCATTTTAGTTGTTGTGCGCAGTATATATAGTAGGAGGACAGTGCAGAATTTTGCTGACCACCAGTATATAATATATAGCAGTACGGTACAGTAGGCCACTGCTCTACCTACATCTGTGTCGTCAAGTATACTATCCATCCATACCTGTGGTGCATTTTAGTTGTTGTGCACAGTATATATAGTAGGAGTACAGTGCATAATTTTGCTGACCACCAGTTTATAATATATAGCAGTACGGTACAGTAGGCCACTGCTCTACCTACCTCTGTGTCATCAAGTATACTATCCATCCATACCTGTGGTGCATTTTAGTTGTGCGCAGTATATATAGTAGGAGTACAGTGCATAATTTTGCTGACCACCAGTATATAATATATAGCAGTATGGTACAGTAGTCCACTGCTCTACCTACCTCTGTGTCTTCAAGTATACTATCCATCCATACCTGTGGTGCATTTTAGTTGTGCACAGTATATATAGTAGGAGTACAGTGCATAATTTTGCTGACCACCAGTATATAATATATAGCAGTACGGTACAGTAGGCCACTGCTCTACCTACCTCTGTGTCGTCAAGTATACTATCCATCCACACCTGGGGTGAATTTTAGTCGTTGTGCGCAGTATATATAGTAGGAGTACAGTGCATAATTTTGCTGACCACCAGTATATAATATATAGCAGTACGGTACAGTAGGCCACTGCTCTACCTACCTCTGTGTCGTCAAGTATACTATCCATCCACACCTGGGGTGAATTTTAGTCGTTGTGCGCAGTATATATAGTAGGAGTACAGTGCATAATTTTGCTGACCACCAGTATATAATATATAGCAGTACGGTACAGTAGGCCACTGCTCTACCTACCTCTGTGTCGTCAAGTATACGATCCATCCATACCTGTGGTGCATTTTAGTTGTGTGCAGTATATATAGTAGGAGTACAGTGCATAATTTTGCTGACCACCAGTATATAATATATAGCAGTACGGTACAGTAGGCCATTGCTATTGATATATTACTGGCATATAATTCCACACATTAAAAAATGGAGAACAAAAATGTGGAGGGTAAAATAGGGAAAGATCAAGATCCACTTCCACCTCGTGCTGAAGCTGCTGCCACTAGTCATAGCCGAGACGATGAAATGCCATCAACGTTGTCTGTCAAGGCCGATGCACAATGTCATAGTAGAGGGCATGTAAAATCCAAAAAACAAAAGTTCAGTAAAATGACCCAAAAATCAAAATTAACAGCTTCTGATGAGATGCGTAAACTTGCCACTATGCCATTTACGACATGGAGTGGCAAGGAACGGCTGAGGCCCTGTCCTATGTTCATGGCTAGTGGTTCAGCTTCACATGAGGATGGAAGCACTCATCCTCTCGCTAGAAAAATTAAAAGACTTAAGCTGGCAAAAGCACAGCAAAGAACTGTACGTTCTTCTAAATCACAAATCCCCAAGGAGAGTCCAATTGTGTCGGTTGCGATGCCTGACCTTCCCAACACTGGACGGGAAGAGGTGGCGCCTTCCACCATTTGCACGCCCCCTGCAAGTGCTGGAAGGAGCACCCGCAATCCAGTTCCTGATAGTCAAATTGAAGATGTCACTGTTGAAGTACACCAGGATGAGGATATGGGTGTTGCTGGTGCTGAGGAGGAAATTGACAAGGAGGATTCTGATGGTGAGGTGGTTTGTTTAAGTCAGGCACCCGGGGAGACAGCTGTTTTCTGTGGGACGAATATGGCCATTGACATGCCTGGTCAAATTACAAAAAAAATCACCTCTTCGGTGTGGAATTATATTAACAGAAATGCGGACAACAGGTGTCAAGCCGTGTGTTGCCTTTGTCAAGCTGTAATAAGTAGGGGTAAGGACGTTAACCACCTAGGAACATCCTCCCTTATACGTCACCTGGAGCGCATTCATCAGAAGTCATTGACAAGTTCAAAAACTTTGGGTGACAGCAGAAGCAGTCCACTGACAACTAAATCCCTTCCTCTTGTAACCAAGCTCCTGCAAACCACACCACCAACTCCCTCAGTGTCAATTTCCTCCTTAGACAGGAAAGCCAATAGTCCTGCAGGCCATGTCACTGTCAAGTCTGACGAGTCCTCTCCTGCCTGGGATTCCTCCGATGCATCCTTGAGTGTAACGCCTATTGCTGCTGGCGCTGCTGTTGTTGCTGCTGGGAGTCGATCGTCATCCCAGAGGGGAAGTCGGAAGACCACTTGTAGTACTTCCAGTAAGCAATTGACTGTCCAACAGTCCTTTGCGAGGAAGATGACATATCACAGCAGTCATCCTGCTGAAAAGCGGATAACTCAGGTCTTGGCAGATTCGGTGGTGTTAAATGTGTGTCCGGTATCCAGCGTTAATTCACAGGGAACTAGAGAATTGCTTGAGGTAGTGTGTCCCCGGTACCAAATACCATCTAGGTTCCATTTCTCTAGGCAGGCGATACCGAGAATGTACACAGATGTCAGAAAAAGAGTCACCAGTGTCCTAAAAAATGCAGTTGTACCCAATGTCCACTTAACCACGCACATGTGGACAAGTGGAGCAGGGCAGACTCAGGACTATATGACTGTGACAGCCCACTGGGTAGATGTATTGCCTCCCGCAGCAAGAACAGCAGCGGCGGCACCAGTAGCAGCATCTCGCAAACGCCAACTCGTTCCTGGGCAGGCTACGCTTTGTATCACCGCTTTCCATAAGAGGCACACAGCTGACAACCTCTTACGGAAACTGAGGAACATCATCGCAGAATGGCTTACCCCAATTGGTCTCTCCTGGGGATTTGTGACATCGGACAACGCCACCAATATTGTGCGTGCATTACATGTGGGCAAATTCCAGCACGTCCCATGTTTTGCACATACATTGAATTTGGTGGTGCAGAATTATTTAAAAAACGACAGGGGAGTGCAAGAGATGCTGTCGGTGGCCCGAAGAATTGCGGGCCACTTTCGGCATTCAGCCACCGCGTGCCGAAGACTGGAGCACCAGCAAACACTCCTGAACCTGCCCCGCCATCATCTGAAGCAAGAGATAGTAACGAGGTGGAATTCAACCCTCTATATGCTTCAGAGGATGGAGGAGCAGCAAAAGGCCACTCAAGCCTATACAGCTACCTACGATATAGGCAAAGGAGGGGGAATGCACCTGACTCAAGCGCAGTGGAGAATGATTTCAACATTGTACAAGGTTCTGCATCCCTTTGAACTTGCCACACGTGAAGTCAGTTCAGACACTGCCAGCCTGAGTCAGGTCATTTCCCTCATCAGGCTTTTGCAGAAGAAGCTGGAGAGATTGAAGGAGGAGCTAACACGGAGCAATTCCGCTAGGCATGTGGGACTTGTGGATGGAGCCCTTAATTCGCTTAACCAGGATTCACGGGTGGTCAATCTGTTGAAATCAGAGCACTACATTTTGGCCACCGTGCTCAATCCTAGATTTAAAACCTACGTTGTATCTCTCTTTCCGGCAGACACAAGTCTACAGAGGTTCAAAGACCTGCTGGTGAGAAAATTGTCAAGTCAAGCGGAACGTGATCCGTCAGCAGCTCCTCCTTTACATTCTCCCGTAACTGGGGCTGCGAGGAAAAGGCTAAGAATTCCGAGCCCACCCGCTGGCGGTGATGCAGGGCAGTCTGGAGCGAGTGCTGACATCTGGTCCGGACTGAAGGACCTGCCAACAATTACTGACATGTCATCTACTGTCACTGCATATGATTCTGTCACCATTGAAAGAATGGTGGAGGATTATATGAGTGACCGCATCCAAGTAGGCACGTCAGACAGTCCGTACGTATACTGGCAGGAAAAAGAGGCAATTTGGAGGCCCTTGCACAAACTAGCTTTATTTGACCTAAGTTGCCCCCCCCCCCCCTCCAGTGTGTACTCCGAAAGAGTGTTTAGTGCAGCCGGTCACCTTGTCAGCAATCGGCGTACGAGGTTACTTCCAAAAATGTGGAGAAGATGATGTTCCTCAAAATTAATTATAATCAATTCCTCCGTGGAGACATTCACCAGCAGCAATTGCCTCCAGAAAGTACACAGGGACCTGAGATGGTAGATTCCAGTGGGGACGAATTAATAATCTGTGAGGAGGAGGATGTACATAGTGAAAGGGGTGAGGAATCGGACGATGAGGAGGAGGTGGACATCTTGCCTCTGTAGAGCCAGTTTGTGCAAGGAGAGATTGATTGCTTCTTTTTTGGTGGGGGCCCAAACCAACCAGTCATTTCAGTCACAGTCGTGTGGCAGACCCTGTCGCTGAAATGATGGGTTTGTTAAAGTGTGCATGTCCTGTTTATACAACATAAGGACAATTCCATCTTCCCAAGGACAATTCCATCTTGCACCTCTTTTTTCTTTAATTTATCTTTGCATCATGTGCTGTTTGGGGACTATTTTTTTAAATCTGCAATCCTTTCTGACACTGCAGTGCCACTCCTAGATGGGCCAGGTGTTTGTGTCGGCCACTTGGGTCGCTTAGCTTAGTCACACAGCGACCTTGGTGCACCTCTTTTTTTCTATGCATCATGTGCTGTTTGGGGACTATTTTTTAAATCTGCCATCCTGTCTGACACTGCAGTGCCACTCCTAGATGGGCCAGGTGTTTGTGTCGGCCACTTGGGTCGCTTAGCTTAGCTATCCGGCGACCTCAGTGCAAATTTTAGGACTAAAAATAATATTGTGAGGTGTGAGGTGTTCAGAATAGACTGGAAATGAGTGGAAATTATGGTTATTGAGGTTAATAATACTATGGTATTAAAATGACCGCCAAATTCTATGATTTAAGCTTTTTTTGAGGGGTTTTTGTAAAAAAACACCTGAATCCAAAACACACCCGAATCCGACAAAAAAATTTCAGGGAGGTTTTGCCAAAACGCCTCCGAATCCAAAACACGGCCGCGGAACCGAATCCAAAACCAAAACACAAAACCCGAAAAATTTCCGGTGCACATCTCTAAATATATATATATATATATATATATAGTGGATCCGGAAAGTATTCACAACGCTTCACTTTCTTCACATTTTGTTATGTTACAGCCTTATTCCAAACTGGAATAAATTATTTTTTTTCCTCAAAATTCTGCACACAATACCCCATACTGACAATGTGAAAAAAGTTTTTTTGTGATTTTTGCTAATTTATTAAAAATAAGCACAAACCAAGCATGAAGTCAAAGGAATTGTCTGTAGACCTCCAAGACAGGATAGTCTTGAGGCACAAATCTGGGAAAGGGTACAGAAAAATATCTGCTGCTTTGAAGGTCCCAATGAGCACAGTGGCCTCCATCATCCATAAATCGAAGAAGGTCGGAACCACCAGGACTCTTCCTAGAGCCGGCCGGCAGTCTAAACTGAGCGACTGGGGAGAGGGGCCCTAGTCAGGGAGGTGACCAAGAACCCAATGGTCGTTCTGTCAGAGCTTCATCCTGACGAAAGAGTTTAAGTAAATGACTCTGAAACGTTGACACACCACGGGAGTGTACAAGTAATTTATTTCAGTTGTATGAGTGCCGCCGCTTGTCCGACATATCGGCTTCACCTCCGGTCTGGAGAGTGGTAATCGGAAGGCACCGATGCAAACAGTCTTCACAGAGGAGGAATGCCGGCTCCCAACATACTTGTATATATATACATATTAGAGACCGTAATATGGTATCTAATAAGAGCCATGCTGGGCAATGCTAAAAAGTAAAGTGTCCACTTATGCAATTACTTTATTTATGGGTTCGGACCCGACTTACACTAATTACCAGAAAGGGACAGTAAGGTTCGCTCAGCTAAGTTTTTTTGGATTTTTGTCAAATACAGCATTTTCATTGTTCCCATAGAGATGTATAGTGACACAGGCATTGTGGGAGGAGTGACCACATTTTTGTAATTAGTAAATAATTGAATTAACATAAACTTCTCCAAATCTATACTTTTATAAATGACTATAGTGCTACGGAACCCTATTGGTGTCTTATAAATAAAAAGATAATAATAATTAGCATTTTTTGTGTTACAAGAATGCCCACTCTGGTAAGAGACATCTCTGAGAAGTACATACTTTTACAAAATAATATATTCTGTACCTAAATATGAAAAATATATATTAACATGGGATTAGAAGTTCCAATGACCATCAGTGGAGGAGGCATTAGGGAGCATATCATGCTTGAAATGAAAATTTGCAATGGGCTTTATAAAGGTATTGGGCATTATGTCTATCTGAATTTTGGATTGAATTTACGGTACTGTTCATGTCCTATACAGAGGTGTTTCTTCACAAGTCATCAACTTCCTTACATATCCCCTTTAGTGTCCCAGTATGCAACACAAGCTCCTTTCTGTTGGCTGCTCAGTTGTATGGATCCCACTGAGCAGCCGGACAAGTATTTTGCAGTGGGAGTACTTTATAGTACTGTTGCTGTAAATGGCTACCGGAGCTTGGTTCTTAGGGAACGTGCTGATTGTCTACTTTCACATTTCAGTGTCAATGTAGGTACAGAACTCCTAGCCTTTGTGGTTGACTACATTTCTGATTCCAGCATTCTTCTTCAGACTGACTTTTCCTTGGAATTCCACTTGTCTTGACATTTGTGTGAATGAAGGACACTCTCTTAATAGCCAATTATTCTGACCACTGCCTGGACCTTATTTTGAGTATTTCTATACAGTATGAGTACATGCATTTCTCCTGGGTTCGCATTCATGTGGAAGATGGTCCAGGAATGGTCAGCAGCTGCGGCTCTTCTCAGCTCAGCACAAGCTGTGCTAGGCTGCAATGTGGCCAGGGAGGTATCTGCCGCTAAGAAGCAGCAGTCTCCTCTGCCTATGCAGGTGGCAGTACACACTAGGGGTACTTCAGACCTGATTGCTGCTGTGCATTTTCGCACAGCGGGCGATCAGGTACAAACCGCAATGAGCAGACGCGTAGCATGGGTACAAAGCGGATTGCCGATCAGCGATAGGTTTGTGGAACGGATCCGTTCGCATGGGCGATCGCAAGGAGATTGACAGGAAGAAGACGTTTGTGGGTGTCAACTGACCATTTTCAGGGAGTGTCTGGAAAAACACAGGTGTGTCCATGCATTAGCAGGGAGGGTTCCTGATGTCAATTCAGGTCCTGGACAGGCTGATGTAACCGCAGCGGCTGAGTAAGTCCTGGGCTGCGCAGACACTGCACACAATCTGTTTGTACAGCTCTGCTATACATGCGTTTGCACACTTGCACAGCTAAAATTCCCTCCCCCTGTAGGCGTGACTATCTGATCGCAGCAGTGCAAAAATTGCCTGCTAGCGATCAGGTCTGAATTAGGCCCACTGATCCCACACCCCCTCCTTGATTTGCTCCTGGCTGTGGGGCTCACTGTGCCCCCCTTCCCGAGTGGCTCACTATGCACCCCTGCCTAGTGTGAAATGCTCCTTAAAGTCCTTTTCTCCTGTACTTTATCTGTATTTTTTTCTAAGGGTGCATGACCATGCCTCCCACAATTAGGCCACACTCCAAAAAGTACCAGGACATGGCCTGGCTCTCTACTGTCCTGGTAATGGGAAGTGTAAGTACTTACTTGTCTGGATGCGAGTGCTGATCAACAGTACTATTGTTGAGTGGTATCTCTGCGGAATCTTTCAGAGTTGGATGAACTGAATCATAGGGTATTTTTGTGGTTCTGTATTATTAGATATTTTTTTGAGGGTGTGTTGTTTATTTGGTCTGCAATGCTGTAGTTAAAGGCTATATCCATACAGGCCAGTTAATAATAGCAGTTATTGGATTCTGTAGGGCAAAATTAGAAATAAGGTGTGTTTGACTACAGGAATTAAATGGAGGCTACTTCAAAGTAACAGAGAGAACTGAGGACTTTAAAGATGGTAGAACTTACATGAAATAAAAGAGTTGGTATCATTGGTTAGGAACATGTTCCCTTGAACAGTCCTTTCCGAAGTCACTCATGCGCACGGCTACTGGTTTTGCAATGAGGAGGTGGCAAACGGATCCACACAGATCCTTCTTCACAATCCTGGACCTTCTTCCTATAGGAAGGAGCAGGGTGGCGGGAATCAGTGCCATCTGAAGATGGATTTAATTCCCGCAAACAAACTTTGAAAAGTTTGCTGAATATTAGGCAGCCCTATTGGGACCCTAATAATGAATGATGTTTCCGCATGTGTAACGGACCCGTTTCAGATAATGCATGGGCCCCTTAGTCAATGGCGTGTCTATAATGGGTGCAGTGTGTGCAGTGCTCAAAGACTCTCGGGTCCAGTGGGGCCCACATTGCACATGCTGCAAAATCACTGGGAAAATGTTGTGGTGGCCATTTTCCTGACATTTTGTGCATGAGCAGTAAGGATATCGCCGGGAAAATGGCCACCATGCTATTTTCCCAGAGACCTCTGACTCTTCTAGTCAGCGCTAGAGTCTACTAGCAATCACACACACTGCTGCCAGCTAGAGAGGAGGGGACATTACAAGACTGCATACAGGCCCCCTCCTTTCTTAATATGCCCTCAGTCTATATTTGGAGGTGCAATGAGTGACTGCAGAGAAGTAGGTCAGGCATCTGGAGCAGCAGCACCTTGGACTTAGTAACACAATATCATGGAACAAATTGTAATAGCCTTACGCCTCAGTCCTGCTGCATAATACCACTTTTATACCCCTTATAAGCGGAGCTTTTGCTGAGGTTATTGCTGAGTTAACCTGGGTTGCAGCTCAGTGTAAAAGGGTCCAAAAAAAAAATCCCTTGGTATATATACCCAGGAATCCAGTTTACGGCACAGGAAGATTTCCCAAAGTTTGGAGATGATGTCATCTCCAAGCACCCGACAGAATAGTTCCACTGCACATAGGTGCAGTGGGCACAGCGCCGACCCAGGAATAACCCAGGTCAGTTCAATAACTTTAATTCATGCATTATACAGATGTAGCCATGCTCAACCAGCCCATGACTAGCACATCGCTGTGCATCTAATTCGCACCCGCGATCCATAGACTTTAATGGAGCCGACTGCAGGTGAAACCAGTCGCAGCTAGGCGTACTAAGTCGCACCTGTGGCAAGTATGCCCGTGTGCAGGGGTGTCGGAATGGGGGGGGGGGGCAAGGGGGCAGCTCGCTCCCCCCAAAAATAAGAGAGGCGCCATCCATCCGGACCCGTGATTGCCCTCCTCTCTAGATGTGCACAACACGTTCCGGCCATACAGCGGGCGCCTGCCTCCCTTAGCAATAACGCGGCCGTTCATGGATCAACAGCATGAAAATGTGGCACACGGTGCATCCAGTAGGTCGTACACCGGTAACCTCCGCCCCCCCTCTGTATCGCTGCTTATCACTACCGCGACCGGAGCTCGGCTCCGATCGGGCAGCTCGTACAATAGCGTGTTATACAACAGCGTGTTATACAACAGCGGCCGCATTATTGCTTAGTGGGGCGACCGCTGTTGCTATGTGGCAGGGATGTGTTGTGCTTATACAGCAGCCAGCAGCTGTAGCGGGAAGCAGAGCAGTAAGGGCATAAAATAAAAAGGGCACTGGAGGAGGGCTGCTGCGCTTGCTCAGCCGCAGCAGCTCCTCCTCCTCCCAAACACTGACTCCCAGTCCTTATACTACAGCCTGCCAACCACGGAGCCGCTGTTACCCTCCGCGCGCGCACGGCCGCCCTCCCCCTTCCCCCGCACAGGGAGCAGAGACTTAAGCACGGACACACAGCTACCAAGTATGCTTTACTTTTGTAAAAAAATGTTTTGTTTAAACTTAGTCAGCTCAGCTTGAAGTGCCGAACTGCCTGCTGTGGTGGATATACGAGTATTGTGTGTTGGCCGGGTGAGGGGCGATTGGTGCGATTGCTCTTGGGTGTGATCTATTCTGCTGGGTGAGGTGTGCTGTGGTCGGAGGGGGCAGAGTTTCTATATGAGGGGCGGTGTAATTTATAAGGAGCGATACGGTGTGGTGTAATTTATATAAGGAGCGATACAATGTGGTGTAATTTATATAAGGAGCGATACGGTGTGGTGTAATTTGTATAAAGAGCGATACGGTGTGGTGTAATTTATATAAGGAGCGATACGGTGTGGTGTAATTTATATAAGGAGCGATACGGTGCGGTGTAATTTGTATAAGGAGCGATACGGTGTGGTGTAATTTGTATAAGGAGCGATACGGTGTGGTGTAATATGTATAAGTAGCGATACGGTGCGGTGTAATTTATATAAGGAGCGATACGGTGCGGTGTAATGTGTATAAGGAGCGATACAGCGTGGAGTGATACTGTACGGTGTAATGTGTATAAGGAGCGATGCGGTGTAATGTGAATAACGGACACTACTAAGTTGCGTAAGGTGAACAGGTACACCTTCGTGTATTATAATATGAATAAGGTTGCACTACTGTGTGACGTAATTTCAATTAAGGGTACTATTGTATGACCACTCCCCTTCCCAGAAAGAACACACCTTTTTTAGGGACAGGCACCTTCAGCGTGCACTGTTCCTATTTAGAATATGAGGGGTAGGGGTGCCAATGATTTTGTTGCCACAGGGCACCAAAATAAGGATTGCTATGGGAGAAGGGTGATGGGTGTTGCTGGCTGCTGCTGTGATCTGTGCTGCTGGGTGATGGGTCCTATGCTGGGAGAGGGTTGCAGGGTCAGAGTTGGAACTTGAGGCAGGACTAGGGGCAGCAGCCAAAATCTTGCCTAGGGCATCAAATTAGTAAGGGCCAGCTCTGGGTGCCAGCCTGTAGAGGCGCTCTCCCTGCGCTGCTACCTTGCTGTTGACGTGCAGTGCAGCAGTGTCGACCATCGCTGTTACACACTGGAAGCGGCGCCGGCAGTGTGAACCGTTCTAGACCCGACTGTAGCCGCATTGGGGAAGTAGGCATGCAGATTAATGGATGGTCCCTGAAAGCCCTGTCAGAGCTGCCACTCAATTAGAAACTGAGCATACAGTAAGTATGCATACCTCTCTTGGGATGTATATATATGGTGCTGTGTAACAGCTGCAGCTGCAAGGAGTGTGATTGGCTGCCTTTCTTTGTGCTTTCCAGCAATCAGTTTGTCACCCTGTGTATATGTCCCTCTGTCTCCCTGTGTATGTCCCTCTGTCTCTTAGTATATACTGTACGTGTTACTGTCATCGTTTGTCACCCTGTGTATATGTCCCTCTGTCTCCCTGTATATATGTGCTGCTGTCACCCTGTGTATATGTCCCTCTGTCACCCTGTGTATATACTGACCGTGGGGTAGGGAAGTGGAGCACAGGGATGAAAAGGAGAGGAGAGATGAATGAGGAGGAGGAGGCACTCTACAATGTTTATAATGGGCTCTGTCATGCAAATTGTGTGTTAGGGGGTTCTAACAGACATGTATATAAGGGGCCACTCACTCCCAGCTGCTCCATAGAGATCAGTACAGGTACAAGTAACCCGTCTAAGGTGGACAGTAATTAGGGGCGCCAAACTGAGATTTTATTTTGCCCCCCCAACCGAAAAGCGTTCTGATGCCCCTGCGGCTGCGTCGCAGACAGAATGACCGTTGCTACATCTGTACATTGGGCCTTATTCAGCCCTGATTGCTGTGCTGCAAATTTGCAGAGGTCTGCGGTCAAATAATCGCCTCCCAGGAAAAGTGAAAATCCTCCCCGTGCAAGTGTGTGAACTCAAGCGTACGCCGTGCGAAAATTCCACCAGACAACTGCAAATCCTTTCGCAACTCACTCACCATCTAATGTTTTTTCTAGTCTGTAAAGTCTGTGGTAGCCCAGGACTTACTTCTACAGTGCGAGAGAAACAGGCTGTTTGGGGCTGGAGCTGACGTTACACACCCTCCCTGAAAATGCTTGGGAATGCCTGCGTTTTTCCTGACACTACCTGAAAATGGGCAGTTACCATCCACAAATGTCCTCTTCTGTCAATGAAACGAATCTGCGCATTGTGGTGCATACACATGGGCAGTCATTCAATAATCTTCTGCTGTGCGAATTCGCTAACAGCTATCAGGTCTGAATCGGGCACATTGACTATAGCAATATCCAGCAGATTATTATCAATACAATCTATTTTGAATTAGACCAATTGAAAAAATATATTTTCTACTGTTCGCTCTGCAGTGCTTTCATTAGACGTCGGTATTGTCCAAATCCAATATAAAATACTTCTACTAAGATACAAAACCATAAACAAGACTAAATATACATATGGGTTTTCAGTTGTCTCATAATATCTCCCCCTCCAGACTGCCACCACAAGACTTACTTCTAGTCTCCAAACATTCAAGCATTCCCTGAAAACCACTTCAGAGAAGCTTATTAAAGTCTAGTACCACCCAATAAACATCTCTAAGATTTCCTACCCAATTACCTGTCCTCTGCACAGTTCACACAAAACTTACAAGTTTTCTCTTTCCATACTCAAACAACCTCCTGAACACAGGACAACATTGCTGTTTGCCTGGAACATATAGCTCACTAAGCATTTTTATTTACTCGTTATCAAGCTGGAATAAGAGATGAGCGGGTTCGTTTCCCTGAGAACCGAACCCCCCCAAACTTCACTACACGAGCCCAGATCCAAGCCCGGCTCGGGTTTTACCGCCAAACTCGGAAACCAGAACGAGGCAAAACGTCATCATCCCGCTGTCGGATTCTCACCGGTTTTGGATTCCATATAATGAGACGCGCGTCGCCGCCATTTTCACTCTGGCATTGGAGAGCGTAGCGAGAGGACGTGTCTCCGTCCTCAGTGTCTGTACGGGAGGGAAAGTGGGGTGGCGATTCCAGTGCTATCCTGTGCTGCTCAGTCCAGTGTAGTGTCTTATGCTGTACCAGTCCAGTCACAGTGGTGGTGTTACCCGCAGACAAGGGGGGGGGGAGTGGTCATAATGAGCAGGACAGCATATGTCAAAGAGGCCATGCGTCAATTAAAAGACGGGATAACATACAAAAAATTGAGAACAGACCCCTCGGTTAGAGTTCTTAATGGTCTGCGGGATTTAATAGAAGATTATTTAGAGAATGGCACACTGGATAAAACAACAGCAGAGTTTTTGATCAACGAGAAATATACTGTACCAGTGTTGTATCTTTTGCCAAAAGTGCATAAGGATGAGCATCATCCTCCAGGACGCCCTATAGTGGCGGGTACGAATTCTATCACGGCAAACCTGTCACACTATATAGACTTCCAACTACAGCCCCTCGTACTTGAGGGCCGCTCGTATCTTAAGGACACTAGCGACGTTTTAAATAAACTTAAAGACGTTGAGTGGGAGAGTGACATGTTGTTTGTGACGGGGGATGTCACATCCCTTTATACCATCATCAAACATACGGATGGAATCGAAGCAGTTAAACAGACTTTAACCACCTGTAATATGTCCAGTAGTCTTTGTGATTTTATTTTGAAGGGCATTGCTTTTATTCTTCATAATAATTATTTTAATTTCGATGGAGAATACTATAATCAGGAGGTGGGTACCGCCATGGGGACCAGGTTCGCCCCCAGCTATGCTAACCTATTCATGTCCAGATGGGAGGACAATTCCGTGTGGGCGGGACATGGCTGGGAGGCGAACCTGGTCCGATGGTGGCGTTATATAGATGACGTCCTTTTTATATGGAAGGGGGACGTCAATACACTTCAGGATTTTTGTGCCTACCTTAATGTGAATACTTTAGGGATTCATTTGACCTTTAATTTAAGTAAAATTTATGTAAATTTTTTAGATTTGCACATATACACTGTCGATGGTAAAATTGAGTCCACTGTATATATTAAACCGACAGACTCTAACACCTACATAAGTACAAGGAGTAACCATTTACCGCAGTGGTTGAAAAATGTCCCCAAAGGGCAATTTACCCGTTTACGATGGAATTGCTCAGAGGACAAGAATTACACTGCAGAGGCACAGATCATGAAGAAGAAATTTATTGAAAAAGGGTATAAACCTTATTGTTTACAGGAATCATTAGAGAAAATAGCAGATGTAGATAGGGAAACTCTCCTTAGTGCAAGAATCAAACCCCAATTGGAAACATCACATAATTTAGCTTTTGTGATGCAATACAATGGTTATCACAAACTTATAGAGAAGGTGTTCCATAAGAATTGGTATCTCCTAAAAAGGGACCCGGTATTAACATCTATTTTACCAGATAAACCGAAGTTTATCTATAAAAGGGCACCTAATCTTAGAGATAAATTAACGGCAAGCGCGTTTATAGATAAACCGTTAGGGGGCATTGTGAGGAACCAAGGTTTCCACAGATGTGGGGATTGTAGTATATGTAAGAGTTGTCCCTCCAAAATAAAAAAACTTACCTCTTTTGACTCGAAAGGAAAAACATACAAGATCCAACAATTTTTCACCTGTAATAGCAAATCTCCCATATATGCTATACAATGTTCCTGTAACAAATTATATATTGGTAAAACCAGTAGAAGTTTAAAAATCCGCTGGGCAGAACATCTACGAAATATACGCAAGGGGTTAATTACCCACCCTTTTTCACTTCATTTTAAGGAAACCCATAATTGCTCCACTGATCACATTATGTCTTTTTGGGGTATAAAGGTGACCAAAGATCAATGGCGCAACAATAATAAAGAGATCAGATTAGCCAGAAGTGAAATGAAGTGGATTTACAATTTGCAATCACTTACACCCAACGGTTTAAATCATGAATTTGAGTTGAGATGGTTCTTATGATTTCGTTGTACTTTTTCTTGCCATAGTTGTGATGCATAATTACAACCTCAAGCGGGAGTTCGTTCCATAGTAGAAGTGGGTAGTAATAGTTTTATATGTTATGCATATTTTATTAGTTGGGACGGCCACTTGTTTTATGTCACCATGGTAACGCCAGTATGGGCGAGTGTATGTTTCCGCCCATAATAATAATTTTTCATGTAGACACACATTATAAGTGCATTGTCCTGTATCTTTATTATATGAGTGTGGATATATGCATGGGGTTTTATATATACATGCTTATTCACCTTGTGATGGGTGAATTTTCCTTTATTAGTTAGGGCGGAAGTACACGGGTTGCAATAGCAACATAGACAGGAAGTCTATCACTACGGGCGGCAGTATCTCTCCGTCCGTTAGTGACAATACATATATAGGATTTCAGTATTATCCTTACATTGTTTGTTTGCTGGTCCCATAGATATACGGGACAATAAGGATATGTAGTCGATCCATTGCACCCCGCGGCATCACGCGATATTACGGGTTGCCACGGCAACACACACGGGAAGTGACGTCGCTGCGGGCGGAAGTGTGTTTCCGTCCGTGGACGACGATGCCCACACAGGACGTAGGCAATTGTAACTTTGTGCATTGCATGCTGGCCCCACGTGGACATGTGTTGCTAAGGCTACACAGCTGTTCCAATCCAGCTCAATTAGATTTTCTCTGTGTTAATTTCCGGGGATTTCATTTAAATAACAGACAGGTAAGGGCACTCTTGTTCCTTGAAAAAGCCCCATAAACGGGGAGAAATGCGTTGGAAAGGTGCAGATAGGTAGTACCACACATTACTCATCTCTTGTGCATTACATCTGGCTGGTATAGCCGTTTTCAGCCGGCGGCCACCACCGGCTTTTCCATTGCCACCCTTTAGTTGTATATGTGTGGTCTCCTGTCAATTTTTAACTTTTTAAATAAATAGTGTTTTATATTGCCACTCCCTCGTCCATTTTTGGAGCAGGACATAAAAGAAACCGTTATGGGAGGATCTACGCTTGATTCTGAGTGAGTAATGGTACGCATTCATTGTTATGGAATATCCTTACAGCCTAGTCTAAAAAGATACCTTTACGTGTGGAGCTCAATTTTATCCATTGTGAGTGGGGTACACTACCCTTTAACATTTGGTCTAGCAATTGTCCGAGAGAATATCATTCAGATTTACTGGACTTACTACACCATGATATTTCATTTATTTTTCCATTGCATATCACCGTGAGTTATCTGTGGATTAGAAGATTCGTCAACACCCCTACCGGAGGCTCTTATTGGAGTTGGACTCTTTTTCCTTTGTCGCACATATGAACTTTAAGTATTCACCATATTTGTTTATATGAAACAACAGTGAGCGCCTACTTGAGTATTTGTTTTTGTCACAGTGGTGGTGTCCCCTGCTGCCATATGTCCAGTGTAGCTGTATACGTCCAGTGCAGTGATGCTGTGTTGTCCTGCATCAGTACAGTGGTAGTGTCTTGTGCTGCATCAGTCCAGTCACAGTGGGGGTGTCCTCTGTTGCCATATGTGTCCAGTGCTGCTGTATAAGTCCAGTACAGTGGTGCTGTGTTGTGCTGCATCAGTCCAGTGGTGGTGTCTTGTGCTGCATCAAACCAGTCACAGTGGTGGTGTCCTCTGATGTCATATGTCCAGTGTTGCTGTATAAGTCCAGTCCAGTGGTGCTGTGTTGTACTGCATCAGTCTAGTGGTACTGCCGTATAAGTCCAGTGATACTGCCATATATGTACAGTGACACTGCCGTATAAGTCCAGTGATACTGCCGTATAAATACAGTCCAGTGGTACTGCTGTATATGTCCAGTGATACTGCCATATATGTCCAGTGGTACTGCTGTATATGTCCAGTGGCACTGCCGTATAAATCCAGTGGTACTGCCGTATAAATCCAGTCCAGTGATCCAGTCGTATAAATCCAGTGATACTGCCGTATATGTCCAGTGGTACTGGCGTAGAAATCCAGTACAGTGATATATACTGCTGTATATATGTCCAGTGGTACTGCTATATAATTCCAGTGATACAGCCATATATGTCCAGTGGTACTGCCGTATAAATCCAGTGGTACTGGCGTATAAATACAGTCCAGTGATACTGCCGTATATGTCCAATGGTGCTGCCATATAATTCCAATGATACAGCCGTATATGTCCAGTGGAACTGACGTATAAATCCAGTGGTACTGGAGTATAAATCCAGTCCAGTGATACTGCTGTATAAATCCAGTGATACTGCAGTATAAATCCAGTGATACTGCCGTATATGTCTAGTGGTACTGCTGTATAAATCCAGTGATACTGCAATATATGTCCAGTGGTACTGCCATATAAATCCAGTGGTACTGGCGTATAAATCCAGTCCAGTGATACTGCTGTATATGTCCAGTGGTACTGCCATACAGTTCCAGTGATACTTCCATATAAATCCAGTCCAGTGATACTGCCATATATGTCCAGTGGTTCTGCCATATAATTCCAGTGATACTGCCGTATATACAGAGGAAAGGAAAGAATTGGTCTTGGGTGGCGCACATAAATAAATAACTTCATAAAATATAACTTTTAATTCATAATTATTAATAAGTCCTGTACCTGTGAAATATTAAAAACCAACAAACAATAACAAGACAAAGTGTTACATATAATAAAAATGCACACTGTACTCAATATGTTGTGCACTGCTCACCTATAATCCTTCATTAATGGGTACTATGACCTCTATTGGTGTTGTGTGTACTGTCACATTAATGATGTGAATGCAGGTTAATTACCAATACTTGTGTTGCAGTTATAGGTTGTTTGTCAGTAATTGGACAACATCTGGACAATTCGTTAACTGCTGGCTTGGGTTCCCTCTTCATACACCCTCACATGTTATATCATCTAAGATTTATGAGTAATTCGTCAATGCCAAAGTACTACTGCTGATTGATTCATCTAAGTCTCTGGTCAGCGCTCTCAAACCCCGTTGTCAACGATTGACAGTGATATACATTAGTCTATTACCAGGGTATACTTGTTGCCAAATATCACTTTTGGCGTGCTCAGCCTTTTATTACAGTGATTATAGTGTGTATCCTGGGTTCAGATAATATTCTTACGGTATCAGATCGGCATTACTGGGTTATATGCTACTGCACTCTTGATATATCTAAGTCTCTGGTCAGCGCTCTCAAACCCTGTTGTCAGCGCTTGATAGTGTTATACATAAATCTATTACCAGGATATACTTATTGTCGTATATCACTGTTGGCGTGCTCAGCCTTTTATTACAGTGGTTATAGTGTGTATCCTGGGTTCAGATAATATTCTTATAATATCAAATCGGCATTGCTGGGTTGTATGTAACTGCATTACATATATTGCAGTAACTTGTTATCAACAGACTTATTTCTCATGTGTATTAATTGTGAGGGTTTCCTGAGGGGGGTCCACTGCACTATTATTGCAGTTAATTGACTTACTCTCAATATGAAAAACAATGTTGTCTGACAAACTTAACCACAGTGGTAACTTTTATACTGCCAGTGTCAATGTTTCATGTAAAGCTTAACAGTAGATAGGATGTAACTTCTGCCAGCCTCTTCTATTGTTACACTGTTGCTCACTCTGTATCCTGTGCGGCTGCATGTAACAAGTTTAGTATGTAACGTCCTCCTATTTACAGAGTGGCAGGTAATTGTTTTAAGCATTCACTGAACCATGCATAACTGTAATATATTGTGTGCATTCCAGATAATCACACGTGATCAAGTGCTGTGTGTCAGTAGTGACAGGCAGTCTTTTGAACACTTTAGCCTCTGTTAGTGACTGGCTATTTGGCTTTTAATTATGTCACATGCGGCTCCACATAGTGATCACTGACTATTACAGGTATTGCTGTTCTGTTCACTTAGAGGGGGCAGTAAGTTAGTATATATACTGTGGTGTTGATTAGTTGTTCTGTATCCTTTTTACTGCATCATAGACAGATATATGAAAGTACACACACAGATACTGAGCGTTGGATTCTAGCCAGAAAATATGCCTTTGTCATTTCTTTGTGATGCTAAGTCTCCTATATTGCTCAGTAATTAACTCAATTACACATAAGTATACTCTGAGTTTTGCATGTATCTCTGCATGTCACACATACATCCTAAGCTCATTCACATTTAGACAGTAACACACATTATTAGCTAGCATGAATTAATCACACAGTGGTACAATGTGAACCGCCAACGCGCGTTTCACAGATCGTTTTTTCAGGGCTAACCCGAATGTCATCAGTAAGCTAAATTTAACAATATTGCCGCTCCAATCGCGGAGCGAGTTCTCAGTCATGTGAGTTATTCATCCTATCACGTTACACTGCTCCTTTCTGAGGAGTTTGTTCTACAGAGGTCTGGTCACATGAGCTATCTGGGCCTATCCCGGAACCTGTACATCGTTTGCTAGGGGAAGAGATAATGTTATATTCTTGTCTCCTGCTGTGTATTCTACTTTCTGGTCACGTGACCTAATTGAACCAATAGACGAGTATCGTGGGTCTCATGCTCTTTAGTATACATCAATTATATTACTTATCATTAGTATGATCTTTCTCATAATTGATAATTTATGGATATATGGTGTTGATCAAATCTCTTAATTTGTGAGACCTATAAAACATGTCAGTGTATCTAGTGCTGGTGAGTTTCAAAAAACAGCAACTCAGAGTGAAATTCAAAAATAAAATAGAGTAAAATTACAAACGTGTGCATGCAAGGGAAAAGTGGTAGATGTGTGACCCAACGGGATACAATTATGTGATCTATTGAATTACTCCATATATACTATAACTAATTCGTGGAGTGTGAATTACACCCTTAAAGTGACCGATTATAATGGTGAGCTTGTGATAATTAACTGGTGCATTTTAAGTGTCATATTTATATGTGATGTGCTAATGACTTACTGTGAATTGATTTATATATGGACAATTTAAAGTGATTGAAACCGTTTCCATAGTATTATATAGTGTCAACTTTAATTGTAGATACTGTCTCACTTATGAATTTTTATGTGAAGTTGTTATCTACATGTAATAGTAGACCTTAGTCTATGAATGTTATTTTTCCATTAATCAATTATATTACTACATTTTTGTATTATGTCTCACTTGTAATTTTCTCTTTATCACGCCCACTGAGTTTATATGACTCAGAGTCACTGGGTTAATTACAATTTTTGTAATGGACATGAGACATGAATTGATATATACGAGTCCCTCCTGATGATATATTGAGACCCATATTGGTATACCCACTTTTTAAAAAATGTTATGTATGTGTTCTATTGAGTATGAAATACTCTATTGTATTGATGGATGGTATATCAGTACACTTGATCCTATCTGTTTCTCTCTCCCTCCATTATAACTTAACTTCTTCTCTATTTTCAAGTTTGTGTACTTATGGCCCCATGGTAAGTATCCATTTATCAGTTCTTCATACTTGAACTCTCTCATTTTAATTTCAACAAGGCTCATGGATCAGTGTATGTGTGGTGTAAAATAATTAAATGAGTTTTGTCCCAAGTGCATGCATAGTACATATTCGCCTGTACCATATTATTATATGAATAATGGGAAGTGTTAACGGATTATATCATCCAGTGTTTTCCATCCATTACATTTTTATAGTATGTGTGTTCCCACTATTTCCACCTTTCACAGTGGGAAATAGAGGTCCACTTGTAGATCCTGCATGAATTAAGGATCCTTATATATCTCATAATACCGCAATATTACTCAAGAGATGGTAAGGAATAAACATATTAATTTAACCCTTCTAGGTATAGTAAATAGTAAGTTACAGAAATGGTAGATAGCTGTTATTTTCATTTAACCCTAATGGATGTAAGCTGTCCATCAAGAAAATTCATTTTGTTTCCAATTTCAGTAGTTCGTTGTCCAGATCACCTCCCCTAATACCTAGCTGGATGCTCTGCATGCCATAGGCTTTCAGACCTCCGTTCTCACCTCCATGATGGTGTAAGAAGTGTTTTGCTACTGACGTCAAGGTCTTGAATTTTCTCACATCCTGTTTTCCATTTTTTATGTTGTTGGCATGCTCCAAGATGCGTACTTTAAGTGGTCGTATGGTCTTACCTATGTACCGTTTCCCAAAAGGGTACTCCAAATGGTATACTACACCCATTGTGGTGCAGCTGATGAAATTTTGGATAGGCCCCTCTTTGCCAAATTTGTCTGTGTACGACTGCTTGGGTACCATGTATTTGCAGGCTTTACACCTGCCACATTGGTAAGAGCCCTTTTTATTGTACAGTTGTTTGCTTGAGGTTGAGAGGTGACTCCGAACGACTAGATCCCGTAAACTTTTGGATCTCCTCCAGCTACTTTGTACTTTGGTTGGTAGTATCTGCTTCAAGGTCTCATCGGTTCGTAACACCGGCCAATGTTTTTGTAGGATCCCATTAATTTTCTTCCATTGTGGATTGAAAGTGCTGATGAATCTGACTGGTTCATCTTTCGGCAGTCTCACTTTGGGGGTCAATAAAGAGTCTCTTGTGTAGGATTCAACGCTCTTGACAGCACTTTTGATGCTTCTATTACTGTAACCTCTCTTTTTCAGACGGTCACAGACCTGTTTCTCACGTACTAAATACGTCTGTTCGTTCAAGCAGTTCCTTTTAGTCCGGAGTAGTTCTCCTTTGGGAATTGCTTTAATAGTTGCAGGTAAATGTGAACTGTTGAAATGCAGGATACTGTTCGTTGCCGTTTTCTTCCGGTAGATGTCAGTGCTTATCTTCCCATCTCTCTCAATTTTGATGCACAGATCTAGAAAGTTGATTTCTTGTTGGCTCTTCTCACCTGATAATTTTAAATTCAGGTCATTATGATTCAGGATGGCAATGAATTCTTCCAAAAGTTCCTCATCCGCCTCCCAGATAATCAGGACATCATCGATGTAACGAAGGTACAGTAGAATGTGCTGTGTGTACTTTTCCATGGTTTCATTGAACACATACTACTTCTCCCACCATCCCAGGTAGAGGTTGGCATACGATGGGGCACAAGCCGTCCCCATCGCGGTCCCTCTAACCTGGAGGTAGAATCTTTCTTCACTGATGAAGTAATTTTTAGTTAATATGAACTCCAACAGGGAGATCAAAAAACCGTTAAAGTCACGGTGTGTTCCCATGTCCAGAAAGTATTTTATGGCTGCCACCCCTTTCTTATGATCAATGCTTGTATACAAGCTTTTGATATCATATGTGGTCAGCCATGTGCCCTGGTGCACTGTCATGCCTTGTAGCTTATTTAATACATCCATAGTATCTCTGGTATAGGAAGGCAAGGCCAGCACATAATGTCTAAGATGTTGGTCGACATAGATGCTGGCCTTTTCTGTCAAGCTCCCCACACCAGAGACAATTGGTCTTCCGGGGGGAGTTTTATCATTTTTATGCACTTTTGGCAGTAAGTACAAGGTCGCTACTTTTGGATTTTCCATTTTGAGAAAGTCTAGATCTTTCTTTTTTATAATCCCATTTTGATGTGCTCTTGAGACGATGGCATTGTACATGCAGAGGAAGTTACTGGTAGGATTAAAAATTAATGTTTTATAGCAATTTTGATCACTCAATTGTTTCCTCAACTCCGTTATGTACATGGACTTTGGCCAAAGCACTATGTTTCCCCCTTTATCGGAGGGTTTTATGACAGTATCCTGCCATTTCATGATTTCTTGCAGTGCCTTTCTTTCCCCTGTTGTTAGATTATCAGTATGAGAGTGAGTTTGCCATTCCTGTGTGAACATGAGATCCAGGTCTTGAGATACAAGATCATAATATACTTTTGCTGGTGGAGATAATTTGAATTCTGGAAAGAAAGAGGATCTGGTTTTGATCTTAAGAGGGTCAAAAGGGGAGGGATTGGAGAGTGCTTCATTCCCAGATTCCAATTCTTCCAGAATAGTCAGGGCTGCTTGGTCTTCTGATGCTAGGGACAGAGTAGGTATGTCTGATGAGAGGATCATCTCCATGTTGGTAGTTTCTTCTCTAATTGATTGTTGGGTATGAAAAAATGTCTTTAATAGTATTTTCCTCATGAATAATTGCAGGTCTTTTTCGCATTTGAATCTATCAGGGTGGTGCATGGGGAAAAAAGGCAATCCCTTACTTAATAGTTGACTTTGATCTATAGTTAATGTCTTATCCGTAAGATTGATGATTCTTAGTGTGTCATCATTACTCATCTCCTTCTCCTCTGTTCCCGAGGCTCCTCCCTCCAATCTCTGTTGTCTCTTCTTCTTCTCACCCCCCTTCCCCCTCCTGATCTTAATTCTTCCATACTGGTATGGTCCTTTATCCCCTTCAGGCTTTGTTCTAAAAAATCCCTACTGTGGGGTCTGGTCCTGTTGAGGAATTCCTCTCCTTCAGATGATTCCACATCAGAGGTGGTATAATTCATAACATTGGTGTTCCTAGTCCGTTGTGGATAAGATCTCCACTTGTAGACTTTGTCTTGAGCAAAATCATTTTTGTCCCTGTACAGTTTCCTTTTCTTTCTTTCTATGATGTCATGCTCCATCTCCTCCACCTCTTTCTTATATTTATTATATGTTTGTTGGAATTTGTCAATAGTTTTAAATTTCTTTCATTTCTCCCCCAACTCTGAGATCTCCTGTGCATAATGTGTCAGTAATATTTCATCATGCTTGATTAAGATTTTTATAAGATCTTTGGAACACTGTGTTAGTGCTGATTAACATTCCTTCTTGAGGTCATTATTGGCTAATTCAAATGTCGGGAATACTCGTGGTCTCAGACCTCTCGGTGTGATATTATGTTTGATGTAACTATCGAACGTCAATCTATTCCACCATGTTTTCCCTTGCTTGATCAATAGTTGTTTCAATGAGAAAAGGTCATCCGACCAGTCTCTGTTGAATGAACCTGGGTTACTTAGAAACATAGAAACATAGAATTTGACGGCAGATAAGAACCACTTGGCCCATCTAGTCTGCCCCTTTTTTTTATCCTTTAGGTAATCTCAACCCTTTTTGAACCTTAATTCTTTGTAAGGATATTCATATGCCTATCCCAAGCATGTTTAAATTGCTCTACAGTCTTAGCCTCTACCACCTCTGATGGGAGACTATTCCACTTATCCACTACCCTTTCATACCACTTATCCACTACCCTTTCACTACACTACTTTAATCATTTCCAAATGCTGTATCTAGACTATTCTTTAGTCTTTCACGTCTCTCATCCAATTCTTTCGTGAGATTAAAAGATGACATTCTGGGGTGTGAGTTTAACTCAAAATAATGTTTATATATGTATAGTAAATATGTGTTTATACTTCACTGTATTCAATATTCACTGTGCCAGTAGTTATGGAAATGCTGAAGAATCAGCTTGTAAACATTGCTCAATCTAGGGAAACAGGGAAAAGGGACAGCTACTGCACTAGTACTGTTATTAAATTCTATTGTATGTTGATTGACCCCATATTTTATACTATTTCATAAATGTGAATTCGTTGGGGGTGCTGCCACATGCTGTGTTGTTGCCAACAGTTGAAATCAAATTTACAGAGGAAAGGAAAGAATTGGTCTTGGGTGGCGCACATAAATAAATAACTTCATAAAATATAACTTTTAATTCATAATTATTAATAAGTCCTGCTTAAAACAATTACCTGCCACTCTGTAAATAGGAGGACGTTACATACTAAACTTGTTACATGCCGCCGCACAGGATACAGAGTGAGCAACAGTGTAACAATAGAAGAGACTGGCAGAAGTTACATCCCATCTACTGTTAAGCTTTACATGAAACATTGACACTGGCAGTATAAAAGTTACCACTGTGGTTAAGTTTGTCAGACAACATTGTTTTTCATATTGAGAGTAAGTCAATTAACTGCAATAATAGTGCAGTGGACCCCCCTCAGGAAACCCTCACAATTAATACACATGAGAAATAAGTCTGTTGATAACAAGTTACTGCAATATATGTAATGCAGTTGCATACAACCCAGCAATGCCGATTTGATATTATAAGAATATTATCTGAACCCAGGATACACACTATAACCACTGTAATAAAAGGCTGAGCACGCCAACAGTGATATACGACAATAAGTATATCCTGGTAATAGATTTATGTATAACACTATCAAGCGCTGACAACAGGGTTTGAGAGCGCTGACCAGAGACTTAGATGTATCAAGAGTGCAGTAGCATATAACCCAGTAATGCCGATCTGATACCGTAAGAATATTATCTAAACCCAGGATACACACTGTAATCACTGTAATAAAAGGCTGAGCATGCCAACAGTGATATTTGGCAACAAGTATACCCTGGTAATAGACTAATGTATATCACTGTCAATCGTTGACAACGGGGTTTGAGAGCGCTGACCAGAGACTTAGATGAATCAATCAGCAGTAGTACTTTGGCATTGACGAATTACTCATAAATCTTAGATGATATAACATGTGAGGGTGTATGAAGAGGGAACCCGAGCCAGCAGTTAACGAATTGTCCAGATGTTGTCCAATTACTGACAAACAACCTATAACTGCAACACAAGTATTGGTAATTAACCTGCATTCACATCATTAATGTGACAGTACACACAACACCAATAGAGGTCATAGTACCCATTAATGAAGGATTATAGGTGAGCAGTGCACGACATATTGAGTACAGTGTGCATTTTTATTATATGTAAAACTTTGTCTTGTTATTGTTTGTTGGTTTTTAATATTTCACATGTACAGGACTTATTAATAATTATGAATTAAAAGTTATATTTTATGAAGTTATTTATTTATGTGCGCCACCCAAGACCAATTCTTTCCTTTCCTCTGTAAATTTGATTTCAACTGTCGGCAACAACACAGCATGTGGCAGCACCCCCAACGAATTCACATTTATGAAATGGTATAAAATATGGGGTCAATCAACATACAATAGAATTTAATAACAGTACTAGTGCAGTAGCTGTCCCTTTTCCCTGTTTCCCTAGATTGAATACTGCCATATATGTCCAGTGGTATTGCCGTATAAATCCAGTCCAGTGGTACTGCCGTATAAGTCCAGTCCAGTGGTGGTGCCATATAAGTTTAGTGGTGCTGTCCTGTGCTGTATATTATATACTTCAAATAAAGGGGTTATTAATATTTAATCCAAATAATTTTTTACAGGGTTTGCCCTGTTTGGTGTTGAGGTATGCTCTCCTGTGCTGCATTTTGTTATATAACTCCAGAAAAATAATGGAGAACAAAAATTTGGAGGATAAAATAGGGAAAGATCAAGAACCACTTCCTCCTACTGCTGCTGCTGCCGCTGCTGTTGTTGATGCTGGGAGTCGATCGTCATCCTAGAGGGGAAGTTGGAAGACCACTTGTACTACTTCAACTAAGCAAATGCCTGTCCAACAGTCGTTTGTGAGGAAGATGAAATATGACAGCAGTCATCCTGTTGCAAAGCGGATAACTGAGGCCTTGACAGCTATGTTGGTGTTAGACGTGCATCCAGTATCCGCCATTACTGCAGTGAGACTGCAGTGCCAACCCTAGATGGGCCAGGTGTTTGTGCCGCTCACTTGTGTCGCTTAGCTTAGCCATATAGCTACCTCATTGCACCTCTTTATTTCTTTGCATGATGTGCTGTTTGAGGACTATTTTTTTTAATGGCCATCCTGTCTGCTACTGCAGTGCCACTCCTAGATAGGCCAGGTGTTTGTGCCGCGCCCTTATATCGCTTAGCTTAGTCATACAGCTAACTCATTGCACCTCTTTTACTTCTTTGCATGATGTGCTGTTTGGGGACTAGTTTTTTTTAAGTGCCATCCTGTCTGCCACTGCAGTGCCACTCCTAGATGGGCCAGGTGTTTGTGTCGCACACTTGTGTCGCTTAGCTTAGTCATACAGCTGCCTCATTGCACCTCTTTTACTTCTTTGCATGATGTGCTGTTTGGGGACTATTTTTTTTAAGTGCCATCCTGTCTGCCACTGCAGTGCCACTCCAAGATAGGCCAGGAGTTTATGCCGCACACTTGTGTTGCTTAGCTTAGTCATACAGCTACCTCATTGCACCTCTTAAACTTCTTTGCATGATGTGCTGTTTGGGGACTAGTTTTTTTAAGTGCCATCATGTCTGCAACTGCAGTGCCACTCCTAGATGGGACAGGTATTTGTGCCGCACACTTGTGTAATTTTGCTTAGTCATACAGCTACCTCATTGCACCTCTTTTACTTCTTTGCATGATGTTCTGTTTGGGGACTATTTTTTTTAAGTGCCATCCTGTATGCCACTGCAATGCCACTCCTAGATAGGCCAGGTGTTTGTGCCACGCACTTCTATTGCTTAGCTTAGTCATACAGCTAACTCATTGCACCTCTTTCACTTCTTTGCATGATGTGCTGTTTGGGGACTGTTTTTTTAAAGTGCCATCCTGTCTGTCACTGCAGTACCACTCCTAGATGGGCCAGGTGTTTGTGTCGCACACTTGTGTCGCTTAGCTTAGTCATACAGCTACCTCATTGCACCTCTTTACTTCTTTGCATGATGTGCTGTTTTGAGACTATTTTTTTTAAAGTGCCATCCTGTATGCCACTGCAGTGCCACTCTTAGATAGGCCAGGTGTTTGTGCCGCACACTTGTGTCGCTTAGCTTAGTCATACAACTACCTCATTGCACCTCTTTTACTTCTTTGCATGATGTGCTGTTTGGGGACTAGTTTTTTTAAGTGCCATCCTGTCTGCCACTGCAGTGCCACTCCTAGATAGGCCAGGTGTTTGTGCCGCGCACTTATATCGCTTAGCTTAGTCATACAGCGAACTCATTGCACCTCTTTCACTTCTTTGCATGATGTGCTGTTTGGGGACTATTTTTTTAAAGTGCCATCCTGTCTGCAACTGGAGTGCCACTCCTAGATGGGACAGGTATTTGTGCCGCACACTTGGGTAATTTTGCTTAGTCATACAGCTACCTCATTGCACCTCTTTTACTTCTTTGCATGATGTGCTGTTTGGGGACTAGTTTTTTTAAGTGCCATCCTGTCTGCCACTGCAGTGCCACTCCTAGATAAGCCAGGTGTTTGTGCCGCACACTTGTGTTGCTTAGCTTAGTCATACAGCTACCTCATTGCACCTCTTTTACTTCTTTGCATGATGTGCTGTTTGGGACTAGTTTTTTTAAGTGCCATCCTGTCTGCAACTGGAGTGCCACTCCTAGATGGGACAGGTATTTGTGCCGCACACTTGGGTAATTTTGCTTAGTCATACAGCTACCTCATTGCACCTCTTTTACTTCTTTGCATGATGTGCTGTTTGGGGACTATTTTTTTTAAGTGCCATCCTGTATGCCACTGCAATGCCACTCCTAGATAGGCCAGTTGTTTGTGCCGTGCACTTGTATCGCTTAGCTTAGTCATACAGCTAACTCATTGCACCTCTTTCACTTCTTTGCATGATGTGCTGTTTGGGGACTATTTTTTTAAAGTGCCATCCTGTCTGCCACTGCAGTACCACTCCTAGATGGGCCAGGTGTTTGTGTCGCACACTTGTGTCGCTTAGCTTAGTCATACAGCTACCTCATTGCACCTCTTTTACTTCTTTGCATGATGTGCTGTTTTGAGACAATTTTTTTAAAGTGCCATCCTGTATGCCACTGCATTGCCACTCCTAGATAGGCCAGGTGTTTGTGCCGCACACTTGTGTCTCTTAGCTTAGTCATACAACTACCTCATTGCACCTCTTTTACTTCTTTGCATGATGTGCTGTTTGGGGACTAGTTTTTTTAAGTGCCATCCTGTCTGCCACTGCAGTGCCACTCCTAGATGGGCCAGGTGTTTGTGCCGCACACTTTTGTTGCTTAGCTTAGTCATACTGCTACCTCCTTGCACCTTTTTTACTTCTTTGCATGATGTGCTGTTTGGGGACTAGTTTTTTTAAGTGCCATCCTGTCTGCCACTGCAGTGCCACTCCTAGATGGGCCAGGTGTTTGTGCCGCACACTTGTGTCGCTTAGCTTAGTCATACAGCTACCTTATTGCACCTCTTTTACTTCTTTGCATGATGTGCTGTTTGGGGACTAGTTTTTTTAAGTGCCATCACGTCTGCAACTGGAGTGCCACTCCTAGATGGGACAGGTATTTGTGCCGCACACTTGGGTAATTTTGCTTAGTCATACAGCTACCTCATTGCACCTCTTTTACTTCTTTGCATGATGTGCTGTTTGGGGACTATTTTTTTTAAGTGCCATCCTGTATGCCACTGCAATGCCACTCCTAGATAGGCCAGGTGTTTGTGCCGCGCACTTGTATCGCTTAGCTTAGTCATACAGCTAACTCATTGCACCTCTTTCACTTCTTTGCATGATGTGCTGTTTGGGGACTATTTTTTTAAAGTGCCATCCTGTCTGCCACTGCAGTGCCACTCCTAGATGGGCCAGGTGTTTGTGTCGTGCACCTTTGTCGCTTAGCTTAGTCATACAGCTACCTCATTGCACCTCTTTTACTTCTTTGCATGATGTGCTGTTTTGAGACTATTTTTTTAAAGTGCCATCCTGTCTGCCACTGCAGTGCAACTCCTAAATAAGCCAGGTGTTTGTGCCGCACACTTGTGTCGCTTAGCTTAGTCATACAACTACCTCATTGCACCTCTTTGACTTCTTTGCATGATGTGCTGTTTAGGGACTAGTTTTTTTAAGTGACTTCCTGTCTGCCACTGCAGTGCCACTCCTAGATGGGCCAGGTATTTGTGTGGCGCACTTGTGTTGCTTAGCTTAGTCATACAGCTACATCATTGCACCTCTTTTACTTCTTTGCATGATGTGCTGTTTGGGGATTAGTTTTTTTAAGTGCCATCCTGTCTGCCACTGCAGTGCCACTCCTAGATAAGCCAGGTGTTTGTGCCGCACACTTGTGTCGCTTAGCTTAGTCATACAGCTACCTCATTGCACCTCTTTTACTTCTTTGCATGATGTGCTGTTTGGGGACTAGTCTTTTTAAGTGCCATCCTGTCTGCCACTGCAGTGCCACTCCTATATAAGCCAGGTGTTTGTGCCGCACACTTGTGTTGCTTAGCTTAGTCATACAGCTACCTCATTGCACCTCTTTTACTTCTTTGCATGATGTGCTGTTTAGGGACTAGTATTTTTAAGTGCCATCCTGTCTGCCACTGCAGTGCCACTCCTAGATGGGCCAGGTATTTGTGTGGCGCACTTGTGTTGCTTAGCTTAGTCATACAGCTACATCATTGCACCTCTTTTACTTCTTTGCATGATGTGCTGTTTGGGGATTAGTTTTTTTAAGTGCCATCCTGTCTGCCACTGCAGTGCCACTCCTAGATGGGCCAGGTGTTTGTGCCGCACACTTGTGTCGCTTAGCTTAGTCATACAGCTACCTCATTGCACCTCTTTTACTTCTTTGCATGATGTGCTGTTTGGGGACTAGTTTTTTAAGTGCCATCCTGTCTGCCATTGTATTGCCACTCTTAGATGGACCAGGTGTTTGTGCCACACACTTGTGTCGCTTAGCTTAGTCATACAGCTACCTTATTGCACCTCTTTTACTTCTTTGCATGATGTGCTGTTTGGGGACTAGTTTTTTTAAGTGCCATCCTGTCTGCAACTGCATTGCCACTCCTAGATGGGCCAGGTGTTTGTGCGACACACTGGTGTCGCTTAGTTTAGTCATACAGCTACTTCATTGCACCTCTTTTACTTCTTTGCATGATGTGCTGTTTTGGGACTAGTTTTTTAAGTGACATCCTGTCTGCCATTGCATTGCCACTCCTAGATGGACCAGGTGTTTGTGCCGCACACATGTGTCCATTAGCTTAGTCATACAGCCACCTCGGTGTTATCTTTTGGCCTAAAATTAATGTTATTGAGGTTAATAATACCGTAGGATCAAAATTACCCCCAAATTCTGTGATTTTAGCTGTTTTTATGTTTTTTTCAAAAATCATCCAGATTCAAAACCAAAACACGAAAGTGTGGTTTTGGCAATACCAATCCAGATCCAAAACACGAGCATGGAACCAGAACCAAAACCAAAACATAAAACACGAAAAGTGTCCGCCGCACATCTCTAGCTGGAATATGTAATATGTAGCACGTAACCTCATGTATGAAATGCCTAATTCCTATTAAATGTATCTGTCTATTAATATCCAGTCTTGTTTTATAATTTTATTTCCAATTGTACTGACTCGTCTCAATAATAAAAAAATGTTATAAATATTTTTATTGAAGCAATGAGTAATACATTTCAGTATTAGAAACACAGCAAGGCATTGCACATAGAAATAGACAATTCCATTAGGACCCAATATGTCCAGATCAAACATTACAGTACAGGGAAAGTGACAAGTTTAGGGAAAATTATAAAACATCATACTGTAGAAGGCAGATTAAAAGAATGTTTGAGAAAATTGACATTATCAGGCCAGTCACACAATTTTAATAAACAATAATAAATTAGTACGCCCAATACTTTGCTTATGGCCCCTAACGTCCTTCTATATGGTCCTGCTATCTCAGTTGCCACTGTTTGAGGGTCCAGGATAGTTTGCCCACTTTTTCATGCAGATTTCCCAGTTCACGTTTTGTAGAAAAGTCGCACAACCTCACTGTCAGTTCTGCAAATTTATATTTCTAGTTGAATCTCGCATTTATCGGGTGCACGCATTCACGCAATGCATGAGAGTTTCATGAAACAAACTCACTTTCGCAATCTCGCTCCTAATTAAACTGATCCCTATCAGTGAATTAAACGCAAAATTTGTGTAATAGTGCTCAGGCACAGGAATCCCTACCCATTGTGGAACATTTAAGTCACAGCAGGTGTCTTGAACCATATGGTGCAAATAGGAGAGGTGAATTTGCAGTTATTCAACAGCAAACTAGGCTGGGTGATGATGTGCAGTACAACACTGCACATTTTCCACTATGCAAATGTTTTTTTTTTCCAAATCAACATCAGGAACTACAGTATATGAACAATTTTATATACATATTACACATTTACAATGAACTTACTTGATCCATTTGTATATATTTTCTTTCTACGCATACAGTAAGTACATTAGTAAAGACAAAATACATTATTGGTCCACTGTTATAGAGCTAAAGCCACATTATGGGGGTTATTCAGAGTTGTTAGCAAACCAGAAAAGTTAGCAATTGGGCAAAACCATGTTACACTGCAGGTGGGGCAGATGTAACATGTGCAGAGAAAGCTAGATATGGGTGGGGTTATGTTCAAACTGAAATCTAAATTGCAGTGTAGAAATTAAGCAGCCAGTATTTACTCTGCACAGAAACAATATAACCCACCAAAATCTAACTCTCTCTGCACATGTTACATTTGCCCCACCTGCAATGCAATATGGTTTTGTCCAATTGCTAACTTTTCTGGTTTGCTAACAAACCTGCATAATCCCCAATATGTAGAAAGACTGTGCTAAAACTTATCGTTGGAATGTTTGAAATCTACATAAAGTTGTAGTGTTGTAAGTCATGTGCTGTCAGAACGCCACGTGAACACCAATATTGCCTACACAACATCCATCCAACATAATTCCAACATCAAACATGGGCCCTCATTCCGAGTTGTTCACTCGCTAGCTGCTTTTAGCAGCATTGCACATGCTAGGCCGCCGCCCTCTGGGAGTGTATGTTAGCTTAGCAGAATAGCGAACGAAAGAGTAGCAGAACTGCCAATAAATAATTCTTTGCAGTTTCTGAGTAGCTCCAGACCTACTCACAGATTGCGATCAGCTCAGTCCGTTTAGTTCCTGGTTTGACATCACAAACACGCCCTGCGTTCGGCCAGCCACTCCCCCGTTTCTCCAGACACTCACGTGTTTTTCCCTGACACGCCTGCATTTTTTTTGCACACTCCTGGAAAACGCTCAGTTACCACCCAGAAACGCCCCTTTCCTGTCAATCATTCACCGATCAGCAGTGCGACTGAAAAGCATTGTTCGAACACCAGCAAATCTACTATGTTTTGTGTTAAATAACTTAGCGCATGCGCTCTGCGTACCATGCGCATGCGCAGTTAGCAACAAATCGCAGCATAGCGAAAATCGTCAACGAGCGAACAACTTGGAATGACCACCATTGTGCCTCACACCCGCATAGAAGTGCACTGGAAAACACGTGATTTTGGGCTACTATATGTACAAGTGATCTCACCACACATTACCTATACTTCATGTGATATTGGGGGTCATTCGAGTTGATCGCTCGCTAGCAGTTTTTAGCAGCCGTGCAAACGCTATGCCGCCGCCCACTGGGAGTGTATTTTAGCTTAGCAGAAGGGTGAACGGTTGTATCGCAGAGCGCCTGCAAAAAATGTTTGTGTAGTTTCAGAGTAGCTCAAAACCTACTCAGCGCTTGCGATCACTACAGACTATTCAGTTCCAGATTTGACGTCACACACCCGCCCAGCGTTCACCCAGCCATGCCTGCGTTTTCCATGGCACACCTGCGTTTTTTTGAACACTCCCTGAAAATGGTCAGTTGCCACCCAGAAACGCCCACTTCATGTCAATCACTCTGCGGCAACCAGTGTGACTGAAATGCATCGCTAGACCATGTGCAAAACTGCATTGTATGTTGTGCCCGTACGTTGCGCTTGTGCATTGCGCCGCATACGCATGCGCAGAACTGCCGGTTTTTAGCCTGATCGGTGCGCTGCGAACAAATGCAGCTAGCGATCAATTCGGAATGATCACCCTTGCGTGATGTGATGAGTCAACTTCCATACAATGGACTAAAAACATTTAACAGTAAAATAAGAATTTACTTACCGATAATTCTATTTCTCGTAGTCCGTAGTGGATGCTGGGACTCCGTCAGGACCATGGGGAATAGCGGCTCCGCAGGAGACTGGGCACAAAAGTAAAAGCTTTAGGACTACCTGGTGTGCACTGGCTCCTCCCCCTATGACCCTCCTCCAAGCCTCAGTTAAGATACTGTGCCCGGACGAGCGTACAATAAGGAAGGATTTTGAATCCCGGGTAAGACTCATACCAGCCACACCAATCACACCATATAACTTGTGATCTAAACCCAGTTAACAGTATGATAACATGAGGAGCCTCCAGAACAGATGGCTCACTACAACAAAAACCCGAATTTTTGGCAACAATAACTATGTACAAGTATTGCAGACAATCCGCACTTGGGATGGGCGCCCAGCATCCACTACGGACTACGAGAAATAGAATTATCGGTAAGTAAATTCTTATTTTCTCTGACGTCCTTGTGGATGCTGGGACTCCGTCAGGACCATGGGGATTATACCAAAGCTCCCAAACGGGCGGGAGAGTGCGGATGACTCTGCAGCACCGAATGAGAGAACTCCAGGTCCTCCTTAGCCAGGGTATCAAATTTGTAGAATTTTACAAACGTGTTTTCCCCTGACCACGTAGCTGCTCGGCAAAGTTGTAAAGCCGAGACCCCTCGGGCAGCCGCCCAAGATGAGCCCACCTTCCTTGTGGAATGGGCATTGACAGATTTTGGCTGTGGCAGGCCTGCCACAGAATGTGCAAGCTGAATTGTACTACAAATCCAACGAGCAATAGTCTGCTTAGAAGCAGGAGCACCCAGCTTGTTGGGTGCATACAATATAAACAGCGAGTCAGATTTCCTGACTCCAGCCGTCCTGGAAACATATATTTTCAGGGCCCTGACTACATCCAGTAACTTGGAATCCTCCAAGTCCCCAGTAGCCGCAGGCACCACTATAGGTTGGTTTAGGTGAAACGCTGAAACCACCATAGGGAGAAATTGAGGGCGAGTCCTCAATTCCGCCCTATCCGAATGAAATATCAGGTAAGGGCTTTTATAGGATAAAGCCGCCAATTCTGATACGCGCCTGGCTGAAGCCAGGGCCAACAGCATTACCACTTTCCATGTGAGATATTTTAAATCCACTGTGGCAAGTGGTTCGAACCAATGAGATTTTAGGAATCCCAAAACCACATTGAGATCCCAGGGTGCCACTGGAGGCACAAAGGGCGGCTGTATATGCAGTACCCCCTTTACAAAAGTCTGGACTTCAGGAACTGAAGCCAATTCTTTCTGGAAGAAAATCGACAAGGCCGAAATTTGAACCTTAATGGATCCTAATTTTAGGCCCATGGACAGTCCTGTTTGCAGGAAATGCAGGAAACGACCTAGTTGAAATTCCTCTGTCGGGGCCTTCCTGGCCTCGCACCACGCAACATATTTCCTCCAAATACGGTGATAATGTTGTGCAGTTACATCCTTCCTGGCTTTGATCAGGGTAGGAATGACTTCATCTGGAATGCCTTTTTCCTTCAGGATCCGGCGTTCAACCGCCATGCCGTCAAACGCAGCCGCGGTAAGTCTTGGAACAGACAGGGTCCTTGCTGAAGCAGGTCCCTTCTTAGAGGTAGAGGCCACGGATCCTCCGTGAGCATCTTTTGAAGTTCCGGGTACCAAGTCCTTCTTGGCCAATCCGGAGCCACGAGTATAGTTCTTACTCCTCTCCGTCTTATAATTCTCAGTACCTTGGGTATGAGAGGCAGAGGAGGGAACACATACACTGACTGGTACACCGACGGTGTTACCAGAGCGTCCACCGCTATTGCCTGAGGGTCCCTTGACCTGGCGCAATACCTGTCTAGTTTTTTGTTGAGGCGGGACGCCATCATGTCCACCTTTGGTTTTTCCCAACGGTTTACAATCACTTGGAAGACTTCTGGATGAAGTCCCCACTCTCCCGGGTGGAGATCGTGTCTGCTGAGAAAATCTGCTTCCCAGTTGTCCACTCCGGGAATGAACACTGGTGACAGTGCTATCACATGATTTTCCGCCCAGCGAAGAATCCTTGCAGCTTCTGCCATCGCTCTCCTGCTTCTTGTGCCGCCCTGTCTGTTTACGTGGGCGACTGCCGTGATGTTGTCCGACTGGATCAACACCGGCTGACCCTGAAGCAGAGGCCTTGCTTGACTTAGGGCATTGTAAATGGCCCTTAGTTCCAGGATATTTATGTGAAATGACATTTCCATGCTTGACCACAAGCCCTGGAAATTTCTTCCCTGTGTGACTGCTCCCCAGCCTCTCAGGCTGGCATCCGTGGTCACCAGGACCCAGTCCTGAATGCCGAATCTGCGACCCTCTAGAAGATGAGTACTCTGCAACCACCACAGGAGAGACACCCTTGTCCTCGGAGACAGGGTTATCCGCTGATGCATCTGAAGATGCGATCCGGACCATTTGTCCAGCAGATCCCACTGGAAAGTTCTTGCGTGGAATCTGCCGAATGGAATCGCTTCGTACGAAGCCACCATTTTTCCCAGGACCCTTGTGCATTGATGCACTGACACTTGGCCTGGTTTTAGGAGGTTCCTGACTAGCTCGGATAACTCCCTGGCTTTCTCCTCCGGGAGAAACACCTTTTTCTGGACTGTGTCCAGAATCATCCCTAGGAACAGCAGACGTGTCGTCGGAATCAGCTGCGATTTTGGAATATTTAGAATCCACCCGTGCTGTCGTAGCACTACTTGAGATAGTGCTACTCCGACCTCTAACTGTTCCCTGGACCTTGCCCTTATCAGGAGATCGTCCAAGTAAGGGATAATTAAGACGCCTTTTCTTCGAAGAAGAATCATCATTTCGGCCATTACCTTGGTAAAGACCCGGGGTGCCGTGGACAATCCAAACGGCAGCGTCTGAAACTGATAATGACAGTTCTGTACCACAAACCTGAGGTACCCTTGGTGAGAAGGGCAAATTGGGACATGGAGGTAAGCATCCTTGATGTCCAGAGACACCATATAGTCCCCTTCTTCCAGGTTCGCTATCACTGCTCTGAGTGACTCCATCTTGAATTTGAACCTTTGTATGTAAGTGTTCAAGGATTTCAGATTTAGAATAGGTCTCACCGAGCCGTCCGGCTTCGGTACCACAAACAGCGTGGAATAGTACCCCTTTCCCTGTTGTAGGAGGGTACCTTGATTATCACCTGCTGGGAATACAGCTTGTGAATGGCTTCCAATACCGCCTCCCTGTCGGAGGGAGACGTTGGTAAAGCAGACTTCAGGAACCGGCGAGGGGGAGACGTCTCGAATTCCAATTTGTACCCCTGAGATACTACCTGCAGGATCCAGGGGTCCACTTGCGAGTGAGCCCACTGCGCGCTGAAATTCTTGAGACGGCCCCCCACCGTACCTGAGTCCGCTTGTAAGGCCCCAGCGTCATGCTGAGGACTTGGCAGAAGCGGGGGAGGGCTTCTGTTCCTGGGAAGAGGCTGCCTGCTGCAGTCTTTTTCCCCCGTCCTCTGCCCCGGGGCAGGAATGAGTGGCCTTTTGCCCGCTTGCCCTTATGGGGACGAAAGGACTGAGCCTGAAAAGATGGTGTCTTTTTCTGCTGAGAGGTGACCTGGGGTAAAAAGGTGGATTTCCCAGCCGTTGCCGTGGCCACCAGGTCCGATAGACCGACCCCAAATAACTCCTCCCCTTTATACGGCAATACTTCCATATGCCGTTTGGAATCCGCATCACCTGACCACTGTCGCGTCCATAACCCTCTTCTGGCAGAAATGGACAGCTCACTTACTCTTGATGCCAGAGTGCAAATATCCCTCTGTGCATCTCGCATATATAGAAATGCATCCTTTAAATGCTCTATAGTCAATAATATACTGTCCCTGTCCAGGGTATCAATATTTTCAGTCAGGGAATCCGACCAAGCCACCTCAGCACTGCGCATCCAGGCTGAGGCGATTGCTGGTCGCAGTATAACACCAGTATGTGTGTATATACTTTTTAGGATATTTTCCAGCTTCCTATCAGCTGGCTCCTTGAGGGCGGCCGTATCAGGAGACGGTAACGCCACTTGTTTTGATAAGCGTGTGAGCGCCTTATCTACCCTAGGGGGTGTTTCCCAACGCGCCCTAACCTCTGGCGGGAAAGGCTATAATGCCAATAATTTTTTAGAAATTAGCAGTTTTTTATCGGGGGAAACCCACGCTTCATCACACACCTCATTTAATTCATCTGATTCAGGAAAAACTACGGGTAGTTTTTTCACACCCCACATAATACCCTTTTTTGTGGTACTTGTAGTATCAGAAATGTTCAAAACCTCCTTCATTGCCGTGATCATGTAACGTGTGGCCCTACTGGAAATTACGTTTGTTTCCTCACCGTCGACACTGGAGTCAGTGTCCGTGTCTGGGTCTGTGTCGACCATCTGAGGTAACGGGCGCTTTAGAGCCCCTGATGGTGTTTGAGACGCCTGGACAGGTACTAACTGATTTTCCGGCTGTCTCATGTCGTCAACAGTCTTTTGTAAAGTGCTGACGCTATCACGTAATTCCTTCCATAAGACCATCCAGTCAGGTGTCGACTCCATAGGGGGTGACATCACTATTACAGGCAATTGCTCCGCCTCCATACCATTTTCCTCCTCATACATGTCGACACAAACGTACCGACACACAGCACACACACAGGGAATGCTCTGATAGAGGACAGGACCCCACTAGCCCTTTGGGGAGACAGAGGGAGAGTTTGCCAGCACACACCAGAGCGCTATATATATACAGGGATAACCTTATATAAGTGTATTTCCCTTATATAGCTGCTGTATTGATTAATCTGCCAAATTAGTGCCCCCCTCTCTTGTTTTACCCTGTTTCTGTAGTGCAGGACTGCAGGGGAGAGTCAGGGAGACGTCCTTCCAGCGGAGCTGTGAGGGAAAATGGCGCTTGTGTGCTGAGGAGATAGGCTCCGCCCCCTTCTCGGCGGCCTTTCTCCCGCTTTTTTAAGGAAAACTGGCAGGGGTTAAATGCATCCATATAGCCCAGGAGCTATATGTGATGTATTTTTCACCATCTAAGGTGTTTTTATTGCGTCTCAGGGCGCCCCCCCCCCAGCGCCCTGCACCCTCAGTGACCGGAGTGTGAAGTGTGCTGAGAGCAATGGCGCACAGCTGCGGTGCTGTGCGCTACCTTATTGAAGACAGGACGTCTTCTGCCGCCGATTTCCCGGACTCTTCTGTCTTCTGGCTCTGTAAGGGGGCCGGCGGCGCGGCTCTGGGACCCATCCATGGCTGGGGCTGTGATCGGTCCCTCTGGAGCTAATGTCCAGTAGCCTAAGAAGCCCAATCCACTCTGCACGCAGGTGAGTTCGCTTCTTCTCCCCTTAGTCCCTCGGTGCAGTGAGCCTGTTGCCAGCAGGACTCACTGAAAATAAAAAACCTAACTTAAACTTTTACTCTAAGCAGCTCAGTAGAGCCACCTAGTATGCACCCTTCTCGTTCGGGCACAAAAATCTAACTGAGGCTTGGAGGAGGGTCATAGGGGGAGGAGCCAGTGCACACCAGGTAGTCCTAAAGCTTTTACTTTTGTGCCCAGTCTCCTGCGGAGCCGCTATTCCCCATGGTCCTGACGGAGTCCCAGCATCCACAAGGACGTCAGAGAAAATTGGTTGTTTTTTAATTTCTGTTCTCTACCCATATAAGCAGAGCACACTTTCAACAGCTCTCATCAGAGGAGTAACCTTCAGCCTGTTTATCTTAAAATCTAAAGGAAGAGGTTAAACTGGTGGCAGGTATTTAAATGACCTCTCACAGTGTAAACATGTGGTCTATTAGCTTCCTTATGTAGATAAGCTGCATACTGGGGAGCCACAAGCAGACAGACTGATTTTTACAGCCACCTTTACAGCACCACTAGCTGCAATTTACAACCTCATATGTCTTCCCCCCCAATGGAGGTCTCTATAGCAGTGATTTTCAACCTTTTTCAACTAGCAGCACACCGACAAGACTTTCAAATTGCCAAGGCACACCATCAGTGCCTCACGGGGCAAAACAAAAACACGCAGTGGCCCCCACAATAATGAAACAAACACAGTTGCCCCCACGGTAATGAAAAAAGCACATTGGCCCCCATAGCAGTTCAAGCACATGAGCCCTCACGGTAGTACAAATACATTGGACCCCACAGTAATAAAAGCACATTGGACCCCAAAGTAGTAAATCAAACACACTGCCCCCCCCCCCATATTAATACAAATACAATGGCCTCTTCAGTATAAAAAAAATTACACTATAACTAAAGAGAGTGGCCCTCCACAGAAAAACAAAACACACTGGGCCTAATTCAGATCTGTTCGCTCGCTAGCGTTTTCCGCTGCGCAGCGATTAGGTAACTACTGCGCGTGCGTATGCACCACAATACGCAACTGCGGTGCACTTGTACAAAGTGGATCGTTGATGTGCACTGGTTCTAGCGAAGAATCCATTCGCACAGCCGTACGCAAGGTGATTGACAGAAAGAGGGCGTTTGTGGGTGGCAACTGACCGTTTTCTGGGAGTGTTTGGAAAAACGCAGGCATGTCGAGGTGTTTGCAGGGCGGGTGTCTGACGTCAATTCCGGGCTCGAAAGTGATCGCAACGGCTGAGTAAGGTCAGAGCTACTGCACAAACTGTTTTTGTGCTGCTCGGCTGCATACGCGTTCGCACACTTGCAAAGCTAAAATACACTCCACTATAGGCGGCGTCTATCTGTTTGCAGCACTGCAAAAAATAGCTAGCGAGCGAACAGATCTGAATTAGGCCCACTGACTTACTGTACCTGTCTGTTGGTGAGAAAGAAGGAGCTCAGTTGTCACTGTCATTCAGTGAAGTGGAGCTTCAGCAGCCTCAAAAACTTTTGCAGGAGCGGATGTACTGCGTTATGCCAATGAGAAAGGAGCAGTAGCACGAAGAAGGCACGTGGGCAGGCAGACGGGCGTGCTGGGAGGGGGGTGCAATGACGCGGCGTGTGTGAATGATCTATGATGTCTATAGGTCATGGCCCGTGCCGCATCTGAGCTGCATGGGCCCAAAATGATAATTTAATTAAAGGTGGCAGATGCGCACCGAGTCAGCAGCTCAGGCGGCACACTTAATAACTGTTCACGGCACACTAGTGTGCAGCGGCACAGCGGTTGAAAAACGCTGCTCTATAGTGTAACACACTATATCCCACCCAAATAAAAATAAAAAGATAGATAGATATATAGATAGATAGATAGATAGATAGATAGATAGATAGATAGATAGATAGATAGATAGATAGATAGATAGATAGATAGAGTCTGTATGGGGGTGCTTTTTTCATATCATACTAGATAGTATTGCTTTCAAGGATTAATTATATTTAGGTTTACTGTATACAGTTGCTCTTAGGATATAATTCATGTCTGTACGCAATGCCGATGTTCACGCAACTGAGCAATTATTGGCAAACTGCATTTTCACCACGATCACAGTGCGCATGTGCCAAAGTACCTCTGCTATGCTGCTCGCAGTGAGGATTTCATTGCAGAGTGATTGCCAGGAAGTGACAGTTTTGGGGGAGGTAATGGGGAGTGTCGTCAAAAATGTAGGCATTAGATGGCTGTGTTGGGGGTGTGGGGGGGGTATATATCTGCGTTCTGCAAAGTCCTGCCTACTGTAATAACACTTTACACTTTTTTCAACACTGTAGTGCAGGGCAATAACGGGACATCTGTGGCCCCTACAACAAAATTTTCAATGGGCCCCCAAAGTTTTGGCCAAAAATTAAAAGAAGCCTATAAATACATGCAATGCTCTGGTACTATGGAAGACATGCCTTTGTATTTGCCATGACGTACTCAGTCACCAGAATTAAAACCAATGGACCCTTTAGGACACTGGTTCCCAAACGCAGTTGTCAAGACACCCCAAGGGTCCAGGTTTTAAGGATATCCAGGGCTGAGTATAGATGTTCCAAATACAAATAACCGAGATACTAATTAATTCACATGTTCTCAATCATGGATTTCCTTAAAACCTGATTGATTGGGGTGCCTTGATGACCTCGTTTGGGAACCACTGATTTAAAGGATATTCTGAGACAATGCCTGAGGCCACCATCATCAACTAGGCATCACTATAGTAACATTCTTAAAGAAGAATGCTGCAGCACAATGTCAGACAATGGGAAAATGTATACCAAAGCACATGCAGCTGTACTAACCACATGGCATGTCCCATTGACTTTATATTGGTGTTTCCATTCTTTTTATTCATTAGCTCAAAGACATTTCAACAGAGGAGGGGGCCCGTGTGCAGACCCAGGGTGGGCCCTCTCCTCTCCACAATGCAGTAGGCTCCGGCATTGTGCCGGAGTTTACTGAGCATGCATGGATCTCTGAAAACATGGCACCTGTTTTACTACTGAGCATGCATGGCGGCCACTTTGGCTGTGATTTTTGCAACGGCTGCAGCGCCCAACATGGGACTTCGGAAAGCTAAGTATAACATGGGTGCAGTGTAGGAATGGCCATCGGTGCACTTACCATCGATGGGTACCATTGATGGTGAAGCTGTGAGTGGCCATCAATGGTGACCAACTATGACATGGGAGACCATTGATGGTTTCACCCACCGATGGTCATTCCTGTTCTTTCAGTGATGGCAGGGCTTTGTGTTTGTCAGTGGCGGGGCTACGCTCTGTGTCCCGGCACATTGCAAAAAACTAAAATAAAAATTATTTGTTTAGGCTGTGCCATCGATGGAGGGAAACCATCTGGTTCTTTCCCATCACTGGCAAAAATATACCAACATTGTCCATAAACCATCAATGATTACGAATCATCGATGGTCTATGGCCATCCCTAGTGTAGGTTGTGCGGTGTAGGCCTCACCTGGACCCAAGGGCCTGTGTGCACTGCACCCATAGCACCCATTATAGAAACGCCAATGCATTAGCTGTATGTAGCTAGGTAAACCTTTAAGCATACAGCTCTTTTCTTAAGCTGCCAATACGTGGACAAGCCAGACCTTCTCCCTAAAAGCTCAGATCTTCACTATATCTCATTTATTCCCTCACATGTTTAGCCAGAGCAGAACATTTGTCTTAAGTGGATGAATTTTCTGCCAGTACCAAGTGACATCTGAATGAACATCAACATCTGACATAATGGTTGTTTAGAGCTCCTACACTCAGTAATTTGTAGTCAATTAGGTCTAACAACGTAATTGACCATTACAATCATGGCATGTATGGGAATATATATTTTATGTTCTCAAAAGCTTTTAAGGGAATAGTCAGTCTTTGTATTGTTATTTTGTAGTTAACTCCTTGACCTAATGCTCACCACATATACCAGAGCAGATACAAGCAAACAGCCAGTCTGGCCGGACTACTCTTCTAACCTAATGCCGTGTTTGCATGAATGCTGATACAGATGTCACTGTAACACATGCAGCATATCTGTGAAGTAGCTTGTGCTGACTAAAATTGATAACACTGACACTTTTTAGGGGGACATTTACTAAGCAGTGATAAGAACAGAGAAGTGAGCCAGTGGAGAAATTTCCCCATCAACCAATCAGCAGCTCTGTATCATTTTATAGTATGCAAATTACAGATGTTACTTCAGTGCTGATTGGTTGCCATGGGCACTTCTCCACTGGCTCACTTCTCCGCTCTTATCACTGCTTAGTAAATGTACCCCTATATCACAATCTTCGAATATACAGCATACCCTCCAATTGTACCTTTTTGGCGGGTACAGTATCATTTTTTTATGGTCTGTACCGGCCAAAAGGGGTATTGTACAGATTTCATCATCTCCCATGTGCTATAGATTCCTATGGCAGCGTTGCATGGCCACGTCCCCTTTGTTGTGCACAGAAAATGCCAGGGCCGAAAAAAGTGGCCCCAGTACGTACCTGCATGAGACCAGTGATGTGAGGTGAGATAAATGGCTCAGGAGGCACTAGTTAGTATCAGAGCCAGATTTACACAAATTATGATTCCAAGAGTTTATGTGGGCATTATACACAGGTGCAGCAGTATATACTACTGGGAATTGGGTGAGTGTTGATCAGAGATGTGCGGAAAAGATAGGCAGGGGAGGCACTCCTCACCTGTCATAGACTTTTTATTCCTAGAGTTTTGACTATAAAATTGTTAGAATAATACAAAGAAGATTTTTCTAATATATATTTTTTGTATTTTTCATATACTTTATATAATCAAAACTCTACCTTATACTGAAGCATGACAGAAAAGGCTGACAGGAAAGGCTCTGCCTCACCTGCTTCACCCCACCGTACATCACTGCCCTGAGACGGTCTCTGCAGTGAAAATGGACGCTGGATGCACGTGGGTTCAGAGGAAGAGATGAAATGGGATCTTAGCTTACGGGAATGATTTCTGAGGATCTGGATTTCCCCATGTGAGGCTGGAGAAAGGGCATGAGCTGAGTGCACAGGTGCCTCTAAATCCCAACATTCTAGGCAGCCGAATTAAGATGCCTATTGGTCCCACCAGGCCTGAAAACTGGATATTAACAGACAGACAAAGAGGTAATGGGGCCTTGATTACAAATCTGCAATCTGTAGTATGGTATAGTAATGCTTCACAGCGATTTTCCAAGAAAAAGAAACAGATTTTTTTCCTTATTATCTTTTATGTCATCAAAATCACCAATTGCATTCAGGAATTTCCTGTGGCATTCCCAAATATTATTAACCTTGTTATTATTTGATACAAAAGGATATTGCTTTGTGGTTCAGTAAAACTACAGGAAAGGCTTTGACAGGTTCAGATTGGCCCACTTTGTGTAACATATCTGGCTGTGTGTCGGCAATAGGACACGTTTCTCAAGCCACATGCGTTCCTCAGCCTGAATTTATGTCAATATATTTTACGTCGCCCTAAGTCCCCATGGGAAGGGAAAATGACTGCAAGCTTTGCAATCATGTTTTTGTTGTAGCTAATATTTTGTTGATAAAGAGTTATATAAAGCAACTTATTGCTCTATTGATTTGCAAGTGCCAAGAAAAACAAAAGCTAAGACAGAACTTGAAGAAGTGCAAAATGTTTATGGATTGTAATCTTCAGCACATGAATAAATACATCTGACAAACTGCAGAGTACCTTACAAGGGCTTTCTCTGACCTCCGTAATTGAAGTTCAATTGCATGTGCAGTGTTTAGAGAGCCAAAACTCGTCCTGCCAATGTTTAAAGCTGTGATCTTCCATTAAATGCTGATGTCCAAATCCAAACAAAAGATAATAAGAAGTAATTGTTTTATTAATTGTTGCCATGTGTGTTTGTATTGTAAATTTAATTTATGGAGGCAGAGTTTGGGAAGGGCAAACAGGGCAATTACTGATGGCCCCAACTCTCATTCCTTCCTTCAGTTCCCTAATGTGCGGCGTTGACAGCCCCAAACACAGATAGGACTCAACGTTGAGCTGTGTGCTAGATTGGGCCATGGTGGCCATGCAGAAGAGTGGGGAACACTTGTTAGCGGCTAGACTGCAGGAGAACGTTGCAAGTTAGTTTCAGAAGGGTAGCCATAGTTTTACGTCTTTCTATAGTTAATAATTCATGACTATCACTATACCAGTTACCAGACATACAGATCATATGTTCTCAATGTAGGTGTTGGCTTGGTTCTATAGTTACATTGTCAACATTTTTTCATTATTTTTTATATATTTGAGTCACAAGCAACTCTGCCGGAGCTCCATATGTCTGCTGCGAACACAAGTCTACTGCGAGTATCCTCTTGAATTCTGAGTCTTCACCAATGCCAGCTAGAGGAGCTGTCATTGCTACTATTGACAATTACTCATGTTAGATGCAGGGGATTTAATGGATATAGTTGTCTGCTCGGCAAACACAAAGACTCCGAAACTTGGCTACACTCCCAGGAGATGGTTCTCTTGGGTCTGAGACTGAGGGTCGACAGCACAAAGGTCGACACACCTTAGGTCGATGCCAATTGGTCAACACAGCTTAGGTCGACATGGACAAAAGGTCGACATGGACAAAAGGTCGACATGGAAAAAGGTCGACATGAGTTTTTTATGTTTTTTTGGTGTCGTTTTCTTCGTAGAGTGACCGGGAACCCCAATTAGTGCACCGCGTCCCCTCGCATGGCTCGCTTCGCTCGCCATGCTTCGGGCATGGTGCCTTCGCTCCGCTACCGCCTAGCTCGGCACACTTTACCGTTCCAATCGTAGTCCACATGGATCGTTAAGTATGAAAAGGTTCAAAAAAAGAAAAAAATCGTGAAAAACTCATGTCGACCTTTTTCCCTGTCGACCTTGTCCCTGTCGACCTTTTGTCCATGTCGACCTTTTGTCCATGTCGACCTAAGGTGTGTCGACCAATTGGCGTCAACCTAAGGTGTGTCGACCTTTGTGCTGTCGACCTGGAGTCCGGATACCGGTTCTTTTACATCCATCTTACCAAAAGACACCTTGTTGCCACCCAGTGTTGCCAATTTGACAGAGATGTGTCTGGAATCAGTTGGAGATACACAATGATGCTTATGTTCGCAGCGACTCCTGTGTAGTCTGCAATAAATTGATAGATGCGACAACATCCAAACATGTGTGCGTCTCAGATTAAGTCCCGCTCTCTATGATGCCCCAAATTTATATATGAGGCTGCATCAGATCTTAAACACACATGATCATTGTCAACAGGGCAGGTGCACAGCTGCATGCAAGTCTGCTTTGCGGCAGGATCTCACATTTTTTAACATCTATGATGCCAAGTTACAGTCAACTCAGATGTGTCTCCACTTGCAGCTGACTGTGCGTGACTGAGACATAACAGGGCATTTGCATGGAGGCTAAGCTTAGCAATGGCATGTAGACTGAATAGCGGGTTATACAGAGTTGTGTGCTTGAAGAGATACGTTTTTTTATAGATGGATCTCTTGTCCCATGGATGCAGCCTCATCCTAACCCTACTTGTAGCTTCATCCTATTCCTAATTGTAGCCTGACCTTAACAATTATTGATACCTAACTCTTACCCTAAATGTAAACTCATCCTAACACTAATTGTAACATGACCCTAATGGGCCCTACACACTGGCAGATCCGCCGCCGAGCTGCCCGACAGCGGATACGGCCAACGGGCGACCCGACGGCGGGGGGGAGGTGACAGGGGGAGTGAAGTTCCTTCACTCACCCGTCACACGGCTCCATAGCACTGCATGCTAATATGGACAATCTTGTCCATATTGGCCTGCATGCATAAGCGACGGGGCACCAACGATTAACGAGCGCGGGGCTGCACATCGTTAATCGTTGGTGCCTACACACTGCATGATATGAATGAGTTCTCGTTCATTAATGAACGAGAATGTTCATATTGTGCATTTTACTGCCTAGCCAGGGCCGTCTTAACAGCAGTGGGCAAAGCAATGCACTGGAGCCCCTACCCATCCTCCAGTGGTAGGGATAGAGGGTGATATCAGCAGCAACTTTTATGTCTGGCGGGCGGCAGGGGGTGTTCTATCTTTCGCTCAGCATGTAGGACCTGGAGCAGTAATTTTTGCTAATTACTCCTTTACTGCACAGATGGTTGGAGACGGGATGGGAGGGAAAAAACTAAACTGTAGAAGGGGGCATTGGACTAAATGAAGGGGCCTCTATACTTGACTTCCAGGGTGGTAGGGGTGTTTAATACGCAGGGGAGGGAAGGATAGTGGAGTGGGCTTAATATTCATCATTTTCCTGTGGGAGGGCAGCTTGCTTGACTGCAGATATCTTCAGTTACTGGAAATATATTTCTTATCTTTCAATGGGATAAAAAAATTAAAGCGTCCTACCTTTCAGGAGGTACTGGGGACTTAGGATCAGAGTTCAGGAGCCAGAGCAATACACCAATGAAAAAATAAAACTGCATATCAGGTGTGTGGAGCTGGAGCACAACCAGCTGCTTTAAGGCTGATATCTGTTTCTGGGCATAGTAGAGGCAAGCTGTCAGTGTCCTCCGAAAGGGGAGTGTCCCAGCTTTTGCAGTATACCCTCAGAAAGACTCTATGCCAGATAGAACCCGAGATGATGGAGCCAAGCTAATCGTGGCTCCATCTGTGCCTGGGCACGCCGAACGCAGCATCTGAGCGCGCGTGCGTCTATGATGTGCACATACCCCATTTACTAGATTGGTAGCGTCTCTGTGCACTCCCGTGGCTGGGCTAGGCGCCAGATCGTTTCTCCATCCACTCCCGCGTTTTCCCAGAAACGGCAGCGTTTTTTCACACACTCCCATAAAACGGCCAGTTTCCGCCCAGAAACACCCACTTCCTGTCAATCACACAACGATCACCAGAACGAAGAAAAAACCTCGTAATGCCGTGAGTAAAATACCAAACTTCTTAGCAAATTTACTTGGCGCAGTCGCAGTGCGAACATTGCGCATGCGCAATTAGCGGAAAATCGCTGCCATGCGAAGAAAATTACCGAGCGAACAACTCAGAATGAGGGCCATAGGGGGTAATTCTGAGTTGATCACAGCAGCAAGTTTGTTAGCAATTGGGCAAAACCATGTGCACTGCAGGGGGGGGGGGGGAGATATAACATTTGCAGAGAGAGTTAGATTTGGGTGGGTTATTATGTTTCTGTGCAGGGTAAATACTGGCTGCTTTATTTTTACACTGCAATTTTGATTTCAGTTTGAATACACCCCACCCAAATCTAACTCTCTCTGCACATTTTATATCTGCCCCTCCTGCAGTGCACATGGTTTTGCCCAACTGCTAACAAACTTGCTGCTGCGATCAACTCAGAATTAGGCCCCTAATAGGGGGTAATTCTGAGTTGATCACAGCAGCAGGATCTTTGTTAGCAGTTGGGCAAAACCATGTGCACTGCAGAGGAGGCAGATATAACATGTGCAGAGAGAGTTAGATTTGGGTGTGGTGTGTTCAATCTGCAATCTAAATTGCAGTGTAAAATAAAGCAGCCAGTATTTACCCTGCACAGAAACAAAATAACCCACCCAAATCTAACTCTCTCTGCACATGTTATATCTGCCTCCCCTGCAGTGCACATGGTTTTGCCCAACTGCTAACAAAAATCCTGCTGCGATCAACTCAGAATTACCCCCATAGAACCATACAATTGACGGCTGATAAGAACCACTTGGCCCATCTGTTCTGCCGCTATTTTAATGTTATAATACCCACAAAACCTATTTGATCCTTATTTCTTTGTAAGGATATTCTTATGTCTATCTCAAGCATGTTTACATTGCTCTCCTGCATTCGCCTCTACCACCTCTGATGGGAGGCTATTCCACTTGTCTACTACTCTTTCTGTAATGTAATTTTTCCTCAGATTTTCCTTAAACCTCCCTCCCTCCAGTATCAGTACATGTCCTCGTGTTCTAATACTTTTTCTTGGAAGACTATTTCCCTCCTGTACCTTGTTAAAAAACCCTTGATATATTTGAAAGTTCTATCATATCTATATTTTAGATGCCCCTCTTTGTACAGTCTCTGATGTAATTATATCCTTTTGGAGATATGGCCTCTAAAAAACTGAACGTGGTATTCTAGATGAGGTCGTACCAATTACAATTACCTATATAGCGGCATTATTATTCTTTCTGCTACTGTTTCCTCTTCCTACACAACCAAACATCTGACTTGCCTTTCTCATTTGTTACTTTGCATACCTGCCTCTAAGTAGTCTGAAATAGTGACTCCTAAATCCCTTTCCTCCTAACTTAAGTAGTTTTGATTATAGTGCCATTATTACTATATTTAGTCTTTTTTTACCTATTTTTTTTTTATTAAACTGTAGCTTCCATACCTGTGGCCCTCCAGCTGCTGTGAAACTACACATCCCAGCATGCCCTGCCACGGTTTTGCTATTAAGGTATGCTAAAACTGAGGAAGGGTATGCTGGGATGTGTAGTTCCACAGCAGATGGAGGGACACAGGTTGAAGACCCATGTGTTTAGTCTATCTAGATCGTCAATCATTTGTTTTACCCTTCCTGGTGTGTCTACCCTGATGTATACCTTTGTGTCATCTCAGTGGCGGAAACTTACAAGAGGTGGGCCCAGATCCCAAAATATGCTCTTGGCTCCTCTCCTCCACCCAGGGGTGAAGAAGTGGGTGACTGGGGAGAAGCAGTGGGTGTCAGCGGCAGAATGTGTGGGTGACATCGGCATGGGCCATGGGTGACAGAGAGACAGAGGGTGTCAGGGAAAGGCACTGGCTGACAGGGACAGGTAGAAGGGTGACTGAGGTGGTAATGGGGATGGGGAGAGATGGAGTGTGTGAGTTGGGAGTTAGTGGGTGACAGAGAGGAAGGGACAGTGGGCGACCAGGAAGAGGCAGAGGGTGACCAGGGAGCAGCAGAGGGCAACTGAGGAGAGGTTGTGGGTGACAGTGTCTTTCCCAGCATTTGTTTGAAGCCGGGCGGCATTGTGAGGTAGGCAGGAAGAGGATTATAGTGGCGCTGTTAAAGCGTGGGCTGTGGGGGAGGGGTGGACTTGATGACTGTGGTGGCATTATGTCACAGGGGCTCCTGGGGGCCATCTTTGCCTTCATAAATGTGACAGGGGTCTTTGGAGGGACAGCAGCATCTCTGTTCTGCACTCATCCAGTCCCCAGCACTCAGGAGGCAGAGAGGAGGAGCCAGGGGGAGATGACAGGGGAAGACCCCATTGCCATCCTCCAGACCTCCATCTGGAATGCATCCCCATTCCCAGGAGTCCACCCCTCTTATCACAGAGCAGTGCGATTCATGGTATAACTGATGGCAGAGGTTCCCTTAATAGTGACGGCCCCCGGTGCAATGCACTGGCTGCACCGCTGCTAGTTCTGCAACTGTGTCATCTGCAAAAAGGCATATTTTTCCTTCAATATCATTTGCAATGTCACCAATAGAGATATTAAAAAGCACTAGTCCAAGTATAGATCCCTAGAGCATTTTATCCTGCAACCAAGATCATATTCATTTAACCATCTTCATATTCATTTAACCATCTCAGAATCCAAATTTTAATTAACAGTCTGTGATGTGGGACAGTGCCAAAGGCACTGCCAAAGTCTAGATAGGCTACATCTATGGCCCACCTTTGATCTAATATTTTAATCACTCAGTCAAAAAAGTCAATGAGATTTGTTTGACATGATCTCCCAACAATACATCACTGCTTTTGGGATCCTGCATTTAGTCTACAACTCTTTCTTTTAAGAGTGTTTCCATCAATTTCCCTGCTACTGATGTAAAGCTCACTGGTCGGTAGTTACTTGCCTCTTTCTTGCTTCCACTTTTGTGCAGTGGGACTAAGTACACTCTTTTTCAGTACTCTGGAATTACTCCTGTAGCTAGTGACTGGTAGAATAATTCTGTAAATGGTGTTATTTAGTTATTTTATTATTCTTGAATGTATCCCATTGTGCCCCATTGATTTATTCACTTTCAGTTTAGAGAGCTCTGTAAGAACCTTCTCCTCTGTAAATGTATCTACCTAATTTTTATGTATACACTTGCAATTTGCTGTGGCTCCTTATCCTCTCTCTTTCAGCAGTGAATGCTGGTTACCCTGATGCTATGCAGTGCAGGGTGGTATCAGAAGCTCCAGGCAAAACGCTCATCGGTGTTCCTCTTCTATGGAGGTCTGTGTGTGCATAGAGGACCCCTACAAAACAGACCCTTGTTCAGCAGGTAAGACTACTTTCTTATTATACTCAGGTATCTTTTTCTCACTCGGTTGTCCTCTTATCGGCTCCCCATCTGTAATACTACCCTGCACTACATAGCATCAAGGGGTAACCAGAGGCTAAAATTGACTGCAAAGACAACTAACTGTACAGTATCATTCTCCACTCTGCTGCTATCTAGGTACTCTAATCCCGTATGCATTGCCTCAGTATACAGTTTGAGTATCCCCTATACAAAATTCAGAATCGCACATTTGTGTCCCCCCTACTGAGATAATGACACACACATAAATATATATGATGAAGATATGGACTCATTATTTTGGGACACAGAAAGACTCTTAACCAAAGAGATTAATACATGGTGGGAGATCAGAGGCCTAGAACAATATATTGCAGTGAATAGAATTACAAGAGGACTACGACTTCTTAAGAGACCAACATTTGGTCTAGACAACCAGGAATTTCTGAAAAAATGGGACGAAACACTCCATGGCCAGTATTTACTAAAAATCCGAGTTTGTCCGATTTGTGGTTTTTTTTCTAAGTCCCAATCCGGGAATTCATTAAGCACCAATCTTGGCAGTGTTTGGACTATTCGTAATGGTTTTATTTGCAAAGTTCCGAAATACGAATGAATAAACCATCGGTCAAACACGGCTGTTATTTCATACAATACGGGCATTCACTATTCATTCGTATTTGGGTGTTAGTTTCTGAGTACTCAAGTGCGGGTCTGTTTTTTTTAGATTCGTTAAAAAAAGCAGCAAAAAAATAGACCTGCTTTTTCCAGTCGAGTTTGGATAACCATGCACGGATCAGTGAGATCTGTGCATGGTTATCTATGGGAAAGGGTCTGTTTAGTGTAAAAACTGGAAAAAAAATTGCGTGAGGTCCCCCCTCCTAAGCATAACCAGCCTCGGGCTCTTTGAGCCGGTCCTGGTTGGAAAAATATGGGGGGGGGGGAATGACAGGGGTTCCCCCACATTTAATCAACAAGCACCGGGCTCTGCGCCTGGTCCTGGTTCCAAAAATACGGGGAACAAAAAGCGTAGGGGTCCCCCGTATTTTTGAAACCAGCACCGGGCTCCACTAGCCAGGTACATAATGCCACAGCCGGGGGACACTTTTATACTGGTCCCTGCGGCCCTGGCATTACATACCCATTTAGTCACCCCTGGCCGGCGTACCCTGGAGGAATGGGAACCCCTTAAATCAAGGGGTCCCCCCCTCCAGCCACCGAAGGGCCAGGGGTGAAGCCCGAGGCTGTCCCCCCATCCAAGGGCGGCGGATGGGGGGCTGATAGCCTTTTGAAAAAATGTGAATATTGTTTTAAGTAGCAGTACTACAAGTCCCAGCAAGCCTCCCCGCAAGCTGGTACTTGGAGAACCACATGTACCAGCATGCGGTGGAAAACCGGGCCCGCTGGTACCTGTAGTACTACTACTAAAAAAATACCCCCCAAAAAAACAGGACACACACACCGTGAAAGTACAAGTTTATTACATACATGCACACCTCCATACATACATACAGATGTGTCCACTTACATCTTTGCTTTTTTACAAATTTGGCCCAACATGCAAAACACGGCTAAGCTGTTTTTCATGAGTAGCGAGTGGATGAATTTAAAAAATTTTGTGTGCCATAATAGAATATGTATAAAGTAACATATTAAAGAAGCAAATTAAGAGAAATCACAAGGCATGGCTAAATATCTGAGTCTATGGCATGCAAAACTATGCCATACATGGCGGGATATAGCAAAGATGTATGTGGACACATCTGTACTTACCTATGTTCCCACGAGGCTCGGTCCTCTTCTCCATGTAGAATCCTTGGGGTACCTGTGAAAAAAATTATACTCACATAATCCAGTGTAGAATCAGACCTTTGTATAATCCACGTACTTGGCAAAATAATAAAACGGAAACCCGACCACGCACTGAAAGGGGTCCCATGTTTACACATGGGACCCCTTTCCCCGACTGCCAGGACCCCCCCTGACTCCTGTCAAAGAGGGTCCCTTCAGCCAATCAGGGAGCGCCACATCGTAGCACTCTCCTGATTGGCTGTGTGCTCCTGTAGTGTCTGTGAGGCAGCACACGACAGAGATACAATGTAGCGCCTATGCGCTCCATTGTAGCCAATGGTGGGAACTTTGTGGTCAGTGGTTGACCGAAAGTAACCTCACCGCTGACCGCAAAGTTCCCACCATTGGCTACAATGGAGCGCATAGGCGCTACATTTTATCTGTGCCGTGTGTTGCCTCACAGACACTACAGGAGCACACAGCCAATCAGGAGAGTGCCACGATGTGGCGCTCCCTGATTGGCTGAAGGGACCCTCTTTGACAGGAGTCAGGGGGGGTCCTGGCAGTCGGGGAAAGGGGTCCCATGTGTAAACATGGGACCCCTTTCAGTGCGTGGTCGGGTTTCCGTTTTATTATTTTGCCAAGTACGTGGATTATACAAAGGTCTGATTCTACACTGGATTATGTGAGTATAATTTTTTTCACAGGTACCCCAAGGATTCTACATGGAGAAGAGGACCGAGCCTCGTGGGAACATAGGTAAGTATGTATGTACGGAGGTGTGCATGTATGTAATAAACTTATACTTTCACGGTGTGTGTGTCCTGTTTTTTTGGGGGTATTTTTTTAGTAGTAGTACTACAGGTACCAGCGGGCCCGGTTTTCCACCGCATGCTGGTACTTGTGGTTCTCCAAGTACCAGCTTGCGGTGAGGCTTGCTGGGACTTGTAGTACTGCTACTAAAAACAATATTCACATTTTTTCAAAAGGCTATCAGCCCCCCATCCGCCGCTCTTGGATGGGGGGGACAGCGACGGGCTTCACCCCTGGCACTTGGGTGGCTGGAGGGGGGGACCCCTTGATTTAAGGGGTTCCCACTCCTCCAGGGTACCCCGGCCAGGGGTGACTAGTTGGGTATGTAATGCCAGGGCCGCAGGTACCAGTATAAAAGTTTCCCCCAGCTGTGGCATTATGTACCTGGCTAGTGGAGCCCGGTGCTGGTTTCAAAAATACGGGGGACCCCTACGCTTTTTGTCCCCGTATTTTTGAAACCAGGACCAGGCGCAGAGCCCGGTGCTGGTTGATTAAATATGAGGGAACCCCTGTCATTTTTTCCCCCATATTTTTTAAACCAGGACCGGCTCAAAGAGCCCGAGGCTGGTTGTGCTTAGGAGGGGGGACCCCACGCAATTTTTTTCAGATTTTTTAAGACTTTAATCAACTTTTTAAGGTACACAATGAAGCCCTGCACGGATCACACAGATCCGGCCGGGATTCCTTGTGTTTTGTCAGGCAGTGTTTTACTCATCACTCCCGTAAAACACTGCCTGATATTATGAATCACATCGACATCGGAAAAAACGATTGTGCAAAACTCGGCAGCTTAGTGAATGATCGTATCAGGATTCAAAAAGTTGCAGTAAAATGCACCCGATACCATTCGAGTTCAAACACCCTTCATAATGGCCAAAACACGAATCTTTGTAAATATACCCCACAACTGCTAGATAGACCTGATGCGACTGATCATCTTCAAAAAAAAGATCATCCTCAATAAAATTGAGGATGAGATTAAGAAGAAAGAACAGCTACTTGTGCGATATCAGGACAAAGAGGAATTCAAAGCGAATGACCTCACACTCACTAGAAAAATAGAACATATTGAAGAAGAGGTCATCAAGAGCAAACAAAAGAAGTACCTTAGAGACAAAGAAGATTATTCACAGAATAAAGTGAACAATTGGAGCAGGTTTCAAGACAGAAACCTACACCGCATTCCAGTATTCCAAGACCAGAGGAAGAAAAGATGGAAGACAACTCCATACCAAAAGAAGAATCACGCAGGACGACAGAGAACAATGGCCAACCACGCCTCTCCTTATATAAAAACCGTGCCTCTAAAAAATAGATTCTCCACACTACAGTGCCTTGAATCGAACAGCGACTCTGATTTTTTGTTACCTGTCCCGGTTGTAGACAACTCACAATCAACAAGGAGGACCTTCTTCAGAGAGGGGTTCAAGGCACAACCCTCCACAAAAAGAAATTACCAAGAAGAAGAGGGACCAGAGGAAGCGGCAGGACAAAACACCAAAAAGAGGTACCTACAATAGACCCTAAGGAGAAAGGTATTTTCAACTTGTCAAAACACAAGTTAAATTCGACCAAAATTTCTCTACTTAGTAAAGGACTTAAATTTGCACCTTCTAATCATATGAACAACTTCAAAACATTTATTGATCTCAACAAATTTGTAAGATCATTGACATTAAACAGGCACTTCACCAGAAAAACACAGAGACGTTTGTGGCTCAACCATCCAAATCTGCCCTTAAAAGAAAATTCAAGTTTTATTCCCTAGAATCGAAGGGCAATTACATCAGTGTCTTTTATGAACTAGTGAAAAAAGATCTCTATGAAGGAGAGATTGTAAAAAATAAATTATCAAACCTTAAGAACACTGAAAAACAAGCATTGAAACTTCTTCAAGAAAATAAGGATGTGGTCATTAAACAAGCAGACAAAGGGGGAGGACTTGTGATAATGGATCGAGATGCTTATGTAAAAGAAGCCCTCCGCCTTCTGAATGATGATTTGTCATACAGAAAACTTCCAAATGATCCGACTAACTCTTTTGTGTAAGAGTTAAGAAATCTACTCGTACAATATTTCCACAACAATGTCCTGGAAAAAGAAGAGTTCCAGTATTTGATGACGCCGAATCCAGTAATACCCATTTTTTACTTTCTACCTAAGATCCATAAATCACTTGATAATCCGCCGGGCAGACCCATTATAGCCGGAATTGACTCATTAACAGCACACTTGTCAGAATATATAGACATTTTTCTCCAGAAATACGTGATACAGCTACCATCTTATCTGAAGGACACAAATGATGTGTTGTAGAACATCTCAAATTTACAGTGGAAAGAAACCTATATTTGGATAACCATAGATGTACAAAGTCTCTACACCTGCATTATACATGAGAAAGGGATAGAAGCCTGTCAAAAATTTCTGGACAGAGACGTCAACATATCCTAATTACATAAAAATGCCATCTGTGAGTTTATTAATTTCATCCTTCGACATAATTATTTCAAATTCCAAGACAATTCTTTCTTATAGACGTGTGGAACAGCGATGGGGACAATTTTAGCGCCTAGTTTCGCAAATTTGCTGATGGGGAGTTGGGAAGAGGAACACATCTATTCTAACAATACATACATTAATCAACTGATATTCTACAAAAGATACATAGATGACATCATCAATATATGGGAAGGAAAAGAAGAAGAGTTCATGATGTTCTTTGATCAAATTTCCAGAAACGAGTATAATCCTAAATTCACTCATCATCTGGACAAAATAAAAATTGATTTTCTGGACCTAACCCTCTCAAGCACCAATCAACAAATCAGCACCTGTAATTATATCAAGGATGTAGATACCAACAGCAACTTACACTATAAAAGTTGCCATGCAAAGAACTGGAAACGTAATATCCCTTACTCACAATTTCATCGTATCAAACGAAATTGTAGTAATCAAGAAGAACGGGAGAGACAACTTGAACTGTACGCAGGAAGATTTAAAGATAGAGAATATCCGGAGAGCACCATTAAAAATGCCTTAGAAAAAATACATGGGACAATTGAACCAATTCCTTCCAACAGTAATAACACAGATGAGTATATGAACTTTGTTCCCTTCATCACTACTTACAATTGTCAAGAACGTACCATTAGAAATTCCATTAAAAAAACATTGGAACCTTCTCCTGCTCGACCCCGTTCTTAAAGATATCATCCCACCTCAACCGAAAATTGTTTTCAGAAAAACTAAGAGTATGAAAGATATCTTGGCACCCAGCCTTTTTAGACCAGAAACTAAAACCTCAATACTAAAGTGTAAAGGCAACTATAAGTGCGGAAGCTGCAATATGTGTAGACAGAGTCGGACTGGCCCACAGGGAAACAGGGGAAACCACCGGTAGGCCCCACTGCCTGTGGGCCCTCCTCCTCCTCTAGGGATCAGGTTCCAGACTCTATCCTAGTGCACTTGAATTATGCATTATACTTATGTTACATTATACTTCACAAGAATACGGTTTATTATATATTTACCTAGGGGTACAGAACATGTACTCTTTAATGGGTAGCCAAACCTCTGTGGTGGCTGGCCACGATGGGTCCCTACAACAGCATTCCCCCGGTGGGCCCTTTATGTCCCAGTCCAACACTGTGTGTAGATATGTACACCCCATCAGAAGAACTTTCTCCAACCACAACAATACGAAAGAATACACCATCAAAGATTTTACAAACTGCAACTCTTCTATGGTCATCTACCTTTTAGAATGCAGTTGCGGCCTGAAAATGTGGGGAAAACAAAACAAACCCTTAAAATCCGCCTACAGGAACATGTCCGCAACATAAGAAATAAGGTAGAAAATCATGCAGTCTCAAGACATTTCAAGGAAAAACATCAATCTAGCCCGGAGGATTTAACTTTCAAGGCCATTGAACTTAAAAAACCAGGGGAAAGAGGAGGAGATATACTAAACAGACTGTCCAGACGAGAAATGTTCTGGATTTTCGAACTTCAAACTATGTCACCCCTTGGATTTAATGAGACATTTGAAATTGCACCCTTTCTATAAAAAAATGTAAAAAATCTTTGTTTTTATGTTCTCCCTTTTTTATTCACAAATACACATCACCTCACGTCAATTTATTAATTAACCTTTAACACCGTGCATGCCACACCTAGTCACTTTCACACCACGCAATAAGAGAATTCTGTATAAACATGAATTTTAAGGATGCTGTTCTTATCTTTTTTATGATCTTTAGGAAAAAGAAAAAAGTATTTTACGGACCAATACGATGGAACTCTGTTACATATAAGTTTCAGATTTCTACTTTACAATTATCAACGATTAAACCGTTTTCTTATAAAAAATCCTTTTATTATGTACATTTACATTAGAAACATTGAAGGTTGTTTTATTACATGAAATTATTATCATTTATGGGGCATAAACTAAATAAACTATATATACTAGCCATATAATGTATTTTTATTATAAGCATTGTTTGTATTTACATCTCTACAAACTGTTTTTATAACCCCTCCTTTGTCCTGCTACTGACCGCACCTACTCGATGATGATGCGGGTCAGTTCAGTGGTCACGTGTGCGTTCCACCAGTTAAGTGACGCATCACGTGACCACCGTAATGACATCACACTTGCGACGTGTCTAGCGACGCTGCATACGACAAGCGCTATACAGAGCTTATCACCACAACCTAGTCTGGAATCAGCGCTCCTAACTTCCAAGGCGGCTGATTCCAGCGGACACTTAGCAACTGAAATATATATTTCTTTAAGGCCATCCCGTTTACCGGAAGTCGCGCCTATACTTCCTTCCTCACACCCGGAAGTCACCTTGCATTCCAGCGTGCGTTCCACGCTGGAATTATAATTGTACTGCCTCCAATCACCTGCTTCCATTACTAAAACAGTTTTTACTGATTTATAAATTTATGTATAATTTATTAAGAGTACCCTGCTTCATATTAAAATACATTTTAACAGCTTTCTGGTTTTCCATCACAGCCTTTTGACAGGAAGTGATGTCACCACTAGTCTGGCCATGTGCTAGACCCTCATATTGTGTATAGGTATAAATATGGCTACTCTTGTTCACTAACTCTATCCCCTTGATGAAGTCAAACTGCTGATGAAACGCGTTGGGACTGCTGCACCTGAGACCTCTCTTTGGACAGATAAGCTCTTTTAATTTATCATTCCTGTACGTTTGCATTTTTACCATTATTGGATTCATATGGAAATCAGGATGTATCCGATTGTGTATACGTATTGCTAAACTTGGACAGATAAGCTGCTTTTATTGAAATTTCCTGTACGTGTGCACTTTTACCATTATTGGATTCATATGGAAAACAGGAAATATCCGTTGTTATATACGGATTGCTAAGCTTGTAATTTTGTTCTATTCTGTACGCTTGCATTTTTTACCATTTGTTTTTATTTGTTTTTATATGTTGTATTAAAATTTTGTGAAAAACCTTTAGATAAATCCCTGCTGGTGGATTTTTTTATTTGAGGATTTGCTTATCCTTAGAAGGTTTTTTAGATACAACTACTATTTATGGTGAAACATGCTTTAAAAAAACTGTACGCGCTGTTATTTCTGTGCTATTTTTCTTTCCACATATGTACATTGGTCATGTGACTGAAGATATTGTGTGTACCAGATAAGTGATGTCCATACATTACCACTTGGTTCACTTTATATTAGTTTTTAAACACTAATTAGGTGCCCTTATCTCCGCTAGTTCTATTTTCACCTTGTATATGTGCCATCCAAGCACATATCACATTGTTTAAGGTTGCCGCCTTCCACTAATTGGATAAGTGTTATTTTATTTTTTTATACACGTTTTCACATAATCACGGGCACTTATAGTGCTCACCTATAGTTACTTGTGCGCCCCTGCATCTATTGGTTATTATATATATATATATATATATATATATATAAAATATCCATATATACACATAATATATAATATATATGCAGGGCTGGTGCAAGGTTTCTCGGCACCCTAAGCAAAACATGTGCCTGCTGCACCCCCCAAAGAAAAAAAAAAACCTCCCGGGCTCTAAGAGTTATATTTTAAAAAACCCACCATGTGTGACATTTTGCGGGGACCCCCAGGCAGGCTGTAACGTGTCTGGAAACCGCAGGATAGCTTACTCCTGAGTGCAGCCGAACTGAATCTTTATACATTTGCTGTTTTTATGCTTAATGCTATGTAATTGAGTGCCGGATATTAACTGAATATATATATAAACAGGAATCCAACAATGTGGAGGTGCACTCGTCAAGTTCAACCAGTCATCAACTTCAATTTGTTCACAACAGCTTTATTTCAGTCGATATTCGGCTCTTTAGGTCGACGTTTCGATCCCCATTCAAGGATCTTTCTCAAGACAAGCTTCAATTTACATACATTATTTCGAAAGCATCATATATTGATTATTAGAAATCAATATGCCATGTTCAGACAGTCAATATGCTGTACGGTTTGTCAGTCTTACTTCAAACGGGATTTAGTTTGGTTACTTAAACTCACAGTCATGGAGCGACATAGACAACATTGGAAATCACCAAAGTGCAAGAGATGCTGACACCCTCTACAGCCACACGAGGGTGTCAGCATCTCTTGCACTTTGGTGATTTCCAATGTTGTCTATGTCGCTCCATGACTGTGAGTTTAAGTAACCAAACTAAATCCCGTTTGAAGTAAGACTGACAAACCGTACAGCATATTGACTGTCTGAACATGGCATATTGATTTCTAATAATCAATATATGATGCTTTCGAAATAATGTATGTAAATTGAAGCTTGTCTTGAGAAAGATCCTTGAATGGGGATCGAAACGTCGACCTAAAGAGCCGAATATCGACTGAAATAAAGCTGTTGTGAACAAATTGAAGTTGATGACTGGTTGAACTTGACGAGTGCACCTCCACATTGTTGGATTCCTGTTTAAATATTGTGGATCTACCTGTTGAGGGAGATTTCCACTAGGGAGCACCTCACTGTTGTTTATTTTCTGATATGAGTGCAGGACAATACATACTACTGAATATATATATATATATATATATATATATATATATTTCTTTAATATTTATATATATTATATATATTTATTTATATATATATATATATATATATATATATATCTACTATATAAATGCGAAAATTTGTCCTTCTGTCTTTCTATACAAATCCAGTTTACAAGTGAAGATCGGGAAATTTTACATACGAGTGTATTAAAACATGGCCGAGGCAACTAAAACAATTAGAAATCCCTAGAACCCCTAGGGGGGGGGGGGGGGAGACAGCAGCAAGCACAGAGTATATCAGGAGACAGCATAACTCTGGTATGCCTGCAGCAATTTACAGAAAACTTGGTACACATATGACTTACTCTGGGAACAAACACTGTGGGGGTCAGACACCCCTAAGGGTGGGACAACAGCACAGAGTATGTCAGCAGACAGCATAACTCCCGAATGCCTGGACCAATTTACAACAAACTTGGTACACACACATATGACTTACAAGCTGGGAACAAACACTGTGGGGGTAAGACACCCCTAGCACCCTTAGGGGTGAGGCAGCAGCACAGAGTTTTTCAGCAGACAGCATAACTCTGGAATGCCTGGAGCAATTTACACCAAACTTGCTACACATATTACTTACACTATGGGAATAAATGCTGTGGGGGTAACACACCACTAGCACCCCTGGGCCCCTGGGCCTGCAGCTCAGACTATATCAGTACATGCATGATATGTCAGTGATGGGTGTTCTTCAGTATGCCGGCGGTCGGGCTCCCGGCGACCAGCATACAGGCGCCGGGAGCCCGACAGCCGGCATACCGACACTTATTCTCCCTCGTGGGGGTCCATGACCCCCCTGTAGGGAGAATAAAATAGTGTGGCGTGCGTAGCATGGCAAGCGCAGCGAGCCCGCAAGGGGCTCATTTGTGCTCGCCACACTGTCGGTAAGCCGGCGGTCGGGCTCCCGGCGCCGGTATGCTGGTCGCCGGGAGCCCGACTGCCGGCATATCGTAGTGAACCCGTCAGTGATCTCAGGGCTGCATGTGACAGGGCCAGTGACATGATGTGAGGAGGGGAATGGAGGTAGCACAAACCCACACACTGAGAGTTATATAGTGGAAGTAGCACGGTCTCCAGCAGCATAGAGTATATATTGGGGTCCGGCCACTACACAAAGTGCATCAGGGAAGCAAGATATGCCTATATACTAGATCACCAACCAACGTAAATTAATGAACAACTATCATTCTAATTTACCATCCTCATCCCGTAGCGAAGCACTGTATTCGGCTATCTACAATGTTATTTATACTGTGTGTTTAACATTTCAATTTAATTTTGTAAACAGCCATTCTTAAAATCCCAGGCACGCCAGGTACTCCAGCTAGTGTATACTAGGGACCAATCCAAGGTGACTACACTGCAGGCTGCAGAAGAAGGGGACTGTGATCCACTCAGGCAGGAAACAGCAGCAGGGGAGCCTCCCGCAGTCTGCAATGCAGTGTAGCCCCAGTCCCTCACTTAGCTCACCATAATCATCCCCACAGGACTCCTGTATGCAGAGTCTGTTCTTGTGTTGCTGGGTGAGAATATGTCAGCACGGAGAGGCGCAGAAGAGCTGTACCACTAGCCGTCAGCACACTGCTTACTCTATGTGCATAGAGTATTAGTGCCGCTGCCGATGGGTTACACTCACACTGTTAGCGCTGCAGCGATGCCGTGGCCGCCCAACTGTTATCAGCCACCAGCGCTGGCAGTGTGAGTGTAACTCATCGGCAGCGGCTCTAATACTCTATGCACATAGAGTAAGCAGCGTGCTGCCGGCTGGTGGTACAGCTCTTCTGCTCCTCTCCGCGTCTCCGGTAACACTCAACATATTCCTCTTAAGGAGCAAAAGTAGCAAGGGTCAGGGAAGCATTCATCAGCAGCGGGAGCTGCCGCCCTCCAGTGGCTGCCGCCCATAGGCAGCTGTCTACAGCTCTGTATATATGTCATTATCTCAGTAGGGGACCCAAAAATGTGTGATTTTGAATTTTGGATAAGGGATACTCAACCTGTAACAGGGAAAAGTAGGTCCCTACATAGCTACGTACACAGGCACAGCAATTCTGCTGATAATACCATCAATAAGGAGAGTAAGTTTTAGCTCCTACTGTATTTTTACCAACTTAATGTGGGAAGCCTCAGTTATTTAAAATTGCGGTTGTAATTTTTTGGACAATAAAAGGGGCGAGGTGACCTTTTTAATCTGTGTTATCACAATGTTCCCCTTTTTTTTATATCACTCATATTTCACTTCACACTACCTGTTAGGGTACATCTTTGATAAATAGCTATATGTTTTTTCTTTTCCTTTATCATTTTGCTATTTTTCACTTTAAATTGTTCTGCATTTTACGCTTAATATACAGTAGTTATTGGGGGTCATTCTGACCCAATCGCACGCTGCGCTTCATCGCAGCTGTGTGATCGGGTCGGAACTGCGCATGCGCTGCGCCCGCATTGCGCAGGCGCGTCATTGCCCGGCGACAGCTGCAGCGATAGCTGCAGCGATGCTGCTAGCAAAGAAAACGGTCGCAGCGCGACCACAAGAAGATTGACAGGAGGAAGGCGTTCCAGGGCGTCAACTCAACGTTTTCTGGGCGTGAAGATCCAAACACAGGTGTGTCGAGGCGTTTGGAGTAGAGATGTGCACTTGAAATTTTTCGGGTTTTGTGTTTTGGTTTTGGGTTCGGTTCCGCGGCCGTGTTTTGGGTTCGACCGCGTTTTGGCAAAACCTCACCGAATTTTTTTTGTCGGATTCGGGTGTGTTTTGGATTCGGGTGTTTTTTTCAAAAAACACTAAAAAACAGCTTAAATCATAGAATTTGGGGGTCATTTTGATCCCAAAGTATTATTAACCTCAAAAACCATAATTTCCACTCATTTTCAGTCTATTCTGAACACCTCACACCTCACAATATTATTTTTAGTCCTAAAATTTGCACCGAGGTCGCTGGATGACTAAGCTAAGCGACCCTAGTGGCCGACACAAACACCTGGCCCATCTAGGAGTGGCACTGCAGTGTCACGCAGGATGGCCCTTCCAAAAAACACTCCCCAAACAGCACATGACGCAAAGAAAAAAAGAGGCGCAATGAGGTAGCTGTGTGAGTAAGCTAAGCGACCCTAGTGGCCGACACAAACACCTGGCCCATCTAGGAGTGGCACTGCAGTGTCACGCAGGATGGCCCTTCCAAAAAACACTCCCCAAACAGCACATGACGCAAAGAAAAAAAGAGGCGCAATGAGGTAGCTGTGTGAGTAAGATAAGTGACCATAGTGGCCGACACAAACACCTGGCCCATCTAGGAGTGGCACTGCAGTGTCACGCAGGATGGCCCTTCAAAAAAACACTCCCCAAACAGCACATGACGCAAAGAAAAAAAGAGGCGCAATGAGGTAGCTGTGTGAGTAAGCTAAGCGACCCTAGTGGCCGACACAAACACCTGGCCCATCTAGGAGTGGCACTGCAGTGTCACGCAGGATGGCCCTTCCAAAAAACACTCCCCAAACAGCACATGACGCAAAGAAAAAAAGAGGCGCAATGAGGTAGCTGTGTGAGTAAGATAAGCGACCCTAGTGGCCGACACAAACACCTGGCCCATCTAGGAGTGGCACTGCAGTGTCACGCAGGATGGCCCTTCCAAAAAACACTCCCCAAACAGCACATGACGCAAAGAAAAAAAGAGGCGCAATGAGGTAGCTGTGTGAGTAAGATAAGCGACCCTAGTGGCCGACACAAACACCTGGCCCATCTAGGAGTGGCACTGCAGTGTCACGCAGGATGGCCCTTCCAAAAAACACTCCCCAAACAGCACATGACGCAAAGAAAAAAAGAGGCGCAATGAGGTAGCTGTGTGAGTAAGATAAGCGACCCTAGTGGCCGACACAAACACCTGGCCCATCTAGGAGTGGCACTGCAGTGTCACGCAGGATGGCCCTTCAAAAAAATACTCCCCAAACAGCACATGACGCAAAGAAAAATGAAAGAAAAAAGAGGTGCAAGATGGAATTGTCCTTGGGCCCTCCCACCCACCCTTATGTTGTATAAACAGGACATGCACACTTTAACCAACCCATCATTTCAGTGACAGGGTCTGCCACACGACTGTGACTGAAATGACGGGTTGGTTTGGACCCCCACCGAAAAAGAAGCAATTAATCTCTCCTTGCACAAACTGGCTATACAGAGGCAAGATGTCCACCTCATCATCATCCTCCGATATATCACCGTGTACATCCCCCTCCTCACAGATTATCAATTCGTCCCCACTGGAATCCACCATCTCAGCTCCCTGTGTACTTTGTGGAGGCAATTGCTGCTGGTCAATGTCTCCACGGAGGAATTGATTATAATTAATTTTAATGAACATCATCTTCTCCACATTTTCTGGAAGTAACCTCGTACGCCGATTGCTGACAAGGTGAGCGGCGGCACTAAACACTCTTTCGGAGTACACACTTGTGGGAGGGCAACTTAGGTAGAATAAAGTCAGTTTGTGCAAGGGCCTCCAAATTGCCTCTTTTTCCTGCCAGTATAAGTTCGGACTGTCTGACGTGCCTACTTGGATGCGGTCACTCATATAATCCTCCACCATTCTTTCAATGGGGAGAGAATCATATGCAGTGCCAGTAGACGACATGTCCGTAATCGTTGGCAGGTCCTTCAGTCCGGACCAGATGTCAGCATCAGCAGTCGCTCCAGACTGCCCTGCTTCACCGCCAGCGGGTGGGCTCGGAATTCTGAGCCTTTTCCTCGCACCCCCAGTTGCGGGAGAATGTGAAGGAGGAGATGTTGACAGGTCGCGTTCCGCTTGACTTGACAATTTTCTCACCAGCAGGTCTTTGAACCCCAGCAGACTTGTGTCTGCCGGAAAGAGAGATCCAAGGTAGGTTTTAAATCTAGGATCGAGCACGGTGGCCAAAATGTAGTGCTCTGATTTCAACAGATTGACCACCCGTGAATCCTTGTTAAGCGAATTAAGGGCTCCATCCACAAGTCCCACATGCCTAGCGGAATCGCTCTGTGTTAGCTCCTCCTTCAATGTCTCCAGCTTCTTCTGCAAAAGCCTGATGAGGGGAATGACCTGACTCAGGCTGGCAGTGTCTGAACTGACTTCACGTGTGGCAAGTTCAAAGGGCAGCAGAACCTTGCACAACGTTGAAATCATTCTCCACTGCGCTTGAGACAGGTGCATTCCACCTCCTATATCGTGCTCAATTGTATAGGCTTGAATGGCCTTTTGCTGCTCCTCCAACCTCTGAAGCATATATAGGGTTGAATTCCACCTCGTTACCACTTCTTGCTTCAGATGATGGCAGGGCAGGTTCAGGCGTTTTTGGTGGTGCTCCAGTCTTCTGTACGTGGTGCCTGTACGCCGAAAGTGTCCCGCAATTCTTCTGGCCACCGACAGCATCTCTTGCACGCCCCTCTCGTTTTTTAAATAATTCTGCACCACCAAATTCAAGGTATGTGCAAAACATGGGACGTGCTGGAATTTGCCCATATTTAATGCACACACAATATTGCTGGCGTTGTCCGATGCCACAAATCTACAGGAGAGTCCAATTGGGGTAAGCCATTCTGCGATGATCTTCCTCAGTTGCCGTAAGAGGTTTTCAGCTGTGTGCGTATTCTGGAAACCGGTGATACAAAGCGTAGCCTGCCTAGGAAAGAGTTGGCGTTTGCGAGATGCTGCTACTGGTGCCGCCGCTGCTGTTCTTGCGGCGGGAGTCCATACATCTACCCAGTGGGCTGTCACAGTCATATAGTCCCGACCCTGCCCTGCTCCACTTGTCCACATGTCCGTGGTTAAGTGGACATTGGGTACAACTGCATTTTTTAGGACACTGGTGAGTCTTTTTCTGACGTCCGTGTACATTCTCGGTATCGCCTGCCTAGAGAAGTGGAACCTAGATGGTATTTGGTAACGGGGGCACACTACCTCAAGAAATTGTCTAGTTCCCTGTGAACTAACGGCGGATACCGGACGCACGTCTAACACCAACATAGTTGTCAAGTCCTCAGTTATCCGCTTTGCAGCAGGATGACTGCTGTGATATTTCATCTTCCTCGCAAAGGACTGTTGGACAGTCAATTGCTTGGTGGAAGTAGTAAAAGTGGTCTTACGATTTCCCCTCTGGGATGACCATCGACTCCCAGCAGCAACAACAGCAGCGCCAGCAGCAGTAGGCGTTACACGCAAGGATGCATCGGAGGAATCCCAGGCAGGAGAGGAATCGTCAGAATTGCCAGTGACATGGCCTGCAGGACTATTGGCATTCCTGGGGAAGGAGGAAATTGATACTGAGGGAGTTGGTGGGGTGGTTTGCGTGAGCTTGGTTACAAGAGGAAGGGATTTACTTGTCAGTGGACTGCTTCCGCTGTCGCCCAAAGTTTTTGAACTTGTCACTGACTTATTATGAATGCGCTGCAGGTGACGTATAAGGGAGGATGTTCCGAGGTGGTTAACGTCCTTACCCCTACTTATTACAGCTTGACAAAGGCAACACACGGCTTGACAAATGTTGTCCGCATTTCTGTTGAAATACTTCCACACCGAAGAGCTGATTTTTTTGGTATTTTCACCAGGCATGTCAACGGCCATATTCCTCCCACGGACAACAGGTGTCTCCCCGGGTGCCTGACTTAAACAAACCACCTCACCATCAGAATCCTCCTTGTCAATTTCCTCCCCAGCGCCAGCAACACCCATATCCTCCTCATCCTGGTGTACTTCAACACTGACATCTTCAATCTGACTATCAGGAACTGGACTGCGGGTGCTCCTTCCAGCACTTGCAGGGGGCGTGCAAATGGTGGAAGGCGCATGCTCTTCACGTCCAGTGTTGGGAAGGTCAGGCATCGCAACCGACACAATTGGACTCTCCTTGTGGATTTGGGATTTCGAAGAACGCACAGTTCTTTGCGGTGCTTTTGCCAGCTTGAGTCTTTTCATTTTTCTAGCGAGAGGCTGAGTGCTTCCATCCTCATGTGAAGCTGAACCACTAGCCATGAACATAGGCCAGGGCCTCAGCCGTTCCTTGCCACTCCGTGTGGTAAATGGCATATTGGCAAGTTTACGCTTCTCCTCCGACAATTTTATTTTAGATTTTGGAGTCCTTTTTTTACTGATATTTGGTGTTTTGGATTTTACATGCTCTGTACTATGACATTTGGCATCGGCCTTGGCAGACGACGTTGCTGGCATTTCATCGTCTCGGCCAAGACTAGTGGCAGCAGCTTCAGCACGAGGTGGAAGTGGATCTTGATCTTTCCCTAATTTTGGAACCTCAACATTTTTGTTCTCCATATTTTAATAGGCACAACTAAAAGGCACCTCAGGTAAACTATGGAGATGGATGGATACTAGTATACTTATGGATGGACGAGCGACTGCCGACACAGAGGTAGCTACAGCCGTGGACTACCGTACTGTGTCTGCTGCTAATATAGACTGGATGATAATGAGATGAAATTAATATATATATATATATATAATATCACTAGTACTGCAGCCGGACAGGTATATATATTTATTATGTAATGACTGATGACGGACCTGCTGGACACTGTCAGCTCAGCAGCACCGCAGACTGCTACAGTAAGCTACTATAGTAGTATGTATCAAGAAGAAAGAAAAAAAAAACCACGGGTAGGTGGTATACAATTATGGATGGACGAGCGACTGCCGGCACAGAGGTAGCTACAGCCGTGGACTACCGTACTGTGTCTGCTGCTAATATAGACTGGATGATAATGAGATGAAATTAATATATATATATATATATAATATCACTAGTACTGCAGCCGGACAGGTATATATATTTATTATGTAATGACTGATGACGGACCTGCTGGACACTGTCAGCTCAGCAGCACCGCAGACTGCTACAGTAAGCTACTATAGTAGTATGTATCAAGAAGAAAGAAAAAAAAAAAACACGGGTAGGTGGTATACAATTATGGATGGACGAGCGACTGCCGACACAGAGGTAGCTACAGCCGTGGACTACCGTACTGTGTCTGCTGCTAATATAGACTGGATGATAATGAGATGAAATTAATATATATATATATATAATATCACTAGTACTGCAGCCGGACAGGTATATATATTTATTATGTAATGACTGATGACGACCCGCTGGACACTGTCAGCTCAGCAGCACCGCAGACTGCTACAGTAAGCTACTATAGTAGTATGTATCAAGAAGAAAGAAAAAAAAAACCACGGGTAGGTGGTATACAATTATGGATGGACGAGCGACTGCCGACACAGAGGTAGCTACAGCCGTGGACTACCGTACTGTGTCTGCTGCTAATATAGACTGGATGATAATGAGATGAAATTAATATATATATATATATATATATAATATCACTAGTACTGCAGCCGGACAGGTATATATATTTATTATGTAATGACTGATGACGGACCTGCTGGACACTGTCAGCTCAGCAGCACCGCAGACTGCTACAGTAAGCTACTATAGTAGTATGTATCAAGAAGAAAGAAAAAAAAAAAACACGGGTAGGTGGTATACAATTATGGATGGACGAGCGACTGCCGACACAGAGGTAGCTACAGCCGTGGACTACCGTACTGTGTCTGCTGCTAATATAGACTGGATGATAATGAGATGAAATTAATATATATATATATAATATCACTAGTACTGCAGCCGGACAGGTATATATATTTATTATGTAATGACTGATGACGGACCCGCTGGACACTGTCAGCTCAGCAGCACCGCAGACTGCTACAGTAAGCTACTATAGTAGTATGTATCAAGAAGAAAGAAAAAAAAAAAAACACGGGTAGGTGGTATACAATTATGGATGGACGAGCGACTGCCGACACAGAGGTAGCTACAGCCGTGGACTACCGTACTGTGTCTGCTGCTAATATAGACTGGATGATAATGAGATGAAATTAATATATATATATATATATAATATCACTAGTACTGCAGCCGGACAGGTATATATATTTATTATGTAATGACTGATGACGGACCTGCTGGACACTGTCAGCTCAGCAGCACCGCAGACTGCTACAGTAAGCTACTATAGTAGTATGTATCAAGAAGAAAGAAAAAAGAAAAAACACGGGTAGGTGGTATACAATTATGGATGGATGAGCGACTGCCGACACAGAGGTAGCTACAGCCGTGGACTACCGTACTGTGTCTGCTGCTAATATAGACTGGATGATAATGAGATGAAATTAATATATATATATATAATATCACTAGTACTGCAGCCGGACAGGTATATATATTAATTATGTAATGACTGATGACGGACCTGCTGGACACTGTCAGCTCAGCAGCACCGCAGACTGCTACAGTAAGCTACTATAGTAGTATGTATCAAGAAGAAAGAAAAAAAAAAACACGGGTAGGTGGTATACAATTATGGATGGACGAGCAACTGCCGACACAGAGGTAGCTACAGCCGTGGACTACCGTACTGTGTCTGCTGCTAATATAGACTGGATGATAATGAGATGAAATTAATATATATATATATATATAATATCACTAGTACTGCAGCCGGACAGGTATATATATTTATTATGTAATGACTGATGACGGACCTGCTGGACACTGTCAGCTCAGCAGCACCGCCGACTGCTACAGTAAGCTACTATAGTAGTATGTATCAAGAAGAAAAAAAAAAAAAACCACGGGTAGATGGTATACAATTATGGATGAACGAGCGACTGCCGACACAGAGGTAGCTACAGCCGTGGACTACCGTACTGTGTCTGCTGCTAATATAGACTGGATGATAATGAGATGAAATTAATATATATATATATAATATCACTAGTACTGCAGCCGGACAGGTATATATATTTATTATGTAATGACTGATGACGGACCTGCTGGACACTGTCAGCTCAGCAGCACCGCAGACTGCTACAGTAAGCTACTATAGTAGTATGTATCAAGAAGAAAGAAAAAAAAAACCACGGGTAGGTGGTATACAATTATGGATGGATGAGCGACTGCCGACACAGAGGTAGCTACAGCCGTGGACTACCGTACTGTGTCTGCTGCTAATATAGACTGGATGATAATGAGATGAAATTAATATATATATATAATATCACTAGTAATGCAGCCGGACAGGTATATATATTTATTATGTAATGACTGATGACGGACCTGCTGGACACTGTCAGCTCAGCAGCACCGCAGACTGCTACAGTAAGCTACTATAGTAGTATGTATCAAGAAGAAAGAAAAAAAAAAACACGGGTAGGTGGTATACAATTATGGATGGACGAGCGACTGCCGACACAGAGGTAGCTACAGCCGTGGACTACCGTACTGTGTCTGCTGCTAATATAGACTGGATGATAATGAGATGAAATTAATATATATATATATAATATCACTAGTACTGCAGCCGGACAGGTATATATATTTATTATGTAATGACTGATGACGGACCTGCTGGACACTGTCAGCTCAGCAGCACCGCAGACTGCTACAGTAAGCTACTATAGTAGTATGTATCAAGAAGAAAGAAAAAAACAAACCACGGGTAGGTGGTATACAATTATGGATGGACGAGCGACTGCCGACACAGAGGTAGCTACAGCCGTGGACTACCGTACTGTGTCTGCTGCTAATATAGACTGGATGATAATGAGATGAAATTAATATATATATATATAATATCACTAGTACTGCAGCCGGACAGGTATATATATTTATTATGTAATGACTGATGACGGACCTGCTGGACACTGTCAGCTCAGCAGCACCGCAGACTGCTACAGTAAGCTACTATAGTAGTATGTATCAAGAAGAAAGAAAAAAAAAAAAACACGGGTAGGTGGTATACAATTATGGATGGACGAGCGACTGCCGACACAGAGGTAGCTACAGCCGTGGACTACCGTACTGTGTCTGCTGCTAATATAGACTGGATGATAATGAGATGAAATTAATATATATATATATATAATATCACTAGTACTGCAGCTGGACAGGTATATATATTTATTATGTAATGACTGATGACGGACCTGCTGGACACTGTCAGCTCAGCAGCACCGCAGACTGCTACAGTAAGCTACTATAGTAGTATGTATCAAGAAGAAAGAAAAAAAAAACACGGGTAGGTGGTATACAATTATGGATGGACGAGCGACTGCCGACACAGAGGTAGCTACAGCCGTGGACTACCGTACTGTGTCTGCTGCTAATATAGACTGGATGATAATGAGATGAAATTAATATATATATATATATATAATATCACTAGTACTGCAGCCGGACAGGTATATATATTTATTATGTAATGACTGATGACGGACCTGCTGGACACTGTCAGCTCAGCAGCACCGCAGACTGCTACAGTAAGCTACTATAGTAGTATGTATCAAGAAGAAAGAAAAAAAAAAACACGGGTAGGTGGTATACAATTATGGATGGACGAGCGACTGCCGACACAGAGGTAGCTACAGCCGTGGACTACCGTACTGTGTCTGCTGCTAATATAGACTGGATGATAATGAGATGAAATTAATATATATATATATAATATCACTAGTACTGCAGCCGGACAGGTATATATATTTATTATGTAATGACTGATGACGGACCTGCTGGACACTGTCAGCTCAGCAGCACCGCAGACTGCTACAGTAAGCTACTATAGTAGTATGTATCAAGAAGAAAGAAAGAAAAAACCACGGGTAGGTGGTATACAATTATGGATGAACGAGCGACTGCCGACACAGAGGTAGCTACAGCCGTGGACTACCGTACTGTGTCTGCTGCTAATATAGACTGGATGATAATGAGATGAAATTAATATATATATATATATATATATATATAATATCACTAGTACTGCAGCCGGACAGGTATATATATTTATTATGTAATGACTGATGACGGACCTGCTGGACACTGTCAGCTCAGCAGCACCGCAGACTGCTACAGTAAGCTACTATAGTAGTATGTATCAAGAAGAAAGAAAAAAAAAACACGGGTAGGTGGTATACAATTATGGATGGACGAGCGACTGCCGACACAGAGGTAGCTACAGCCGTGGACTACCGTACTGTGTCTGCTGCTAATATAGACTGGATGATAATGAGATGAAATTAATATATATATATATAATATCACTAGTACTGCAGCCGGACAGGTATATATATTTATTATGTAATGACTGATGACGGACCTGCTGGACACTGTCAGCTCAGCAGCACCGCAGACTGCTACAGTAAGCTACTATAGTAGTATGTATCAAGAAGAAAGAAAAAAAAAAAAAACACGGGTAGGTGGTATACAATTATGGATGGACGAGCGACTGCCGACACAGAGGTAGCTACAGCCGTGGACTACCGTACTGTGTCTGCTGCTAATATAGACTGGATGATAATGAGATGAAATTAATATATATATATATAATATCACTAGTACTGCAGCCGGACAGGTATATATATTTATTATGTAATGACTGATGACGGACCTGCTGGACACTGTCAGCTCAGCAGCACCGCAGACTGCTACAGTAAGCTACTATAGTAGTATGTATCAAGAAGAAAGAAAAAAACAAACCACGGGTAGGTGGTATACAATTATGGATGGACGAGCGACTGCCGACACAGAGGTAGCTACAGCCGTGGACTACCGTACTGTGTCTGCTGCTAATATAGACTGGATGATAATGAGATGAAATTAATATATATATATATAATATCACTAGTACTGCAGCCGGACAGGTATATATATTTATTATGTAATGACTGATGACGGACCTGCTGGACACTGTCAGCTCAGCAGCACCGCAGACTGCTACAGTAAGCTACTATAGTAGTATGTATCAAGAAGAAAGAAAAAAAAAAAAAACACGGGTAGGTGGTATACAATTATGGATGGACGAGCGACTGCCGACACAGAGGTAGCTACAGCCGTGGACTACCGTACTGTGTCTGCTGCTAATATAGACTGGATGATAATGAGATGAAATTAATATATATATATATATAATATCACTAGTACAGCAGCTGGACAGGTATATATATTTATTATGTAATGACTGATGACGGACCTGCTGGACACTGTCAGCTCAGCAGCACCGCAGACTGCTACAGTAAGCTACTATAGTAGTATGTATCAAGAAGAAAGAAAAAAAAAACACGGGTAGGTGGTATACAATTATGGATGGACGAGCGACTGCCGACACAGAGGTAGCTACAGCCGTGGACTACCGTACTGTGTCTGCTGCTAATATAGACTGGATGATAATGAGATGAAATTAATATATATATATATAATATCACTAGTACTGCAGCCGGACAGGTATATATATTTATTATGTAATGACTGATGACGGACCTGCTGGACACTGTCAGCTCAGCAGCACCGCAGACTGCTACAGTAAGCTACTATAGTAGTATGTATCAAGAAGAAAGAAAAAAAAAAAAACACGGGTAGGTGGTATACAATTATGGATGGACGAGCGACTGCCGACACAGAGGTAGCTACAGCCGTGGACTACCGTACTGTGTCTGCTGCTAATATAGACTGGATGATAATGAGATGAAATTAATATATATATATATATAATATCACTAGTACTGCAGCTGGACAGGTATATATATTTATTATGTAATGACTGATGACGGACCTGCTGGACACTGTCAGCTCAGCAGCACCGCAGACTGCTACAGTAAGCTACTATAGTAGTATGTATCAAGAAGAAAGAAAAAAAAAACACGGGTAGGTGGTATACAATTATGGATGGACGAGCGACTGCCGACACAGAGGTAGCTACAGCCGTGGACTACCGTACTGTGTCTGCTGCTAATATAGACTGGATGATAATGAGATGAAATTAATATATATATATATATAATATCACTAGTACTGCAGCCGGACAGGTATATATATTTATTATGTAATGACTGATGACGGACCTGCTGGACACTGTCAGCTCAGCAGCACCGCAGACTGCTACAGTAAGCTACTATAGTAGTATGTATCAAGAAGAAAGAAAAAAAAAACACGGGTAGGTGGTATACAATTATGGATGGACGAGCGACTGCCGACACAGAGGTAGCTACAGCCGTGGACTACCGTACTGTGTCTGCTGCTAATATAGACTGGATGATAATGAGATGAAATTAATATATATATATATATAATATCACTAGTACTGCAGCCGGACAGGTATATATATTTATTATGTAATGACTGATGACGGACCTGCTGGACACTGTCAGCTCAGCAGCACCGCAGACTGCTACAGTAAGCTACTATAGTAGTATGTATCAAGAAGAAAGAAAGAAAAAACCACGGGTAGGTGGTATACAATTATGGATGAACGAGCGACTGCCGACACAGAGGTAGCTACAGCCGTGGACTACCGTACTGTGTCTGCTGCTAATATAGACTGGATGATAATGAGATGAAATTAATATATATATATATATATAATATCACTAGTACTGCAGCCGGACAGGTATATATATTTATTATGTAATGACTGATGACGGACCTGCTGGACACTGTCAGCTCAGCAGCACCGCAGACTGCTACAGTAAGCTACTATAGTAGTATGTATCAAGAAGAAAGAAAAAAAAAAACACGGGTAGGTGGTATACAATTATGGATGGACGAGCGACTGCCGACACAGAGGTAGCTACAGCCGTGGACTACCGTACTGTGTCTGCTGCTAATATAGACTGGATGATAATGAGATGAAATTAATATATATATATATATAATATCACTAGTACTGCAGCCGGACAGGTATATATATTTATTATGTAATGACTGATGACGGACCTGCTGGACACTGTCAGCTCAGCAGCACCGCAGACTGCTACAGTAAGCTACTATAGTAGTATGTATCAAGAAGAAAGAAAAAAAAAAACACGGGTAGGTGGTATACAATTATGGATGGACGAGCGACTGCCGACACAGAGGTAGCTACAGCCGTGGACTACCGTACTGTGTCTGCTGCAAATATAGACTGGATGATAATGAGATGAAATTAATATATATATATATATAATATCACTAGTACTGCAGCCGGACAGGTATGTATATTTATTATGTAATGACTGATGACGGACCTGCTGGACACTGTCAGCTCAGCAGCACCGCAGACTGCTACAGTAAGCTACTATAGTAGTATGTATCAAGAAGAAAGAAAAAAAAAAACCACGGGTAGGTGGTATACAATTATGGATGGACGAGCGACTGCCGACACAGAGGTAGCTACAGCCGTGGACTACCGTACTGTGTCTGCTGCTAATATAGACTGGATGATAATGAGATGAAATTAATATATATATATATATATATATATATAATATCACTAGTACTGCAGCCGGACAGGTATATATATTTATTATGTAATGACTGATGATGGACCTGCTGGACACTGTCAGCTCAGCAGCACCGCAGACTGCTACAGTAAGCTACTATAGTAGTATGTATCAAGAAGAAAGAAAAAAAAAAAAACACGGGTAGGTGGTATACAATTATGGATGGACGAGCGACTGCCGACACAGAGGTAGCTACAGCCATGGACTACCGTACTGTGTCTGCTGCTAATATAGACTGGATGATAATGAGATGAAATTAATATATATATATATATATATATATAATATCACTAGTACTGCAGCTGGACAGGTATATATATTTATTATGTAATGACTGATGACGGACCTGCTGGACACTGTCAGCTCAGCAGCACCGCAGACTGCTACAGTAAGCTACTATAGTAGTATGTATCAAGAAGAAAGAAAAAAAAAAAAACATGGGTAGGTGGTATACAATTATGGATGGACGAGCGACTGCCGACACAGAGGTAGCTACAGCCGTGGACTACCGTACTGTGTCTGCTGCTAATATAGACTGGATGATAATGAGATGAAATTAATATATATATATATATAATATCACTAGTACTGCAGCCGGACAGGTATATATATTTATTATGTAATGACTGATGACGGACCTGCTGGACACTGTCAGCTCAGCAGCACCGCAGACTGCTACAGTAAGCTACTATAGTAGTATGTATCAAGAAGAAAGAAAAAAAAAACCACGGGTAGGTGGTATACAATTATGGATGGACGAGCGACTGCCGACACAGAGGTAGCTACAGCCGTGGACTACCGTACTGTGTCTGCTGCTAATATAGACTGGATGATAATGAGATGAAATTAATATATATATATATATAATATCACTAGAACTGCAGCCGGACAGGTATATATATTTATTATGTAATGACTGATGACGGACCTGCTGGACACTGTCAGCTCAGCAGCACCGCAGACTGCTACAGTAAGCTACTATAGTAGTATGTATCAAGAAGAAAGAAAAAAAAAACCACGGGTAGGTGGTATACAATTATGGATGGACGAGCGACTGCCGACACAGAGGTAGCTACAGCCGTGGACTACCGTACTGTGTCTGCTGCTAATATAGACTGGATGATAATGAGATGAAATTAATATATATATATATAATATCACTAGTACTGCAGCCGGACAGGTATATATATTTATTATGTAATGACTGATGACGGACCTGCTGGACACTGTCAGCTCAGCAGCACCGCAGACTGCTACAGTAAGCTACTATAGTAGTATGTATCAAGAAGAAAGAAAAAAAAAACACGGGTAGGTGGTATACAATTATGGATGGACGAGCGACTGCCGACACAGAGGTAGCTACAGCCGTGGACTACCGTACTGTGTCTGCTGCTAATATAGACTGGATGATAATGAGATGAAATTAATATATATATATATATATAATATCACTAGTACTGCAGCCGGACAGGTATATATATTTATTATGTAATGACTGATGACGGACCTGCTGGACACTGTCAGCTCAGCAGCACCGCAGACTGCTACAGTAAGCTACTATAGTAGTATGTATCAAGAAGAAAGAAAAAAAAAACTACGGGTAGGTGGTATACAATTATGGATGGACGAGCGACTGCCGACACAGAGGTAGCTACAGCCGTGGACTACCGTACTGTGTCTGCTGCTAATATAGACTGGATGATAATGAGATGAAATTAATATATATATATATAATATCACTAGTACTGCAGCCGGACAGGTATATATATTTATTATGTAATGACTGATGACGGACCTGCTGGACACTGTCAGCTCAGCAGCACCGCAGACTGCTACAGTAAGCTACTATAGTAGTATGTATCAAGAAGAAAGAAAAAAAAAAACACGGTTAGGTGGTATACAATTATGGATGGACGAGCGACTGCCGACACAGAGGTAGCTACAGCCGTGGACTACCGTACTGTGTCTGCTGCTAATATAGTCTGGATGATAATGAGATGAAATTAATATATATATATATATATATATATATATAATATCACTAGTACTGCAGCCGGACAGGTATATATATTTATTATGTAATGACTGATGACGGACCTGCTGGACACTGTCAGCTCAGCAGCACCGCAGACTGCTACAGTAAGCTACTATAGTAGTATGTATCAAGAAGAAAGAAAAAAAAAAAACACGGGTAGGTGGTATACAATTATATATATATATTATATACAATTATATATATATATATTAAACTGGTGGTGATTAATTAAACTGGTGGTCAGGTCACTGGTCACACTATCAGCAACTTGCAAGTAGTACTCCTAAGCACTGAAGCAGACAATCACAATATATACTGGTGGTCAGTGTGGTCACAATGGCAGTGTGGCACTCTGGCAGCAAAAGTGTGCACTGTACATTAAAATATGTACTCCTGCTCTCAGACTCTAACTGCTCCCCACTGTCTCCCCCACAAGTCAGATATACAGTCACACTATCACTTCAGCAAGTAGTATTACTCCTCCTAATGCTCCCCAAAATTACTAAAGTAAATACTGTGTCTCTCTCTACTCTAGTCTCACTCTCTTCTCTATAAACGGAGAGGACGCCAGCCACGTCCTCTCCCTATCAATCTCAATGCACGTGTGAAAATGGCGGCGACGCGCGGCTCCTTATATAGAATCCGAGTCTCGCGATAGAATCCGAGCCTCGCGAGAATCCGACAGCGGGATGATGACGTTCGGGCGCGCTCGGGTTAACCGAGCAAGGCGGGAAGATCCGAGTCGCTCGGCCCCGTGTAAAAAAACCTGAAGTTCGGCCGGGTTCGGATTCCGAGGAACCGAACCCGCTCATCTCTAATAGTTGTATGTTATTCTTGCAGATGTAGTTTATTAATATCTTGAATTATCATAACTTTTTAGCAGATGGAGCAAACTGTAACATGCTTATGCAAGTTCCACACTTTTTAATTTAACAAATAAAAGTAATATTTTACCCTAATTATTATTATTATTAAAGGTGTGCCCTGTAATGCAGTACCTTTTCCTTTCCCAATTTTTTCCTTTGTATACCGCCTCCTGTTTAACAAGATACACCTCTTTGTCTTCTATATTCTACTTATTTTCCTACAGGCCATCTTTTTGCTTTCACAATATTTGCTACTTCTTTCGCAAACCACACTGGCTTCTTTTGTTGCATTTAGTGATTATAGGGGGCTAGTCAGAGGTCCCTAAAATCACAAATGGGTGATTTTCGGATGTCTGTGCATGCACAGAGGCCTCAGTGCACATGCATGAGCTATCAAAATACGATCACATCTCTCTGCCTGCTCGAATACCCACCCTCCCCCCTCTCAGTGCTACTGACTATTAGCCAGTGGCAGCTCAACTAGGCTTCTCAGCCAATCCTTGTTCCCCATCCCCTTTAAAAGGGTTTGGGCCTTGGTAAATGCTGCCAGTGCTTTAAGTTGCTGCTCTTAGGCAAGTGACTCGCCTCTGTGCTCCAGCAGGTGTTCACTCTTTTGCTCACTGAATCTCTCAGAGGCTTCTCGCTCATTTCATCAGTGCTTTGCCCTACTCTCTGCTGCACTCTAGGTCAGAGTGTGGGGTCGGTGCAGCTCCCTGCGGACCGCCCATACACCGGGCCTGTTTACTTGGTGTTCCGGCGCCGCTGGTGGCTCCATAAGTTCCCTGTCTAGTTACTTAGTACCCAGTCTTTTGCAGTCCGTGTTTTCAAGTCAGTTATCTAGTACCCAGTCTTCTGCAGTCCAAGTTTTCAAGTCACAAATATTCCAGTACATAGTCTTCCGCAGTTCGTGTATTCAAGTCAGAGTCATCTCAGTACTCAGTCTTTTGCAGTCTGTATCCTCAAGTCACAGTTAATTCAGTATCCAGTCTTCTTCTGCCAAGTTCTTCCCAGCTTTATTCACTCAAGCCTAGTACACATGCTTCCGGGGTCTCTTGAGGTCCACGAGAAAGAACTACATCCAGCACCCTCACTTCCATCCTCCTGAGACCCCTCAGCTTTGGTCAGCTCATCGGAGACCTCTCACAAGCCTGAACTGACACCATGCTTGGTATAAAGGGCTTTTAGGTAGTCACAATAGACAGCTATGTAGACAGCTTTTGTGATACTTAATATGAGGAAAGCAGCAAGTATTTCCTATATTAGCTGCAGTACCCCCTTTGGCAAATTAATGGAGGAGGGAGGAGGGGGAGAAATGGTAGCTCCATCATGGTAAAATTTATGATAAAAGGCAGGGACATTTTAACAGAGGAGAAGGCCCTTGTGCAGACTCCGGGTGGGCCCCCTCCTCTTCACAGCGCAGTAGTCTCTGACATTATGCTGGAGTCTGCTGCGCATTTGCAGGTCTCCAGAAACATGGCAGCCGCCATATTCTGGAGACCAATTCGCATGCATGGCAGCCAATTTGGAATGGATTTTTCATCCCGTAAGGATGCAATCGCATAGTGATTGACAGGCGGTGGACATAGGCCTGCGCAGAACATTTTATTAGGGGGTGCACAGTCGGAGGGGTGTTTAGCACCACCTACTGGGCGTATCTAGCACCGCCTATTGGCACTCAAAGCAATATAAACACATGCCCCCATAGTGCCAGATACATATATGCCCCCAGCGGTGCCCTTTACTCAATACCCCCAGCGGTGCCATATACAAATATGCCCCCAGCGGTACCAGATACACATGCCCCCAGCGGTGCCAGATCCACAAATGCCACCAGCGGTGCCAGATCCACAAATGCCCCCAGCGGTGCCAGATACATATGCCCCTTGCGGTGCCAGATACATATGCCCCTAGCGGTACCAGATACACAAATGCCCCCAGCGGTGTCAGATACATATACCCCCAGAGGTGCCAGATACATATACCCCCAGTGGTGCCAGATACATATGCCCCCAGCAGTGCCAGATACATATGCCCCCAGTGGTGCCAGATACATATGCCTCTAGTGGTGCTAGATACATATGTCCCTAGCGGTGTTAGATACATATGCCACCTGTGGTGCCAGATACACATGCCCCTAGTGGTGCCAGACACACAAATGCCCCCAGTGGTGCCAGATACACATGCCCCTAGCAGTGCCAGATACATATGCCCCCAGTGGTGCCAGATACACATGCCCCGTGCAGTGACATATACATATGCCCCCAGTGGTGCCAGATACATATGCCTCTAGTGGTGCTAGATACATATGTCCCTAGCAGTGTTAGATACATATGCCACCTGTGGTGCCAGATACACATGCCCCTAGTGGTGCCAGACACACAAATGCCCCCAGTGGTGCCAGATATACATGCCCCTAGCAGTGCCAGATACATATGCCCCCAGTAGTGCCAGATACATATGCCCCCAGTGGTGCCAGATACATATGCCTCTAGTGGTGCTAGATACATATGTCCCTAGCGGTGTTAGATACATATGCCACCTGTGGTGCCAGATACACATGCCCCTAGTGGTGCTAGACACACAAATGCCCCCAGTGGTGCCAGATACACATGCCCCTAGCAGTGCCAGATACATATGCCCCCAGTGGTGCCAGATACACATGCCCCTTGCAGTGACAGATACATATGCCCCCAGCGATGCCAGATACATATATGCCCCCATTTGTGCTCACCCTCCTGCTGCCAGTGTCGCCGATTCCTGTCTTTGACGCTGAGGGGAGGCGAGCGCACCACGCGTCACTCCTGCATCTCACTTCACAGAGTCCCTGTCTCCTGCGCCCATTTGAAATCTAGCACTGGCTTGTGAGCCAATGAAAGCTCACGGGCTGGCAGCCAATCAAGAGCCGGTCCGTGAGCTCTGATTGGCTGACAGCCAGAGACATTTTAAATGACTGCTGGAGATGGGGAAACAGTGAGAGGAAGGAGAGATGCGCGCAGCACTCTCCTCCCTTAAGCGTAAAGAGACGGGAATCGGCGGCAGCAGCAGGCATGTGTGCGGCGGGTGCCGGACATTAGGGGGTACCTTTGCGCACCAGGCTCCCCCCATGCGCATGGCGTTGAGGGGGAGTGGAGCAGGAAATGCCCGTTTTCGGGGTGGCCGGATGACGTCGCCTGCATTTCTAGATGCCCTTTATGTGCCCTCAGACCCATTCATATGCCCCTTATGTGTCATCAAACCCTTCCACATGTCTATTGTGTCATCAGACTTCTCCATGTGCCTCTGATGTGCCTTCAGACCCCTCCATATGCCCCTTATATTCCATCAGACCTCTGAATGTGCCCCATGTGTACCATCAGACCCCTCTACATGCCTTTTATGTGTCAGCTGACCTCTCTGTGTGTCCATTATGTGCCATCAAACCATTTCAGATGACTTTTATGTGCCACCAATCCCTTCCACATGTTCCTTTATAAGAACCTTCCCTTGAATAACATTGCGCCTGGTAATATTGGCTAGTGTGAGTTTCAGACTTATTACATAGATCATAAGAATTTTTTTTCCCCACAAAATATTTATCCTTCTATGGATCACCATATTGAAGGTCACCTTGGAAAAAGAAATAAGCACCTTAAAGTGACTAAGCTGCCTGTTACTTTGTGGCATTGCTGATATCTCATATCCATTGCATGTTTAATTTATTCTTAAAAGTAAGCAGACACTTTATTTTGAACAGAGGCCAGCCCTGATTTCTAATGTACTAGTACTTTTCATTATTAGAGTGGTTTTATTTCACGGGGCAGGGGTGGCTGAGAGAAATAAAAACCTATTTGCAATAACAGCTACAGAATGAAATATAAATATATATGTATTTTTCTTCTTTATATTAATAAACCATTGACTTTCCTCAGCAGCACCAGAAACTCTCTTTTCAAACCGAATAGGCATGTAAAATTTCACTCAGCCAGTTTAAAGTTTATAGTTTATATAAAGAGCTTGATATAAATCCTTATGGGGGGCACATTCTATGTAGTGCCTTTGTGTTTCGATATTTTTTTTTAAGTGCAGCCAAAAATTATAGGCTCTTGGCCAAATTATATTTATAATGGTTATTTTTATTACAATATATTTATATTACCTGTTTTCCTAAAAGAACATTAATACGGAGTTCTGATGCATCACATATGGAAGAAAGGTCATGTCCTCCTTCAAGTACGAGCACTGTACACCCGTATGCCAGAGTCTGGTAACTGTAGCCTAATCTACAAACAGAAACATGCATAAGGCGCTATAATACTCTATATAGATTTGTCTTTGCATTAGAACAGCGCCATTGTACTTAAAGAATAGCTGTACTGAAAACGAAAAAAAAAATAGTACCAGGTGCAATAAAAAAAAAAAAATACAAAAATGAGCTTAGAAAAATCTTGGTCACATCTTAATTCCAGGTAACAATCTATAGGTACATGGAAATATTTGCTTGGAATGATACTTCAACGCAGAACTCACTCAGCGTGCTTATTTAGACTACTCACTGTTTAGTTTATCCAAAAAACAGATGGTTTGTAGATGAATGTCACTTCATTGGTATTTTAAAATGAGGCAGTTCTTTCAATCAACATCAGGAAAGTGATGAGGAGGATGTTATTGTTTATAAGGAAAATATTTTAAAAGTAAAGCAAACACCAAGAGCAAGGCTGTTGTATTTTTTCTTTCTTTTCTTTTTTTTTTGGGGGGGGGGGGAAACTGAAATAGCAGAACCAGATTATCCAAAAGGACAGCACAACACGTAAACTTATGTCAATTCATATAGACAAAGGGCAGTATCAGAGTATCTGGGCCAATGTACAATCTGTGACAGCGTGGGTGCAAGCAGGGCCAGCGACAGGGGGGATCAAAGAGGACACCTGTACCGGGCCCCAAGGATACGCCACATAGTGCCTTTGCAGGCACGTGAGCCGTCTTGTCCAAACAGGGCAGCGAGCTGTAGGCGGTGTGGGCGTAGCCTCAGAGTGACAGGAGCCTCTTACACACAGTGACTCTGCGGTGCGAGTGTGAGCAGTTTCTTATATAGCGCAGCATATACAATCTGAGGGGGCCCCAGAGATATCACTGTACCGGGCCCCAAGATTTCTGTTGCCATCCCTGGGTGCAAGCAAAGACTTATACTCCTTTCACACCTCACAAATAACCAGGTATTGACCGGCATATTGCCGAGTCAACACGGGTCGCTGTTTGGTTTGAAAGGGCCCATGGCAAATTCCACGGTCGCCTGACCCAGTAATTCAATCCGGGAATAAAGCGGTGTTATTCCTGGGTTGAATACTGGGTCAGTGGCAGTATTAACGGGTTGCCAGGACGATGCAACCCAGGACCAATTCACTGCACAGGGCGAGGTGGCGTGGAGATGAGCTCATCTCCAGCACCGTCTCTGCCCCCACCCCCAATGACGTCGCAGTCCCCACCCCTGTATAGCAACCCGACCCGGCACAATGCCAGGTCAGGAAGGCAGCGCGTAGGGTCAAATGCCGGGTCACACCCGGTAAGGACCCGTTTCCAATATCTGGGTGGGACCCAGCATTTGTGATATGAAAGGGGTATTAGTCGTAAATTTACTAAAGCTTCTAAAACAGAGAATTGGTGATGTTGTCCATAGCAACCATTCAGATGCTGTCTAACAATTTATAAAAGGCAACAAAGGAATGACAGACAGCATCTGACTGGTTGCTATGGGCAACATCACCAATTCTCTGTTTTAGAAGCTTTAGTAAATGTACCCCTTAGAGTTAATGCACCTCTTGCTCATCATTGTAAACCCGTGTGTGTCCCCAGCTGCCCTGTAGGCACAGACAGTATTCCAGGTGATGAGTGTGCTGACCTTCAGCCAGATTAATAATGGTGCAGATGAAAGGACAACTCCGGACGGTATATTATTATTATGTATTAATGTTCCATTTTGGATTTTGGGCAATTTTGCATTTGGAGATTTACTAAAAGCAAAATTGATTCTAAATCCAAATCCAACTCTAATTTGAATAACGGCAAAGCCTCAATCTTTTTCCATAGATGAATATAGTATCCCCTGATTTACTAACATTCGACTAGATAATCGAACACAAATCAAAAACAAAATCGTATTTCAAATCTCCCAAATAATAGACTAATAACAGACAGGATATTTGAGCATCTAAACAACATTCTATTCCCTAAACCTTCATTATGATGCCTGTAGAAGTAGAGATGACGGAGGCTACTCCGATGTTTTTGCAATTATGCGCATGCACCAAAGCCTAATAGTGATGAAATTTGCAGCGCTTACCATTATGCAGAGTGATTGACAGTCAGGCACCATTTGTGGATGTTGATGAGGAAGTGGTGGCAAAAAACGTGTCACTGGGTGCACCTGCGAATCCATACTCAAGCAGCGCGCCCCCGGTGTCTCTGTTCAGGCTTCCATGCTGTGTGTACGCTGATTTAAACGAGCTGCTGATTACCGAAGGATGTGCGTGTGCGCTGGGAATGCGTACGCAGCTGCTGTGGCTTTGGTTATGGCTCCGCTGGGCATCTCTGTACTTTTCAGGGCTGTTGGGTTCTAAAATAAGTTTGTACACCGTCTACAATCGCATGAGCAGTTGCCATAACGTCTGTCCATGAATCAGGCCAGATAGTAATAATACTGCAAAGACTCTGGGCATAGTTCACGTTTGTACGCTAAGCATTAGCAAGTGTGATTTTCTAGGCTACGGAATTGCAGATGGTAGCAAGTGCTACTGCCACCCAGTACTGGAAAGAGATGCCCACTGAAGCCATCGCAAACTCAATTGCACTTGCATACACATTCCCAGACTACATGCAAAAAGGAACATTGGAGCTAAGGGTTGGTATATTGCTATGCAGACTGAACACAGTAGTAGTTACTCAGATGCCATGTTTTTGCATGCATGAGTTCACAGCTGTTAGCAAATACACGCCAATATTACATCTGCATTTATCTGACCACTCCCTGTTCCTACCCAAAATGCTGTCACTCACTTAGCGAATAATTCCTCATTGCGATTGTAAATGCAAATCACTCGCTGCGCATCAGCACTGCGGCTCAGATGCATGCGCAGTAAGAAAATATCAACCGATGTGCGTACAATAGCTGCTTTGCGACCACACCTGAATGAGCCTCTGTGTGTGATGATGCAGGACCTGTTTTGCGCATGCGCAGGTGCCCCACCACCGGCGATGTACATAAACCAGAATTAGAGGAACCGCAGCAGCTTCTTGCATGTGGTATATTTAGACCAATAGGAAAAAATTAGGAAGTTATTTTCGATTTTGCATTTGATTTTATAGGTGATTTTGAAAGGGATTTCCTAAACCGAACACAAAATCCCTACTCAAAATTGAACAACATCAAATTTGTTATCAAAATCAAATACAAAATCCAATATTAGTAACTGAGGAATTTGATGAGTGATTTAGAAGCTCCATTTGATTCGATTTCCGTCGATTTAAATCGACCATAAAATCAAATCAGGAATCAAATGTTAGTAAATTTACCCCCAGGCCTCCAAATAAAAATAGGCCCCTCATCATGACAGTATAATGATGACCAGCTGCCCATCTGGCCACATAGTCATCAATAAATCATAACTATTAAAATTGTTATGTACTTAGAAAAGCAGTGTAGGTGGTGTACATGCCTATGTGGCACTGGCCACACCCACATAGCACTGGGCACAGCTCCTCCCCTTCTCATTATTAGCTTTTGATCATTTTCAGCCCAGTCCCATGTGGGCCTAAATCTGTCCCTGCAGGCAGGCAATGTCCGCTTGTGTGTTTCTATTAGTGTTACACACAAACCACTTATCCAATTATGTATTCCACTGAAAATTGTGTACAATTGATTTGTGTAGGTTTTGAATGGCGCTAACAGCAAGGAATACACCAGAAAATGAAAGCGGTTTAGAACACACAGCCTGATTCATAGTCTCTGTTAGGGGGCAGCCAGCCAGCTGGGAGGTACGGTGCGTGTTGCAGGCTGAGAGAGGTGCTGGGGTACATGGTGCCATGATTGCATCATCATTCTGGCTCTGCCCCTGCTATGTATAGCCATGATACCGGGCATTGCAAAAGAGGGGGTGGGGCCACAATGAAAAAATCCAGCACAAACTGTGCCATCAAATTATCAGGACCGCCCACTTCGCCTGGTAAGTGAGAAGCAGTGGGCTGCATCGAGGGACTACCGGAAGACTTGCCTGCTTCTCCGGGTGTCCTGGTGAGAGTAGGCAAGTATGATCTGATTGCCCCTGGCTTAGGGGGCCCATATATTAATAATCACATTTTCAATGCTATCTGGGTGCATTATATTATCACCCAGAATTGCATAGCAATATGCAATTATTCCGGGTATTACAGAGTACTCGCAGGGACAGTAGCTGTGATGTGCTCTGAGTTCTTCCAGGGCTACTGCGCATGTACACCCACCATTGCTGGGGAGACTTCTCATGAACCCTCTGTAGCTGAATCTAAAGGGTGTAGCACATAGGCTACAGTGGGTAGCTGCGGGTCCAGGTTCGTAAATCTGACAGCATCACATCCCCATAGAAACCTAAGAGGGTTACGGCTGTGGCAGGAAAGGAGGGATCTGAAATCAGGTATCTGAGATATCTGCTGCGGACGGTCCACCTGTGATACATTCAGGGGGTGATAAATATTTGCAATTAACCCCAAAAAATGGGTGTTTAAGCTGCAAATATTCAAGGATAAATGGGCCGATTAAACCACTGCAATGCATCTGATATTGACTTCTGTATATTTCAGGAGAGTCCCATAGTCGGAGTTGTATTTAATGTGTTGATGGCGATTACTATCCACCCTGTGCCCTGATGCATCTGTTTTGCTATATTTAAAGTTACCACATATCAAAATTTGTCTCTGAACTTATTATCATAGTTACTTTGTAAATTAGACACATTGTATAAACAGGATGTAATCATGTTACCAGTCAGTACACCGACCTCAGGATTCCGACCGCTGGAAATTGTGACAGTCGGCATGCCGACTAACAGGGACTATTCCCACTCGTGGGTGTCCACGACACCCATAGAGTAAGAATAGAACCTGTGGTGAGCGCAGCTCACCACCGAGCCTGCAAGGGGCTTCAGTGCGCTTTTTTGGGGGGGTGTTTTGTAATTTTTTTGACACAAACAAGCCCCATTATTGTACTGCATCCCCTCGCATGACTCATTTCACTTGCCATGCTTCGGGCAAGGTTACTATTCCCAGTCGTAGTCCATGTGGATTGTAAATTATGAAAAAGTTGAAAAAAAATCAAAAAATAAAAATGAAAAAACTTGTGTCTACCATATGTCTGTCGACCGTTATCATGTCTACCTTTTGACCCTGTCAGCCTTTTGCACTGTCTACCTTTTACATGTTGACCTTTTGACTCTGTTGATCTTTTGACCCTGTCGACCTAACGCATGTCTACCATTAGTGGTAGACCTATTGACTGTAGACCTTCTTAGTGTAGATCTATAGTCCGGATACCGAGCAGCGGGATGGGGCAAGGGTGACAGAGCAGGACAAAGTAGCAGAGAGGGGGAGCAGACGTAGATGGGGTGGGACCTGGACAGAGCAGGAGCAGAGCCAGGAGCATAATGAGGTCGTCTGACATATTCCAGGTCCCTACAATGGTTAATTGTAAAAAATCAACTGTTACTTTAAACTAGTTATAGTCATCTGCACCAATGCTTCTGTGTAATGTACAATTAGAGAATGATCATCTAGTTCAATCCTGTTGCATAAATGTATTGCTTAGCTAAATGTACCCGTTTATAAATATGTAGAAATTTGTGCGGCTGGCACTTTTCGTGTTTTGTGTTTTGGTTTTGGTTCTAATTCCACTTTTGTGTTTTGGTTTTGGCTTGGTTTTGCCAAAACCACCCTTTCGTGTTTTGGTTTTGGATCTGGATGATTTAAAAAAAACAAAAACATAAAAACAGCTAAAATCACAGAATTTGGGGATAATTTTGCTCCTACAGTATTATTAACCTCAATAACATTCATTTCCACTCATTTCCAGTCTATTCTGAACACATCACACCTCACACTATTGTTTTTAGGCTTAAAAGTTGCACCAAGGTCGCTGTATGACTAAGCTAAGCGACACAAGTGTACGGCACAAACACCTGGCCCATCTAGTAGTGTAACTGCAGTTACAGACAAGATGGCACTATTCAAAAACTAGTCCCCAAACAGCACATGATGCAAAGAAGAAAAAGAGGTGCAATTAGGTAGCTGGATGGCCAAGATAAGCGACACAAGTGTGTGGCACAAACACCTGGCCCATCTAGGAGTGGCACTGCAGTTACAGACAGGATGGCACTTAAAAAATCTAGTCCCCAAACAGCACATGATGCAAAGAAGAAAAAGAGGTGCAGGATGACATTGTCCACCCACCCTTATGTTGTATAAACAGGACATGTACACCTTAACAAACCAATCATTTCAGCAACAGGCTCTGCCACACGACTGTGGCTGACATGACTGGTTTGTTTGGGCCCCCACCAAAAAGAAGCAATCAATCTCTCCTTGCACAAACTGTCTCTACAGAGGGAAGATGTCGACCTCATCCTCCGATTCCTCACCCCTTTCACTGTGTACATCCTCCTCCTCACAGAGTATTAATTCATCCCCACTGGAATCAACCATCACAGGTTCCTGTGTACTATCTGGAGGCAATTGCTGGTAAAGGTCTTCCTGGAGGAATTTATAATTCATTTTTATGAACATCATCTTCTCCACATTTAGTGGAAGTAACCTCCTACGCCGATCGCTGACAAGGTTACCGGCTGCACTAAACACTCTTTCGGAGTACACACTGGAGGGGGGGGGGGGGGGGGGGGGGCAACTTAGGTAAAATAAAGCCAGTTTGTGCAAAGGCCTCTAAATTGCCTCTTTTTCCTGCCAGTATACATACGGACTGTCTGACATGCCTACAGTGATGCTGTCACTCATATAATCCTCCACCATTCTTTCAATGGTGACAGAATCATATGCAGTGACAGTAGACATGTCAGTAATCGTTGGCAGGTCCTTCAGTCCGAACCAGATGTCACCTTTCACTCCTGACTGCCCTGCACTACCGCCAGTGGGTGGGCTAGGAAATCTTATCCTTTTCCTTGCAGTCCCAGCGGCAAGAGAAATTGAAGGACGAGCTGTTGACGGGTCACGTTCCGCTTAAGTTGACAATTTACTAACCAGCAGGTCTTTGCACCTCTGCACACTTGTGTCTGCTGGAAAGAGAGATACAACGTAGGCTTTAAACCTAGGATCGAGCATAGTGGCCAAAATGTAGTGCTCTGATTTCAACAGATTGACCACCCGTGAATCCTGGCAAAGCGAATTAAGGGCTCCATCCACAAGTCCCACATACTTTGCAGAATCGCTCCATCTTAGCTCCTCCTTCATTTTATCCAGCTGCTTCTGCAAAAGCCTGATGAGGGGAATGACCTGACTCAAGCTGGCAGTGTCTGAACTGACTTCACGTGTGGCAAGTTCAAAGGGTTGGAGAACCTTGCACAAGACGGAAATCATTCTCCACTGCGTTTGAGTCAGGTGCATTACTACTCCTTTGCCTATATCGTAGGTGGGTGTATAGGCTTGAATTGCCTTTTGCTGCTTCTCTGAAGCATATAGAGTGTTGAATTCCACCTTGTTACCACCTCTTGCTTCAATTGATGGCGGAGCAGGTTCAGGAGTCTTTCCTGGCACTCCAGTCTTTGGCACGCAGTGGCTGAATGCCGAAAGTGGTCCGCTATTTTTCGGGCCACCGACAGCATCTCCTGCACATTCCTGTCATTTTTCAAAATATTCTGCACCACCAAATTAATTGTATGTGCAAAACATGGGACATGCTGGAATTTGCATAGATGTAATGCACGCACAATATTGGTGGTGTTGTCCGATATCACAAATCCCCAGGAGAGTCCAATTGGGGTAAGCCATTCTGCAATGATGTTTCTCAGTTTCCGTAAGAGGTTGTCAGCTGTGTGCCTCTTAAGGAAAGTGGTGATACATAGCGTAGCCTGCCTAGGAATGAGTTGGCGTTTACGAGATGCTGCTATTGGTGCCGCTGCCGTTGTTGCTGCGGGAGGCCATACATCTACCCAGTGGGCTGTTACAGTCATATAGTCCTTAGGCTGCCTAGTTCCACTTGTCCACATGTCCGTGGTTAAGTGGACACTGGATACAACTGCATTTTGTAGGACACTGGTGACTCTTTTTCTGACGTCTGTGTACAATCTCGGTATCGCCTGCCTAGAGAAGTGGAACCTAGATGGGATTTGATACCGGGGACACAGTACCTCAAACAATTCTCTAAGTCCTACTGAACCTATGGCGGATACCGGACGTATGTCTAACACAAACATAACTGTCAAGGCCTCAGTTATCCGCTTTGCAAAAGGATGACTGCTGTCATATTTCATCTTCCTCACAAAGGACTGTTGGACAGTCAATTGCTTACTGGAAGTCGTACAAGTGGTCTTCCGACTTCCCCTCTGGGATGATGATCGACTCCTAGCAGCAACAACAGCAGCGGCAGCAGCAACAGCAGGTGTACCACTCAATGATCCTACAGAGGAATCCCGGTTAGGAGAGGACTCCTCAGTCTTGACACTGACATGGCCTGCAGGACTACGGACGTTCCTGACTGAGGAGGAAGTTGACGTTGAGGGAGTTGGTGGTGTGGCTTGCAGGAACTTGGGTACAGGAGGAAGAAGGGATTTATGTGTCAGTGGACTGCTTACGCTCTTACCCAAAGTTTCACAACTTAACACTGACTTATGATGAATGCGCAGTAGGTGACGTATTAAGGGAGGATGTTCCAAGGTGGTTAACATCCTTATCCCTACTTATTACAGATTGACAGAGGCAACAGATGGCTTGACACCTGTTGTCCGGATTTGTGGAGAAATAATTCCACACCGAAGAGGTGGCTTTTTTGGAAGTTCGCCCAAGCATCACAATGGGCTTCTTCATTCCATGGACAACAAGTGCCTCCCCCGGTGCCTGACTTAAACAAACCACATCACCATCAGAATCCTCATCGTCAACTTCCTCCTCAGTGCCAGCAACACCAATATCCTCATCCTGGTGTACTTCAACAGTGACATCTTCAATTTGAATATCAGGAACTGGACTATGGGTGCTCCTTCCAGCACTTGCAGGGGACGTGCAAATGACGGTAGGAGCCACCTCTCCCCGTCCAGTGTTGTGATGGTCAGGCATCGCAACCACCGACACACTTGGACACTCCTTGGGGATTTGTGATACCATCTCAGAACGCACAGTTCTTTTCTGTGCTCTTTCCAGCTTTACTCTTTTAATTTTTCTAGCGAGAGGATGATGGCTTCCATCGTCATGTGAAGCTGAAACACTAGCCATGAACATAGGCCAGGGCCTCAGCCGTTCCTTACCACTCCGTGACGTAAATGGCAAGTTTACGTTTCTCCTCAGATGATTTAAATTTCTTTTTTTGGTTCTTTTTACTGAACTTTGGCTTTTTGGATTTTACATGCCCTCTACTATCACATTGGGCATCGGCCTTGGCAGACGACGTTGATGGCATGTTATCGTCTATGTCATGGTTAGTGGCAGCAGCTTCAGCACTAGTAGGAAGTGGTTCTTCTTGATCTTTCCGTATTTTCTCCTCAAAATTTTTGTTCTCCATTATTTTTGGGGAGTTATAGAAGACAATGGGGGTCATTCCGAGTTGATTGTGGTTGTGCTAACTTTAGCACAGCTATGATCTTCTTCCCTGACATGCAGGGGGACGCATAGCACAGGGCTAGCCCCCCCCCCCCGCATGTCAGTCCGGCCCGCCTCGCAGAAGTGCAAAGGCATCGCACAGCAGCGATGCCTTTGCACTGCAAGAGTAGCTCCCGGCCAGCGCAGCTTTAGCGTGCTGGCCAGGAGCTACTCATCGCTCCCCGGCCCGCAGCGGCTGCGCGTGACGTCATGCAACCACTGCGGCCCACCCCCCATTTGGTCCGGCCCCGCCTGCGTTGACCAGACCAAACCCACGAAACGGCGGCCAAATGCCGCCGTTCCGCCGCCTCCCGCCCAGCGATCGCCTCTGCCTGTCAATCAGGCAGAGGCAATTACATCCCTTCTACGGCCTTCGGCATGTGCAGCAGGGACCCGTTCGCTCTGCTGCGCTAAAATGCAGTGAGCGGGTCTGAATGACCCCCAATATGCGGCACAGGAATGACTGGAATGACTGATGGACAGGACACTACCACTGGTCTGATGCAGCACAACACAACAACACTGTAAGGGACTTGTGGTCGTTGTTATAATTATTATACGGCAGCAGTGGATATATAGCAACAGCGTATATCGTCACTTGAATGACTGATGGACAGGACACTACCACTGGTCTGATGCAGCACAACACAACATCACTTTATACAGCTACACTGGATATATGGCAGCAGAGGACACCAACACTGTGACTGGCTGGACTGATGCAGCACAATACGCTGACTACACTGGACTGGACAGCACAGCACAAGACTCGCCACCCCACTTTCCCACCCCCACACAGACACTGAACACTGAGGACACGTCCTCTCAATACACTCTCCGAGACTGGAGTGAAAATGGCTGCGACGCACAGCTCCTTATATGGAATCCAAATCCCACGAGAATCCGACAGCGGGATGATGACGTTTTGCTGCGTTTGGGTTTCCGAGTCAGGCGGGAAAACCCAAACCGGGCTCGGAACCGAATTCGGAAGGCAAAGTCCGGTAGGGTTCAGTTCTCTGAGAACCGAACCCGCTCATCTCTAGAAATTATAGGTTAATACAGTGTTTCCCAGGACCCCTAACAGTTAACAGGTGTGTGACCAACTGTCACATACAGTATGAAAGATCCTCAGATGACCTGTAAAAATTAACTGTTATGGGTCCTGAGTACGGAGTTAGAAAATGTATGGGTTAATATATACACTGATATTACTTTTACAGTACATGGCCCTGTAGCTGATATTATAATCTATCATGGTTACTTAGTAGTGGGCCTGATCCAAAGCTGTAGCCAAACCCAATGCTGCACCTACTGCATTAGCTTATGTTCATATCACTGCTGTATATGGGCATAACTATAGTGGGTGCAAGGGGTGCCATTGCTATGGGGCACAGAGGCTTATGGGGCTTAGGTTTCAAAGTTGTATACCAATTTCCCAGATTTGCCTGCTAAGCAACTGGTTCTGATCGATTGCCCAGCCTGAACAGTGCTATATTACATTTTCAGTGAGAGGAGTGTGTAGTGGGTGTTATAATGGTAGGGGGGCACTGTAATGTGGGATAATTTGAACTGGATGCCATTGTAATGGGGCACAATATAAACTGGAGGGCACTCTAATGTGTCATAATCTAAACTGCTCATTGTAATGTGGAGGTCACTATAATGAACTAGGGCACTGTATTGTGGCACAGTATGAAATAGAGGCCATATAGTGTGGCATATGAGCTGGAGCACTGTAAGTTACGTAACATGGCATAATTTGCACTGGAGGGCACTCTAACGTGGCACAGTGTGAACAGAGGTCACTGTTATGTGGCATAATATGATATGGGGAAATTGTCATAATGTGAATTGGGGATATTGTGTGGCATAAAATGTACTGGCAGCCCTACAATGTGACATAATGTAAACTAGGGATCTCTGATGGTTCATAAAAGAAACTACTATGGGGCATAACATTAATTGAGGCACTACTATGGTTCAGAGAATGAACTAGGGCACTGTTATGGGGTATAAAATTAATAACTGCTGCAGAGAGGTGTCTCTCAATAAGAACTGGGACAGGGGCCCCTTCAATATGTTGCTATGGGGCCCCAAAAGTTCTGGTTATGCCCCTGCTGCTGCATCCAAAGAGGGAGCAGTGATGCAAACTGCATTCATCTCTGAATCACCCCCAGTGTTAGAACACTGTGCTTAATCTCACAATTTGTCAATCAGACTCGCATTGCACCATGAACACGCCAGTACAGTGTATTTAGTTTTGTGTTATTATGCCCAGATAGGACAATGATAGTTTTCATTTGGTTTAGTTATTTAGTTACTGAAACCATCTGTTATGGTGAAATTTGTTAAAGCTTCAGTAAGGAGCAGTATATAAAATGTTTTACATTTAACCACTTAATGGACAAAATTGTATTTTTATTTAATAAAGTTTTAAAAGTGTTTTTAATTATATATTTAAATATTTTATACTTTTGGGGTGTTTTGCACCCCCACCACCCCCATGTCCATAGGCCCCAATCATAAAAAAAACCCTTACTTCACCTGTGATTAGTGTATTTTTATATCATTATTAATTTAACCCCCATCCCCACCCCACCAATACGGAGAGTGCAGTGGTGCGAGTGTTAGGGGAGTCTGATTATCAGTTTCCCTGCACTGGCTTCCCCAACAGCTGCTGCTCTCTGCAACCACCGGGTAAATACATAGGGAACAGCACCGGCTTACCTGGCAGCTCCGACTGCATCGCCGGTGTGAGCGCTGTGCAACTGACACTGGGGGATGAGATATCATAACATCTCATACTCCAAGAAGGCAGCGAGGAGCAGGACATGGGAGATGGCACGGAATTTGAAACTGCCTGTCAGCGCTGCATAGATCAATGTTCATGTAACTGAGGAGGAGGAGGGGTAGGGGAGAATCATGAAATATCATTTATAGGGTGTTAAATATATTATTAAATGTTTAAGGAATGTGGGGAATCATTAAATAATTATGAGCCGGGGGAACATAAAATATATATATAACGGGAAAGTGGGGGTCATTATTATATAAGAATAATAGAATATACATGTGTGTTTGTGTATATGTGTATATATATATATATATATATACAGTATATATATATATTGAGCACCCACCACTAGGAACTTTGATGAGGGTGCAGAACCCTCTTGTTTGTTTATATTGAGATATATATATATAGAGAGAGAGAAATATAGGAGAAATATAGGACCTGCCACAGGGGGAGGAGGCACAGCCATGGGGGTGCGGTGCTGACTAGAGGGGGAGGGGCCCTCCTGTCTTAAGTGCCCCGGGCCCCCTGGAGGCTTAATTCACCCCTGATCGGGGTGACATTTAGGGTTAGGATCCAGGGGACAGGGAAGGTTAGGGTTAGGCACTAGAGGGGGGTTTATCCATAGCCGCCAACCCCTGAGTCTGAGCCCTAGCTGCCACCCAGGGGCTGGCTGTGCAGGGGGACAGGGTACCACCTGTCCCCCGGGCCAGTGCAATTTAAGTGTTCCAGGGCCTCCTGACTGCAGATTCCCTGTGAAAAGCTGGGACACTTGCTTGAGTCTTCCCCCCAGGCTAAAAGTTGCCAGCCCCTGCTACCACCCCCGGTGTCTTAACCCTAGCTGCCACCCCAAACTGGTTAGGGTATGGGACAGGAGGGGGTAAAATAATTTCCCCATCCCCTTTCGGCATTCACATTGTTGGGATGCCGGTGTCAGTCATGTGACCGCCAGTATCCAGACTGCCGGGATCATGTGTCACACCCATTCAGAAATATTTGTCTTTATTGTGGCATAAACCATGAATGTATGCTCAGCTTCCTCTTACCAAAAGTGTACATAAGTATAACAGGTCAAAATATTCCCATTAATATTCATTTTTGCTCGTGAACATCATACTACTGAACTTTGGAGAAATCAAATTTATATCTCTTTCTCTTTGGGACACAATGTATTTCTTTTGATTGAACCATTGATGTTATGTTGCAACACTGTTTCCATCAACTAAGATTTTGGATAAATACAGTTTGTGGTTTCTTTCCTTAAACAATTGAGAAATTGTATCTCTCCTTAAATTGTTACAACTGCACTGCACTGAGAATTCACTTGATAATATGCTACAAAACTAAGTGTTTGGAGAAACACAGACAACATATTTTTTCTCTGTTACAGTTGGAACATGATACATCCCTTGTGATTCAACTCAACAAGACTAAAAAACAGATTATATTCTCGCTCTGATTGTCACCCTAAAATTAGGTCTGCTAACCCAAATCCCCTTCTACTCCCCTATTGGTGTCACTTTATTGTGTCACTTTATTGTGGATATTTGGGCGGAAAGGGGAAGCAAAACATTTCATCTTTTGCAGTCACTGCTCTATTTATGCAGTGGCCGGAATTTGGAATTAATTTAATATCTTTTTATGAACATGTCTATGTTGATATGTCGGTGTCGCCTTGTCTGTTTTTTTTTTAAAGTGTATATCAATAAAAGTTATGTTCTAATCAGTCTTTACAAATATTTAAGCAAATATAAATATATAAGTGTGCCCGGGATAGACTGACAGACTTTTTTGTCCTTGCAAACCCCTTTGGTGCAGTTTTCGGAACTATCTGGGAGCACCACCAACCCAGGGCTATTTAAAATTATTGATAATATAGTCGCATATTGGTTATACATCTAGCTAAACAAACATACAAAGAGATACACAATCACAACTATAATCCATTCTTGTGCAGATGTTAAATGGAGAGCATTCAAGATCCTGCCAGTATTAGAATGTCATAATATATTGGTATTTGATACAAGATTATCTATAAATGGGCATTGATATCAAATCTATTCTGGTACTGGTTTCTGTGCATTTGTTTTTTATATCATTGTTTTTGTTTTAATTGTTTATATTACAGATGTGCAGTTCGGTTCTATAGAAATCCGAATCCACCCGAATTTTGTGGATCTGAACTGAACCAAAACCCGACTTGGATCTCCGGTGAAGATCTGAACCAAACCGAGTTCCGGTTTGAATCTTCCTGTGGTTCAGAATTCGGATTTTGGATTTAGTTTTGATTGCAAAAATAATAGGATATTAGCTGTTATTAAAAATCAAATAAAAATCTGAATCCAAAACCAGTGAGGTGATTTATGCAAGACCCTCCAATGAATTAGAACCAAAGCCAGCAAAAATGAGCTGGTGCACATCTCTAGTTAGTATATGAATTTGTTCTTTAATATATTGTATGTGCAAAAATAAATGTATGAATGTTTTCCAAGATCCAACTACTTTAACCGTTAATGACCATTGACTCAGCTATATATTATGTCTGAATAATTTAGTTTAGCCTGTAATCCCTTTACTACCTGTTAGATAGGATTTAGCTAAATACAGGACCTATTTTACTTATACTACTAATCTGACACAGGCTCTGTAAGACGTCTGCATAACGAATGTCGGTATTTTGACCATGTCAGTATTTTGACTGTAGGCCAATGGGTGTCGGGATTCTGACCGTCGGTATTGTGTCCAGCAGTAAATCAACTGCTATCCCCATAGCAATCCATGCGCTATCCCAATGAGGAAATACTCCTTAAAACAAGTGCCAGATTAAGGGCCTGATGGGCCTGTAGCTGAAATTTACAAAGGGCCTACTGTGCGCTGCCACAGGGAATGTGACCAGTATGGTGGGGGTGTGACTACTGATATGGGGGGGGGTGGATTCTGTGGGGCACAAAAAAAAATTAACTATGGATTATTAATAAAGTAACATTTATGTTATTGAGGTTAGTAATACTCTCGGAACAAAACAAAAAAAGTCCAAATTATGTGATTTTAGTTTTGTCTTGTTAATTTTTGGAAAAAATACAAAACCAATACCTGTCAGGGCGTTTTCAACCTCTAAACCATACATACTGCATACACACATATATATTTATCAAGATATGTCTGTTTTTACATCTGCCTCATTGAGACAGTCTGAGTGTTGCCACCATTTCCATATGAGATAGATATATAAATATATATGTCAAGAAAAAGATTATTAATGCGCCACATGTGATGGGAACACATTTCAGATATGCTATGTATGTAGTAATAATAAGTCGTTTTAAACACTCCCCTATGCTATTTACGGGGCGTCAGCTTAATCCCTCAATAAAAAACAGGGGTGGTAACTTCCCTGAAATAAATAGTAATGATAAACAAAGGATGAGGGATGTGTAGCGACCACTGGTGTTAAATCAATGTAGCAGATATCAATGTAAATTAATAAAAATATAACAATTTATTAGTAATAAAAACAATCTAATATCAGTAAAACGTACAACGTAAAAAATGGGACAACAATACAAAACACAGCTGGACTAAAGTACTTAAAATGTATAAAAACGAGGGGGGCGTGGCCTAGACACCAAGCTGAGAGGACGTGATTCCTGGGAGCTCCTGTAAACCCTGCACTTTGGGCTTAATTACTGGCCTTTTGGGGATCCCCACAACCCCCATTATCCCCAGATATCATCCACTAACGCTTGTGAGTGAGGGGCTGTTGCTGCGGAGCCGGGGGACTCTTTTAAGGGTCCCTGCGGGTTGTGGCCTACCCCTCACTGTGAAGCCGGGGACTGGAGTGGATCTCTCCCCCCGGACTGTGGATCTCTCTCCCCGGACGGCGGAGCGGTGGGGCGCCGAACAGCTCACCCCCTTGGAGATACCAGAAGCAGAGCCTGCGACCCTACCTGACCCGGGATCCGGCAGCTGCGGTGCGGAGGCCACGAACTCGACGGCGGACCCGCGCGGCCGGTGAGTACTCCTGCCTGCTTCCTCGGAACATCTGGAGGCCCCGCGATACCCCCGCACTTACAGGAGTCCGTATGCGGCCGTGGACGGCGCACTGTACAGCGGGAGAGGATCGAGTGGCTCCCTCCGTCGTTGGCCGGCTGCGGCCTCTCCCCGTACGAAGGCCGGGGCCTGGAGCCGGAGGAGACCCGGACCGCCATTTCCGGAAGCGGACGCACGCGGCGGGCCGGCGGCTGAGGTCTGCACTGTCCCGCCCTGATCCCCTGCACCCCGGTTAAGCACTGGGAGGCTGAACCCACACTCAGAGGTGAATCCGCTCCGCTGTCGAAGCTTAAACAGCGGCGGGCGGACCTGTCTCCCCACCCATGATCTACACGGGCCAGCTGCGCCCCTTCCCGCGCTCCTGCAGCACAGCGCCGCAGGCCCAGCAACCCAAGCTGTCCCCTGCACGGGTGGACTCCGGTGCCCCCCCATTCCCTGGGAGACCCTTGCCCCTCCTGGGCCTACCATTATCTGCACAGAGGTGAACACCCACACCCCTAAACCCACCCAGTCCCCCCTCCTATTCCATCCTCTGATAAAGAGGGCATTATCTAGGCGGCTGGGACCGATCCCGGGGTGCCAGGAGGAGGCCTCAAAACCTTCCTGCAAGTAGCGGCCTAGCCCCACCTCTGAAACCAGGATCTCAATTTTCATCTACATCCAGGAGGCCCTGAGGGAGATCCGGCCGCGGACCCTGGGACCTTATCCACACTGAGCACTCCCCCTGGTGGCCATTTCACCGAAGAAGCATATCCATCCCAGGGAAACTTCATGAAAGTCCCCTGACCTCTCTGAGTATACAACGCAGCGAGACATGTGCTGCGCCTGGCTGTCGATGCTACCGATACCGCAATGCACTGTTGAAGCCAACCCACAGGGAGCCACCCCACTGAAGGCATCCATATGTGAGCTATGCAATCAAACTTCACCTCGTTGATCTGCTTACAGGGAATCTAAACCTCCCGCTGCCGACTGAGTGATGACCAGGAATAAGAGACCTTCTAAAAAGACCGACACATCCACCCCACGGGGAAACATGTCACAGTCCGCAATGAGGTCTTTTCTACAACCTACCCCTCCCGCTACAGCCGACAGCCCCCTTGCCGCAGGTCCCCCCACTCCCCTACAGATCCCCCACCCATCCCCTCCAGGTGCGGAAGCAACACACACCAGCCCCACAGGAGGCAGGGATCTACAGGACATTCTAGCTTACATGAAAAACCTGCCCACCAAGCAAGACCTACAGGATACAGTGAGGAGGGAACTGGCAGCTATGCGACAAGACATCTCCCACACCTCTGACCAGGTGACGAGTCTGGAGGACCACCAGGAAACCTCCGATACATTCCTGCAGTCCCTGACTACCATTCTAGACACTCAGTCCGCAGAAATCCGCTCCCTTCAAACACGGTTAACGGATTTGGACAACAGAGGGAGGAGAAACAATATCCGTGTCCGGGGACTGCCGGAAGATGTTCCACCGACGGGTCTGACAGACGCCCTCACGAGAATCTTTAACGAAATCCTGGGCAATGACCCCAACAACACCATCACCCTGGATAGGGCCCACCGAGCTCTGAAACCAAGAGGCCTCTCTGCAGATAGACCACGAGACGTAATCTGCAGACTGCATTATTTCTCCCAAAAAGATGAAATCATGCGTAAAGCCCGACAGCTCGATGGGGTCGACTTCAACGGCTCAACGATCCAGATCTATCAAGATCTGTCCTGGCATACTCTCCAGTAGCGGAAGGTTCTCAAGCCCCTAACGGATGAACTTCGTAAGCGTCAGTTGAAATATCGTTGGGGCTTTCCGTTCAATCTCCAAGTCTACCTGTCGGGGAAAACCCATACCCTTGATTCATATTCGGGCTTCCCGGAATTTTGTAATGGTCTGGGACTACCGAAACTTGACATAAGCAATTGGGATTTCTCCACCCCAGAGTTACCATCCCTCCGACCTCTGTGTTCCGGTGCACCCTGGAAGGAGGTGCGGAGGGCTGGAAGAAAGAGCCCTGGTGGCCCTCCCCCTGGTGGAGATTCGAACGTTTCCTGATCGATCTGATGCAGCGGGACATGATTCCTTAGATCATGAAGAGACACTATCCCCCGCTACTGCTGAAACATCACCCGATGTCTCACCAAATCAACCCCTGCCTTATGTTCATGAGATTCCCTATTCTTGACCAAATTAAGTTTTTTCCATGTTAACGAGGTTTACAGTTTATAGTTCCAGTTTACAAACAGCTCACATTATATATGTTTGATGATTATTACTCATCTACCCTCACTGTTAAGTTGCCTCGGGCGGTGGCTCCCTTACCCGGGGCGGCAGTTATGCCTCTTAGGTTTCCAGTCCTTAGAAGGACCGGCAACCTCAATGCGGGTATTTTGAATGTTTATTGTTGTTCTCTTCCTACACCCTGTCTTTTTCCCACTCTTTCCAATTCTTTCCCCCACTCCCTCACTGACCGTTCTGGACCTACGGCCTTCAACCAAGACCCATACATCCCATGACATCCCCCGGTAGAATTAAAGTAACATCGATCAATGCGAGGGGCCTTAATGTGCCGGAGAAAAGTTCATCCCTACTGCGCTCCCTCTGGGCCGATAGAGTAGACGTTGCGCTAGTCCAAGAGACACACTTTAAAATCTCTGCCAAAACCCCCCCCTTGACAAACCATCGTTATCCCCAGGCCTTTTACAATAACAACCCAGACACTAAATCAAAAGGGGTGGCGATAATATTCTCCAAGACCCTTCAACTGTCAGACGTATCAGTACATAAGCCGATCCCAGGTCGCCTCCTGATAGTAAGCTGTAAAATCTGTATGTGTCCCTATACATTTGTCGCTCTATACGCCCCAAACAAGGACCAGCTCCTTTTTTTCCGCTCTGCCCTTACCCAACTAGAACCATACCTTTCGGGAGTCGTGGTTTTGGGGGGAGACTTGAACTGGATAATGGACCCATCACTGGATTCTTCCTCTAGAGCCCACCGAACCTCCCAACACCAATACCGACAAGTCAGACGACTATTTCACGACCTTCAGCTGGCTGATTCATGGAGAGTTCTCCATCCCTCCGACCGTGACTACTCCTTCTACTCGCCCCCACACAATACATACTCCCGCCTCGACTACATATTTTTGAGCCACAGACATTTACCTTTATTAATAGATTCTTTAATAGGCTCGATATCCTGGTCAGACCATGCCCCGGTACACATGACCCTTTCATACCCCCAGGCTTCCCCAGGCCAATGGACTTGGCGCCTTAACGAGTCTTTACTCCAAGATCAATACTGCAAAGGTGAAATAGAAAAGGCCCTAACTGAATTCTTCTCCATAAATGACACCGAAGATGTTTCCAAAATTATCTTGTGGGAAGCACATAAATGCTCCATGAGAGGCAAGCTCATACAGTTGGGGTCATTTATGAAGAAACAGCGGTCAACACTAATCACCAAACTGATGGAACGTCTCAGACACCTTGAATCCTCGCATAAAGCGTCACTCTCAGAGGCCGACTATCTAGAGCTACTCGACATACGTGCCCAATTAAAGAAAACCCTATCCGATAGTATCCAACTTTCAGTCCGCAAATGCAACTCCAAATATTATCAGTGGGGCAATAAACCCGGACGCCTTCTAGCCCAAGCACTTAAACCTCAGCGCGCCTCTCTGTATATCAACAACATAAAAGATTATGGAGATGCCCTCCGATTCAAAACCCCTGAAATTGCTGCATGCTTCAGGCAATACTATTCCCTACTCTATAACTTAGAAAACCGACCCGATGGCACCACTACCCCTTATGATGTCCAGCAGGCGAAGGCGTATCTAGAAAAGGTGTCTTTCCCAGTCCTTCAGACCTCAGATAGGGAAGCCCTAGAACTACCTTTTACCCAACAAGAGTTGGAAAACGCTCTGGCCTCGACACCCTCTGGCAAGAGCCCGGGGACAGACGGCTTTACACTCACCTATTACAAGCAATTTAAAGACCTCATTTCTCCTTATCTCCTACAGGCCTTCAACTCCATTTTCGCAGATACCCATTTCTCGGGCCAATCCCTCGAGGCCCATATTTCCGTTCTGCCTAAGCCTGGTAAAGACCCCTCGGTGTGCTCTAGCTATAGACCCATATCCCTACTAAATGTTGATGTCAAACTTTTCGCAAAAATAATGGCAATTAGACTAAACTCATTCCTACCATCCTTAATCCACAACGACCAGGTGGGGTTTGTCCCAAACCGCGAAGCTAAAGATAACACTACGAAGGTGTTGAACCTAATTCATATAGCATCCCAGAGCGGCTCCCCTACCATGCTCCTATCTACCGACGCCGAGAAGGCCTTTGACAGAGTCAGCTGGGGCTTTATGGGATCTGTACTAGGGCACATGGAACTAGGCCCCCTAGCGCTTGGCAGAATAATGGCACTTTATAGATCCCCCACAGCTCGAGTTCGAGTTAACGGATTCTTATCGGACCCCTTTTTTATAAGTAACGGGACAAGACAGGGTTGCCCATTATCCCCCCTTCTCTTTGTCCTCTGTATCGAGGCCCTCGCAAGAGCCATTAGAGCCAATGATGGCATCACTGGCCTGAGAGTTGGCGACACAGACTACAAACTCTCCCTGTTTGCAGATGACTTATTAGCCACAATAACCCACCCGACCTCTACTCTCCCTCATCTCATGCAAGAGCTGTCTTATTTTGGGCTTCTCTCCAATTTTAAGATTAACATGTCTAAATCCTGTGTCCTGAACATCTCCACGCCACCAGACACGGTGGCCAAACTAAAACGAACCTTTCCCTTCACTTGGAACACCTCCCATCTATCTTACTTGGGAGTGCAGTTGCCGAGCGATCTGTCCCGTCTGTTCACCTTGAATTTTACACCCCTTCTCCGAACAAACAGAGCTGACTATAGTAGATGGTATCTTAAACCACTCTCATGGTTGGGAAGGGTGAATGTGGTAAAAATGGATACACTCCCCAAACTTCTCTACAAACTACAGACACTCCCCATACAGATCCCTGACTCCTGGTTCATATCCATACGGCTCTTGATACAACAATTCATATGGTCCCGGAGACGGCCCAGAATCAGCCGATCCACTATGACCCGTTCCTACCGCAGTGGTGGCTTCCAACTACCTGATGTTAGAGGCTATTATTGGGCAATACTGCTTAACAGGGTGTTGGACTGGATGAGGAGTCGGGAAACTAAGCAATGGGTGGCTTTGGAGGGGCTGTATATACAACAATTCCCAGAGATCTTCCCCTGGCTCCCTTCCCTGTCCAGGTCAATAGTTCCCCACCCAACCTTCTCCGCCACCCTTACCTTCTGGAAAAAAGCACGCAACTGGCCCTCCCTATCATCCACTTTCGGCCCACTGACGTCCTTTCTAGCCAACCCCGACTTTCTGCCAGGTCTGACTCCCTCTCACTTTAGCAATTGGGCCCTTGAGGGTCTTTTTAGAGTAGGCCAGCTGGCATCCTCCTCAGGTGTTAGACAGTTTTCAGAGATACGATCAAAATGGGAAATCCCGCAACATGACTTCTGGAAATATCTACAGCTAAGACACTTCCTGCATTCTAAGCGCAGATATATCCAGGCCTCACGGGAACTAATGCAGTTCGAAAGGCTCTGCGTATCTAAGTGTACCCCCAAACATACCGTCTCTGCACTCTACAAATTGTTACAGAGCTCTGCGACTCAGACACCCACATCCTTCCAAGTGGCCTGGGAGAAGGATCTCGGGATCCAACTCACAGAAAAAGAATGGCAGAGGATATTTATCAAATCTCATAAAAGTTCAGTGTGCATTCAAGTCAGGGAAACCCAATATAAACTATTAATGAGGTGGTACAGGCACCCCTCTCTCCTTCACTTTATGTATCCTGGGGTGACGGATAAATGTTGGAGATGCCTCAATGCCACAGGCACCCTAATGCACATCTGGTGGGACTGCCCCCTACTTGGCCCCTTTTGGGCTGATATCATCTCCATTTCACATGCCATACTCCAAGCCCCGGTCCCTACTGACCCAGCCTTTTGGTTGCTCTCCCACTCCTCGATTTCACTGGTACAACATAAGACATCACTGCTCCGCAATCTAGCTAATGCAGCACGGGCAGTTATCCACACACTCTGGAGATCCCCAAACCTGCCCACAAGAAAATTGTGGTTTACTAGAGTTACCTATTTTATGAATATGGAGAACATTCTCCTGGTCTCCAAAGACAAACTATCGGAGTACATGGCCACCTGGCTACCCTGGATAGAATATACGTCCTCTAAGGACTATAAAGACTACGTACAGTATACGCTACCAAATGACTTAGCTTCACAGTCACCTGATCAAAGTGAGTGCTTAGCAGCTATCGCTCACCTCAAAGGTCCCCAGACCTGGTCACTCTTTCCTATCTTCTTTCCCTTCTCTATACCCCTTACCACACTCTTTATTTTATTTCTTATTTCTTATTTTTTATTTAACTATCTAACTATATTTACCTAAGAAATCACGATTGTAACCACTTTGCAGGTAGCAAACTAGTTGGTAACACATTGATGCTCTAAGATAACAAACTGAGGCTTGTTCCTATACCGACTCCTGGAGTCTGATAAGATATACCACTCTGTTTTCCTTGACTATAATGTACCTGATCCTATCAAAAGCACTGTTGCCTATGTGTTTGAACGTGATGTACTTTCTGTGCCTTTCTGAATAAAAACAGATTATACAAAAAAAAAAAAATTATAAAAACTACAATAGAAAAAAGGTAATTCCTTATCTGGATATGAGGTAGGTACAGGTCTACTATAAGGAGAAGGAGGAGACTGTTGTCGATCACCTACAATTGTATTCAACGCTAAGAGTCATACTGCTTAAAGTGTGGAATAACACATCTCCTCTGTATCAATATTGATTTTGAAGTTATTATGTCTTTTAATACATTTTATATGTTGGAACATGTTATTACTTTGTTTTAAACATCGTTAACCATTCAAGGGTTAAAAAATTGGGTGTTGATACGACCCCCTGGCGCCGATTTTCCTATTGTTGTATATATATATATATATATATATATATACAGAGCGTGAAGCCCGGCACTCTCACCATACACTGGGATACTTTGTCAGTTGCCTTCTGTATTAGGAGAGTATAGCAGCTCCCCAATGATACACTCCGTAAATGGCGGCACTCAGAAGAAAAGACACAGCGCTGCAAGTTGTAGCCAACGTTTCAAAGCAAATGGCTTTTTCGTCAGGGCATATACATTACATTAAAACACTCACCCAATTTATGTGCTCACCATCACCACGTCGCCTCTGGCCTCCTCCGTTCAGCCGTGCGTGGGTTGATGACGTCACCGTGCGCCCCGTCACCACAGGGCCAGATCTAGGGGGGGGCGAAGGGGGCGACCGCCCCCCCCTAACACAGTCATAGCCATGCCCACTTTTGAGCAGAAGAGAGCTCTCCGGGGAGAGCCTGAGGCAGAACGATGTGCTGCAGCTTATACCACAGCAGCACAGAGGAGCCAGGAGAGCAAGGGTTACAGAGCATTTGCCCCTCACTTGCTGGTGTGTGGGTACTAGGGCTAATATATACAATTACACCATAGCACAGTCACATGTACATAGAACAATCACAAAGCTCTATCTCAGTCGCACTCAAAAAGTTCAGTCAGAATTGAGAGGAGGAGTTAGGATTGCAGATGGGACGAGTTGGGCTTGTAGAGGGAGGAGTCAAGATTAAACAGTAAACCGCCCCCCTAAAGAAAAGTCTAGATCCGTCCCTGCGTCACCATAGTAACAGCTATAAACAGTATCATACAATACAACAGCGTTTAAGAGCCTTAACAAACACCAATAGCAGCAAAAGATGTCAATATCCTAAATGATAAATACACTGTGTACCAGCTAGATGCAAATGATAGAAAATGAGGTATAATCATATATCCCAAGTCACAGAAAGCTATGCATACCACTATTTTCATTAAGCCCTTTAGGGCTGAGAGTGTCAAGCAAGAAGATCCACTTGGCCTCTCGCTGTCTAAGTAATTTGGAACGATTGCCCCCTTTAGGTGATAATGGCATATGATCAATGATCTTATGTTTAAGTGATGTGGGGGAGAGTCCTGCCACGGCAAAATGCCGGGCAACCGGTTGGTCACTCTTCCCAGACAAAACAGCCTCTCTAATGGCAAATCTATGCTGGCCCATCCTAACTTTTAATTCACAGTCGGTCTTACCAACATAATATTTGCCACATGGGCATACAGATGGAGCCATCCTTAACTTGGCCTTTAATAGGATTAATTGTGCCAGGGCAGTCAGACTTAATCCCCTGCTGTAATGACTTAATCCCCTGATGTATTGTTCTCTCTGTATTGTATTGCAGCTGAGAACAATAGATGAAAGACTTATGCTAATAAACCATGGTGTGCCTAAGCGCAGCAGAGAAGCCAAGATAAGTGTGGCTCCATCTGTACCAGCACATAGATTACAAATTTAGAAGAGCAGGTAAGATGATGGTAAATTTTAAATGTTTTGCTTGAATAGGGATGTTTAATGGTATCTCCTGTGAGCATATAGCTACACGTTATGCAGCCAAGACATTTAAAACACCCAAACTTCCTATTACCCAGAAAGGTAGATGGTGGACTACGCTTACCCAAATCAGTTACATCCGTATGCACAACAAAATCACGAATATTCCTGCCCCGTGAATGACAACACATAATATTTTTGTCATTAAGACTACAGATATTCTTGTCTTAGGCAACTATTGGCCAATACGTATTCACAGCCCTCCTGACTTTATCACTAGCCACATTAAACCTACTTGGCCAGATGATCTCACTGGCGGTGGACTTGGGCCCTTTGGACATAAGGGTACTAGCTCTAGGAGTTGCCAAAACTTTTCGCTTAACCTCTAATAGAGCATTTCTATTATACTCCCTGGCCTCACATTTGTCAACCATCAGGTCAAGAGACTGCTTGGCATCATTGTCGTCACTACAGATGCGTCTTACTTGCAAAAATTGCGAAAAAGGTAAACCCCTGCGAACCGGCATTGGATGGTGGCTTTTTGTCTGCAACAAAGTGTTGCCGTCAGTGGGTTTTACAAATAAAGATGTTTTTATACCATCACCACTCCTCTGAATTCTGACATCTAGGAAATCAAGACTAGTAGAATCTGACTTGCAAACCAATTTAACTGGACGAATGCCCTGGTTGTGTTGATCTATCAAGGATTTAAGATTTTATACACCTCCCAACCAAAGCAATAGCATGTCATCAATATAGCGTGAATAATGCAGCACTTTACTAGCAACATTCTGATCATTTAAAAAAATGTCCCTTTCTACTGAAATCAGATAAGCATTTGCATACAACGGGGCCACTGAGGACCCCATCGCACAACCTGCTAACTGGAGGTAAAATTTACCATCATAGTAGAAATAATTTTTACTAAGTACCATTTCAAGAAGATCACAGAAAAAATTGACATCAGGTCCTTTATACCAAATGTTATTAGTAATTAATTGTCTAGTAGCTGCAATACCTTCTGAGTGAGGAATGCAGGTATAAAGCGAACTGACGTCAATACTAGAAAATACAACATCAGAAGGAAGTTTATCAAATTTCATCAATTGCAGCAACAGCGAAGTTGTATCCTTCAACACATAAGGAGCATTTTGTACACACGGCTGAAGATACGAGTCTAAATAAATAGACACTGGTTGGAAAATGGAACCCCTGGCAGAAATGATAAGTCTGCCTGGGGGTTTCAACCTGTCTTCGTGTATCTTAGGGATTGTGTACAAAATAGGTTTAATCGGAAACTCCGTCATAAGCAAACGAGCCACATCATTTGAAAAAATACCGCTATCAACAGACTACAACAAAAACGTGTCAAGTGGTTTTTTTAAATTAGCAGTTGGATCACAAGGCAATAACCGGTAGGTGGTACTGTCCGACAACTGGCCTTTATCTGCGGCCCGTATGACTATGTCCTGTCTAGAACCTAATGCATGTAAAGCCTGGTATTCTGCTTTTGACAGATTACCATGTCCAGTGAATGTCCTTGAATGGTCAGTATCTACCGCAGAGTCTACCAATCGGGTGAAAGTTTTTATAGATGCATTATTTGACGGTGGATCAAAACTGGATGATGTTCTTCATTTCCTTAATTCAGGGGGAATAGAGTTTTGCCCTTTACTAGAAGCTGTGGCTCCAAAATATTCCCGTAACCTAAGTTGGCGATTTAATCTAAACATCTCTGTTTTCCAAATGAAAGGATCAAAAGAGGTTGTAGGCACATAATTAAGTCCTTTTTTAAGAACTGATTCCTCATCTTTGGACCATGGTGTACCTGAAAGGTTAAAAATTACTTCTTCTTGGGAGCTGATGTTTTTTTGGAGGTACCGCTTTCACTGGCCGCCTCTTCTGTTGTATCGCCGTCGGCTGCATGGTGTTTGGCACGGGTTCTCATGCCTAAAGGGAGGCATGATGGAGTCTTTTATTCTGAGTGCCGCCGTTTACGAAGTGTGTATATATATATATATATATATATATCTACTGGTCGTCCTGCACTCTCCTCAAAAGTCCAAGTTCATCAGATAGCGGGTGCTCCCAATGGGCCATGTAGGTCCACATGTATATCGCAAAAGTTCCAAACAATGGAAGGTGCACACTCGTACTAGATTCTCTTTAATCACCGATAGCATTTATTGTCGACGTTTCGGACTGGTCACAGGACTTTCTCAAGACTTTTTTTTTTTCTCAATACATCTCATCATTTGTTCATAAGTTTTGCATACATCATAATAATCTGTCAATGGACAATAATTATAATTACAGCCAATATGCCTCACCGGCCCCTATATGAACACCGACTGATAGCAAAATAGACACACCACCTTACCATCTATAAGGGTGGTGCAATTAATTGAGGTTAAGTGGTCACCAATCCATCAAAATATAGACGTAAATACCTGCGGGACACAAGGGTCACCAAGGAACCAATTCTTAGGTCACAAAATTACACAGTATCAGTGGCACACAAAGCAATGTCCATGCTGCCAAAAGACCATAAAGAGCATTATGAAACAAATCGTTATCAGGAGTGGAGGCACAAAACAAAAGTTACTTCCACTCCGTACCTGATATCTAATGTCCAGTAGTGTGGATACAGTGGTGTGCATCGGATGGATAACAAACAGCAGTGCCCGTTATAAAACAATCGAGTACAAAGCTCAGTTCAAAGTAGTGATGAGCGGGTTCGGTTCCTCAGGATCTGAATCCCCCCGAACTTCACCCATTTTACACGGTTCCGAGGCAGACTCGAATCTTCCCGCCTAGCTCGGTTAACCCGAGTGCGCCCGAACGTCATCATCCCGCTGTCAGATTCTCGCGAGATTCGTATTCTATATAAGGAGCCGCGCGTCGCTGCCATTTTCACTCGTGCTTTGGAGATGATAGCGAGAGGATGTGGCTGCGTTCTCTCAGTTTCTGTGTTCAGTGTGCTGCAAAAATCTGCTCAGTGTGCTGCAAATATCTGTGCTCAGTGTGCTTGCAAATATCTGTGCTCAGTGTACTGAAAATATCTACGTTCTCTGCCTTAAAAACGCTCCATATCTGTGCTGCATTGTAGTATATAGTAGGAGGACAGTGCAGAATGTTGCTGTGACCACCAGTATATATATAGCAGTACGGTACAGTAGTCCACTGCTCTACCTCTGTGTCGTCAAGTATACTATGCATCCATACCTGTGCTGCATTTTAGTTGTGCCAGTATAGAGTAGGAAGGGACAGTGCAGAATGTTGCTGTGACCACCAGTATATATATAGCAGTATGGTACAGTAGTCCACTGCTCTACCTCTGTGTCGTCAAGTATACTATGCATCCATACCTGTGCTGCATTTTAGTTGTGCGCAGTATATAGTAGGAGGACAGTGCAGAATGTTGCTGTGACCACCAGTATATATATAGCAGTACCTCATTGCACCTCTTTTTTTCTTTGCATCATGTGCTGTTTGGGGACTGTTTTTTAAATCTGCCATCCTGTCTGACACTGCAGTGCCACTCCTAGATGGGCCAGGTGTTTGTGCCAGCCACTTGGGTCGCTTAGCTTAGTCACACAGCTACCTCATTGCACCTCGTTTTTTCTTTGCATCATGTGCTGTTTGGGGACTATTTTTTAAATCTACCATCCTGTATGACACTGCAGTGCCACTCCTAGATGGGCCAGGTGTTTGTGTCAGCCACTTGGGTCGCTTAGCTTAGTCACACAGCTACCTCATTGCACCTCTTTTTTTCTTTGCATCATGTGCTGTTTGGGGACTATTTTTTGAAGTGCCATCCTGTCTCACACTGCAGTGCCACTCCTAGATGGGCCAGGTGTTTGTGTCGGCCACTTGGGTCGCTTAGCTTAGTCACACAGCTACCCTATTGCACCTGTTTTTTTCTTTGCATCATGTGCTGTTTGGGGACTATTTTTTAAATCTGCCATCCTGTCTGACACTGCAGTGCCACTCCTAGATGGGCCAGGTGTTTGTGTCAGCCACTTGGGTCGCTTAGCTTAGTCACACAGCTACCTCATTGCACCTCTTTTTTTCTTTGCATCATGTGCTGTTTGGGGACTATTTTTTAAATCTGCCATCCTGTCTGACACTGCAGTGCCACTCCTAGATGGGCCAGGTGTTTGTGTCAGCCACTTGGGTCGCTTAGCTTAGTCACACAGCTACCTCATTGCACCTCGTTTTTTCTTTGCATCATGTGCTGTTTGGGGACTATTTTTTAAATCTACCATCCTGTATGACACTGCAGTGCCACTCCTAGATGGGCCAGGTGTTTGTGTCAGCCACTTGGGTCGCTTAGCTTAGTCACACAGCTACCTCATTGCACCTCTTTTTTTCTTTGCATCATGTGCTGTTTGGGGACTATTTTTTGAAGTGCCATCCTGTCTCACACTGCAGTGCCACTCCTAGATGGGCCAGGTGTTTGTGTCGGCCACTTGGGTCGCTTAGCTTAGTCACACAGCTACCCTATTGCACCTGTTTTTTTCTTTGCATCATGTGCTGTTTGGGGACTATTTTTTAAATCTGCCATCCTGTCTGACACTGCAGTGCCACTCCTAGATGGGCCAGGTGTTTGTGTCAGCCACTTGGGTCGCTTAGCTTAGTCACACAGCTACCTCATTGCACCTCTTTTTTTCTTTGCATCATGTGCTGTTTGGGGACTATTTTTTAAATCTGCCATCCTGTCTGACACTGCAGTGCCACTCCTAGATGGGCCAGGTGTTTGTGTCGGCCACTTGGGTCGCTTAGCTTAGCCATCCAGCGACCTCGGTGCAAATTTTAGGACTAAAAATAATATTGTGAGGTGTGAGGTGTTCAGAATAGACTGGAAATGAGTGGAAATTATGGTTATTGAGGTTAATAATACTATGGGATCAAAATGACACCCAAATTCTATGATTTAAGCTGTTTTTGAGGGGTTTTTGTAAAAAAAACACCCGAATCCAAAACACACCCGAATCCGACAAAAAATGTTAAGGGAGGTTTTGCCAAAACGCGTCCAAATCCAAAACACAGCCGTGGAACCGAATCCAAAACCAAAACCCGAAAAATTTCCGGTGCACATCACTAGTTCAAAGGAGATGATAAATCAATAAACCTACAAACTGGTAAAATACAGTACTTACATAGGACAAGTCGCTGAGCACACCTCACTGCATGCTCCCTCTGACAGATGCTGGGCTATTTAAGGTATACTGACCGGAAGTAACTTCCGTACCCGGAAGTCACTCAAACCGGGGCTATCACGCTTCCAATAAACTGTAACTGGAGTAAACCTTATGTACTCAAACTCACCCACCCTGTACCGGAGCTAGACCAATCGGGGGGGAGCAAAACAACACAGCCACACGCGTCCACTGAGTGCCACACTTCAATGCGGTTCATTAAACCGGAAGTACGTCACTGTGCATTCCACCTCCGCCAGCGGGGAATGACATATCCGTGGACCTCCTAGGAAAGTAACCACAATATACAAAAAGGGGGGTTCGAGTGATGGAATTATATATCGTACTACGTCATGTGGAGAATAATCCACTGCATCTCTGATTTTATAATAGGTACCGCAAAAGGATACCCCAGAGAAATAGGTATACCGTAAATTACGGGGAGACCAGAGGACACTCACAATGAGTTCCATAGGTCCATAGCAGCTGACAACTTATCAGCGCCTGCTACTCTTCCAATATAGAAATGGATTAACATTTATTAATTACCTATACATGTAAGTGTCTAGTTATTGATTACCTATAAGTATAAGTGTCAACTCATGTATCGATCGCAAACGCGATCCATCTATCCCATACGTTGACATAATGCAGTAATTCAAGACACTGATCTAAATCCTAGTCCGGGTTCATAAGGGGCCAGTGAAACAACACAAACTGGAGGTCTAGAGATAAATCAACATAAAACGGACATACATTCAGTTTACCAAAAATACTGTACAAACATATACTTATAAAACATATAATTATGCCAGAAAAACAATTTTTATATATTATGTACAGTAGCACTCTGTTAGATACTATGTACCAATACTGTTAAATATATGACACACTCAATGATATAGCTGGGTCGAGTAGAGTATCTATTTATTATAGTGCTAGAGAATAAAGCATGCATAGTAGTGGATGCCCGTCCTTTTACAGAAATAGATTGAATGGATTGGCTTCATTGAGGCCCCTAGGTGCAACAGTATCTAGGGTATGTATCCAATAGCTCTCACGCTGTTTAAGAGCCATTCTTCTATCTCCTCCAGTAGGATTCGGGGGTATCCAATCTATTAATTTGCACTTTAAGCTCGCCACTTGATGTCTAGCCTCTAGGAAGTGACGGGCCACCGGCTAGTCAGTATGTCCCGTAAAGATCGCCATATGTATGGATGACCTATGGTTAGCCATACGGTCACGGAACACCCGTGTGGTAAGTCCTACATAGCACAATCCACATGGACATTTCAACATATAAACTACAAAATCAAGTCAGCAGTGCAAATGATATTTGATCTTAATAACCTTTCCTGTGTGTGGATGATTAAATGTAGTTCCTGTGATCATAGACTTACAGGTGGTAAAACGACCACACGAAAAGCACCCCGGTTTAGCCTGCATCAACGTAGTTAAAGATGTCTTGGCCTTATCTTCATCAGGAAACATCGTTGGCCTCATAAGCAGTTGCTTCAAGTTCGCTCCTCTCCTATATGCCATCATGGGTGCTCCTATTTGAGTAAATGGTAAACTTTCATCAGATCTAACAATAGGCCAATGGCGGTGCAGAGCTTTTCTTATTCTTGCAGAGCTGCCATCAAATTGTGTAGAGAAGATTAGATGTTCCTGACTCTTCTTCTTGGGTCTAGTACCTGAGAAGATCATGTTAGCTTTTTCAAAACATAATCAGAGCTCTTTAGGAGAGTAGCCCCTATCTAAAAAATGTGTGGTTATGTCATTGCACTGTTCATTTCTACGTGTGACATTGGAGTTCAACTACTCTGAGATATTGAGAAATTGGTAAACTCTCTTTCAATGCCTGTGGATGGTGGCTCGTGGCTTGTAACAGCTGATTGCGATCTGTGGATTTCCGGAAAAGGGTAGTGGTTAACTGAGAACCCGCTTTGATTAAAGTTACATCCAGAAAATTAATTTCTGAATATGAACATCTGTACGTGACCCGAATGGGACTAGCCAATGTATTCAGTTCCTCAACCATATTGCTGAATTCCTCTTGTGTGCCACTCCACAATACGAAAATATTGTCAATAAATTTACGGAAAAAAATTATATTATGCCCATAACGAGGAAAAATATGGGTGTTCTCATACCATGACATAAAGAGGTTTGCATAGGATGGGGCCAAAGCTGTGCCGGCAAGTTGCATATAAAAATCTTTTTTATAGAGAAAGTGATTATTAGTTAAAACTAATTCCGTCAATTTCAGTAAAAATTCTGTTGGAAAACAACACACAGAGTGCATTCAAAAGCTCTTCTCAGGACATTTAGGCCTGCCTGGTGCGGTATAACAGTATAAAGTGAGCAGACATCCATAGTGGCCAGTAGTGTTCCACTGGCCACCTGGATCTCAGTCACATGCCGCAAAAAGTCCCCTGTGTCTCTAAGATAACTAGGTATCATATGGACCATGGGTTGTAATATGCTGTCCAGAAATATTGCAAGTGGCTGAAGTAGGGATCCTTCTGCTGCTATGATGGGTCGTCCCGGTGGGTGTACTAATGTTTCGTGAATTTTGGGCAGCAAATATATAATTGATCATCTCGGATGGTTGACTGTGAGAAATCGTAGTAAGTACTTGGTGATCCACCTCTGTTCGAAGCCTCTTTTAGTGGCTGCATCAATCTTGATCTTGACAGATGGGACAGGATTAGACTTGAGTTGTGCATAGGTGGTTGTGTCAGAAAGTTGTCTATTGACCTCTTGATCATAGTCACACCAATCTTGGACCACAACGGCCCCGCCTTTATCGGCTGGCCAAATAACCAAGTGTGTGGCTTCCTTTAGATGTTTCAAGGCGATTCATTCAGGTGGAGAGAGGTTATCATATAATCTTTTGGATGATTTACTTTTAGTGTCTTGTTGGACTAGACGTAAAAAGGTCTTGATACTGGGGTTGGCTGAGGGCGGGTCAAAAGTGGATTTGGCTTTGAACTTAACCCTCTCATTATCAGAAGGTACATCTAAGAAGAATTCACGTAGGCGTAAGGTCCTTCCGAATTTAAATTGGTTAATGGTTTGCCGCAGATATGTCATTCCCCGCTAGCGGAGGTGGAATGCACAGTGACGCACTTCCGGTTGAATGAACTGCATTGTAGTGCGGCACTCAGCGGACGCGTGTGGCTGTGTTGTTTTGCTCCCCCCTGGTTAGTCTCGCTCCAGTACAGGGTGGGTGAGTTTGAGTTCATAAGGTTTACTCCATTTACAGTTTATTGGAAGCGTGATAGCCCCGGTTGAAGTCACTTGTGGGTACGGAAGTTACTTCCGGTCAGTATACCTTAAATAGCCCAGCGTCTGTCAGAGGGGGCATGCAGTGAGGTGTGCTCAGCGACTTGTCCTATGTAAGTACTGTATTTTACCAGTTTGTAGGTTTATTGATTTATCATCTCCTTTGAACTGAGCTTTGTACCCGATTGTTTTATAGCGGGCACTGCTGTTTGTCATCTATCCGATGCACACCACTGTATCCACACTACAGGGCATTAGATATCAGGTACGGAGTGGAAGTAACCTTTGTTTTGTGCCTCCACTCCTGAGAACGATTTGTTTCATAATGCTCTTTATGTTCTTTTGGCAGCATGGAAAATGCTTTGTGTGCCCCTGATACTGTGTCATTTTATGACCTAAGAATTGGTTCCTTGTTGACCCTTGTGTCCCGCAGGTATTTACGTCTATATTTTGATGGATTGGTGACCACTTAACCTCTATTAATTGCACCACCCTTATAGATGGTAAGGTGGTGTGTCTATGTTGCTATCAGTCGGTGTTCATATAGGGGCCGGTGAGGCATATTGGTTGTAATTGTAATTATTGTCCATTGACAGATTATTACGATGTATGCAAAACTTCTGAACAAATGATGAGATGTATCACCAGTCTTGAGAAAGGCCTGTGACCAGACCAAAACATCGACAATAAATGCTATCAGTGATTAAATAGAATCTAGTACGACTGTTTTACTGCGAGAGTGCACCTTCCATTGTTTGGAACTTTTGCAATATACATGTGGACCTACACGGCCCATTGGGAGCACCCGCTATCTGATGAACTTGGACTTTTGATGAGAGTGCAGGACGACCAGTAGATGTTTAAGTGAGAATTACCAACGGTAGTTCTTATTTCCTGACACCCATCGACCGTTTATGAATTGTTGTTTCAATTTACAAACATACACACTTTAGAAGGATCTAGCTATACCAGTTTATACAGTGTTTCAACTGTTATGTCTTTATGTATTTTGTTTCACCAGCATGTTACTTATGTGAAATTATAATAAGCATTGTCTGTAGTGTGTGTCAACTACTGAGACTGGGTGATTGATTTTAGGCGAGAACTATGGCGCAAGGAGGAGTATATCTAATGGATGATGGGCTTTTAACTCAGGCTGAAATAAGTACAGTCTCTTTCACTGATGATGAGATAGAGAAATTGTTGTTCAATTAATTAGATTTTGAGGCACTACCAGCCAAGACACCAGCTGATATCTTTTACAAATTATTGAAGCATAGACAAAGGGAAATTGACCTTACTTTGCACGGTCAATTTCTGTCAGAGTACTTAAGAAAAAAACAAATACCACGGGGTTTCTGAATAATCAATATACCCACTTTGGGTAGGAACAACCCAGTCTTCTGCAGCCGCTGGTGCGGAGTAAGAAATAAGAGTTCTTTAGACATTATAGCACTAGTAGTGGAAGAAGTGGGGCAGGAGTTGAAAAAACTACTGATTGTATCAGAGACCGTTATTACAGTTAATACAGCCACTCTGAGGGGGGATAAATCTCAGAAAGGCTACAGACACAGGGGCAGATGTATTAACCTGGAGAAGGCATAAGGAAGTGATAAACCAGTGATAAATGCAAGGTGATACACGCACCAGCCAATCAGCTCCAATATGTAAATTAACAGTTAGGAGCTGATTGGCTGGTACGTGTATCACCTTGCATTTATCACTGGTTTATCACTTCCTTATGCCATCTCCAGGTTAATACATCTGCCCCACAGATTGATAAATATCGAAAAGACCTCATCTCATTTAATAGAAAGAAATTAGTGACAGTCGCTAATGATTACCAGAATCATTCCGTTTATAGGTGGCTTTTAGGAAACAACACGAATGAGAGGTCCGATCGGCCCAGCAGACGGCAGCGAGTGGAACCATCTACGAGAGAATACGGCTCCTCTGCATCAAAGTCTGATACCGATTATAACGAAGGACAGTCTGAGTCTAATTTTTTAGAACAAAATGTAGACCGTCATACTATCCACAATCGCCTCTTACGAAGCAGCATAGACCGCACACGAGGCGAGGGGAGTACCAGCCGAAGAAGAGGTCGCCAGAGATGCAATTGAACATGGTGTTCAATTTATCACACACTGTCTTGGATGAGGCGCAATTGGGACTCCTATCCAAAGTGCTCTCATTTTTACCTACATGTGAAACTAATTCTTTCAGGCAAACCATTGACCAATTTAAATTCGGAAGGACCTTACGCCTACGTGAATTCTTCTCGGATGTACCTTCTGATAATGAGAGGGTTAAGTTCAAATCCAAATCCACTTTTGACCCGCCCTCAGCCAACCCCAGTATCAAGACCTTTTTACGTCTAGTCCAACAAGACACTAAAAGTAAATCATCCAAAAGATTATACGATAACCTCTCTCCACCTGAATGAATCGCCTTGAAACATCTAAAGGAAGCCACACACTTGGTTATTCGGCCAGCCGATAAAGGCGGGGCCGTTGTGGTCCAAGATTGGTGTGACTATGATCAAGAGGTCAATAGACAACTTTCTAACACAACCACCTATGCACGACTCAAGTCTAATCCTGTCCCATCTGTCAAGATCAAGATTGATGCAGCCATTAAAAGAGGCTTCGAACAGAGGTGTATCACCGAGGACTTACTATGATTTCTCACAGTCGACCATCCGAGATGACCAATTATATATTTGCTGCCCAAAATTCACAAAACATTAGTACACCCACCGGGACGACCCATCATAGCCGCAGAAGGATCCCTACTTCAGCCACTTGCAATATTTCTGGACAGCATACTACAACCCATGGTCCATATGATACATAGTTATCTTAGAGATACAGGGGACTTTTTGCGGCATGTGACTGAGATCCAGGTGGCCAGTGGAACACTACTGGCCACTATGGATGTCTGCTCACTTTATACTGTAATACCGCACCAGGCAGGCCTAAATGTCCTGAGAAGAGCTTTTGAATGCACTCTGTGTGTTGATTTTCCAACAAAATTTTTACTGGAATTGACGGAATTAGTTTTAACTAATAATCACTTTCTCTATAAAAAAGATTTTTATATGCAACTTGCCGGCACAGCGATGGGGTCCAATTTGGCCCCATCCTATGCAAACCTCTTTATGTCATGGTATGAGAACACCCATATTTTTCCTCGTTATGGGCATAATATTATTTTTTTCCGTAGATTTATTGACAATATTTTCGTATTGTGGCATGGCACACAAGAGGAATTCAGCAAGATGGTTGAGGAACTGAATACATCGGCTAGTCCCATTTGGTACACGTACACATGTTCATATTCAGAAATTAATTTTCTGGATGTAACTTTAATCAAAGCAGGTTCTCAGTTAACCACTACCCTTTTATGGAAATCCACAGATCGCAATCAGCTGTTACAAGCCACGAGCCACCGGCATTGAGAGTTTACCAATTCCTCAATATCTCAGAGTAATGAGGTTGAACTCCAATGTCACACGTAGAAATGAACAGTGCAACAACATAACCACACATTTTTTGGATAGGGGCTACTCTCCTAAAAAGCTCTGATTATGTTTTGAAAAAGCTAACAAGATCTTCTCAGCTACTAGACCCAAGAAGAATAGTCAGGAACGTCTAATCTTCTCTACACAATTTGATGGCAGCTCTGCAAGAATAAGAAAAGCTCTGCACTGCCATTGGCCTATTGTTAGATCTGATGAAAGTTTACCATTTACTCAAATATGAGCACCTATGATGGCATATAGGAGAGGAGCGAACTTGAAGCAACTGCTTATGAGGCCAACGATGTTTCCTGATGAAGTTAAGGCCATGACATCTTTTACTACGTTGATGCAGGCTAAACCGGGGTGCTTTTCGTGTGGTAGTTGTACCACCTGTAGGTCTATGATCACAGGAACTACATTTAATCATCCACACACAGGAAAGGTTATTAAGATCAAATATCATTTGCACTGCCGACTTGATTTTGTAGTTTATATGATGAAATGTCCGTGTGGATTGTGCTATGTAGGACTTACCACACGGGTGTTCCATGACTGTATGGCTAACCATAGGTCATCCATACATACGGTGATCTTAACGGGACATACTGACAAGCCGGTGGCCCATCACTTCCTAGAGGCTAGACATCAAGTGGCGAGCTTAAGTTGCAAATTAATAGATTGGATACCCCCAAATCCTACTGGAGGAGATAGAAGAATGGCTCTCAAACAGCGTGAGAGCTATTGGATACATACCCTAGATACTGTTGCACCTAGGGGCCTCAATGAAGCCAATCCACTCAATCTATTTCTGTAAAAGGACGGGCATCCACTACTATGCATGCTTTAATCTGTAGCACTATAATAAATAGATACTCTACCCGACCCAGCTATATCATAGAGTGGGTCATATACAGTATTTAACAGTATTGGTACCTAGTATCTAACAGAGTGCTACTGTACATAATATATAAAAAAAATGTTTTTCTAGCATAATTATATGTTTTATTTTACTATAAGTATATGTTTGTACAGTATTTTTGATAATGTATGTCCGTTTTATGTTGATTTATCTCTAGACCTCCAGTTTGTGTTGTTTCACTGGCCCCTTATGAACCCGGACTAGTATTTAGATCAGTGTCTTGAATTACTGCATTATGTCATCGTATGGGATAGATGGATCGCGTATGCGATCGATACATGAGTTGACACTTATACTTATAGGTAATTAATAAGTAGACACTTACATGTATAGGTAATTAATAAATGTTAATCCATCTCTATATTGGAAGAGTAGCAGGCGCTGATAAGTTGTCAGCTGCTATGGACCAATGGAACTCATTGTGAGTGTCCTCTGGTCTCCCCGTAATTTACGGTATACCTATTTCTCTGGGGTATCCTTTTGCGGTACCTATTATAAAATCAGAGATACAGTGGATTATTCTCCACATGACGTAGTACAATATATAATTTTATTACTTGAAACCCCCCTTTTTGTATATTGTGGTCACTTTCCTAGGAGGTCCACGGATATGTCATTCCCCGCTAGTGGAGGTGGAACGCACAGTGACGCACTTCCGGTTGAATGAACTGCATTGAAGTGCGGCACTCAGCGGACGTGTGTGGCTGTGTTGTTTTGCTCCCCCCTGGTTGGTCTCGCTCCGGTACAGGGTGGGTGAGTTTGAGTACATAAGGTTTACTCCAGTTACAGTTTATTGGAAGCGTGATAGCCCCGGTTTGAGTGACTTCCAGGTACGGAAGTTACTTCCGGTCAGTATACCATAAATAGCCCAGCGTCTGTCAGAGGGGGCATGCAGTGAGGTGTGCTCAGCGACTTGTCCTATGTAAGTACTGTATTTTACCAGTTTGTAGGTTTATTGATTTATCATCTCCTTTGAACTGAGCTTTGTACCCGATTGTTTTATAGCGGGCACTGCTGTTTGTCATCCATCCGATGCACACCACTGTATCCACACTACAGGGCATTAGATATCAGGTACGGAGTGGAAGTAACCTTTGTTTTGTGCCTCCACTCCTGAGAAAGATTTGTTTTATAATGCTCTTTATGTTCTTTTGGCAGCATGGACATTGCTTTGTGTGCCCCTGATATTGTGTCATTTTATGACCTAAGAATTGGTTCCTTGGTGACCCTTGTGTACCGCAGGTATTTACGTCTATATTTTGATGGATTGGTGACCACTTAACCTCTATTAATTGCACCACCCTTATAGATGGTAAGGTGGTGGGTCTATGTTGCTATCAGTCGGTGTTCATATAGGGGCCGGTGAGGCATATTGGTTGTAATTGTAATTATTGTCCATTGACAGATGCAAAACTTATGAACAAATTATGAGATGTATCACCAGTCTTGAGAAAGGCCTGTGACCAGACCGAAACGTCGACAATAAATGCTATAGGTGATTAAAGAGAATCTGGTATGACTGTTTTACTGCGAGAGTGCACCTTCCATTGTTTGGAACTTTTGCGATATATATATATATATATATATGTATATGTATATGTATTTTATTTTTTATTTCTTTCCTTATTATTCTTTTTTTATTTTAATTACAGTACCTCAGTCTGCCCTGTTGCACAGCATACCTCATTACTGTATTATTTAGGGGCTAGAGCAGCAGTCAGGCAGCTAGCAGGTGACAGGTCTAGCGCCTTAGAAACACAGAATTTGAGACACCAACAGACGCCCAGACGCTCTATATATAGTAAACTCCTGGTTCTTAAAGGCCAATTATACCAAGTATTATCGGCCAAAGCCGCTAAGACCATGCGATGGTTACAACATAAGTTCTACTCCAAGGGTGACAAAGCTGACTCCCTCTTAGCCTCCCGCTTACGCGCTCGCAAACAGAGGAATAGAATCCTCTCGTTGAAAGACCAACACCACAAGCTGACTTATGACCCTCAGCAAATAGCCCACTGTTTCAAGGAATATTACCAATCCCTGTATAACCTACCCACTCTAGATGATCCCGTTAGTCTGCAAGAGCGCATAGACAACTTCCTCTCTTCCTGCCCCCTCCCGATACTCTCTAAACAGATGGACTTACTCAATGCAGAGATATCTGCGGAGGAAGTTGATATCACAATCAAATCATTGAGAAATGCCTCAGCTCCGGGTCCGGATGGACTACCAGCTTTATATTATAAGAAGTTTAATGGTACGCTGACCCCGGCCCTGACAGTATTGTTCAATGCGATTCTAGCTGGTACACCCTTCGATAGTTCCACTACTAGAGCGGAAATAGTTGTCATACCTAAACCTGGACGCGACCCCACGGACTGTAGTAGCTATCGCCCAATATCACTGCTAAATTCAGATCTGAAATTATTTGCGAAAATACTTGCTAACCGGCTTGCGGGGATGATCACCTCCCTGGTTCACCCGGACCAGGTCGGTTTTATCCCCGGCAGACAGGCCTTTGACAACATTAGAAGGGCGATCGATACCCTGCACTTCGCTGACTCTTCTGGAGTTCCCTCCCTGGTGATGGGGTTGGACGCTGAAAAAGCGTTCGACCGCATATCATGGGTATATATGGATTGCACCCTCCGACGCTTTGGTCTTTCGGGCTGTTTCCTCACGGGCATTGAATCCCTCTACGCTTCCCCATCAGCTTGTGTCCTAGTGAACGGCCTATTATCCCCTCCATTCTTGATTGCGAATGGCACGAGACAGGGCTGTCCTTTGTCACCCTTAATTTTCGCGCTAATGATGGAGCCTCTGGCGTCGAGAATCCGCAGCTGCCCGGATATCTCGGGGATCACAGTGGGCTCTTCTCAGTTCAAGATCTCTCTATATGCGGATGATATTTTGCTCACTCTCTCGAACCCGCATATCTCTCTCCCAAACCTTTTCAAAGTTATACAGGAGTTTGGTGTTATTTCCAATTTCAAAGTCAACGCTTCTAAGACAGAGGTATTAGACTTTCACCTACAAACCCCGTTGAAAGCCTCCCTATATAACAATTTCAAATTTGACTGGAAAAAATCCCGCCTGAAATACCTGGGCGTATTTCTCACCAGACAATATTCCCAACTATATGCAGCTAACTACCCTGGGTTGATTCATAGTGTTACTGGTGATCTCCAGAGATGGTCTGGTCAGTTCATTTCTTGGTCTGGCCGAGCCAACGCTCTGAAAATGAATATCTTACCTCGCCTCTTGTATCTCTTTCAGGCACTCCCGGTGCGGATCCCCTCACAAGTGTTCTTAGACTTGCAGAAGAAATTCTCACACTTTCTATGGTCAGGCAAAAGGCCTCGGGTTAGATTCAAGACGCTCTATAACAGGGCCAGGGAGGGTGGACTTGGAGTGCTCAACATTAAATTGTATTATTATGCGGCCCATCTATCACAGGCCGTTCTCTGGCACTCGCACATATCTTCTCGTAGATGGGTTCAATTGGAATCCGAACTTGTTCGTGTGCGCTCCATCTCCACCCTTCTATGGATCCCTCAATCTCACAGACCCCCTGAATATACTAATTTCCCATCTATAACATTCACCATCTCGCTATGGGATAGGCTCACTAAGATCTTTGCTCTATTGTCCTCCCCTCCCGCTCTTGCTCCCCTCTGGGACAACCCACTGTTCGCCGAAGGACGGACCTCACATACCTTCCAGCACTGGTCGGCTCACGATCTTCTGTTTATCAACGATATTGCACTGTCACGCTCTTTTCCAGCCTTCTCAGATTTACAGAATCGATATGGACTCCCTCCGCAATGCTTCTTCCAATACCTGCAATTACGTAGCTTTCACATAGCATTTCTCCAATCACACAGCTCTTTATCCCGATCCCCTCTGGAATCATTATGCTTCCTTCGTTCTCCCTCTAAGGGCCTACTGTCAACGATATATCGCCTCATGCTCACCCATAACCTACCCACATTGGCCCCTCATGAAATAGCTTGGGAAGCTGACTTACAGGAGCACATAGAGACAGACACCTGGGAACAGATTAAACAGAATCTGGTTTCCTCTGCGACCTCTATTAGACACAGAGAGAATTTGTTTAAACTATATGTCCGTTGGTACCTGGTTCCGACGCGACTGAGTAGAATATTCCCTTCTGCATCGGATAGATGTTGGAGGGGCTGCGGATCAGAGGGTACCCTGCTCCATATATTTGGGGATTGTCCCGGGATAACGTCACTCTGGAAGGTCATTCGGAGACTGATTTTGCGAATCATTGGAGTGAACATGCCCTCTTCCCCGTCCTTCTTCCTTTTCCCGAGACCCATTCCCGGAACACCGAAATCTTCACAAAAGCTCATCTGGCACATCACGACCGCACTGAGATGTAAAATCGCTTTCCACTGGAAATCGCACACGATTCCATCCATTGCGGCTGTGATTGCTGCTGTCTGGGACACTTACCATATGGAGTTCCTCTCTAGTGTGATCGAGAGCAATGCAGTCACCTTTACTGATATTTGGTCCCCATGGCTGGCGTACTACAAATGCCCCCCTCCGTTGACATACGGTTTTTGATATACTTACTTATTTGATATCATATGTTTGCATTGCTGTACCCCATTCCCTCTCCCTTCCCTCCCATTTTTCCTTCTGTCTTCCCCTTCCCCCATCCTCCTGTACATTGTCTATTGTACTTTGGTAAAATTTTCAATAAACAGTACTTACAAAAAAAAAAAAGAAACACAGAATTTGAAGGCGGATAAGAGCCACTTGGCCCATCGCATCTGCCCACTGCACTACCATCATATGCTAAACATCTATGGCGGCATTAGATCCACAGGCCAGGAGCAAATTCAGGATTTGTAAGAAAAGGTTTCTGTGTTTATATATGATATATATATATATATATATATATATATATATATATTAGAGATGAGCGGGTTCGGTTCCTCGGAATCCATACCCCCCGAACTTCACCCATTTTACACGGGTCCGAGGCAGACTCGGATCCTCCCGCCTTGCTCGGTTAACCCGAGTGCGCCCGAACGTCATCATCCCGCTGTCGGATTCTCGCGACATTCGTATTCTATATAAGGAGCCGCGCGTCGCCGCCATTTTTCACTCGTGCATTGGAGATGATAGTGAGAGGACGTGGCTGGCATTCTCTCAGTTTCTGTGTTCAGTGTGCTGCAAATATCTGTGCTCAGTGTGCTGCAAATATCTGTGCTCAGTGTGCTGCAAATATCTACGTTCTCTGCCTGAAAAACGCTCCATATCTGTGCTCAGTGTGCTGCAAATATCTGTGCTCAGTGTGCTTTATTGTGGGGACTGGGGACCACCAGTATTATATAGTAGGAGGACAGCGCAGAGTTTTGCTGACCAGTGACCACCAGTATTATACGTTCTCTGCCTGAAAAACGCTCCATATCTGTGGTGCATTGTAGTATATATTAGGAGGACAGTGCATAATTTTTCTGACCAGTGACCACCAGTATATAATATATAGCAGTACGGTACAGTAGGCCACTGCTCTACCTACCTCTGTGATGTCAAGTATACTATCCATCCATACCTGTGGTGCATTTTAGTTGTTGTGCGCAGTAGTAGGAGGACAGTGCATAATTTTGCTGACCACCAGTATATAATATATAGCAGTACGGTACAGTAGGCCACTGCTCTACCTACCTCTGTGTCGTCAAGTATACTATCCACCCATACCTGTGGTGCACTTAAGTTGTGCGCAGTATATATATAGTAGTAGGACAGTGCATAATTTTGCTGACCACCAGTATATAATATATAGCAGTACGGTACAGTAGGCCACTGCTCTACCTACCTCTGTGTCATCAAGTATACTATCCATCCATACCTGTGGTGCATTTAAGTTGTGCGCAGTATATATATAGTAGTAGGACAGTGCATAATGTTGCTGACCACCAGTATATAATATATAGCAGTACGGTACATTGGGCCACTGCTCTACCTACCTCTGTGTCTTCAAGTATACTATCCATCCATACCTGTGGTGCATTTTAGTTGTTGTGCGAAGTAGTAGAGGACAGTGCATAATTTTGCTGACCACCAGTATATAATATATAGCAGTACGGTACAGTAGGCCACTGCTCTACCTACCTCTGTGTCGTCAAGTATACTATCCATCCATACCTGTGGTGCATTTAAGTTGTGCGCAGTATATATATAGTAGTAGGACAGTGCATAATTTTGCTGACCACCAGTATATAATATATAGCAGTACGGTACAATAGGCCACTGCTCTACCTACCTCTGTGTTGTGAAGTTTACTATCCATCCATACCTGTGGTGCATTTAAGTTGTGCGCAGTATATATAGTAGTAGGCCATTGCTATTGATATATTACTGGCATATAATTCCACACATTAAAAAATGGAGAACAAAAATGTGGAGGGTAAAATAGGGAAAGATCAAGATCCACATCCACCTCGTGCTGAAGCTGCTGCCACTAGTCATGGCCGAGACGATGAAATGCCATCAACGTCGTCTGCCAAGGCCGATGCCCAATGTCATAGTAGAGAGCATGTAAAATCCAAAAAACTAAAGTTCAGTAAAATGACCCAAAAATCTAAATTAAAAGCGTCTGAGGAGAAGCGTAAACTTGCCAATATGCCATTTACGACACGGAGTGGCAAGGAACGGCTGAGGCCCTGGCCTATGTTCATGGCTAGTGGTTCAGCTTCACCTGAGGATGGAAGCACTCATCCTCCCGCTAGAAAAATGAAAAGACTTAAGCTGGCAAAAGCACAGCAAAGAACTGTGCGTTCTTCTAAATCACAAATCCCCAAGGAGAGTCCAATTGTGTCGGTTGCGATGCCTGACCTTCCCAACACTGGACGGGAAGAGGTGGCGCCTTCCACCATTTGCACGCCCCCTGCAAGTGCTGGAAGGAGCACCTGCAGTCCAGTTCCTGATAGTCAAATTGAAGATGTCACTGTTGAAGTACACCAGGATGAGGATATGGGTGTTGCTGGCGCTGAGGAGGAAATTGACAAGGAGGATTCTGATGGTGAGGTGGTTTGTTTAAGTCAGGGACCCGGGGAGGCACCTGTTGTCCGTGGGACAAATATGGCCATTGACATGCCTGGTCAAATTACAAAAAAAATCACCTCTTCGGTGTGGAATTATTTCAACAGAAATGCAGACAACTGGTGTCAAGCCGTGTGTTGCCTTTGTCAAGCTGTAATAAGTAGGGGGAAGGACGTTAACCACCTAGGAACATCCTCCCTTATACGTCACCTGGAGCGCATTCATCAGAAGTAATTGACAAGTTCAAAAACTTTGGGTGACAGGCAGCAGTCCACTGCCAACTAAATCCCTTCCTCTTGTAACCAAGCTCCTGCAAACCACACCACCAACTCCGTCAGTGTCAATTTCCTCCTTAGACAGGAATGCCAATAGTCCTGCAGGCCATGTCACTGTCAAGTCTGACGAGTCCTCTCCTGCCTGGGATTCCTCCGATGCATCCTTGAGTGTAACGCCTACTGCTGCTGGCGCTGCTGTTGTTGCTGCTGGGAGTCGATCATCATCCCAGAGGGGAAGTCGGAAGACCACTTGTACTACTTCCAGTAAGCAATTGACTGTCCAACAGTCCTTTGCGAGGAAGATGAAATATCACAGCAGTCATCCTGCTGCAAAGCGGATAACTGAGGCCTTGGCAGCCTGGGTGGTGTTAAACGTGTTTCCGGTATCCACCGTTAATTCACAGGAAACTAGAGATTTGCTTGAGGTACTGTGTTCCCGGTACCAAATACCATCTAGGTTCCATTTCTCTAGGCAGGCGATACCGAGAATGTACACAGACCTCAGAAAAAGAGTCACCAGTGTCCTAAAAAATGCAGTTGTACCCAATGTCCACTTAACCATGGATATGTGGACAAGTGGAGCAGGGCAGACTAAGGACTGGGTAGACGTATTGCCTCCCGCAGCAAGAACAGCAGCGGCGGCACCAGTAGCAGCATCTCACAAACGCCAACTCGTTCCTAGGCAGGCTACGCTTTGTATCACCGCTTTCCATAAGAGGCACACAGCTGACAACCTCTTACGGAAACTGAGGAACATCATCGCAGAATGGCTTACCCCAATTGGACTCTCCTGGGGATTTGTGACATCGGACAATGCCACCAATATTGTGCGGGCATTACATGTGGGCAAATTCCAGCACGTTCCATGTTTTGCACATACATTGAATTTGGTGGTGCAGAATTATTTAAAAAACGACATGGGCGTGCAAGAGATGCTGTCGGTGGCCCGAAGAATTGCGGGCCACTTTCGGCATTCAGCCACCGCGTGCCGAAAACTGGAGCACCAGCAAACACTCCTGAACCTGCCCCGCCATCATCTGAAGCAAGAGGTGGTAACGAGGTGGAATTCAACCCTCTATATGCTTCAGAAGATGGAGGAGCAGCAAAAGGCCATTCAAGCCTTTACATCTACCTACGATATAGGCAAAGGAGGGGGAATGCACCTGACTCAAGCGCAGTGGAGAATGATTTCAACGTTGTGCAAGGTTCTGCAACCCTTTTAACTTGCCACACGTGAAGTCAGTTCAGACACTGCCAGCCTGAGTCAGGTCATTCCCCTCATCAGGCTTTTGCAGAAGAAGCTGGAGAGATTGAAGGAGGAGCTAAAACAGAGCGATTCCGCTAGGCATGTGGGACTTGTGGATGGAGCCCTTAATTCGCTTAACCAGGATTCACGGGTGGTCAATCTGTTGAAATCAGAGCACTACATTTTGGCCACCGTGCTCGATCCTAGATTTAAAACCTACGTTGGATCTCTCTTTCCGGCAGACACAAGTCTGCAGAGGTTCAAAGACCTGCTGGTGAGAAAATTGTCAAGTCAAGCGGAACGTGACACGTCAACAGCTCCTCCTTCACATTCTCCCGCAACTGGGGCTGCGAGGAAAAGGCTAAGAATTCCGACCCCACCCACTGGCGGTGATGCAGGGCAGTCTGGAGCGAGTGCTGACATCTGGTCCGGACTGAAGGACCTGCCAACGATTACTGACATGTCGTCTACTGTCACTGCATATGATTCTGTCATCATTGAAAGAATGGTGGAGGATTATATGAGTGACTGCATCCAAGTAGGCACGTCAGACAGTCCGTACGTATACTGGCAGGAAAAAGAGGCAATTTGGAGGCCCTTGCACAAACTGGCTTTATTATACCTAAGTTGCCCCCCCTCCAGTGTGTACTCCGAAAGAGTGTTTAGTGCAGCCGCTCACCTTGTCAGCAATCGGCGTACGAGGTTACTTCCAGAAAATGTGGAGAAGATGATGTTCATCAAAATGAATTATAATCAATTCCTCCGTGGAGACATTCACCAGCAATTGCCTCCAGAAAGTACACAGGGACCTGAGATGGTGGATTCCAGTGGGGACAAATTAAAAATCTGTGAGGAGGGGATGTACACAGTGAAAGGGGTGAGGAATCGTACGATGAGGAGGAGGTGGACATCTTGCCTCTGTAGAGCCAGTTTGTGCAAGGAGAGATTGATTGCTTCTTTTTTGGTGGGGGCCCAAACCAACCAGTCATTTCAGTCACAGTCATGTGGCAGACCCTGTCGCTGAAATGATGGGTTTGTTAAAGTGTGCATGTCCTGTTTATACAACATAAGGGTGGGTGGGAGGGCCCAAGGACAATTCCATCTTGCACCTCTTTTTTCTTTCATTTTTCTTTGCATCATGTGCTGTTTGGGGACTATTTTTTGAAGTGCCATCCTGTCTGACACTGCAGTGCCACTCCTAGATGGGCCAGGTGTTTGTGTCGGCCACTTGGGTCGCTTAGCTTAGTCACACAGCGACCTCATTGCACCTCTTTTTTTCTTTGATCATGTGCTGTTTGGGGACTATTTTTTGAAGTGCCATCCTGTCTCACACTGCAGTGCCACGCCTAGATGGGCCAGGTGTAAGTTTATGCCACTAGGGTCGCTTAGCTTAGTCACACAGCTACCTCATTGCACCTCTTTTTTTCTTTGCATCATGTGCTGTTTGGGGACTATTTTTTTGAAGTGCCATCCTGTCTGACACTGCAGTGCCACTCCTAGATGAGCCAGGTGTTTGTGTCGGCCACTTGGGTCGCTTAGCTTAGCCATCCAGCGACCTTGGTGCACCTCTTTTTTTCTTTGCATCATGTGCTGTTTGGGGACTATTTTTTAAATCTGCCATCCTGTCTGACACTGCAGTGCCACTCCTAGATGGGCCAGGTGTTTGTGTTGGCCACTTGGGTCGCTTAGCTTAGTCACACAGCTACCTCATTGCACCTCTTTTTTTCTTTGCATCATGTGCTGTTTGGGGACTATTTTTTAAATCTGCCATCCTGTCTGACACTGCAGTGCCACTCCTAGATGGGCCAGGTGTTTGTGTCGGCCACTTGGGTCGCTTAGCTTAGTCACACAGCTACCTTGGTGCACCTCTTTTTTTCTTTGCATCATGTGCTGTTTGGGGACTATTTTTAAATCTGCCATCCTGTCTGACACTGCAGTGCCCCTCCTAGATGGGCCAGGTGTTTGTGTCGGCCACTTGGGTCGCTTAGCTTAGCCATCCAGCGACCTTGGTGCACCTCTTTATTTCTTTCCATCATGTGCTGTTTGGGGACTATTTTTTAAATCTGCCATCCTGTCTGACACTGCAGTGCTACTCCTAGATGGGCAAGGTGTTTGTGTCAGCCACTTGGGTCGCTTAGCTTAGCCATCCAGCGACCTTGGTGCACCTCTTTTTTTCTTTGCATCATGTGCTGTTTGGGGACTATTTTTTAAATCGCCCATCCTGTCTGACACTGCAGTGCAACTCCTAGATGGGCCAGGTGTTTGTGCCTGCCACTTGGGCCGCTTAGCTTAGTCATCCAGCGACCTCGGTGCAAATTTTAGGACTAAAAATAAGAGGTGTGAGGTGTTCAGAATAGACTGGAAATGAGTGGAAATTATGGTTATTGAGGTTAATAATACTATGGGATCAAAATGACCCCCACATTCTATGATTTCAGCTGTTTTTGAGGGTTTTTTGTAAAAAAACACTCGAATCCAAAACACACCCGAATCCGACAAAAAAGTTTCAGGGAGGTTTTGCCAAAACGCGTCCGAATCCAAAACACGGCAGTGGAACCGAATCCAAAACCAAAACACAAAACCCGAAAAATGTCAGGTGCACATCACTAATATATATATATATATATACATATACAGACACACCCCATCTTTGTCACCCCTGTCTGTCTGCCCCTCCCCTTTAGCACATGAGCTCTCATGAGCAGGGCCCTCTCCCCTCAAGTGCTTTTCGTTCTCTTACTTCGACTATCTTCTACTCCATACTCCATACAACAGCACCTGGCCTAGTTTTTGCCGCCCTGATGCTTATTTCAATGTCCTACATTGTCTTGTTGCCGTTTTCTTGTTTTGCTCATTTGTTTATGTATCTTGTTAGGCGCTGCAGAACCCTTGTGGTGCCTTATAAATAAACAATAATAGTAATAAATATATATATGTTCCAATAATAGGTGGCACTCAGGAGACTGTTCAATGTGGTGAAACAAATCCTTTAATGCATAAACGTCCTATGTACGTTTCAAGCCTCTACCCATCATCAGGGACAAAGAATACAAAATATAAACACCCAAAAAACATTTCTACCAGGCGTATAATAAATATTTCCCTGGTTCTTACCGAAAAACAGTTGGGGATCGGGATGTAATAGAGTCCGAGTTCACCGAACATGCAGGACGCTGGTCGAACTTGGATGTTTTTTAAAGGGGCAAACATTTACATGGTTTTGCCTTGTAAATGATTGCCCCTTTAAAAAAAAGTCTGAGTTCAGTCGGCATCCCGCACGTCCGGTGTACTTGGACACTATTACATCCTATCAGAGGTATTTTTGTAACGTGTAATTTCTTTGATTCTTTGACAAATCGCTAATCGGCAGATCAGCGGTGTCAGTGGATCAGTGAACCGCTGACTTGCAGAAACAGTGTGAAGCAATTCAAATGATAGGGCTGCACTAAGCAAAGCGTGACCGCTTGACTGAGGTCTGCTAGGAGGGATCAGTTTGGACTGTCACATTCAGATTAGGTAGCCTCTTGTGACCAGTTAACTGGCATCGGCTGCGGGAGGTCTCAGCCCATTTGTGGTATAATAACCTCAGCATATTCTATGTCTTGATGTCATTTCTAAATTAATACGATATCTGAGGGCTTATAGGTTTAAAATGTTTATTGTGAACACTTATCAAAATAGATACATTCATTGGGGGATATTCAATTGTTTGAAAAGTCAGTTTGGTGACTGTTTTTTCCTATCTAATAGACAGGAAAACACAGACACGCAACTGACTTTTCAAACATTTGAATTCCCCCCATTGTGTTGACACAAATAAAAATGAACCCTTTTTAACACTGTCCAGTTGTGGTAGTAGAATACAACGGATCCGGTAAGGATCCCGACAGACAAATTACCGACAACGGGATCTTGACACTACTCGGAATGCCGAAACTGGCATCCCAAATAGGATCAAAAACCCAGCGCCGGAATTCTGATCGCTGGGATCCTGAACTATTGTGTCCCAGGCCGCAGGAAAGGTAAGCCACAGGGGGAGGGGGGTGTAGGTTTAGTTTGCATGGGGGAGGGTTAGGGATAGGCTGCAGGGCGGGGGGCGGGGTAAGGCTGTGGGGAGGGGTGATTGGGTTACGGTTAGGCTGTGTAGGAGGGATAAGTTTAGGCTGCTAGAAGGGTAAGGGGACCATTGGAATGTAAGTACTTACCTTCCCCTGTTGCGATTCTGAGCATCGGGATGCTTCAGCTGTCATTCTAACCGCTGGCATCCTGAACGCCGGCATATCAATCCCAACCTGAATACAGTATGTGTATAGCTACAGTGTGGGTGCACACATCTCCTACCTAGTTGCTGAAGTTCTGTCTTGCCAGCAGTAAATGTGGAGGATGAAAGTACAGAGCCGTAGTTACTTTGCAGTGCTGCTGGATGGACTTCCTGTTCTGCAGTCAGGGCTCTTGCAAGGAAACCTGGTGATGAGCTCCTTCTCCTTTCCAGCCATTGGGGTTCCTGCCAGCAGGACTCCTCTCCCGACAGGCTAGTGAATTAGTGAATCGCGGGCATAATGCCATGGAGGGTGTGTGGCCTAATAACGCGAGTGGGCGGGGCTTCAATGTCAACAAATATATAAAAAAATAATTACTCCATTGGGTCGTCAGCTTGTGCCACGGACCGGCGCTACAGCATGGGGTTCAAGGGTTGAGGGGGGGTGGGGGGTGTTATTGATGCCGGAGTGGGTGGTCCCTAGGGCACAGCAGGCTGTAGTAGCAGGAATTTATTTTTTCCTGTTTACTTCAGCGAAAACATCTACAGATTCTGTGGGCCTATTTTGGAGCGTGGGCCAGGAGCTGCAGCTGCATTAGCCCCATGGTTAACCCGGGCCTGCTTAAACCAGTTTCCTAAACTCTGACATTACAGTCCAGGTTTTAAGGATGTTCAAGCTTGAGTCCAGATGTTTAAATTACATTGAATAAGGTACTAATTTAAGGGTTGGTATTCAGTATACCGGTTGTTGGGATCCCGGCGCACAGAATACTGGCGCCGGAATACCGACAACCAGCATACCAGCACATTTTCTCCCTCTTGGGGGTCCATGACCCCCCTGTAGGGAGAATAGATAGCGTGACGCATGTAGCGCACCACCGTGCCCACAGCATGGTGAGCGCAGCGAGGCTGCAAGGGGCTCATTTGCGCTCGCAAGCTGACGGCACCTCATACCACACCCCTAACTAAGTCACCTGTGCTAAAGCATACTGTAGATAGCTTTAAAACCTGGACTGTGATGGCGGAGTCTGGGAAGCTCTGTCTTAAAGTATACACACCATATACAGGTATGTCTTGGATTACAATAAAGATAAGATGACTGTATACAGTACTTCAAATTGCCACTGATGTGAGTTTATAATGGAATATTGGGGGCACATTTCTTGTTATGTTCCTACATTGATATATATCATTGTACATTTGGGAAAGTATATTGTAACCACTATTTCCTATTTATTTTGTTGCTCTCTACCTTCGTGCCTTTTAATGAAAAAAAACCCTTAATTCCAAGGGAAGATTAAAAAATACAGTTTAGTAACTGCTTTTGCAGATGTGTGATTTATTAAATATGTTAAACCAGTTTTCTTGATGTGTCTTCAGCAAGGCAGTAATATATCTTTCTACTATCTATGCTGCAGTCTACTTTGTGTCACAAGCAATGATACAGTACCAGACTTTGTGCTGTTTTACCTCAGGTTAAATGTGTTTGTTCTGAAAAGTTGCTCAGCCTATGAATAAGAGAATGAAGATATTTATTTGTTAATGTTGGAAGCTAGTGATGAGCACCGGAAATTTTTCGGGTTTTGTGTTTTGGTTTTGGGTTCGGTTCCGCGGCAGTGTTTTGGGTTCGAACGCGTTTTGGCAAAACCTCACCGAATTTTTTTTGTCGGATTCGGGTGTGTTTTGGATTCGGGTGTTTTTTTTCAAAAAACCCTTAAAAACAGCTTAAATCATAGAATTTGGGGGTCATTTTGATCCCAAAGTATTATTAACCTCAATAACCATAATTTCCACTCATTTTCAGTCTATTCTGAACACCTCACACCTCACAATATTATTTTTAGTCCTAAAATTTGCACCGAGGTCGCTGGATGACTAAGCTCAGCGACCCAAGTGGCCGACACAAACACCTGGCCCATCTAGGAGTGGCACTGCAGTGTCACGCAGGATGGCCCTTCCAAAAAACACCCCCCAAACAGCACATGACGCAAAGAAGAAAAAAAAGAGGCGCAATGAGGTAGCTGTGTGAGTAAGCTAAGCGACCCTAGTGGCCGACACAAACACCTGGCCCATCTAAGAGTGGCCCTTCCAAAAAACACCCCCCAAACAGCACATGATGCAAAGAAAAAAAGAGGCGCAATGAGTAGCTGTGTGACTAAGATAAGCGACCCAAGTGGCCGACACAAACACCTGGCCCATCTAGGAGTGGCACTGCAGTGTCACGCAGGATGGCCCTTCCAAAAACTACTCCCCAAACAGCACATGACGCAAAGAAAAATGAAAGAAAAAAGAGGTGCAAGATGGAATTGTCCTTGGGCCCACCCACCCTTATGTTGTATAAACAGGACATGCACACTTTAACCAACCCATCATTTCAGTGACAGGGTCTGCCACACGACTGTGACTGAAATGACGGGTTGGTTTGGACCCCCACCAAAAAAGAAGCAATTTATCTCTCCTTGCACAAACTGGCTCTACACAGGCAAGATGTCCACCTCATCATCATCCTCCGATATATCACCGTGTACATCCCCCTCCTCACAGATTATCAATTCGTCCCCACTGGAATCCACCATCTCAGCTCCCTGTGTACTTTGTGGAGGCAATTGCTGCTGGTGAATGTCTCCACGGAGGAATTGATTATAATTCATTTTAATGAACATCATCTTCTCCACATTTTCTGGATGTAACCTCGTACGCCGATTGCTGACAAGGTGAGCGGCGGCACTAAACACTCTTTCGGAGTACACACTTGTGGGAGGGCAACTTAGGTAGAATAAAGCCAGTTTGTGCAAGGGCCTCCAAATTGCCTCTTTTTCCTGCCAGTATAAGTACGGACTGTCTGACGTGCCTACTTGGATGCGGTCACTCATATAATCCTACACCATTCTTTCAATGGGGAGAGAATCATATGCAGTGACAGTAGACGACATGTCCATAATCGTTGTCAGGTCCTTCAGTCCGGACCAGATGTCAGCATCAGCAGTCGCTCCAGACTGCCCTGCATCACCGCCAGCGGGTGGGCTCGGAATTCTGAGCCTTTTCCTCGCACCCCCAGTTGCGGGAGAATGTGAAGGAGGAGATGTTGACAGGTCGCGTTCTGCTTGACTTGACAATTTTCTCACCAGCAGTTCTTTGAACCCCAGCAGACTTGTGTCTGCCGGAAAGAGAGATCCAAGGTAGGTTTTAAATCTAGGATCGAGCACGGTGGCCAAAATGTAGTGCTCTGATTTCAACAGATTGACCACCCGTGAATCCTTGTTAAGCGAATTAAGGGCTCCATCCACAAGTCCCACATGCTTAGCGGAATCGCTCTGTGTTAGCTCCTCCATCAATGTCTCCAGCTTCTTCTGCAAAAGCCTGATGAGGGGAATGACCTGACTCAGGCTGGCAGTGTCTGAACTGACTTCACATGTGGCAAGTTCAAAAGGTTGCAGAACCTTGCACAACGTTGAAATCATTCTCCACTGCGCTTGAGACAGGTGCATTCCACCTCCTATATCGTGCTCAGTTGTATAGGCTTGAATGGCCTTTTGCTGCTCCTCCAACCTCTGAAGCATATAGAGGGTTGAATTCCACCTCGTTACCACTTCTTGCTTCAGATGATGGCAGGGCAGGTTCAGGCGTTTTTGGTGGTGCTCCAGTCTTCTGTACGTGGTGCCTGTACGCCGAAAGTGTGCCGCAATTCTTCTGGCCACCGACAGCATCTCTTGCACACCCCTCTCGTTTTTTAAATAATTCTGCACCACCAAATTCAAGGTATGTGCAAAACATGGGACGTGCTGGAATTTGCCCAGATTTAATGCACACACAATATTGCTGGCGTTGTCCGATGCCACAAATCCCCAGGAGAGTCCAATTGGGGTAAGCCATTCTGCGATGATCTTCCTCAGTTGCCGTAAGAGGTTTTCAGCTGTGTGCGTATTCTGGAAAGCGGTGATACAAAGCGTAGCCTGCCTAGGAAAGAGTTGGCATTTGCGAGATGCTGCTACCGGTGCCGCCGCTGCTGTTCTTGCGGCGGGAGTCAATACATCTACCCAGTGGGCTGTCACAGTCATATAGTCCTGAGTTTGCCCTGCTCCACTTGTCCACATGTCCGTGGTTAAGTGGACATTGGGTACAACTGCATTTTTTAGGACACTGGTGAGTCTTTTTCTGAGGTCTGTGTACATTTTCGGTATCGCCTGCCTAGAGAAATGGAACCTAGATGGTATTTGGTACCGGGGACACAGTACCTCCAACAAGTCTCTAGTTGGCTCTGCAGTAATGATGGATACCGGAACCACGTTTCTCACCGCCCAGGATGCCAAGGCCTCAGTTATCTGCTTTGCAGCAGGATGACTGCTGTGATATTTCATCTTCCTCGCAAAGGACTGTTGGACAGTCAATTGCTTGGTGGAAGTAGTAAAAGTGGTCTTACGACTTCCCCTCTGGGATGACCATCGACTCCCAGCAGCAACAACAGCAGCACCAGCAGCAGTAGGCGTTACACGCAAGGATGCATCGGAGGAATCCCAGGCAGGAGAGGACTCGTCAGAATTGCCAGTGACATGGCCTGCAGGACTATTGGCATTCCTGGGGAAGGAGGAAATTGACACTGAGGGAGTTGGTGGGGTGGTTTGCGTGAGCTTGGTTACAAGAGGAAGGGATTTACTGGTCAGTGGACTGCTTCCGCTGTCGCCCAAAGTTTTTGAACTTGTCACTGACTTATGATGAATGCGCTGCAGGTGACGTATAAGGGAGGATGTTCCGAGGTGGTTAACGTCCTTACCCCTACTTATTACAGCTTGACAAAGGCAACACACGGCTTGACAAATGTTGTCCGCATTTCTGTTGAAATACTTCCACACTGAAGAGCTGATTTTTTTGGTATTTTCACCAGGCATGTCAATGGCCATATTCCTCCCACGGACAACAGGTGTCTCCCCGGGTGCCTGACTTAAACAAACCACCTCACCATCAGAATCCTCCTGGTCAATTTCCTCCCCAGCGCCAGCAACACCCATATCTTCCTCATCCTGGTGTACTTCAACACTGACATCTTCAATCTGACTATCAGGAACTGGACTGCGGGTGCTCCTTCCAGCACTTGCAGGGGGCGTGCAAATGGTGGAAGGCGCATGCTCTTCACGTCCAGTGTTGGGAAGGTCAGGCATCGCAACCGACACAATTTGACTCTCCTTGTGGATTTGTGATTTCGAAGAACGCACAGTTCTTTGCTGTGCTTTTGCCAGCTTAAGTCTTTTCATTTTTCTAGCGAGAGGCTGAGTGCTTCCATCCTCATGTGAAGCTGAACCACTAGCCATGAACATAGGCCAGGGCCTCAGCCGTTCCTTGCCACTCCGTGTGGTAAATGGCATATTGGCAAGTTTACGCTTCTCCTCCGACGATTTTATTTTAGATTTTTGAGTCCTTTTTTTTACTGATATTTGGTGTTTTGGATTTTACATGCTCTGTACTATGACATTGGGCATCGGCCTTGGCAGACGACGTTGATGGCATTTCATCGTCTCGGCCATGACTAGTGGCAGCAGCTTCAGCACGAGGTGGAAGTGGATCTTGATCTTTCCCTATTTTTGGAACCTCAACATTTTTGTTCTCCATATTTTAATAGGCACAACTAAAAGGCACCTCAGGTAAACAATGGAGATGGATGGATACTAGTATACTTATGGATGACGAGCGACTGCCGACACAGAGGTAGCTACAGCCGTGGACTACCGTACTGCGTCTGCTAGTATAGACTGGATGATAATGATATAAAAAATATATATATATCACTACTGCAGGACAGGTATATATTGTATAATGACGGACCTGCTGGACACTGTCAGCACTGCAGACTCCTAAACTACTAGTATGAAGAAGATAGAAAAAAAAAAACCACCACAGGTAGGTATACAATTATGGACGAGCGACTGCCAGTGCCGACACAGAGGTAGCTACAGCCGTGGACTACCGTACTGCGTCTGCTAGTATAGACTGGATGATAATGATATAAAAAATATATATATATCACTACTGCAGGACAGGTATATATTATATAATGACGGACCTGCTGGACACTGTCAGCACTGCAGACTCCTAAACTACTAGTATGAAGAAGATAGAAAAAAAAAAACCACCACAGGTAGGTATACAATTATGGACGAGCGACTGCCAGTGCCGACACAGAGGTAGCTACAGCCGTGGACTACCGTACTGCGTCTGCTAGTATAGACTGGATGATAATGATATAAAAAATATATATATATCACTACTGCAGGACAGGTATATATTGCATAATGACGGACCTGCTGGACACTGTCAGCACTGCAGACTCCTAAACTACTAGTATGAAGAAGATAGAAAAAAAAAACCACCACAGGTAGGTATACAATTATGGACGAGCGACTGCCAGTGCCGACACAGAGGTAGCTACAGCCGTGGACTACCGTACTGCGTCTGCTAGTATAGACTGGATGATAATGATATAAAAAATATATATATCACTACTGCAGGACAGGTATATATTGAATAAAAACGGACCTGCAGGACACTGTCAGCACTGCAGACTCCTAAACTACTAGTATGAAGAAGATAGAAAAAAAAAAACCACCACAGGTAGGTATACAATTATGGACGAGCGACTGCCAGTGCCGACACAGAGGTAGCTACAGCCGTGGACTACCGTACTGCGTCTGCTAGTATAGACTGGAAGATAATGATATAAAAAATATATATATATCACTACTGCAGGACAGGTATATATTGTATAATGACGGACCTGCTGGACACTGTCAGCACTGCAGACTCCTAAACTACTAGTATGAAGAAGATAGAAAAAAAAAACACCACATGTAGATATACAATTATGGACGAGCGACTGCCAGTGCCGACACAGAGGTAGCTACAGCCGTGGACTACCGTACTGCGTCTGCTAGTATAGACTGGATGATAATGATATAAAAAATATATATATATCACTACTGCAGGACACGTATACATTATATAATGACGGACCTGCTGGACACTGTCAGCACTGCAGACTCCTAAACTACTAGTATGAAGAAGATAGAAAAAAAAACCCCACCACAGATAGGTATACAATTATGGACGAGCGACTGCCGACACAGAGGTAGCTACAGCCGTGGACTACCGTACTGCTTCTGCTAGTATAGACTGGATGATAATGATATAAAAAATATATATATATCACTACTGCAGGACAGGTATATATTATATAATGACGGACCTGCTGGACACTGTCAGCACTGCAGACTCCTAAACTACTAGTATGAAGAAGATAGAAAAAAAAAACCACCACAGGTAGGTATACAATTATGGACGAGCGACTGCCGACACAGAGGTAGCTACAGCCGTGGACTACCGTACTGCGTCTGCTAGTATAGACTGGATGATAATGATATAAAAAATATATATATATCACTACTGCAGGACAGGTATATATTATATAATGACGGACCTGCTGGACACTGTCAGCACTGCAGACTCCTAAACTACTAGTATGAAGAAGATAGAAAAAAAAAAACCACCACAGGTAGGTATACAATTATGGACGAGCGACTGCCAGTGCCGACACAGAGGTAGCTACAGCCGTGGACTACCGTACTGCGTCTGCTAGTATAGACTGGAAGATAATGATATAAAAAATATATATATATCACTACTGCAGGACAGGTATATATTGTATAATGACGGACCTGCTGGACACTGTCAGCACTGCAGACTCCTAAACTACTAGTATGAAGAAGATAGAAAAAAAAAACACCACATGTAGATATACAATTATGGACGAGCGACTGCCAGTGCCGACACAGAGGTAGCTACAGCCGTGGACTACCGTACTGCGTCTGCTAGTATAGACTGGATGATAATGATATAAAAAATATATATATATCACTACTGCAGGACACGTATACATTATATAATGACGGACCTGCTGGACACTGTCAGCACTGCAGACTCCTAAACTACTAGTATGAAGAAGATAGAAAAAAAAAACCCACCACAGATAGGTATACAATTATGGACGAGCGACTGCCGACACAGAGGTAGCTACAGCCGTGGACTACCGTACTGCTTCTGCTAGTATAGACTGGATGATAATGATATAAAAAATATATATATATCACTACTGCAGGACAGGTATATATTATATAATGACGGACCTGCTGGACACTGTCAGCACTGCAGACTCCTAAACTACTAGTATGAAGAAGATAGAAAAAAAAAACCACCACAGGTAGGTATACAATTATGGACGAGCGACTGCCGACACAGAGGTAGCTACAGCCGTGGACTACCGTACTGCGTCTGCTAGTATAGACTGGATGATAATGATATAAAATATATATATATATCACTACTGCAGGACAGGTATATATTGTATAATGACGGACCTGCTGGACACTGTCAGCACTGCAGACTCCTAAACTACTAGTATGAAGAAGATAGAAAAAAAAAACCACCACAGGTAGGTATACAATTATGGACGAGCGACTGCCAGTGCCGACACAGAGGTAGCTACAGCCGTGGACTACCGTACTGCGTCTGCTAGTATAGACTGGATGATAATGATATAAAAAATATATATATATCACTACTGCAGGACAGGTATATATTATATAATGACGGACCTGCTGGACACTGTCAGCACTGCAGACTCCTAAACTACTAGTATGAAGAAGATAGAAAAAAAAAACCCACCACAGGTAGGTATACAATTATGGACGAGCGACTGCCAGTGCCGACACAGAGGTAGCTACAGCCGTGGACTACCGTACTGCGTCTGCTAGTATAGACTGGATGATGATATAAAAAATATATATATATCACTACTGCAGGACAGGTATATATTGTATAATGACGGACCTGCTGGACACTGTCAGCACTGCAGACTCCTAAACTACTAGTATGAAGAAGATAGAAAAAAAAACCCACCACAGGTAGGTATACAATTATGGACGAGCGACTGCCGACACAGAGGTAGCTACAGCCGTGGACTACCGTACTGCGTCTGCTAGTATAGACTGGATGATAATGATATAAAAAATATATATATATCACTACTGCAGGACAGGTATATATTGTATAATGACGGACCTGCTGGACACTGTCAGCACTGCAGACTCCTAAACTACTAGTATGAAGAAGATAGAAAAAAAAAACCACCACAGGTAGGTATACAATTATGGACGAGCGACTGCCGACACAGAGGTAGCTACAGCCGTGGACTACCGTACTGCGTCTGCTAGTATAGACTGGATGATAATGATATAAAAAATATATATATATCACTACTGCAGGACAGGTATATATTGTATAATGATGGACCTGCTGGACACTGTCAGCACTGCAGACTCCTAAACTACTAGTATGAAGAAGATAGAAAAAAAAAAACCACCACAGGTAGGTATACAATTATGGACGAGCGACTGCCAGTGCCGACACAGAGGTAGCTACAGCCGTGGACTACCGTACTGCGTCTGCTAGTATAGACTGGATGATAATGATATTAAAAATATATATATATCACTACTGCAGGACAGGTATATATTATATAATGACGGACCTGCTGGACACTGTCAGCACTGCAAACTCCTAAACTACTAGTATGAAGAAGATAGAAAAAAAAAACCACCACAGGTAGGTATACAATTATGGACGAGCGACTGCCGACACAGAGGTAGCTACAGCCGTGGACTACCGTACTGCGTCTGCTAGTATAGACTGGATGATAATGATATAAAAAATATATATATATCACTACTGCAGGACAGGTATATATTATATAATGACGGACCTGCTGGACACTGTCAGCACTGCAGACTCCTAAACTACTAGTATGAAGAAGATAGAAAAAAAAAACCCACCACAGGTAGGTATACAATTATGGACGAGCGACTGCCGACACAGAGGTAGCTACAGCCGTGGACTACCGTACTGCGTCTGCTAGTATAGACTGGATGATAATGATATAAAAAATAAATATATATCACTACTGCAGGACAGGTATATATTATATAATGACGGACCTGCTGGACACTGTCAGCACTGCAGACTCCTAAACTACTAGTATGAAGAAGATAGAAATATAATGAATGACGGACCTGCTGGACACTGTCAGCAGAATGCGTTTATAGAATTTAAAAAAAAAACACCACACGAGTGTTTAACTTTTTCAGGCAGACAATATACTGGTGGTTACTGCTGGTCAGTCACACTGGCACTCTGGCAGCAAAAGTGTGCACTGTTAAATATGTACTCCTGCTATAACTGCTCCCCAGTCTCCCCCACAATTAAGCTGTGTGAGCAGTGAGCACTACTCAGCACAGTCAGATATACATAGATGATATTATCATGCAGCACACTGAGGCTGAGCACAGATATGGTATGTGACTGTGTATCGTTTTTTCTCAGGCAGAGAACGGATTATATTAAATAATAAATAAAACTGGTGGTCACTAGTATAACTATCAGCAAAACTCTGCACTCTCTGAGTACTCCTAATGCTCCAGTAAATCAAGTGTCTCACTCTCTATCTAAACGGAGAGGACGCCAGCCACGTCCTCTCCCTATCAATCTCAATGCACGTGTGAAAATGGCGGCAACGCGCGGCTACTTATATAGAATCCGAGTCTCGCGATAGAATACGAGCCTCGCGAGAATCCGACAGCGGGATGATGGCGTTCGGGCGCGCTCGGGTTAGCCGAGCAAGGCGGGATGATCCGAGTCTGCCTCGGACCCGTGTAAAAAGCGTGAAGTTCGGGGGGGTTCGGTTTCCGAGAAACCGAACCCGCTCATCACTTTTGGAAGCCCGATTTTATATTTGTTTGCAGACCACTGGCTGATTTTTGCCTGTCCCTACACTCATCATTGAGTTCTGTGATACCTCCCACACCACAACTATTATATATGTAGGTAGGATATTATTGCTACCAGTCAGGGATCTAGGAGCTAAACTCTGTAAGGATCTATTCATGAAGCAGTGAAAAGAGTGGAGAAACAGACTAGAGGAGAAGTTGCCCATGGTAACCAATCAGCATCTCCCTTACGTTTTATAGCATGTATTTGATAAAGGCTTTCTTCAAAGCTGATTGGTTGCCATAGGCAACATCTCCACTGGTCCTTTTCTCCACTCTTTTCAATGCTTCATGAATAGACCTCTGTTATTACTGTTTGATACATTAACGATCTATTAATGTGCAAGTGTGACTCTATACTTATGCAATGAGTCATATGTACTTCCCTTTCCCTCCCCTACATTCTATTTATTTTGTACCCAATGCTACTGCATATACTGAAATTCAATAAAAACTAATGAGCAGATTTAGGAAGGTCATATTTGAGAATTGACTTAGAGCTGTATTAGGTCAAATCAAGTCAACATAGGCACAGTTCAATTAGCAAATTTGCATATTACGCATTATGTTGTAATTACATGCAAATTTTACATATTTCTGTTATTTTCACTTCTATTATGTGTATATATGTAAGAAATGTAAGAACTTTATTTCATAAAGCCACCATTTTGTATTTTGTTGCCCCTGGTTTTCAACAAGAAACTGTGCATGCTTGCCTTGAGGCAATTTTGATGACCTATCCACCAGTAAGAAGAAAGCAAGGTGTGGTGTATTACTGGTGTATGACTGCAGATGGCACTGTAGCCAAATAAAATATGTTTTGTAAGACTCTATGATTGCTTCTCTAAGTGGAACTCCATGTTAAATAAATTGTGTTGGATCATCCTTTGTGCTCCTCTGATGTGTCTCTAGACAACACTGCAATATGTCTAAATGCAAACATCCCCTATAATCCTATGGGGACTGCTGTACCACGGGTCTGCAGTAGATATCGCTGATATCCGAAGTGTGCCATTTTTTAAATACATATGGGGATAATACATCCTGCCCCAAAAGATGCAATTTTTTCTACTTTTACATATTTAGAGAGACAGGGGGGATGATAGTATAAGGGGGTATACACACCCACTTTGTAATGGCCACACCCGCACAGAACTATTCACAGCTCTTCTGCTTCTCACAGTAGGCACTTGATAATTTTCAGTCCTAGGCCCATGTGGCCCTTAATCTGTCCCTGAGGCATATTTAATAACAAGAGATTTTCTTATCACTTTTTACCAATCTTACATGGTGCTCCAACCAATCAGCTGATAACTGACATTATTATTACAAATTCCGTTGTGTTTTACAATTGGACAAAATGATAAAACAAAACTGGGTAATAAACAAACAGTCAGTGGTAGGAAGGCCCTGCTTGCAAGCTTCTAATTTATCTATTTTTCGAACACTGACGTGTTCGAAAAATGAAAGTAAAGAGATGATTGGTTGGAGCATCATTTTTTATTAGTAATGAGTGATAACAAAAACATTACTGATTATTAAATATGTCTGTCTGCACGGGGACATTATGGGGTATATTCAATTCAAGTCGGATCCTTTCCGACAAGCATTGTCAGAAAGGATCCCACAAAGCACTATTCAATAAGACAATGGCAATCTAACTTTTTTTTAAAGTCGGATTGACATACGTCACGAGGACAGCGCTGTGGTACAGTAACAGCGCTCACTGCAACTCACTCTCCTCCAGAAGCTGTAACGCCGGGTGACCTGCGCTCCCCGACGACGCTGCTGCTGTGTGCTGCCCTCCTCTCCCTGAGTAGCCCGACTCCGGGAGCTGTAACTCCGGGTGACTCGCGCTCCTCGGCGATGCTGCTGCTGTGTGCTGCCCTCCTCTCCCTGAGCAGCTCGGCTCATCTCCTCAAACCAACAATTTTTAAAGTCGGATTGAGATTATCGGAAACGGGGCCAAAACCTGGCCCCGTTACTGACAGAAGCACGCGGATCAGCGCCTATTCCGCCGATCCACGTGCTTTCCGGCAAGTCGAAATTCCCAACTTGTTGGAAAAATTATGGGTCTATTGAATAGGTCAGAACCCCTTCCAACCTAAAATAGTCGGAAACTGCTATCTTTCCGACAAGGCGGCAGTTTCGACATCAATTGAATATACACCTATGGCTGGAGGTACTGTAGCTGGCAAAGGCTTTCACCAGATATTACTATGCAGGTTTAGAGCTTTAAAACAAGAGGCCCTATCTCCAGCATAAACAGAAACCGATATCTATGATATATAGACTCAGAAACCTGTTTGTCGTAAATGAATGGCAGTTATGTAATGTACTATAAAATGAATGTGAAATGAGCAGTACATAGGGGTAATATGAAAAACTAAAAAAAACGATAATGTAAGGCTATATTGAAAATGGTCTAAGGGTGTGTACACACGGTGAGATTCGGGCTATGCCCAATTCTCGCCATGCGACAAGGGCCGGGTCGGCACTTAGCCAGTATCGCAAGCACATAATGAGTGTGCTTGCGATACTTGCTATGTGCGATTTTGGCTAAGTCACGATTTTGACTATCTCTTCTATAGAGATAGCCAAAATTGACTTGCCTGCACAGTCTATTTTTTCTTTCGATGCCGACCGCGCGGGACCGCGCATCGGTATCGAATCGGGATCGCAAGGTGACTGTCACCTTGCGATCTGCACTAACTTTTCTTCCGATTCTGACTATATAGTCAGAATCGGAAGAAAAAATCTCACCGTGTGTACACACCCTTAGACATCTTGGTGACTTACAGTTGACTGAAATATCATTGTTATATGTGGTATAGAATGTGCAAATTTATATATATATATACATTTTATATAGGTGTATATACATTATATTGTGGGTGTGCAGCGATGTAAATATAATGGAAATATAATGGGCTGCGCTGTATTGGAGGGGAGCGTATGCCAGCGCAATGGTGTCTGCCGTGTAGTGCTCGTGCTGCCGGGAGGTAGAGGAGGGGGGCCGTGAGACAGGAGGACGGTTGGTGGCGCAGCGAGTGATCCGTGCAGAAGGACGGGTGCTGAGCGGGTCCTGTGGAGAGGTAAGACGAGTTGTCAGTAGTGATGTGCACCGGAAATTTTTCGGGTTTTGTGTTTTGGTTTTAGGTTCGGTTCCGCGGCCGTGTTTTGGGTTCGAACGCGTTTTGGCAAAACCTCACCGAATTTTTTTTGTCGGATTCGGGTGTGATTTGGATTCGGGTGTTTTTTTCAAAAAACCCTAACAAACAGCTTAAATCATTGAATTTGGGGGTCATTTTGATCCCATAGTATTATTAACCTCAATAACCATAATTTACACTCATTTTCAGTCTATTTGAACACCTCACACCTCACAATATTATTTTTAGTCCTAAAATTTGCACCGAGGTCGCTGGATGGCTAAGCTCAGCGACCCAAGTGGCCGAAACAAACACCTGGCCCATCTAGGAGTGGCACTGCAGTGTCAGGCAGGATGGCCCTTCCAAAAAATACTCCCCAAACAGCACATGACGCAAAGAAAAAAAGAGGCGCAATGAGGTAGCTGTGTGAGTAAGCTAAGCGACCCTAGTGGCCGACACAAACACCTGGCCCATCTAGGAGTGGCACTGCAGTGTCACGCAGGATGGCCCTTCCAAAAAATACTCCATAAACAGCACATGATGCAAAGAAAAAAAGAGGCGCAATGAGGTAGCTGTGTGAGTAAGCTAAGCGACCCAAGTGGCCGACACAAACACCTGGCCCATCTAGGAGTGGCACTGCAGTGTCACGCAGGATGGCCCTTCCAAAAAATACTCCCTAAACAGCACATGACGCAAAGAAGAAAAAAAAGAGGCGCAATGAGGTAGCTGTGTGAGTAAGCTAAGCGACCCAAGTGGCCGACACAAACACCTGGCCCATCTAGGAGTGGCACTGCAGTGTCAGGCAGGATGGACCTTCCAAAAAATACTCCCCAAACAGCACATGACGCAAAGAAGAAAAAAAAGAGGCGCAATGAGGTAGCTGTGTGAGTAAGCTAAGCGACCCTAGTGGCCGACACAAACACCTGGCCCATCTAGGAGTGGCACTCTAGGTTTAGAGCTTTAAAACAAGAGGCCCTATCTCCAGCATAAACAGAAACCAATACCTATGATATATAGACTCAGAAACCTGTTTGTCGTAAATGAATGGCAGTTATGTAATGTACTATAAAATGAATGTGAAATGAGCAGTACATAGGGGTAATATGAAAAACTAAAAAAAACGATAATGTAAGGCTATATTGAAATGGTCTAAGGGTGTGTACACACGGTGAGATTCGGGCTATGCCCGATTCTCGCCATGCGACAAGGGCCGGGTCGGCACTTAGCCAGTATCGCAAGCACATAATGAGTGTGCTTGCGATACTTGCTATGTGCGATTTTGGCTAAGTCACGATTTTGACTATCTCTTCTATAGAGATAGCCAAAATTGACTTGCCTGCACAGTCTATTTTTTCTTTCGATGCCGACCGCGCGGGACCGCGCATCGGCATCGAATCGGGATCGCAAGGTGACTGTCACCTTGCGATCTGCACTAACTTTTCTTCCGATTCTGACTATATAGTCAGAATCGGAAGAAAAAATCTCACCGTGTGTACACACCCTTAGACCTCTTGGTGACTTATAGTTGACTGAAATATCATTGTTATATGTGGTATAGAATGTGCAAATTTATATATATATACATTTTATATAGGTGTATATACATTGTATTGTGGGTGTGCAGCGATGTAAATATAATGGAAATATAATGGGCTGCGCTGTATTGGAGGGGAGCGTATGCCAGCGCGATGGTGTCTGCCGTGTAGTGCTCGTGCTGCCGGGAGGTAGAGGAGGGGGGCCGTGAGACAGGAGGATGGTTGGTGGCGCAGCGAGTGAGCCGTGCAGAAGGACGGGTGCTGAGCGGGTCCTGTGGAGAGGTAAGACGAGTTGTCAGTAGTGATGTGCACCGGAAATTTTTCGGGTTTTGTGTTTTGGTTTTAGGTTCGGTTCCGCGGCCGTGTTTTGGGTTCGAACGCGTTTTGGCAAAACCTCACCGAATTTTTTTTGTCGGATTCGGGTGTGATTTGGATTCGGGTGTTTTTTTCAAAAAACCCTAAAAAACAGCTTAAATCATTGAATTTGGGGGTCATTTTGATCCCATAGTATTATTAACCTCAATAACCATAATTTACACTCATTTTCAGTCTATTCTGAACACCTCACACCTCACAATATTATTTTTAGTCCTAAAATTTGCACCGAGGTCGCTGGATGGCTAAGCTAAGCGACCCAAGTGGCCGAAACAAACACCTGGCCCATCTAGGAGTGGCACTGCAGTGTCAGGCAGGATGGCCCTTCCAAAAAATACTCCCCAAACAGCACATGACGCAAAGAAAAAAAGAGGCGCAATGAGGTAGCTGTGTGAGTAAGCTAAGCGACCCTAGTGGCCGACACAAACACCTGGCCCATCTAGGAGTGGCACTGCAGTGTCACGCAGGATGGCCCTTCCAAAAAATACTCCCCAAACAGCACATGATGCAAAGAAATAAAGAGGCGCAATGAGGTAGCTGTGTGAGTAAGCTAAGCGACCCAAGTAGCCGACACAAACACCTGGCCCATCTAGGAGTGGCACTGCAGTGTCACGCAGGATGGCCCTTCCAAAAAATACTCCCCAAACAGCACATGACGCAAAGAAGAAAAAAAAGAGGCGCAATGAGGTAGCTGTGTGAGTAAGCTAAGCGACCCAAGTGGCCGACACAAACACCTGGCCCATCTAGGAGTGGCACTGCAGTGTCAGGCAGGATGGACCTTCCAAAAAATACTCCCCAAACAGCACATGACGCAAAGAAGAAAAAAAAGAGGCGCAATGAGGTAGCTGTGTGAGTAAGCTAAGCGACCCTAGTGGCCGACACAAACACCTGGCCCATCTAGGAGTGGCACTGCAGTGTCACGCAGGATGGCCCTTCCAAAAAATACTCCCCAAACAGCACATGACGCAAAGAAAAAAAGAGGCGCAATGAGGTAGCTGTGTGAGTAAGCTAAGCGACCCTAGTGGCCGACACAAACACCTGGCCCATCTAGGAGTGGCACTGCAGTGTCACGCAGGATGGCCCTTCCAAAAAATACTCCCCAAACAGCACATGACGCAAAGAAGAAAAAAAGAGGCGCAATGAGGTAGCTGTGTGAGTAAGCTAAGCGACCCTAGTGGCCGACACAAACACCTGGCCCATCTAGGAGTGGCACTGCAGTGTCACGCAGGATGGCCCTTCCAAAAAATACTCCCCAAACAGCACATGACGCAAAGAAGAAAAAAAAGAGGCGCAATGAGGTAGCTGTGTGAGTTAGCTAAGCGACCCTAGTGGCCGACACAAACACCTGGCCCATCTAGGAGTGGCACTGCAGTGTCAGGCAGGATGGCCCTTCCAAAAAATACTCCCCAAACAGCACATGACGCAAAGAAAAATGAAAGAAAAAAGAGGTGCAAGATGGAATTGTCCTTGGGCCCTCCCACCCACCCTTATGTTGTATAAACAGGACATGCACACTTTAACCAACCCATCATTTCAGCGACAGGGTCTGCCACACGACTGTGACTGAAATGACTGGTTGGTTTGGGCCCCCACCAAAAAAGAAGCAATCAATCTCTCCTTGCACAAACTGGCTCTACAGAGGCAAGATGTCCACCTCATCATCATCGTCCGATTCATCACCCCTTTCACTGTGTACATCCCCCTCCTCACAGATTATTAATTCGTCCCCACTGGAATCCACCATCTCAGATCCCCGTGTACTTTCTGGAGGCAATTGCTGCTGGTGAATGTCTCCACGGAGGAATTGATTATAATTCATTTTAATGAACATCATCTTCTCCACATTTTCTTGAAGTAACCTCGTACGCCGATTGCTGACAAGGTGAGCGGCGGCACTAAACACTCTTTCGGAGTACACACTGGAGGGAGGGCAACTTAGGTAGAATAAAGCCAGTTTGTGCAAGGGCCTCCAAATTGCCTCTTTTCCCTGCCAGTATACGTACGGACTGTCTGACGTGCCTACTTGGATGCGGTCACTCATATAATCCTCCACCATTCTTTCAATGGTGAGAGAATCATATGCAGTGACAGTAGATGACATGTCAGTAATCGTTGGCAGGTCCTTCAGTCCGGACCAGATGTCAGCAGCAGCAGTCGCTCCAGACTGCCCTGCATCACCGCCAGCGGGTGGTCTCGGAATTCGTAGCCTTTTCCTCGCACCCCCAGTTGCAGGAGAATGTGAAGGAGGAGATGTTGACAGGTCGCGTTCCGCTTGACTTGACAATTTTCTCACCAGCAGTTCTTTGAACCCCTGCAGACTTGTGTCTGCCGGAAAGAGAGATCCAACGTAGGTTTTAAATCTAGGATCGAGCACGGTGGCCAAAATGTAGTGCTCTGATTTCAACAGATTGACCACACGTGAATCCTGGTTAAGCGAATCAAGGGCTACATCCACAAGTCCCACATGCCTAGCAGAATCGCTCTGTTTTAGCTCCTCCTTCAATGCCTCCAGCTTCTTCTGCAAAAGCCTGATGAGGGGAATGACCTGACTCAGGCTGGCAGTGTCTGAACTGACTTCACATGTGGCAAGTTAAAAGGGCAGCAGAACCTTGCACAACGTTGAAATCATTCTCCACTGCGCTTGAGACAGGTGCATTCCACCTCCTTTGCCTATATCGTGGGCAGATGTATAGGCTTGAATGGCCTTTTGCTGCTCCTCCATCCTCTGAAGCATATAGAGGGTTGAATTCCACCTCGTTACCACCTCTTGCTTCAGATGATGGCAGGGCAGGTTCAGGTTTTTTTGGTGGTGCTCCAGTCTTCTGTACGCGGTGCCTTCACGCCGAAAGTGGGCCGCAATTCTTCTGGCCACCGACAGCATCTCTTGCACGCCCCTGTCGGTATGCTGGTCGCCGGGAGCCCGACCGCCGGCATACTGAAGACCACCCGTGTATATGTATGTGTGTGTGTATGTATGTATGTATGTATGTATATATATATATATATATATATATGTGTGTGTGTAGATATATGTGTGTATATATATATATATATATATATACACACACACACACACACAGACACACTAGTTTTACGGACCCAGCATATACTGAGTCACCTCAGTCCCCGCCCCAGTGATTGGCTCCGCCCAGTTCTGGAAACCCCCCCATGCAAATCATGCGTTTGCCACTGCCACAGATATGGTGGAGCGTTTTTTTTCAGGCAGAGAAACAAAGGATTAAAATCACTGGTGGTATAATCAAAACCCTGCACTGTATTCCCTAACAGCTGCTCCCCGTCCCCAATCCTCCCCACAATTATAACAATGTCACTTAGTCTTTTCTATTACGGAGAGGACGCCAGCCACGTCCTCTCCCTATCAATCTCAATGCACGTGTGAAAATGGCGGCGACGCGCGGCTCCTTATATAGAATCCGAGTCTCGCGAGAATCTGACAGCGGGATGATGACGTTCGGGCGCGCTCGGGTTAACCGAGCAAGGCGGGAGGATCCGAGTCGCTCGGACCCGTGTAAAAAAAAGTGAAGTTCGGGCGGGTTCGGATTCCGAGGAACCGAACCCGCTCATCACTAGTTGTCAGTAGACGGCGGAGACGGGAGACGGCAAGTTTCTAAGCGGGACAGCGTCAGTGCCAGGACACCTATGACCCGCGACCCCTAGTACCTTGACCGGGAACCGGGAGACCTAACCATGGGAGGAGACAGCTGGGAACAGGCAGCGCAGGCAGAGGCGCAGCCAGTGAAGGAGACAGGTAAAGCTGCAGCCGTCGAAGCCGCACTGTAGTAAGTCTTCCAACCCCTACGTGGGACTGGCAGACAGAGGATATAGACAAAGCCGCCTTTAGGGGACACAACCAAGTTTTCCCCGAGGGACAGATTCCTCTTCTGTGTAGGAAGTCGGGGGAGGAGCTAATTACACAGAGCCCTAGGATCTGGAATAAAAGATTGTAGGAGGGACAGAGGTGTAGACACCGCAACAGGGTGGACCAAGAAGGCCCTCCTACTCATCCTAAAGGTCTGTCTCGCCCAGTATTGCGGGAATGAGGATAAGCTGACGCGCTATATTTATTGTAACGGAGCCTACCTATGACATGGCGAGCTGCTATATGCAGTGGCGTAAGTTCGTCACAGTTGCCAGGAGGCAAGATAAATATTAGTGCCCCCCTATATTTAGATAAATATATGTATGTATGTGTGCGTATGTGTGTGTGTGTGTGTGTGTGTGTGTGTGTGTGTGTGTGTGTGTGTGTGTGTGTGTGCGCGCGGAGGGTTCTGAAAAAAAATGCATATATACATTTAATTGTCTTTTCTTTAAATCACACATTTCTTAGCAGTCATACCCAGGATTAGAACCCATGACTTGTTACACTGGCAGCAGACACTTTACAGATGGAGCTATTTGCTCCTGTACAGGAAGCATGAGAATTCTATCTATATGAAGTTACATGTAATTGTCAGAGAAGTAACTTCATATAGTTAGAATTCTCATATTTCTAGTGTTCACTCTAGTGGACGGGCAGGGCGCGGGTCCGTCAGAGGCGTGGCTATGCAAATAGGGGGCATGTCCACTTGCACGTAATGCAAGTGGGCGGTTCAGTCCACAGACGGGGGCGTGGGCGGCCGGCGCCGTCACTGTTGGGGGCATGCCCAGCACCTACGGAGGGGCTGGGCGTCCCCCAAGCTCTCTGACAGCGTGAATGGACATGCGCAGCATCTTTACATGCCGAGAAGGGCAGAAAGCGGGCGGCTGTTTTAGCAGGGCGCCGCAGAAAGGGCAGGGCGGGTTTTGCCCTTAAAAAATCAAGCAGAGCGCGGCGCCCTGCTAAAACAGCCTAGAGCGAACACTATATTTCCTATACAGGAGCAAATAGCTTCATCAGTAAGGTGACTGATTCCAGTGTTATAAGTTGTGGTTTCTAATCCACGGTATGACACTTGTAAAATGTGTATCTACAGTATAATAAAAAGGGTGTGATTTGTAAGGTGCAGGGACCATTGGGGAAGTCTGCCACTGAAAGGATAGCGGCAGCTTCTGTATCAATTAACTTAATTCAATGGAGTCACCGAATGGGAGGAGAGGTGCCCCCCTTCAGAGCAGGAGCCCGGCGGCAGATGACTACGTTGCCTCCCAGAGTTACGCCTCTGGCTATATGTAGGTAGATGGCTTGTATTATACGTCCTCTCAAGTATAGTTAATACCCCTACCAGTGACATTTAGCCGACCAGGTGATTTAGTGGCGCCCATATACCATCTATATGAACATCCTCTGTGGACTCATAATTTGAGTGCACAGAACTCTGATAACAAGATACTGACAGTAGGTGTGTTAATCATCACCGATACAATTGTTACCACTGCCTTGGCACTTCACAGTAATTACAGTGTATTTGGGACAGCTGCTATGTCACACATTGAAGGAAGTATTTGATATGCATTTATCGATAGATACAACATAGCGAACTTGAACAGAGAGTTTCAACAGAGTGGAAAATGTTACAGTGCTCCGACTGTCTACCAGTACATTGAGGTGTGATATTTCACCGGTAGCGTCATCTTCATAAGGATGAATGTTCAGCTAGGCTAGAGAACTGGATATCCATATTAGGATTACAGAAAGCTGGACAAGCACCCTAGAGTGGAATGGCAGACTGTTCAGCTAAACTTGTGGAAGCCTTATAACCTATTTCTATCTCCGTCACGGGCCCCAACGAGAACAATGACTGATGTCTTTATGTTAGTATAATACCCGGGTATTCAGGTACTGACTGTGATATGATTTTTACCGACGTAATACGGTAATTTTTGTAATGCATGCAAGTGATACTGTATAGGCCTGGGTAATCTTATAGTATACGTTACTAGTTAAGTATAATGCAGTAAGTAATGTACTTATATGTTGATATGAACTAATACAATCGTTGAAATTTCAAGTTGTTGAAAAGTAAGCTCAAAGATGTAATTTATTTCCGTGAACTTAAATACTTACCATAATATGGATATCGAGCTGACGGAATACTGACAGGATCAGAATGAGAAGAAAGACAACCCATGGTAAATTAATGTGCTAGTAATCTAGAAAAGAGCATATATTGTGTACAACAATTGTCATAGGCTTTCCCAAACAAGCCTCGATTAGCCATGGTGAGCTTGGATGGAGGCACGCCATAATAACAACATTCAGGACCCCGAATATACATACTGGTTGAGAGTGGGGAGGGGTTAAAATAAGATAATAGGTCATGTGGTAAAGGGACACAGTATTTTTTTTTCATGCCTTGTGCATTTGATTCACTACAAAACATGCACAAAAATTGCTCCAAATAAATATAGTTAAATAGGGGAAACCTGCAACAGCAATCAGGTTGGCCCCGGGTTGGAAGTGACCGCTCAATTTCTCATTTGCTGAGGTGTTTGTGCAAGGCCTTACATCACTAGGCTGTAGGGTATTAGTGGCGGGGAGATAATCCTAGTGCAGCTGCAATAGAGGGCCCGCCTTGGGGGACTACTACAGGTTCCTTCTTAGAGAGACCAATGACACCCTGTACAAACGAAAAATGGCTTTACATTTTATCTTTTATTAACAATTACATTGTGGCTAATTTGGATTGTTAAGAGTTTGTGAAAATTACTTTCTGAAGTTTTTAAGCATTTCTGTAGTTTTATTAGAATTTTCTAAATTAGAGACTAATTGAAATTTTCACTTACAGCACCTTACTTCTTTTAGATATTGGTATTACCACTTTGTTATTGTGTGTATCTAATAAATTTAACGTGATAGAGAAAATCTGATTTTTCCACTGGACAGCCGTCAAGCACATCTTTATATACCTGAAAGAAACAATCTCCTTAAAGCCAATGTACAAGACAACAGAAACTTTGGAGATAGAAGCATTTTATGATGCCACTTGGGGAGCGGATGTAGATGACAGCTATCCTACACTGTCAGCTGGGCAATTAGAAAACAGCTAACAGTTGCTTTATCTACTCACCAGGCAGACTATAGCAGTGGCGTGCGGTGAGGTCAGTGGCTGGTGAGGCACTACAGCCATAAAGTCTGCCGAATCCTGCCGATGGCCCCTACCGCCGCCGAGCCAATGCCCGCTACTTGCCCTGAGCCGCTGCCTGCTGCCACCACCAGTGGCTTACAAACTCACCCACCATCAACTGACCCAGCCCTCCACCACTAATTTGCATCTCAGTCCGATGCCGCCAATGCCCGCTGCCTGCCTGCTCATCATACTTGTGATATAGTGTACATTTTTATAGAAAAAAAAATAGTGTTTGGGACTGGGAAGGGAGTGGGAGGAGGACATGAATGCAATTTTGTTGTCCAGGGCTTCCATTAACTTAATGGAAAGGAGTCTGAATGGGTTAAAAAAAAAATGCATGAGGTCCCCCCTCCAAAGTATAACCAGCCTCGGGCACTTTGAGCCGGACCTGGTTGTTTAAATACTGGGAAAAAATTGGACAGGGGTCCCCGTATTTAAACAACCAGCACCGGGCTCTTAGTCCGGTCCTGGTTCCAAAAATACGGGGGACAAAAGATGTAGGGGTCCCCCGTATTTTTAAAACCAGCACCGGGCTCCACTAGCCAGGGACATAATGCCACAGGCGGGGGACACATTTATGTAGGTCCCTGCGGCCGTGGCATTACCCCCCCAACTAGTCACCCCTGGCCGGGGTTCCCTGGAGGAGTGGTGACCCCTTAAATCAAGCCCCCCCCCTCCAGGCACCCAGGGGCCAGGAATGAAGCCCGAGGCTGTCCCCCCATCCGTGGGCGGTGGATGGGAGGCTGATAGCCACGTGTGTAAAAAAAAAGAATATTGTTTTTTGTTGTGGAACTACAAGGCCCAGCAAGCCTCCCCCGCTTGCTGGTACTTGGAGAACCTCAAGTACCAGCATGCGAGGAAATAATGGGCCCGCTGGTACCTGTAGTTCTACAACAACAAAAATACCCAAATAAAAACACAACTCGCACACCCTGAAAGTAAAAGTTTATTAAAAACACACTTACACACTCACACATACTTACCTACATCCCACGCCGTTCACGTCCACTTGTCCAGTAGAATCCAATAGGGCCGGTACCTGTAAAAATTAAAATTAGGTTTAAGGTGGGTACATTTAAATAGGAGGAGAGGCTGCGCTCACAAATGAGGGAAAATGCTAAGAGTGCTGCTGTACCTGGAGGCGTCCCACCTCCTGTTAAATTTGTATTTCGTGATGGTCAGCGCGCTCTAAGGGGGTATGAGGGGGGATTGTAAGGGTTGAGATACTGCAGAGTAAGAGTAGTGGCTAAATGAATGATTGTGTCAGCTCTGTACCTCTGATGGTGGGTATTGTGTTAATGATCAGCCAGAGGTGGATTATGTTTGGATGCTTTATTGTGAAATTAGAAAACCGGGTCAGTGCCCTGATTGTAATAATGTTTGGTCCTTGTCCCAAGGTTTCTTCACCACTGTCAGGTGTGTCCTGCAGACTACCCTTTGCAAGGTATATCCTCCTAGTGGTATACCTGTGAGACCCCAGCTCAGGTAAATGTCAGGTGTGCCCTGTGGGTCACCTTTACCATAGGTGTGGTGGATGCCTATGTGCCTTCTGAAGCTGTGTCTAATTGTAACGTTTGAGGTGTGACTAGTGCGGCGTCCCGCCTGTCAGACCTCTCTCATGTGCGGCACTGAGTGGTGTGGTCATGGGCTGTGTCTTTCACACTTACCGCCGGGGGCAGGTGCTGCCTGCCGCCGGTGACCGGGTCTTTTCCGTCCACTCCTCAGCTTAGAAAGCTACACACTGAAACAAATGCATATGATTGACACAACTGCACATTAAATATGTGCACATGATTGACATGATTGAATACGTTCCCCTCCAATCACATCGGGGAATGGGGGATTAAGGACAAAGAGGATGGACCAATCATCATAGACAGTACAGCATAAAATGGCTACAGGAAATTAAACATGTAACCCTAGAAAAAGGCACTCGTGCTGAAACGCGTTGGGAACTCACAAACAACCTAATTCATACCATCAACATTTACAGTCTCCCCTCTCCGGCTGGAGAAAGAGACACAGCGGCAATCTTTGCACACAGCGCGCTCACGTGACCCGGCACGTGACACGCGAACCAGGAAGCAACAGAACGGGACAGAGGACGGAGGAGACCAGCAGCCGTAGGTGGAGCGCGCGGTCCAGGGGAGACGGAGGAAACAGCTGTCCGAAGGAGACGGAGGACGCGGACACAGAAGACCAGGCCTGAGGAGTGGACGGAAAAGACCCGGTCACCGGCGGCAGGCAGCACCTGCCCCCGGCGGTAAGTGTGAAAGACACATCCCATGACCACACCACTCAGTGCCGCACATGAGAGAGGTCTGACAGGCAGGACGCCGCACTAGTCACACCTCAAACGTTACAATTAGACACAGCTTCAGAAGGCACATAGGCATCCACCACACCTATGGTAAAGGTGACCCACAGGGCACACCTGACATTTACCTGAGCTGGGGTCTCACAGGTATACCACTAGGAGGATATACCTTGCAAAGGGTAGTCTGCAGGACACACCTGACAGTGGTGAAGAAACCTTGGGACAAGGACCAAACATTATTACAATCAGGGCACTGACCCGGTTTTCTAATTTCACAATAAAGCATCCAAACATAATCCACCTCTGGCTGATCATTAACACAATACCCACCATCAGAGGTACAGAGCTGACACAATCATTCATTTAGCCACTACTCTTACTCTGCAGTATCTCAACCCTTACAATCCCCCCTCATACCCCCTTAGAGCGCGCTGACCATCACGAAATACAAATTTAACAGGAGGTGGGACGCCTCCAGGTACAGCAGCACTCTTAGCATTTTCCCTCATTTGTGAGCGCAGCCTCTCCTCCTATTTAAATAACCGTCTGTCCCTTAGAGGCTGCAGCACACATCCCCCATCCCCACAACCCCATTTCCTATTAAACAACCAAACACCTCACGTTAGTCACATATGGGATTATTAGATTACAGGAATGAGCGTATAGATAGGGCAAAACAAACATTCAACACATTCGAACAAACCACATCATTCCTTAGCAAGGGACAGGATTTATGCACACAAATCGTCCAGCTAGAACGATTACTAAAACAGGAGACAAAATTATGGTGGGACACGTTTGCCTTACAATGGTACGAAGACCAGAAAACCATACCAAAGGGACTCACCATTAAGAAAATACCCACACACAATAGAGAGAATGCGGAATTCATGGAAAAATGGAACAGTACTCTTAGAGATTGCTCCTTGAAATTGATACATATCATTATAGAGCAGCATGAGAAAGACCTAGAAACAATAGACAAGGATATAATTTCCTTACACAGCAAGTTAGAATTATATCACAAAGACCAGGACTATCAGGAAATAGAAACATTAACAAAAAACAGATTAAAGAAGGGGGAGGACATCATTATTGAAAGAAAAAAGAAAAAGTTTCTCAGAGACAAGTGGGGCATCAAAACCACTCACAAAGGGAAAAAACCCACCCCCCCCCAAACCAAAGTCAAGATCAGGACACTTAAATACACTTCACAGCACAAATAAACGCAACACCATCCACACAACATACAGACACCCAAACACCAAAAGGATCCTGACGTATCAAGAATACATGACACTACTACACTCTAAAACAAATAGACCAACACAACTGGACTCTGAGACGGAATCAGATATCACTGACACATCATGCATGAAAGACATAGAATCATCCTTCTCCATCCACGAGATAGAGGATCCAAATTACGAGGCCACAATAAGACAATCCCTAGAGACAGGCTGCTTAACAGCAGTACTAGACACACAGCCAGGAACACCAAGCGACATTGCAAAAGAGAACACCACACAAACCAAAGGATCACACAACCAACCACCCATCACCACCACGAAAAACGGAGAACACTGGGACATAGATTTGTTAGACCTAGAGGCAGGCATTGCGGCCTGCCGCACACCTACAATAAAAAGACAAACCAACAAAAGAAAAATCCCAGAAACAGAAGAGGGTGTAGGGGAGGCCAAAAAAACAAGACCTCCAAGGACACAGAGAAAGCTCCGCTAACCGAAGGAGTATTTAACTTAAGTAGCTTCCAATTAGGTGATCAACATAAGAAACTACTCAACAAGGGGCTCTGTGGCCGGAGAGACCAACCAGCCACACGTGCGGCACTGAAGGGGTTAACCCCTAGTGCCCGGCGCCCTTAACAGGACAATGGGCGCTTGGCGCCACTTTAAAACTGTGCACTGGTGCTAAGCGCCATCTTTAAATATAGTGTGGGTGCTAGGCACCGGGTATTTAAGAATATATTTAATACTGTGTTTTCACCAATGTTATATTTAAGGCAATAGGCACAGTTGTAAGATTGCACATTTACATTGCAGCAAATGCCAGCACTTAGAAGGAATGTGTAAGCTGTGTTGGTTTTAAAATGCATTTACGTTTGAGGACAAATGGCTTTGAAGCTTCTCACCTAGGAATTGAGATGCTGATGACCCTGGCACCTGGAAAGGGGTGTATAGACAAGCCATTTCTTTGAGATTGAGATGTGTCTCTGTGTAACTTTATAGACACATGCAGGTGAGAGGATTTGTTGCTGTCTTCTCTGAATATTGAGTGAACTGGGTTTGCATGGAGATGTTAGAGAGACAGGAACATGTTAATCAGATTGTGTTTTACAAATGCAAACTAGTGGGTTTCGTGTAACAACAGTTTGATGTAACATTTCTTAGGCTGCATTATGTGTGATGCAGATTATGTTTAATTTACAGTATAAGAACGTTGTCTATGTGTGAGAGGGTGAATGCAATTGAAATGCAAGTTACATTTACATTTGTGAAAGAGACAGGAAGATGATAATCAGATTGTGTTTGGGATAGCCACTGGTTTGGTTATATATGAAGAGGAGCAGAACATTGCTTTATCTAATTCTTAACTTTTGAAATGTAAACTTGTATTTCTTTATATTTTCTGCAATAACCTGATTGGTTGGAGAAGACAGGGAGGGCTTACCCCCCTGTGGTACTGTGTGTAGAACTGAGATAAAAAGAGGATGCCTGTGAGCCTCCAAGTAGATTGTAACATCTTCCTCTGCTGAAAACATCTTGATTGTATGCTGTTGCCCCTAGCAATAGGGAGGAGCCTTTTTAAAGGTTATTTGAGCAATAAACACCTTTGCCTCAAGAAGACTGCTTCATCTTGTGACCTACAGGGTTAGGCCAAACCTAGCCCCGTTCTCCGGCTGTCCAGGGAAGCACCTGACGTCTCCAAGCTCCGCCTTCCGCCAGCTACCGTTAGAGGCCTAGCAAGTGGCTAGAGGGGATTCATCGACACCATACAGGTGTGGTAAAGCAGTGCGTCGGCACATACAGAGCAGAACCGTGGTTCCAAACGCCACGGCAGGTTAGGAGTTTGGTGGTGGCAGCAAGAACCCGCCCACAGCGCAGTGGGTGGAGTCAGTAACAGGCGGTTACTGACGGTAAGCGGGAATCCCCTATGTGGTCAGGCCTCGTGCGGCTTGACCTTCCAGTCTGTGCGCAGTCGACGGGACGCGGCAAGCGGCGAGTGCTTCCGTACGGTACCGTCCTGTCACAGGCTCAAATTTGCACCTACCAAAAAAATGAATAAGTTTGAAACTTACATGGATATACAGGCATTTACCAGGAAGATCACCCTCAAAAAATTCTTTGCACAGACCAACCTACAACATATACCAGCTGACAAGACCACAACATTCAGACATACCGAATGCAAACCACAGTCGACATTTTACCCACAACACATAAAGGGACACATAATCAACACATTCGAACAAATGTTAACCAATGACCTAGAAAAAATTGGCAATACACATAAAAAACGTCTAAATTTGGACAAGGGAGAAATACAGGCCTTGGAGGAACTAAAAAGCACCAAAACACTCATCATCAAACCGGCGGACAAGGGGGGAGGTATAGTGCTACTTGATAAAAATGACTACATTCAAGAATCAGGACGACTACTTGGGGATACACAAACATACACCAAACTAAAAGGGGACCCAACACAAGAATACAAACGGCAGTTACAATCATTACTAAATGAAGGCTTATCAATAGGAATCATCAATAAAAAAGAATTTGAATTCCTCACACCAGCAAACCCAGTGATACCAGTATTTTATTACCTTCCGAAGATACACAAAGATTTAGAACACCCACCAGGAAGACCAATCATCTCAGGGATCAATTCACTCACATCCAACCTATCCAGATACATAGATTATTTTCTTCAACAACACGTAGTCAAACAGAAATCTTACATTAGAGACACTACCCATATACTCCAACTACTTCAAGACATAACATGGACAGAAGACCTGATACTGGTGACCAGTGATGTAACATCTCTCTATACCATCATAGAGCATTACCAAGGGACCGATAGTTCCAGACACTTCCTTTCACAAGACGTCACACTACAACCGGCACAAATTGACTTCATAGTAAAGGCCATTACATTCATACTGGAGCATAACTATACCTGGTTTGAGGATGAATATTACAAACAACAGACAGGGACAGCCATGGGGACCAGGTTCGCACCAAGTTATGCGAACCTGTTCATGAGTAAGTGGGAGGAGGACAACATCTGGAATGGGCATGACTTTGGGGCGAACCTGGTCCTCTGGCGCAGATACATAGACGACATCATATTCATATGGAAAGGGACAGAAAGTGACTTAAAGACATTCTTACTATACATCAGCAACAACGACAGAAATCTACAGTTCACTACCAAATACAGCAAGGAACAAGCAATATTTCTTGACCTAGACATCTACATCAAGGACAACCAGATCCACACACGTACACATCACAAACAGGTGGACGTCAATAGCTACATTTTATCTACAAGTGGCCATCATCCAAATTGGCTTCACAGTATACCTACAGGACAATTCACACGACTAAGAAGAAACTGTACACAGATAGAAGACTACCACAAACAAGGACAAGCTTTGGAACAGAAATTTTTAGACAAAAAATATGATAAAGAAACTGTACACAAAGCATACAAAAAACTGGAGAACACAGACAGGGGAGACCTCTTAAAATATAAAGCGAGGGACGAGAAACAACACAACAATGACATTTATTTTGTAACACAGTACAACATCGGAGCAGGCCAGATAAAACAGAGTATAATGAAACACTGGGCAATCCTAATGCAAGACGAAACGTTAGCCAGAGTACTACCCCCACAGCCAAAAGTAGTGTACAGAAAAGCCCCAGATCTGAAAGACAAACTTGTACACAACCACATTCCACCATCGAGACTACAACAGACAACACTAGATGGTACCGGGAAAAGGCAGGGATTACATTACTGCGGATCATGTTTAGGTTGCAGAACATCCAATTCCAGAACGACAAAGAGAATTATAGAGTTCTCTTCGAACATCACAGGACAGAAATATAAAATTAGGGAAGAAGTCACATGCCACACAAAAGGGGTTGTATATCTGATCACATGCCCGTGCGGACTACTATATGTTGGACGCACCATCAGAACATTAAAGATTAGGATTTCTGAACACATTCAGAACATAAAGAAAGGATATGACAAACACAGTGTCTCACAACATTTCAAAGAGAAACACATGCAAGATCCGTCCAAATTACAATTCATGGCAATACAACAGGTCACCAACAATTGGCGAGGGGGAGACTATGTGAAAAAAATCAATAGAGAAGAACTCAGATGGATCTTCAATCTGAAGACCCTCACACCACGAGGCCTCAATATAGACTACAACACAGCTGCAGCTTTGTAAATAGATATTATATACCGGGAGGGGGAAAAAAACCCATATCAAAATACAATCCTTCACCCTTCACCCATCCCCCAACATTCCCCACATATCCCACCCCTCCTATACATTGTGCCACAGCATGTAAATAGAAGTATAGCAAATATATAGATTCACCGCCGTCAGGGCTCAATAAATATCCACCCACAATCACTTCAGTATATTCAACCCATAGCCCCTCCCCACACTGCTGATTAATGGTATATCAGTCCCTCATCGAACAGTTTAGGTTTCACATATGAATTACCTTTCTGATAGTTAGGTAGGCATATAACCAAGTACATATGGGGAATCCATATTTTGAGCTTAGAAAGCTACACACTGAAACAAATGCATATGATTGACACAACTGCACATTAAATATGTGCACATGATTGACATGATTGAATACGTTCCCCTCCAATCACATCGGGGAATGGGGGATTAAGGACAAAGAGGATGGACCAATCATCACAGCCAGTACAGCATAAAATGGCTACAGGAAATTAAACATGTAACCCTAGAAAAAGGCACTCGTGCTGAAACGCGTTGGGAACTCACAAACAACCTAATTCATACCATCAACATTTAAAGTCTCCCCTCTCCGGCTGGAGAAAGAGACACAGCGGCAATCTTTGCACACAGCGCGCTCACGTGACCCGGCACGTGACACGCGAACCAGGAAGCAACAGAACGGGACAGAGGACGGAGGAGACCAGCAGCCGTAGGTGGAGCGCGCGGTCCACGGGAGACGGAGGAAACAGCTGTCCGAAGGAGACGGAGGACGCGGACACAGAAGACCAGGCCTGAGGAGTGGACGGAAAAGACCCGGTCACCGGCGGCAGGCAGCACCTGCCCCCGGCGGTAAGTGTGAAAGACACAGCCCATGACCACACCACTCAGTGCCGCACATGAGAGAGGTCTGACAGGCGGGACGCCGCACTAGTCACACCTCAAACGTTACAATTAGACACAGCTTCAGAAGGCACATAGGCATCCACCACACCTATGGTAAAGGTGACCCACAGGGCACACCTGACATTTACCTGAGCTGGGGTCTCACAGGTATACCACTAGGAGGATATACCTTGCAAAGGGTAGTCTGCAGGACACACCTGACAGTGGTGAAGAAACCTTGGGACAAGGACCAAACATTATTACAATCAGGGCACTGACCCGGTTTTCTAATTTCACAATAAAGCATCCAAACATAATCCACCTCTGGCTGATCATTAACACAATATCTTAAGGTGGGTACACACTAGAAAGATATATCTGCAGATCAATTGATCTGCAGATATATCTATGGACGGATTGGGTAGTGTGTTGAGCATACACACTGCCCGATCCGTCGGGGACTGACGTCATGAACTGGGCGGGCGTGTACACACCCCCGCCCAGTTCAGCTGTCAATCACCGCCGTCCGCCGCAGCATGTGTACGGGCGGTCGGCCGACCGCCGTACACACACAGCGACGCACCAATATATCGGTAGATATATTGGCCGTCGGCTGTGCTGCGGGGCCGACGCAATACGTCTGTGAACGACAGAGTTCACAGACGTATCGGCCGTACACACTGGCCGACGGACTAGTGGTATATCGGCCGTTCAAGAGAACGGCCGATATATCGACCAGTGTGTACGGCCATAGTTCAATCCACGGGAGGAAGGGAGAGAGAGAGAGAGAGAGAGAGAGATATGTGCTGTACTCACCACAGGCGCCTCAGGCTGTCCCTGCACTCCGGACGCGGCTGACAGACACCCGATGCTGAGGCTGGAGGAGGCGAGCACCGCTCAGGCTGTCCCTGCACTCCGGACGCGGCTGACAGACACCCGATGCTGAGGCTGGAGGAGGCGAGCGCCGCCCGCCGGCGCCGCCGCTGAACTTTTAGCACTTGCCGCTGCACTTGTCTCATACACAGGGCCCCAGGCAGGGGTTATTGCCAGCAGCAGGTAACGGAGTAAGGGGGGGGATGAAGGGAGGGGAGCAGCAAACTATCCCGCCGCCTCGTATGGATGATTGGACCAGCGGATCCAGTGCTGGATCCGCTGTCCAATCATTTCTGCCTTGCTGACAGTGATGTCAGCGAGGCACTTCTAGAGATGCCGCTTCGCCTGTGTTTTTCAATGGGCTTTTACAGCCCAGTTCTTGGCCCCGCCCCCCCCTCGATCCCCGTTTTCATTATCTACGGGAGGCACTGCTATCAGTGCCTCCCAAACCTATTTAAACCCCTAAAATTATTAGAATAAAATAAAGAACATACTTATGACACAGAATATGTGTCATAAGTATGTTCTTTGTGTTATTTTAATAATTAATCACAGGGGAGGCACTGCCTCCCCTGCCTCCCCTGACTGCACGTCCCTGGACTATAGGACTCTTACAGAAACAGCCAAAGAAGCATTATGGCTGAAAGAGACTAAGGGGTCTATTTAGTAACATTATTTTTATTAAAATAATGTGAAAAAGGGTGTTTTCGCACCTTTTTCACATTATTTTAGTATCACCTGAATGTATTAAATGGCATTTGGAGCAGTCTTCATGAAAAACTGCTCCAAACCCTTTAATTCACTTTTTTTTAGTAAGCCACATCGCATTCCCTATACTTATAATGGGAAATGTGATGTGGCCAAATTTACTAAAAACAAAAAGGTGAAAAAATACCGCAGTGTGCCCTGTGATAATCTCGCCAGCTCAGGCTGGCGAGATCACAGGGCAGCACTGCGATAAGGAGGCATTTGTCCAGCTTCCTTTGCCCCTGATTTGCGCTGAGGCGCCATGACAAGGGACTCCAGAAAGGTGAGCAGTGAGCATGGGTGCAGAGTATGCTTTGTGCATTCTCAGCACTCCGGCCCATGTCACAAACACCTTCCTAGACACAACATGGCATATGTAATAAAGACAGTATTCAGACTATAGATGTACACTAAAATGGTCTACAGTCAATAGGTCTACCATTAATGATAGACATGTGACAGGGTCAAAAGGTCGACAGGGTCAAAAGGTCATCATGGAAAAAGTAGACAGTTCAAAAGGTCAATAGGGTCAAAAGGTCAACATGACAATGGTCGACACACATATGATAGACACAATTTTTTGAATTTAAAAAAAAGTTCAACTTTTTCATACTTTACCATCCATGTGGACTACGATTGGGAATAGTAACCTGTGCCAAACCCAGCGGTAGCGGAGCGAGGCATCTTGCCAGAAGCATGGCGAGTGAAGCAAGCCATGCAAAGGGCCACGGTACACTAATGTGGCTTGTTTGTGGCAGAAAAGTGACAAAACACCCCCAAAATAATTTGTGTTTGCCTTTTTTGTGTCGACCATTTACATGTCGACTTTTTGACCCTGTCGACATTTTGACCCTGTCAATCTTTCCTACTGTCTACTTATTCTATGTCAACCTTTTGACCTTGTCGACCTAATGCTTGTCTACCATTAGCGGTAGAACTATTTAGTGTAGATCTAATTATCCGCACCCAATAAAGACCCTCTCATTATTATTATAATGTATTTAAGCCATGACTGACACTAAGCAGTAATTTAGGAGAAATATATAAAATTGTAAAATATTATTTTTCAAAAAGAGGTGATCTTAAATTGGTATTGGTCTGGAATATGAAGCCATATTTTTATTGTTCCTCCAGTATGTTGCATCTTCGTCCCAGGTTTATCTGTTGACCTGCAAAATTAGGCATAGGAAGCTTTAACGTTGGTGTTTTCAAAATAAGATATAGATATACTATACCTTGCTTGAAACATACCTGATGGACATTTAAGAGCAGAAATGCATTGGATTCGGTGGATTTTGTGATTCCTATATGACCCTTTATATTTTCTTTTTACAGGTTTGCACAGTCATTAATATAGCATATCTTGAAACCTAACTTCCATTAAAATGTGTCACTGACAGACTTTTTAAACATTGCTGGAAAATCACTTAGTATTATTAAAGTACTACTTAATCATGACTGTAAGAGAAATATGTTCCCTTTCCTAAAGGGAAGAGAAGAAATGCCAAAAATGATCAGATAAACAAATGGGAACTGATGAGAAATAAAATTACTGCATTTGTGTAACTGAAATAGATATGATTTTTATTTAGTTGTTTTAATAAAGAAAAAGGGTGCTCGACATTAACATTTGGCAAAGTGGATTATGTGAGTCTTGAACTGCTGAATATAAAGTATGAACAGATCAATGTGATCTGGCGAAAGGATCCTTTAGGTTGAAATCCACCAGCATGGTTCTGCATTTGCTTGGCTTCTCATTTTGTACCCAGCTGTGTTGTCACAAAATCAATCTTTTTGGCATTGGACAAAGATAAATAGAAACATCTGTTATACAACTTTCGTCTTGCAAGCTTTCAGAAGAAATTATGTAATGTACATAATTAATGTAATCCAAGAATAATAAATATATGTATAAAAGATAAAAAATGATAACTAGTAGACTTTATGTTTTATACCCCCTAATGTTTCATAAATTGCTGGCTAGTTGGTTAGAAAGTTTCCTACAAAAAAAACAGCATTTTGCATTATCAATCAATTAGGAAATAATGGTGGTCATTCTGAGTTGTCCGCTCGCTTGCAGTTTTTAGCAGCCGTGCAAACGCTATGCCGCCTCCCACTGGGAGTGTATTTTAGCTTAGCAGAAGTGCGAACGAAAGGATCGCAGAGCGGTGGCAAACTTTTTTTGTGCAGTTTTAGAGTAGCTCAATACCTACTCAGCGCTTGCAATCAATTCAGACTGTTCAGTTCCTGTTTTGACGTCACGAACACGCCCTGCGTTCACCCAGCCACGCCTGCGTTTTTCCTGGCACGCCTGCGTTTTTCCGACCACTCCCTGAAAACGGTCAGTTTACACCCAGAAACGCCCTCTTCCTGTTAATCACTCTGCGGCCAGCAGTGCGACTGAAATGCTTCGCTGGACCTTGTGTGAAACTACATCGTTCGTTGCAATTGTACAATGCGCGTGCGCATTGCACCCCATACGCATGCGCAGAAGTGAATTTTTTTGCTTCTTCGCTGCACAGCGAACGAATGCAGCTAGCGATCAACTCGGAATGACCACCATAATTGGAAGTAGATCGTATTTGTACAGTGAAAACAGCAAAGTTAATGAGCAGGAGGTAGCTTTCATAGCACAATTATGACTTAAAAGAAATCACACAGTACAATTTTGGGGACAGTCAGGGATGCTGAGAGATCAGTGCGGCTCGGGTACTGGGGAAATGGGTAAATATAGGTGGCATGTCTAAATCCCATCCCCCCAGAAAACTGAAAAATACTATGTGCAGCACATTGCAAAGAGGGAAACATGTCTCTTTCACTACCCCCTCTCATCACCAGGGCAATAGAGAGCCTGGCTGGGCACACGTACTTTCCAGGGGGTGTGTACCAATCACGGGAGGTGTGGGCATGCACCTTAGAAAAAAATACAGAAAAAATTGTATTTTAAGCACTTCCCTGGTCACACTGCAGCTCAACACACAGCAGCGTGTGCTGGGCTGAAAAGAAAAGCTGCAGCTGCTGCTTCCACGTAAGGTGGGGGGACCTAGGCCTCCACTGGGCCCCTCCATCAGATCTGGTACCCTCTCTCGGCGCCACTGCTCATCACCCCTGGGGACAATAAGGGTTGTCTGTGAAGAAGACCTGTGCATCATATTGTGCATTTGCATCTGGTTTATGGGGAAGTGCATGGAATGGCAGTTGGTGGGCAGCACAGAGGACATTCAAGTTGACTACAGATTTGTGTCCCTATTTTGCACCTAGAGGGTAAATTTACTTGGGGTTCAGTCAGACACAAAAGTAGTTCATTTAAAGGTCACCCAAATCAGATATAATTCTATGCTCTCAATGAGCTACCTTTTGCACCTTCTAATTTCTATTTTACAAAAACTAGATGTACTAAAATAAAACTCTCCAAAAGCACATATGTAATACAGGTTGAGTATCCCATATCCAAATATTCCGAAATACGGAATATTCCGAAATACAGACTTTTTTGAGTGAGAGTGAGATAGTGAAACCTTTGTTTTTTGATGGCTCAATGTACACAAACTTTGTTTAATACACAAAGTTATTAAAATATTGTATTAAATGACCTTCAGGCTGTGTGTATAAGGTGTATATGAATTGTGTGAATGTAGACACTTTGTTTAATGCACAAAGTTATAAAAAAATATTGGCTAAAATTACCTTCAGGCTGTGTGTATAAGGTGTATATGTAACATAAATGCATTCTGTGCTTAGATTTAGGTCCCATCACCATGATATCTCATTATGGTATGCAATTATTCCAAAATACGGAAAAATCCCATATCCAAAATACCTCTGGTCCCAAGCATTTTGGATAAGGGAGACTCAACCTGTATATGTAATAGTAATTTCCCTAGTCACCTGATCATAGCCGGCCCTAACCAATATGATGCCCTAGGCAAGATTTTGGCTGGTGCCCCCTAGCACCACCGCTAGTTCCACCTCTGACCCTACACCCCTTTCCCAGCACCATCACCCCTCACCCATAGCAGTCCTCATTTTGGTGCTCCTACCCCCTGTATTTTAAATAGGAACAGTGTGCACATTCGGCTCACAGCCAAAAAAGGGGCGTGTTTTTGCTGGGAAGTGGCATAGCAACACAATAGTACCCCCAATTCAAATTGCGCCACACAGTAGTGCAACTTTATTCATTTTTATTTTATCATGCAATAGTGTCCTATATTCATGATACATCACACAGTAGTACCACTTTACCTTATATACGTTACTCCTCACAGTAGTGCCCCTTAGTCACATTACATCACATTGAATTGCTCCTTATTAACAATATACAACACAATATTGCTCTTTATTCACATCAGACCACACAGTAGTGCTCTTTCTATACGTTACGCCACACAGTAGAGCACCTTATACACATAATGCCACACATTAGTAATTAATTTATACACATAATACCACACAGTAATGCCTCTTACACATATGACACACATTATTAATGTCCTTATAAACTTAATGCACCTTACACATTAAGCCAACCTTTATTAATGCCCTTATACACATAATCTCCCTTATACATATGCGAAACATTATCAATGCCCTTATACAGATAACGACACACATAATGTCCCTTTCACATATGCCGCACATTATTAGTGCCCTTATACACATAATGACACACATTATGGGGCTAATTCAGACCTGATCGGTGCAGTGCATGTTTGCACAGCAGCGATCAGGCCTGAACTGCGCATGCGCCGGTTCCAACACATGCCAAACAACCGACGGCTGTCTTTAGCTAGCGATCGCCTCTACCTGATTGACAGGCAGATGTGGTCGCTGGGCGGAAGGGGGCGGGATGGCTGTGCTATGCCGCCGTTTAAGGGACTTAGTCTGGCCAACGCAGGAGTGGCCAGACCGTGCCGGGGGCAGGCCGTGGTTGCTGCGTGACATCACACGCAGCCGCTGCGACCCAGACAGCGACGAGCAGCTCCCGGCCAGCGCGCAGGAGCTTCACTAGAAAGGAGCTACTCCTGAAGTACAAAAGCATTGCCGCTGTGCGATGCTTTTGTACTTCTGCGACAAGGCAGGGACTGACATGCGGGGGCGGGCTAGCCCTGTGCTGGGCGTCCCCCCGTATGTCAGTGTGCCTGATCGTAGCTGTACTAAATTTAGTACAGTTACGATCAACTCTGAATCACCCTCAATGTCCCTTTCACATATGCTGCACATTATTATTGTCCTTATACACATAATGACACACACAGTGCTCCTTACACATATCCGGCACATTATTAATGCATTTATACACATGACACACATAATGTCCCTTACACATAAGCCGAAAACTACTGCACAACCAACCCACCAGCACACAGCATTCACATGGCCGCAAACACTGTGACCTCTGCCTCTGCTTGGATACAGATGTGTCCTCAGACATCTTTCCTAAATACACCATGCAGCAGGAGATGCTTGGCATGAGTCAGTTGGCAGCTCTGCTAACGTTCAGCTCCTTTTTGACAAAAATGCATCTTATTTCCATTACTTTGTGGCTAAGAATCACAAGCAGCTTCTGCTGATTAAAATGACATGCGGCATGCCTATATTCTGTGTTTGTGCGACTGTGGCTGTATCTGCATATGAAATGCTACATTACAGTGATTTCCAGGAACGCGCTAACGTAGCACTTCATATGCAGATACAGCCGCAGTCACACAGAATATAGGCATGGCGCATATAATTTTAATTAGCAGAAGCTGCTGGTGCCTCTAGGCATACCAAATGCCATAGGCATTTGCCTAGTTTGCATATGCCTAGGGCTGGCTCTGCACCTGATTCATGTAAACATTAGTAGTTTATGCTAACCTAAGCCAATACTTGTGAAAAGAAACTGAAAAGTTGAAATTACTAAATTACGTGGTCCTAACTGGTTAGTAGGTTGGACATCAGAAAAGTGCAATGTTCCTAAGAGTTCCATTGTGGTACTGACATTATAGAGTGCTCACGTGACTGTAAAGGAGAACAACTGTGGGAACCCACCCTAAAGGAATTCAGCCCTCATAAGGTTTTCCTTTCCCATGAGTATAAAACTCATATTTTGTACATATTCGTGTTTTAAGACATCTGCATATGAACATTAGATTTTATGTATGTCTTTAAGTGCACTGTAATATAAAATGCAGGTTTGGGCACTGACCAATACTGATAACAAATTTATACTTGGGGGGAATTCAATTAGCCATGGTAATGTTACTGGGAATTTTTTGGGAGGACCTCAGCAGGCTTGAAAAAAAATCCCTGTTAACTAGCCTAGTTTTGAAAAAACCAACAGTGTTAACGAAGGTCTGTGAACTCATCACGTATTCTTTGTGTTAATGCACGAAAACAGAAAATGTGTTGGGTGCAAAAAATGGGTTTTAATTGAATAGCCCAAAACTAAAAAGGCTCACCTCGTTTTTTTGGACCTGTTAAATTTTTTAAATAAGCGCAGGAAACCATTCACACATAATTTACTTCTTAAATATTAATGAAAAACCCATAGTTAGGCTAAACCTGTTGGAAATAAGGGCCTAATTCAGACCTGATCGCTAGCAAGCAATTTTTTCACTGCTGCGATCAAATAGTCGCCGCCTATAGCGGGGTGTATTTTAGCTGTGCAAGTGTGCGAACAAATGTGTAGCAGAGCTGTAATAACAGATTTTGTGCAGTCATTGCACAGCCCAGGACTTATTCAGCCGCTGCGATCACTTCAGCCTGTCCGGGACCGGAATTGACGTCAGGAACCCTCCCTGCAAACGCATGGACATGCCTGCGTTTTTCCAACCCCTCCCTGAAAACGGTCAGTTGCCACTCAGAAACGCCTTCTTCCTGTCAATCCCCTTGCGAACACCCATGTGAACAGATCAGTCGCACAAACCCATCACTGTGCGGAGTTCTGCTTTTTACCCGTGCAACGCAACTGCGCATTGCGGTGCATACGCAGTTTGTGCCTGATTTTCCGCTGTGCAAAAACGCACAGCAGCGATCAGGTCTGAATTACCCCCTATGTGTGTACAGACTAAAGGATGGAGCAGAGTTTCTGTACACACCAGCAGATGTCTCCAAAACTGTTGCAACACACCTGTGTTTTTGCCGCTACTCCCTCATAACCTACCCAAAATGGCCCCTCACTGTCAATCACTTTGTATATACACGATCGAGTCACATTATTATGACCACCAGCTAATAGCCAGAGTAACTGCCGTGTGCAGCACAGACAGCAGCTAGATGGGCTGAACTGTCGTTTTAGGACACAAGTCTGGTATCCCCCAGGTTCATTTTGACTGTGACCGTGATCTGCTCCACGCGCCTTTGTAGCCGACATAAACCTCTCACATTAATGGCATGTGGTGCTCCACAGTTTCCATGTCGGTTATTCGCAATGGTGCCATTTGTCCAGTCACGATACACCTTCACCACAGCTGCATGCAAACAGTTCACAAACTGCGCTGTTTTAGAAATACTTCCACCATTGGCCCGAAAGCCGATAATAATCCCTTTTTGCAACTCAGATAAATCGCCCCTTTTACCCATGACAGCAACAAGTGATGTGTGTGCAGACGGCCTATCGCACACCTTATGTACCCACCAAGACAGCGCACGGCACGTGACACTCTTCATGGGCTAAGCGCCAGGGACATGCAGTCAGGGGAGACAGTCATAATGATTAAAATAATACAAATAAGATATTTATAACACAGATTCTGTCATAGATATATTCTTTAAATGATTCTAATCATTCCACCTATGAAAATGCCTGCATATGGGGATGAGAGCCTGTGGGAGAGGTGCCTCCTGCTGACAATAGAAAAGTTCTGGAAGCGGGTGGGGTGGGGGTTAAGGGGGCGGGGCTAAGCCAAGGGCTGTAAAAGCCCATTGAATGTGCCTCAATGACAGAGACGTGCCTTCAGCCAACATGAAAGCACGCCCCTGTCAGCACAGCAGATGTGACTGGGCCAGCGGGCACATGTGGCGGCGAGAAATGGCGGAGGTTGTGGATGTTTGTGGCAGTGGGATATGGCAGAGATAGTGTGGCTGGTGGCAGACCTGGATCCGAGAGGATCCTGTCAATGCCAGCCATTCTGCACAGTTCGTCAGCGGATACCCATTTCATAAATGACGCCTCAGCGTAATTTTTTTAAATTCAAGATGTCCACCGCAAGCCAATCACGGCTGGCCGCACCATCGCCCCGCACCCTCAACTGGCTTATATAAGCCAGTGCGAGGTAGAGGCTGGCAGTCCGCCAGCAGGGAGGGAGCAGGCAAGAGCTCCCGAAGATAGAAGACCCTGGAAGCCCTGGGGAGGCAGTAGCTGTGAAAAATAGCTTAAAGGCCGATGCCCCCCAGGTGAAGATGCCGGAAGCCCAGCAGAGGTAGCGGCCATGAAAAAGAACTTAATAATTTTATTTATATAGCGCTCTTTCTCTAATAGGACTCAAGGTTCTTAACAGATACACAGCATAATATAGTACAGAAACATTGAAGTACAGAACAGCTTTTCATAAAATACAGAAGCATGTAGATAATAAAGGGACATTATTGAAATGCTTGAGTAAACAGGAAAGTCTTGATTCTATTTTTGCAGGATTCTATAGTTGGGGCCTCTCGGACTGTGCGGGGAAGTGAGTTCCATAGAGTCGGAGCCGCATGACTAAAAGCTCGACCCCCAGATGAATTACGGGAGACTCTAGGTACTGCTAAAAGTCCTTAATCTACAGATCGCAGTAATCGAGTGGGGGCAGTATGGAATCAGAAGCTACTTCAGGTACCTTGAGCCCTGGTCATATAGTGCTTTGAAACTCCGTAAGCCAACCTTGAAGATGATTCACCATCTTACAGGCAGCCAATGAAGGGAGTAGAGTATGGGTGTTATGGGGCTAGAACGGGGCTGGTCGGTTAACAGCCTGGCAGCTGTGTTTTGCACCAGCTGTAAACGGTGCAATTCTTTTGCTAGGAGACCAAGGTAGAGGGCATTACAGTAGTCTAATCGAGATGATACAAATGCATATATGACTTTTGGCAGATCATCTGAGGGAATTAAGTGCTTGATTCTGGCTATGTTACTCAGGTTAAAGAATGAGGATTTGATTGTGGCTGATATCTGATGTTTAAGTGTCAAGCCACCATCCAGGACAACGCCAAGATTCCACACACGATCAGTGGTTTGTAACTCTGAATCCCCAAGTGTAAGTCCAGTTGGTTGACTATGCTGCAGTCTTGTCCTTTGATTTTGCGGTCCTATCATAAGGAACCTCTGTTTTATCAGGGTTCAGTTGCAGCCAACTAGCACTCACCAATTAATAAACTATTAAAACATTAGGTGTTGTGTTTCTAGGTTAATATCTTCTTTACAGGTGGACTACGGGTGCCAGCGGGCCCTTAATGTCCGGGCATGCTGGCACTTGTGGTTCTCCAAGTGATGGAATGCTTGGGATGGCTTGCTGCCCATAAAGAACAATATTAGCACACCATGAACCCGGCACCAGGGGCAGACGCAGGATTTTTAATGGGGGGTTTCCATATAATGATGAAGTGCTCTCTTCATGACTTTGTGTCACCCCCCCCCCCATATTCTTTATCAGGCACTGTGTCACAAATCTCACCTCTGCGTTCTTTTCCAGCCACTGTCACCCCCCCTTTGTGTTTTCTCACAGCCTTGTGTCACGGCCACTGTGCCACCTCCCCCATGTTCTTTCTCAGCCACTGTCACCCTTCCCCCCCATTGTCCTGTCCCAGCCACTATGTCACAATCACCCTCACCAGTCCTGCCCCCAGCCTCACTGGTGTTCTCTCCTCCTCCTCCCTGGATAACCCGCGGCCTGCTGACTGCTGCAAGTTCCCCATGAAGCTGTTCTATACACCAATCCGGCAGCAGCTGCGGCCCCTTCTATGTCTGTGGTGAGTTCAGGTGCCCCAAGTCACTCGAGTCATGCTGCCTCTCAGACACCGGCACCCGTCCGCCGAGTGGTGCGGAAGTGATTTCCGGTGCCCGGCAAACAACTTGCCGCTCCGCCCCCATACAGTCACATGCGCGATTGCTGAGCAGCTCCTGCTTTCCTGGACTGACTATCTGGTCAGAGCTCAGCTCACCGGAAAAAAAAAAACATTGCTGCTGCTGTGGTGATGGATCAGCAGCAGGGGGGTTTTCAAGGTACTCGGAAACCCCCCCTGCATGCGCTACTGCACACCCACCAGGGGTGCGGGGCATAGCACTGGCCTTTCAGCCAAGTGCTTTTGTAGCTCAGGAGGAGGAGACTCCATTTGAATTTTTGGGGTCCCCACTTTCTGAGGAATTTCAGCCCTGGGCTGCATGGTTTGGGGGGTGTTTAATGTTATAGCAGGGGGACCCCACACTGAGTATCTCCCCTGCTATGGCATTATCCACCCGGCTGGTTCAGCCTTCTGCTGGTTTTGCTTAAATGAGGGGAAATCTATGCTTTTTTTTTTTTTTTTTTGGGGGGGGAGGTGTCAGCGTGCGATCAGCCAGTGCTTCACCAGTCACTGACCTCACTACACATCACTGCTTTGTGCTGCCAATGTAAAATGTAGGAGGTGGTCATAATAATGTAACTCGACCGTGTATATATTTTAGTCTGTACTCTAGTCACTCAACTGCACAAAGTCGGGTTAGCATATATCTCTGAATCAGGCCATCTACTACCATAGTCTTTAGGAAACCCAAAGTATCTGCTTTTTATTATTCTCCTACAAATATCTGTCAAAGTCGAAAAATATTGTAATGCATATACCCTGTACTAACCCCATGCACATGCCCGCTGCGCGTGCACTCAGTCTGCCGTGCGTGCACATATCCGCAATTTGCGTAAAGTAGCTTCCCACGGCCATGCGCCTTAGCGCGTGGTATGCGCATTTACGGTAGAGTTTGTGAGCGCGTAGAGGGTTATTAGAACATTACATATTTAACCAAAATAGTGCATTTTGTACCCATAGCTCCCCTGCACCACATCAGCGAGTATTAATAGTTTAAACAGTTCCAGGACTAAGGGATTCGCCTTTGCATGATAGGAAGGGTCAGATAAAGGTTAGAAGGTGATGTCTAGTATCCAGCTGTAGGGTATTTTAAGGGTAACTTTCCGGTATTGGTTAGAGAAAGATCGCATGTTCCAGCGTATAGTTATGTGCAAAAGTAGAATATAGATAATAACTGTATTTACTGTATATTATGTATGCGGCAGGAATCCAGTGGATACCACCCACTAGAGCAGTTGGGGAAAGACATCGCCCATCTTTTCAAATCAACCTATGACCTCTCCTGTAATGAAAAGACACATCTCTGTGTCCAATGGACAATACGATTACAGTGACCATTGTATTGTGTATGTAAGTTGTGTATAAAAAGCCCATTGTTGCCTGGCTGGTCAGAAGACTCTGAACGCTATTTATGTGACGAGCGGAGGACCGGCCGGGTTGCGCTTGCGAATATTCTCACGTATATGTACATTCTCTGTAGCCATTATTCTGTTTAGATTTATCTTGTTAGCCTGTAGTGTATGATTTGTACTGTTTTACCTTTTGGAATAATCCACGGTGGCCTTAGAACCCTGTGGCTTCAACTACAAATCAGTGTTGTGTCTTCACTTTCCTGCAAGGGTTTTTAAAGTATATTTATCTATATAAGGTTTATAAGTCTAGATAAGGTGTACGCACTGCGGGTACTTTATACCGTCAGCGCTATTTAAGGTTTAAGGTATAACATCATTGCAGTACTTTGCTGCTAAGGGTTTAAATTGTAATCATATCATTACATTGTATCACTATCAGGGTTTAAAGGTTATCAATTGTGTGATTGTGTGTGCGCACGCTGTGTGTACTCTGTACACTCAGCGCGGCGTGGGTACGCCAAGTACGTACCACGTGCGGGACTCTGTATGCAAATAGCGTACAAAGTGCGTAGCACGTGTATTCAGTCTAGCGGCCATAGCGGCTCTATGGTAAAAGTGTATTTAGAGGTATAGCTTTACGGTCTAAGATAATATCAACATTATCAATTGGGAGCTCGTCCGGTTCTTCCTTATACCCGCAGCCTAGCAGGTTTACGTAGACTTTATCTATCAGCAAAGGGCGGAAAGGTATCCCCCGTAAACCTTCTCTTGGTCGGTGGATACACTAGTGCTGATTAGATAAGCGTCTGCCCTGCATGGTTTGTAGGGATGCTGGAAGGATCCATAAGGTAAGGACGCAAAGCTTAGTTTTAAAGTCTGTAAATTTCTGTTTGGCGCCAAATGCGCACACAACACACGCATACACCTGTATTTTGTACTTTGCATATCTGCTCGCATTATTGCCATAAGCATTGATTACTAGATTCATTTTGACCTGTACTGAGAATTTTTTTTTGCTATTTAGTTAAAATATAGAGTTAATATTTAAGGAAGTAAGTGTAAGACGCACACGCAGCCTGGCCTAGTTGTAAAGGTTTATACAGTAGAAACTGTGTGTTGTGTTAAGTGAGCGATTATAGTTAAATATCGCTTACATTTATAGAAGTGTGGGATTTGTAGTACTGCGGACGTGCGGCCTTTGTACACGTGTCTCGGACAAAGTACGGGACTGCGTACGCAACGTAAAGGCATAATCACGTGGCATGTTCACGCAACGTGCGTAAAAGTACGACCGCTAAGTACAAATCACGCAATAGCATTGTTTTAGTTTAGGCGCGAGACGGTAGCCACGCGATAATAGCACAAATTGATCAGTTTCCAATATTTAGTTTAAAAACCTTTTTTTACTGTATTACCTCTGGAATTAAGGCTGTTTTATCTGAATGAAAGTTAATTTTCTGTACAGAAAAACCAAAGTGTATATGAGTGAACGAGCGTGAGTGTGCAAACAATAAAGGTTTTGTGGACCCAGGGAATTCGGGATCCCGTAGGAGACCACACCAGGTGAGTGGACACTTGGTGGCGTGAGAGTGGCTTGCTCACGTTAACATTTATTAAAGTACAAAGGAGCAAAGTAGTAGATATCGCAGACCAAAGGCCAGCGAAGGTATAGAGTACCGCAGACCAAAGGTCAGCGAGGTTTTTGTTTAGAGAGCGCAGCCCAGGTGGTTGGCGTAGAACCCATATAGGCCAGTTCAGATACGCTCCGGCTGAGGTTTCGCAGCCTGAAAAACGATTCCATTGGTCGTACGGCGGATAAGTAACAGTTACCTATACGCTGTGCGATTGGACAGCGCGTTCATGTGTGCAATACTTAGCTCAACGTGATACCCTTTTACGAGCTTTGCGTTAAATCGCGGGATCATTAGCGCTGGGTGTAGCATACGCAAACGTGATTTGTGTAACTTTTTTTTATTTAAAGGGAGTTTCGCTGGTCACTCAGGAAATCTCCAACGACCAATATTTACTGGGAAGGGTAAGTCACTCCCATATACTTTCAGTAAATAGAGGTTACACTGGGGCCCTAGGTTGGGTACGTACTGGCGCTGATGACAGTGTTTAGGTGTATTGGCCAATGTGGGCGTGAGTGGGTGAGAGCACTCATTGAACTTTCACCGTTGCCTTATTTTGAGTATTTTGTTTTTTTGTAGGAATTAGCTGAGAAGGCAATACCTGCAAAAGATGGGGGCCAGTTGCTCAAGTAAGGGACGATCAACCAGGGTTCAGGTTGATATTCCGCGGCCCAAGGGGTTGGCGAGGTACATAATGTGTGAGAAATATGGATCACACGCAGAGGTTTTATGCAATGAATGGGAACGTATGACTGCGGAAGATAGGGAACCATTCCCTAAGGTAGGCAGTTTTAATCCAGAGGTGTTGCAGAATTTAAGGATTAGGATATGTCTGTTAAGGTCCCGAAAACAAAGGATCAGACACTCAAACTGTTTACATTTATGGCAACGAGAGAGTGATATGCAGAGGGAACTAGCTCACGCAGCCGGTTCCAACCCTAGCAGGAAACTGATTGCAACTGCACCACCACCACCGTAGATTACAGGGGAGAAAGTGGCTACAGACAATGGCATACTATTATATGATAAGAGTGAACTTGATAAATGTATTAATGCTAACTCGTGCAAGTTGTATCCCCTCTTAAACTTCCCTCAGGACTGCGACCAAGAAGATGAGCCCAGCACGATATCGGCACTCTCTCTAGCAGCCACCATACAAGACACACAAGTGGGCACGGCCCAACCAGTAAGAACAGTAGCAAAGGCCCCTAGCGGAGGGACAGGTGAGGTCGTGTCCACGGGTAAGTACGGTACAGTACATTATGCAGAGACAATTGCACCTCACATTGTAGAAGCAACTCAGAATAATGTAATTGAACTAAATCCTGTCAGGATGATCGCAGTCCCCAATGGGAAGACTGACGCTCAGGGAGTCACTCCCGTCAGGAACATTGCTATGCATTGTCCTTGGTCCCGGACAGAATTGAGAACAATTATGTCTGAATTTCCCGATCCCAGAAAGGATCTAGCCGCATGTCAGAGGTTTATCAGAGAATTAGGTAACGCCACCGAACCCACTAACAAAGATTGGCGGACAGTGCTACGGGCATGTTTGCCCTCCAATATTGACCCTGTGAAATTCATTGCTGATTGTAAATTAGACGCAGAAGTACCTCTCACTGATGAGTACACTCAGGAGAATGTACGACAGATCAATCTGCAGTTAGGAATATATTTCCCTACAGTTGTCAAGTGGAATAAAATCTTTTCCATAAGACAAAAAGAAGGTGAAACTGCTTCTGAATATTTCCATCGCGCACTGCAGGAAATGGCTAGATACACTGGGGTCGAGGACATTAAGGAAAATATACATCATAGAGAGGTAGCTGTGTCCGTATTAATGGACGGCTTAAAAGAAACGTTGAGAACAAGGGTACAAACCACTCAACATTACTGTAGAGGTATCCCGGTGGCTGCATTAAGAGAGTGTGCTATCGAGCACGATTGGAACATCATTAAGCACAGGGAGTCACAGGGGGATAAGCTGATGACAGTAAGTATAAAAGCCCTGACAACGAAGCCACATCAGCCAAAACCCCAGACCCCTGATGGTAAGTCGTATGTAGTAAAATGTTATAATTGCCAGAGGGAAGGACATTACGCACGGAACTGTAATTATAAAGGCACACATAACGCATATCGACCCCCTAGACCAGAACATGACTCACAGCATAACACACGTAATTGGGATCAGGGATCGCATAGGAGGAATTATGAGCCACACGCAGGGGAAACAAAGAGGTACCCACCTAGGAGGGACTGGCAGACCTCTGGAAATTCTCAGCTACCCTCCTCACATATTGTAGCTGCCAGCGCGCTGCGGGAGGGTCACAACATACAATAGGGGTTATGCCACACCTGTAGTTTGCAGCCAGTGAAGTTGATTGCTAGCCTTGGAAATTAACCCGAGGTTACAGTTGATGTAGCTGGTAGATCACTACCTTTCCTTGTAGATACAGGGGCGGCCAGGTCAGTGTTAAATTCAACGGTAGGTATGAAAACCACGGGTAAAACAATTAACCAGCACGACAGCATTAACCAGCACGACAGCATTAAAGGTTGCCGAGAGAGAAACTTGGGTCCACTCGTCCCACTGTAAGAAGGTCGCTGACCCAGAGAGAGCCCGTGACAAAGAGCAGAGTGTAGAGGAAATCGTATCACTGGAGTTCCTGTTCCGGGAAGGTTGAGAGGCAGGACTGTTGTCACGGCACCTGAGCACGGAGAACTACAAGACCAGAGGTGGTTGTCGCACCAAATTTCTTTTTCCTTTTTATTATTTTCTCCATCTCCCATTACCTTCTTTTCCCCCTTCCTTGCTCCTTTTTCTCTCCCCTTAACAAGATGGACTTACCCCAAGAGACTGCATTCCGGGTTTTCCTGTTGACCCTGTTGACCAGAACAGTCTGTTTCGGTGAGTATACCAGAGAGGTCGAGAAAGGATCTGGAATGGGTTCTGATGGCAAGGACGGATTTGTAGAATTCCAAGAGCAACACATCCACCGAGCAAAGGCGAGTATCAGAAAACGATCTGGTAGTCAAGAAACTAGGAGACACTGTGAAGGGTTATTGGCTGAGGAAAATTGTATTTGTAGAAACTGTGAAAACATAGTTGAGGATGGGTGCATCCAGAGATGTCAGTCTAGCCTTAATATCAACATGGACCGTCATCCATTGAGTGATTATCACTCATTAGTGGGTAAGGTTTTAAACCAAACAGAATGCTGGGTGTGCTCACAAGTACCTCAAGGTCAGAGCAAGTCAGGACTAGTACCGCATCCTTTAACAATAGATGAGGTACTTGAATTACGGGGTGGGAGACCGGTGGACAAGAAATTTAATATTTCAAGGCCCCCTAGTTTGAAGCTCCACCAATACCAAGTGGATAGATCCTTAGTATGTTTCAACATTTCCAATTCCCGAAAGCCGGGAAATTGGGAAGTGACATGGAATAACCAAACCATTGCATTTTCACACAGAGCCGACAGAATGCCCGTAGAACTTATACGCCAAATAGCTGACGGTGGAAGGTATTTTTGGTATAGGTATACTCTAGGACACAGGTTCTCAAACTCGTTCCTCAGGACCCCACACGGTGCATGTTTTGCAGGTCTCCTCACAGAATGACAAGTGAAATAATTAACTCCACCTGTGGACCTTTAAAAATGTTTCAGTGAGTAATTAATTCACCTGTGTACCTGCTGGGTTACCTGCAAAACATGCACCGTGTGGGGTCCTGAGGACCGAGTTTGAGAACCTATGCTCTAGGAAGTAGGACCATGCGCGTTGGAGAAGTATCACCAGGGTACTGTGCGCATATCATACAGCCTGATACGTGTACTGAACAGATGAGAGAGTTAGGGATAGGATTTTTCACTTGGAAGGTTTGCAATATGGTAATGTCATATTCTGTCCCATATGTTCTCCCCGATGATGCATATTTCATATGCGGGAGGAAGGCGTATAAGTGGCTTGCCCCAAACTCAGAGGGATTGTGTTACATTGGAAGAGTGTTGCCAGAAGTTATGACCATAACCCATAATAAGATGAAAGACGTTCACCGCAATGCTCAAGCTCCTTACACTCATACTCACTACGAACACATCGTTAAGAGACACCTTATAGATAGGACAGAGCACGCAGCCTCTGATTTGATCCACGAATCCACCGGGATTCAATTTCTACTCGCGTTAGACATCACCCGTACCGCCAGAGGAATTATAAATGATAGGTATATCCACGCGCTAGCGAACCTAATAGATAATATCACCGAGATGTATGATGACACCTTCAGGTATACAGGGAGGGAGTTGCAAGCTTACAAAACGGAACTGATCCAGCACAGGATGGTTCTCAATTATATCACAGCGGTGACAGGCGGGTACTGTGTCACGTTGGCAACTCAGTATGGTGTGAAGTGCTGCACGTACATTGCAAACAGCACTGATGACCCAACCGAGGTCATAGATCAAAAGATGGACGATATCTTGCAATTGAAGTGGGAGTTCCGGAGGAGACACAACCTTACCCTTACTGCTGTGAGTAATGAACTGACCGGCTTGGTCTCATGGTTGAACCCACGCAATTGGTTCTCAGGTTTAGGAGAATGGGCTCAAAATGTTATCGTGAGTGTAGGAAAGTTTCTCCTTTGTATCCTGGGAGTTGTCATAATGATTGGTTTGATATTTAGGTGTGTTCGAATTTTAACGCGGCGCAAGCACGGTACCAAAGTGATGAGTTTGAGGAGCAGGGGCATTGGTACAGCAACTGATTTAATTTATGACCCATCAATAGAGACAATGTTGTGATAAAACGTGATTCCACGGTCCGTTTCTTTCACCCGTTTCTCCTTTGTTTTCCCTCAGCAAAAATACACCCATCCGGAGAAGACTTCAATCAACACCCAAGAATGATTACGAAAATGTTATGTGAATGTATTGTACATATGTGTCTTATCCTCATCTCTACAACCTTCAGGTAGTGACACACATAGTCGACAGGTGATATATATACAGATATTAGCATTCACATGTGTTCCCCCTCCATGTATCATCAACTAAATGTGCACCCCATTTGTTGGAACAAGAAGCCGAAAGAGCTCGGTAGTGTTTGTTGTCTCACTTACAGACCCTTAATACGGGATGAGAAGGATTTCATGTATGCTTCGCAATAACTCGAAGCTTATCTAGAACATATACGGCACGATGATACATGCCCCTCAGACATGGATTTCATACATACATGCTTTTACTATCCCACTAGGTCATACATTTCCCACCTACACTTCTCCTCCTACCATCCAACCATTTATGGATAATGTATTGTATGTTTTTATCCAACCATCTGTAGATATTGTATTGTATATTTTTCCTGTTTAATGTTTAGATAGTGGCAGTTATTGTTGACTGCAAAAGGATGGACTGTCAAAGTCGAAAAATATTGTAATGCATATACCCTGTACTAACCCCATGCACATACCCGCTGCGCGTGCATTCAGTCTGCCGTGCGTGCACATATCCGCAATTTGCTTAAAGTAGCTTCCCACGGCCATGCGCCTTAGCGCGTGGTATGCGCATTTACGGTAGAGTTTGTGAGCGCGTAGAGGGTTATTAGAACATTACATATTTAACCAAAATAGTGCATTTTGTACCCATAGCTCCCCTGCACCACATCAGCGAGTATTAATAGTTTAAACAGTTCCAGGACTAAGGGATTCGCCTTTGCATGATAGGAAGAGTCAGATAAAGGTTAGAAGGTGATGTCTAGTATCCAGCTGTAGGGTATTTTAAGGGTAACATTCCGGTATTGGTTAGAGAAAGATTGCATGTTCCAGCGTATAGTTATGTGCAAAAGTAGAATATAGATATTAACTGTATTTACTGTATATTATGTATGCGGCGGGAATCCAGTGGATACCACCCACTAGAGCAGTTGGGGAAAGACATCGCCCATCTTTTTAAATCAACCTATGACCTCTCCTGTAATGAAAAGACACATCTCTGTGTCCAATGGACAGTGCGATTACAGTGACCATTGTATTGTGTATGTAAGTTGTGTATAAAAAGCCCATTGTTGCCTGGCTGGTCAGAAGACTCTGAACGCTATCTATGTGACGAGTGGAGGACCGGCCGGGTTGCGCTTGCGAACATTCTCACGTATATGTACATTCTCTGTAGCCATTATTCTGTTTAGATTTATCTTGTTAGCCTGTAGTGTATGATTTGTACTGTTTTACCTTTTGGAATAATCCACGGTGGCCTTAGAACCCTGTGGTTTCAACTACAAATCAGTGTTGTGTCTTCACTTTCCTGCAAGGGTTTTTAAAGTATATTTATCTGTATAAGGTTTATAAGTCTAGATAAGGTGTACGCACTGCGGGTACTTTATACCGTCAGCGCTATTTAAGGTTTAAGGTATAACATCATTGCAGTACTTTGCTGTTAAGGGTTTAAATTGTAATCATATCATTGCATTGTATCACTATCAGGGTTTAAAGGTTATCAATTGTGTGTGCGCACGCTGTGTGTACTCTGTACACTCAGCACGGCGTGGGTACGCCAAGTACGTACCACGTGCGGGACTCTGTACGCAAATAGCGTACAAAGTGTGTAGCACGTGTATTCAGTCTAGCGACCATAGCGGCTCCACGGTAAAAGTGTATTTAGAGGTATAGCTTTACGGTCTAAGATAATATCAACATTATCATATCTCAAACTACGTAATACAAAAGCATCTGACAGTATTTCCAGAGCATGAATATATTAAATTATTATAGCTTAATTTACAATTGTTAGCAGTGTTTTTCAAAGGCCTAGCTTTTATTAAATATATTCCCTGTTTTCTTGCAAATGAAGATTAATGCCTATTTTGCTACATGAATGGCGTAATCTATTATATATTCTTTTTATATCTTGCAGTATGTAAAATAGTCTTATTTTCCAATATCATAAGATTCTTACATGTAAATAGATCGTAAGTTACTATAAGCAAATAAAAAGACCTAATGCAACATAACATCCCATAATTGTGTCAGTATCCGGTCTCTAGGTCGACCACACTTATGTAAACAGTCATTAGGTCGACCACTATTGGTCAACATACATTAGGTCAACAGGGTTTCTAGGTTTCTAGGTCAATATGGTCACTAGGTCGACATGTTCTAGGCAGCATTGCAAAAGGTCAACATGAATTTTTCACAATTTTTTTTTTTTTAACCTTTTTCATACTTTACGATCCATGTGGACTAGGATTGGGATTGGTAACCTGTGCCGAGCGCAGCGGTAGCGGAGTGAGTCAACCATGCCCGAAGCATGGCGGTGTTCCTGGTCACTGTACGAAGAAAATGACACTAAAAAAAGTAAAAAACCTCATGAAATTGTGTTTTCATACTCCAAGCTATTGCACTGCCTCTACGCCACCATCCACCTCCACAACCCACCCCCTTTCATCAAAACATCATCAATGCCTAAGGACCTGATTCAGAGATGTACGTTTTTGCACAGCAACTGCGTCTTTGGAACACATGCGATATCAGGTATATCTCCTTTGTTCAGTAATTCATGATAACACAGTCCTCATTTTTTTCAGTGGGAACTGTGCTCTGGCCAACTTTTTAAAGCTCTGAAAGATTATCCGCTCTGTGCCTCTGGTGACATCATTGCTGGGTAGACAATTTCTGATCCCTTCTCAGCAGGCTTCATGATCCACCCTTGCCAAGATGTCATATTTCTTATAAGCGAGTGCAAGATCCAACCTCTCAGTCTGAGCCATTGTCCTAGCAAGGATTTTTTGTCCTTGCAATATACAGTGACAAGAAATAATACGTTTCAGGATACCATGGCTTTGCCGCCAATAATAAATTTACCCTATAGTCTCTATTTGCCTAATCACTGTCTCTTCATTGACTTTGTTGGACCCTTTCAATGGTGATTATGCATATTGTATTTCACTAAAACTACTGTCAACACAGATTTTATTGCTCCTTGCTTGGCTAAATCAGTGGGCCATTGTTTCTACATAATTGTTTTGGGTCCAACTTCAAACATTGCCATAGTATACAGTCTCCTTCCTTTCCAATTCTGTTCTCCTTTGCAGTCTCTACTTAATATCTTCACGTTATACATTTGGGTATCCCAAGGACATGGACTTTCTATGATCTACTTTTCTAACCTTACTCTTCACAGTGCTCCCTGCACATGTATTTTTGTGGGTAATATTGTAAAATTCCATAACTGACATTATTTTTATCCCTGCCTTCTCTTTGGGATATTTGAGAAAGTGTCTCTGCACAAACGTCAGTGATAAACAAGTGTTGCTCACTAACATGTAACAGACCAATGGGCATACCTATGTGGTATTGTACATCATCTTTGTTACAGTATGTCGGTTCATCAATAATAGGTTGTTATATTATTTACTCACTAAACTAGCTCAAATTGTAGATAACAACCTTCTATTGACAGCTTCAAATTATTATTAGTTTCAAGCAGCCATCTGTAAAATTTAGTTCCAAGTATTCTGAGTCCATTAAAATTATCAGGAAATTGAGTTGTGTTTCCAGTTGGATCTGTGTCTTTGAGAATTCCCAGATCTTTCCATTGTTCCTCACTTAAGCCAGCTTTCTTTTCAAAAAATTCCTTCCAGAGGTTCTTCAAGGTCACCTGCCTTATTGGTAAATGGTCCGGCACAATTTGAGGTGGTATAAATTTTAGATTTTAAAAAAGTTATGGGACATGTGCACTATTTAATACACTGGAATGGGTATGGTCCTGAAGAAAGGTTTTGGGTTACAGTTAGGACTGGTAATTTCAGTAAGGTGAGAGATGCATTCCATAAGAGTCTCCCACAAAAACCTGGTTAGTGTGGGTCCTTAGACCGCCTACTCAAGTGGGAGTAATAATAGAACATGGTGACACATTTGCCTCCACATACCGGTCCACATGTTGCTTAAAGATCAGGACCCTGGTTTATACACTGCAGTGTCCTTGTGACCACAATGCTGATTAGTTTGGATGAAGAGTCATGTCTAGGAATGTGTCTATTAGGTCATCTGATCATAAAATGCAAAGAAGTATATAAGATAAATGATAACGTCATGCTATCACTTGACCAAACTTAAACATTTTAAATTCTATTCTATTCTATTTCTAATGTTTGGTACATATTTTTCACTTTCTTGCTAAGGTATTTTTTTTAGATGGTTCAATAAGTCTCAGTGAGTTCTCAGGTTCTTGCTGAGAATCTTCATTGCTGGTGTCTGCCCTATATATTAGCAAGTCCAGCATTTTGTGAAAAAATATATATATAAGAAATTCATAATTTTGTGATGTAGCGCAATTTGTTTGTGCCTCCTCACTTTCATAGCCTTTCATGTCTGATCAAATCTTTCAGCTAATTAATTTGTGGTTGGGTGGTATAGTGCTGAAATGAAGTGCTTAATGCCATTACTTTTCAAAGAACTCTCGATTTTTGAACATCCATTATCACTAAACATTTTTTCGTAGTTCTCAAAACTGCAATAATGGACTTCAATTCACTTGAAATGTGGATCCACCACAATGAAAAACATATGATCCATGAATGTACATGCAAAATCAATATCAACTTTCTTGCCATGGGGATGAGGGCTATTCCCAAAGGTGCAACAGAGATGGTGGAAGTGCATTTATATCTTTCAGCAACATTCGCAGTCTTTGGTTATTGATCACTTGGACCATCAATACTATTTCAAACTGCAAGAGAACCTTGTCTGATGTGATATGCTTCTTTGTCTCTTGAAAAGCCTTCCACAATTTGTAGATCATTTTCATGGTGGTCCTTATCATAACAGAGCATTCAATGGGTCTAACACCAATGATATTTGAGGCAAAAATTATTGATAATTAATTATTTATAGGTTTTGAGAAGATCTCAACTGGGCCATAGTTTGTGGATGTGGTACTCTAAGTACTGCTTCAATTTTGTCTTCAGACCTTTGTAGCCAATTACATGTCCTCAGTAAAAAAATTCTTCTTTAACAAACCTACATTTATCTCGATTGGCTCTCAGCCCATATTCATAAAATCTTGTGAGTACATGTTTACCTGTAGTAATAATAATAAAATTGAGGTGACAATTGAGTGCAAGGCAGGTATTCCTTGGGGATCAGATTGATTTTCCGACAGCCGGGATGCCGACCGCCAACGGCATCCCAGCCACCAGTATGCCGGCAGCGGGGTGAGTGCAAAGAGTCCCCTTGTGGGCTCGCTGGGCTTGCCACGCTGCTGGTTCTGATACTCGCTGCGCTCGCCACAGGTTCTACTCCCACTCTATGGGTGTTGTGGACGCCCACAAGTGGGATTAGCCCCTGTTCGCCGGGATTCCGTCTGTCAGCATTGTGGGCTGTTGAGATTCCAGCATTGGTATCCTGACCACTGGGATGCCAACAGCCGGCAAATTAACTGCATCCCATTCTCTGCAACACCTGATCCATGATTCTCTGCTAAATAGCTGAATTTATACTTTTCCAAAAACAAGCAAACTGTACTTAAATAAACCTTTATGTGTATTTATAGTGAAGTCTTTATTTGTCATATCTTCAATAGTTATGGATCAAAAGGTCGACAGCCAGAAAGTAGATAATGTCTAGGTCGAGACCACAAGGTCGACATGGCCAAAAAGTTGATAAGACCGACAGGTCGACACGGAAAAGGTCGTCGTGACTTTTCGGTGTCAAAATTTAACCTTCCAGCACGTGTACCCCCAATTAGTGCACCACATCCCCTCACATGGCACGCTTCACAAGCCATGCTTCGGGTAAGGTGCCTTGCTCTGCTCCACTTCGCTTGGCACAGGTTACCATTCTGAATTGTAGACAAAAATTTAAAAAAAATCCTAAACTCATGTCCACCATATGCTGTGTCAATCATTGTCATGTTGACCATATCATCCGGATACTATCTTCAATCTTTATGAATAAGCTTCGGCTAAATCTATTTTTTTTAAAGTGGTCCTGTTCCAGCATAGCTGCAATGATGTCCTCCATCTTTTGTACCAGAATACAGTAATTTGTGCAGCAGTGGATTAATCCTTATTTTAAAGTATCTACATATGCAATATATGCAATATGTTTTGCAATTAAACTTTTTTCATTACTGGAACTATTGCTGTGACAAATGGACTCATTATTAGCAGTTATTATTTTCCACCAGTTATTACATAGCACATACTGTACATATTGCTTTACAGAAAATATTTGTCCATTCACATCAGAATAAAGGGGTCAAAATTCATGGATCTTCTCGCATTGCCTCATATCTTGTTGAATAGCATTTGGTACTGTCCAGACTTTGTGAGAAGCTTTTTCTTGTACAATGTTGGCTTTTATGGGTTGTACATCAGTTAATCTCTTTTTAAAAGATGAAAGTCACTGTAAATTTTCCTCAGCCACTCACGGCCAAGCAATGCAGGTCCGCTACTTGTATTTCATGACCGGAGCAGTGCACTGTACCTTTACAGTACATCTTACAGTCTACTCTGACATAGCTGCTACGGCTTTTCTCATCAGGGGGGAACCAGGAATCCTGCTGAACTCAGAAATAATAACACCCTCAATCACATCAATGAGGAAAGGAATAGCCAACAGGATCCAGACCAAATCAACAATGAGCCATCCACATGTGATAAGGACTTGATAGTTGTTACTTTCTCTAGAGAAGTTTGATAGACACCTTATAATTCTGTTCTACGAATCATTACCGCAGTTGCTTTTGATAACTAAGAACAGTAACCAATTATCTGCAATAGGATGAAGACTTGCGTGTATATACCACACACCAGCCTGTCTCTTATTGCATCTGGGAGACCTTTATGATCAGATAACCATCTCAACTCTGCTGCAAAGTAATAATTACTTTCACAGTATGGATTTAAATGGTTCATTAGAACATCCACAATTTTCTGAATTCTTATGCTTTTCAATGGTGTTAATAAACTGCACAACAAATGGTATATTTTCACCCTCGTTATACTCAATAGAACATAAACTTTATTTTCACTACTGTAACCTCCTGTCACTGTGTATGGTGGGGAGGTGCACAGTTGGACAAAACCTTCTGTAATCTGGTCCCAGCTAGCTGTTGGGTATAGCCACCAATGACCACATGCAGGTATACAGAAATATTTAAGGTGGACACAGGTGTACATACATGATGGTGTAGTGCAGGCTTTTCTTTACAGAGTTTGGTACATAGGAGTCAGATCATAGTCCCCACTATTAATAATGTGGACTGCGATCTGCAGCACTAATTAGCCTCTGCAGGAGATTTCTGTGAAATCTCCTGCATTAGGATATTAGTACATAGCAACATTTAATAAAATTATGCAGAAACTGCAATTTCTACATCATTTTATGAAACAATGCTTGAGAAATAGGCCCCTTGGACTGATACATCTCACCTCTCCTGCTTCTCCCACATGCAGGCTCACTCCACTCCACAACATGGGGTTAATATTCTTTGGACTGTAATACTCTCTCTGTCCCTCCAGGAACATCTCACACTGCCTCCAAGCAATACTATGCAGCCTTGCTGCCTCTGATCAGCACTTTCCCTTCTCTCACAGGGCTTAATACCCTAAGGGCAGTAATACACTTTCTCTGTGTCCTCTCTGCCGCTCCAGGATCTCACACACTATCTCCACGTGCTGTAACACCGAAGGAGCCCAGGAACTCCTCCCTTCCTGCCCTGGGTCCCCGGTAACTGATCGCTTGGTCTGCTGCCCTCTTTTCCCATGAGGCCTAGTGCCTCATTTAATTTCTAGAATTATCCTGTCACCTCTGTCACATCCCAGAAGGTGTGACCTTTTCTAAATGATCCAGGGAAGGGGTGTTACACTAAAGTTCCACTCCTTCTACATATGTGGTTCAATATTCCATAGTGTTCTAATTTATCCCATTTTTTAAGCTTATATTCATGGGTGGAAGGCCTTTTTCATATATACTACATTTGTGTAATGGCTGATTTGACCCTTTTCCACAAGGAAAAGACATTGGTGGTCATTCCGAGTTGTTCACTCGCTAGCAGTTTTTAGCAGCCGTGCAAACGCTATGCCGCCTCCCACTGGAAGTGTATTTTAGCTTAGCAGAAGTGCGAACGAAAGGATCACAGAGCGGCTTCAAAGTTTTTTTGTGCAGTTTTAGAGTAGCTCAAAACCTACTCAGCGCTTGCGATGACTTCAGACTGTTCAATTCCTGTTTTAACCTCACAAACACACCCTGCGTTTGCCCAACCACGCCTGCATTTTTCCTGGCACGCCTGTGTTATTTCGTACACTCCCTGAAAACGGTCAGTTGACACTCAGAAACGCCCATTTCATGTCAATCACTCTGCGGCCAGCATTGCGACTGAAAAGCTTCGCTAGACCCTGTGTGAAACTACATAGTTCGTTGTAATAGTACAACGGGCGTGCGCATTGCGCCCCATATGCATGCGCAGAAGTGCCATTTTTTTTGCCTCATCGCTGAACAGCGAATGAATGCAGCTAGCGATCAACTCGGAATGACCACCTTTGTGTTTTGCCTTCTAGCGGCCTCCAGCTTCCCTAAGTATTCCCCAACCCATTTATGAGCTTTTATAAAGCTCCGTTTCCAACCAATAATGTATAACATACCATATAAATAGGCGACCCCTGAATTAGTTACACAGCAATGGCAAAATGGATTGTGAAATACTAGCTATAAAGTCTGCAAGCATAATTGTATGATATGGTAAGCGCAGAAGACAGGGATTGTTTGTTTCCATTGAATAAATATAGAATAAATAAAATGCAAGCAGGATGTAAGCAAGTACTATAAATGAGAAGATCAATCAACACCAATGAGGAAAGAATATAAAATGAAAAGACTGATTGTTTATCTTTGTGTGTTGCAGTCTTATATGAGCCATATCGATGACGCTTCATGTCAAGAGGAAGAACCTACTTCTCAGATATTAAATGCAAACCACATTTGTCTTCAAAAGCAGAACATGCTTTAGCCTTGAAATAAAATAAATGCATATTTTTGGTATTTATTTAAAATAAACCTAGAACTAAAGTGTACACGGTGAGAAATGCTCATCTCTTTGTTTCCTATACAAATCTACAGAATAGATTTTCATACAATATAAAATGTAGATATAAAGGCTCTATAATGGTGCAGGTTGTTTCACTCAGTATAATATAATCTCTTTCCATGTGCACTTTCCATGAACACTGCTTGCAACAACGGTAAAGCAAATATTTCCCCCAATAGTGTCATGCTATCTATATGTGCTGTAACCTGAACAATATGATTGTAGGGAAAGTCAAAGTTTGATGTTCTGGAATCCAGATGTGAAAGACAGGAGATTACTTTGGAGGAAAGGAGAATACAGCAGGCAATAACTCATACAGTACAATTAACCCTGCAGTTGATAATAAAACACATTTCATAACATCCTTTGAAATAAAAAGCACGTCATAAATGTTATAATAAACAGGGAAAAAACTCTGCTTTCTAGACATCAATGACCAAAGCAAAATTGTTGGAGGTGCTATATAATATTACAGTACCACATGGCATCCAACACTAATCAGTATATGTACACCTGTGAAGCGTGACTAAGTGGGATTCAATATCAGACAAGCAGAAGGTTTGCTGTATGTCATAGCCGCAGTATAAATATCCCTTTTATGTAGGTGCAGTGGCAGGAAGGCTGGCATGCAACACTACCCCAGGCAGGTTGCTGGCCAGATTAGGATTTATATGCAGTCTGATACACTTTCAAGTACACATCACTTATTTTCTCATGTGTTGCCTGTATGGTGAATTTAAATGTAAAGCAAATTAAATAACAGGTGTTTATAAATATTCCAATAACTTTCCTTGATTCTTTTTTTTATTTATTTTTAAATAAGAGACAGAGAGAGACTAAGGGGCCGATTTATCACCAGCCGTGTCTGAGGATGCGGTTGTGGTATGATAAATTTGTCCCAATTTGCAATGCAAATATTGATTACATCACATGGATGTATCAATAATCGCATGCCAGGGGCCCTTGTGCACAGTACAACCTGCAGTGTGTTGAACACATATGATTCAGCTTTACATACACTGAAAAAAATATGTATAGAAACGCCTGCATGCAAAGTTGTATGATCATCTTCATCATCTTCAGGGTGCACTGCCACAGCCTATAATTGGCGAAAAAAATCAGTCTGAAAACATTTATTCTGCTTAGCCTGAAATACTTAAAAATGACAAAGCTGCACTAATACCCCTTTCACATTGCCAAAACAACCCGGCTTTTTACCGGGTTGCTGCCGAGTCAACCCGGGTAGATGTGAAAGCGCCAAACTGAATATCCCGGGACGTCCAACCCGGTATTTCTTCCCAGGTTAAAAGAAGGGTTGAACACGTGTCGGACCCGAATTATTGTGCACTAAAATGGTACAGTCCTGGGATATTCGACCCACCGGGTTCACTACGGCTGGCCGGCGGTCGGGCTCCCGGCGACCAGCATCCCGGCGCCGGGAGCCCGACCGCCGGCTTACCGACAGCTTGGCGAGCGCAAATGAGCCCCTTGCGGGCTCGCTGCACTCGCCACGCTACGGGCACGGTGGCGCGCTACGCGCGCCACACTATTTTATTCTCCCTCTATGGGGGTCGTGGACCCCCACGAGGGAAAATAAGTGTCGGTATGCCGGCTGTCGGGCTCCCGGCGCCGGTATACTGAGTGCCGGGAGCCCGACCGCCGGCAAACAGAAGACCACCCGACCCACCCATGAAGAAATAGCGCTGATTGGTTGTTTCCAGTCAGCTGATGTTTGTTTGCAGTATTGCACTGCAAGCACACGTGTTGTAAAGCAATCTGCACAGTTCTGCACTCCTTTGGACAAGTTCTGCACTCCTTTGGACCTAGTTCTGCACTCCTATGGACCAGTTCTGCACTCCTTTGGACCTCATTAGCCATGGCAAACTGGAGTGATGAGGAAGTCAGGGAGTTGCTGCAGGTCAGGGGTGAGGAAAAAATACGTTGGCAGATAACGGGTACAGTCAGGGATCAGTAAAATGCTTGTGGCATCAGGCTTTATTAGGTCCCAACAGCAGGTGGTCAATAAGTTGAAGGCACTCAAGAAACAATTTCACAAGGTTAACTACCACACTAGGAACCGCAGTGGTGCTGCCCACATGGATTGGCAGTATTTTGAGCTGTGTGTCCATGCATTTGGCCATACCGCATTAAGCAACTCTGTGACATTGTCATCCAGTCTGGCTGCCGCTGAAACTAGCCATGCCCATGCTGCAGAACCCCTTCCTGACCCCAGAGGCACGGTGATCTCTGCCACCACCGCCGTCACCTGCATTGTTTGTGGATGAGCCAACACCCATGGCGGAAGATCCACTGCTGATGGAAGAAGAAGCCGGTGTGTTGCCTACAACACAGGTGACTGATGAGATACAACCTGGACTTAGTGTGGCCGTAACAACAACCCCAACATCAACAACCCCAGCACAGCCTTTACGAGGACCATGTAAGTTAACGTTTATATATTTTCAACAAAATCTGGACATACACTTGTCTTATTATTTGCCTACTTGTCACCCTATTCCGATGTATATGCCAAGGAAAACGTGTAGAAAGTGGCCAAATAATAAAATATTCAAAAGTGATTGGAGATGAATTACAACTAAAATAATATTAAAAATGATAAATGTTGCAGTGTATGCAGTGTGTAGGTGGAAAGAGACCACAGACATGCTTGCTATCATCACTGCAGTTTTCTATAGCCTCACTGCAATTCACATTTGTTAATACATTTATGATCTCTTGTGCCCACAGCATATACTGTACCACCACGGAGGAGTCCTAACAAGACAGAACAGGCAGCCAAAGCCATGACGACTGTTCTGCTGGATAAGCTTGAGCTAATGGATGCAGCCATGGCAGCCAGGGAAGATGCTCGCATGGACCATTTCCTGGCAGCGGAACAAACCATGCAGAACAATTTTATGGATCATATTCATGAGCTACAGAGGGCGAACCAGGAGTTTCTCACATCTCTATTTAGTAGCCAAAGTCAACACTTAGGGCACCCACATAATATGCCTCCCCAATACAGTCACTCATATCCCCATTTCAATCCTGCACCATACCCAGCACCGTATGAGTATAGTCATCCCCAACCACCCCCTACACAGAGGCCGGTAGATCCTAATGCACCGGTGTACTCATCACCGTATGAGTATAGTCATCCCCAACCACCCCCCACACAGAGACCGGTGGACCCTAATACTCCAGTGTATCAAAATTTACCTTAATCTCCTTGGCTTTTAATTATTTATATTACTAGAGTATTTGCTGACTTGTTGTTGCTGTTGTTATTCTATTTTAGAAAAACCTAAAAACATTTAGAATATGCTATATATTAACATAGTATTGTTATTTGGTATGTACAGTTCTTGTTTTGTATAAAGTAAAAAGGTGTCACACCTGTTTTGTAAACCTACTGAAATGTAATTTTTCAGCAAACAACAAAGTGTAACACACAATCAGTTGAACATGGGCACAGAAGTTGAATGGCCAAAAACATTTTTGGGAAACTATAACAAACTACAAAACATTTAAACCAACAAAGATGAAAAGTTGCCCATTATTGCAGCCCTAATTTGTTCCGCACTTGCTGCATGGTCAACCAAATATGACTCTGTATCAAGTGCAGGTAAAACACATTCAGCATCCTTTACTGTCCACTCCGGTAGGAATTCCTCCTTCCTAAACTCGCAGAGATTATGCAGTATACAGCATGCTGCCACAATGTTAGGCATAATCAAAAGGTCCACATCATTCCTTTTCAAAAGACGCCAACGACCTTTCAACTTGCCGAACGCATTTTCAACAACCATTCTGGCAGAGCTTAGGGTATGAGTGTATCTTATCTGGTTTGGGGTCAGCTGACCGTGTTGCGTGAACCCCTTCAGCAACCATCTTCTCAAAAGGTAAGCTGTATCCCCAATTATATTGACCGGTACTTCCACTCCATCAACTGTTTTAGAGTTCTACACAAAGAGTAAAATAAAATACATTAAGAATAGGAGCAGATTCCTCTGTTAGGGGCAGACTGGGGGCCACAGATGGGGTGTTGGTGTTTGCAGGTAAGATGAAATAATATTTGGGTGCAATGATGGAATCACGTTCAATAGGAAACATTACCCCCTTTTTTAATGCTGTAAAATTACGGAGTGCCACCCTTTTCGGTTATAATAATCAACATGGTTATCATAAGGGCTATGATAGGAATGTGGGTACCACCAATTGCACCTGCGCATTGGGGATATCCGTGGGTCTTGAAACCTTTTATGGTGTCCTGTAAGCGCTGTCCTTGAGGTAGACAAATAAATCGATGGTATAGACTTTGCACCAGTGCCTGTGTGACTTCATAAACGATGTTGCACACTGTTGATATGCCCACACCAAATAGGCATGACAGGGTGCGATATTCACTGGGAGTTGCGTACCACCACAATGCTATCGCTAGCCTCCTACTTGGCTCTATGGGTTTACGGAAGTTTGTGGTCTGCCTAGCGAGTGTTGGTGTCCATAGATCCAAGAGATAATAGAAGGTTTGCCGTGACATCCTGAAGTGTGACTATGCTGCCTTTCTCTGGACCACAATCTTCGGTCAGAAGGGATGTGGAGGTTCAGGATAGTCGACACCGATGCTGTTGTGAGAGATCTCCTCCTACGCAGATATTGTCTCTGCGATATATCCCTTTCAGCCAAAAAATGCAACCTCCTCCGTCTTGTTAAATAGCTGCTGAAGAAGCTACAGACAGTGAGAAGCTGCAATAACCTCTCACAACCTGAATCCAGCAGCAGTACAGCTGAGACAATCATGAATTCCGGACTCTGTGCTGGGACATGTGCTCTGTCGGCCATGATTGCTGCACTGTGAGCATTCCCCAGCCCCTTCCCTTTGTTGTTGAAAACTGGGAACCAATCAAGTCCTTTTAAAATGACATCACACTGGTTTTAGCATGGGTGACCCGGGTTGAGCAAAAAGGCGCCAACACGGCAATAAACCGGGAATAACCCAGGTCAATATTGCAATGTGAACGTCTCTTACCCGGGTTGGAGCCGTGTTCAAATCCCAGAGCTGACCTGGGTTTGCGATGTGAAAAGGTTAAATGAAACGCAATTCACTGTTCACTGGAGGCTCTTCTCTTCCCTAAAAAATATGTTCTCAATGACAAATGCTTGATGATCGTAGTCATTTTAAAAAGTTGGTTACTGCAGCGAGTGCTTAGTGCAGTGCTAATACAAATAACATGATAAAAAATATGATGGACAGACAGACAGACTGATGGCTTGATTGATTGATTGATTGATTGATATGACATAGATAGATAGATAGATAGATAGATTGACTGATTGATTGATTGATTGATTGATTGATTGATTGATTAATTGATATGTCATAGATAGATAGTTATGAGATAGATAGATAGATAGATAGATAGATAGATAGATAGATAGATAGATAGATAGATAGATTGAAATGAGATAGATAGATAGATAGATAGAAAGATAGATAGATAGATAGATAGATAGATAGATAGATAGACAGACAGACAGACAGACTGATTGATTGATTGATTGATTGATTGATTGATTGATTGAGATGACATTAATAGATAAATAGATAGCTAGTTAGATATTAGATAGATAGATAGACTGATTGATTGATTGATTGATTGATTGATTGATTGATTGATTGATATGACAGATAGATATGAGATAGATAGATAGATAGATAGATAGATAGATAGATAGATAGATAGATATGGAATAGATAAATAGATAGATAGATTGATTGATATGACATAGATAGATATGAGATTGATTAACTGACTGACTGACTGACTAACTGATTGATTGATTGATTGATTGATTTTGACATTGATAGATAGATATGGGCTAGATAGATAGATAGATTGACTGACTGACTGACTGACTAATTGATTGATTGATTGATTGATATGACATAGATAGATAGATATGAGATAGATAGATAGTTATGAGATAGATAGATAGATCAATAGATAGATAGATAGATAGATAGATAGATAGATAGATAGATAGATAGATAGATAGATAAATAGTTATGAGCTATGTTGGCCACACATTAGGATGACCCGCATCCAATACGAGTCATCTCACGAATTCCATTGGAACTCCCCGGCAGCTCTCTGGCAGTCCCAGCCTCACAAGTGACACACGATGTGCTAAACAATTGATTGTGTGCCTAAAACAAAATAAAAAAATAAAAAAGTCCAGGGAAATGCCACTCAAATTCATACGATGCATTGTATGTGCATAGAACATGGTACGATGTGCATATGATTATGACAGAAAACATGGGCTGCACATATGATCTGAGGATGAAACGTTCGATGTATCATATTGTAATTGTACCCAAAACATGTACGATGTGCACACGTTACAGCATATGAGACATCGAAAACATGTATTCGTACACGATACCGACCTATTGTATGGCCAGCAATAGATAGATAAATAGATAGATAGATTTGAGATAGATAGATAGATAGATAGATAGATAGATAGATAGATAGATAGATAGATACACACATCCCACATATATTGTTGCTGTGTACTTCAAAGGTAAGTTGTTGATTTGTAACACATTTGTCTGTCTTTTGAAGCTATAATTTTTGGTCTTGCTATAATAGTAAAAGAAATATGATGTGACTAAAATATGGAGAAAAACATCAACCAGTTAATATGGATACTAATAGAATATCAACTTCTGGTTGATTATACATTCATAATTAGAAAAGAAAGAATGTTTTACAACTACATGTACATTAATAGACTTCAATCTTACATCTTTTGCTATGTACAATTTTTATATCCTTTAGTTATAGTTTGGCACAAACTGCACAGCAAAATAATGTGCGATTTAATTAGATGGTAGGCACTCAAGTTGCCGGCTGCTGGAATCCCGACGGTCAGGAAACCGGTGCCGGAATCCCGAAAACCTGGTGAAATACCGGAAGTCGCAATCCTGACAACCGCCCGGAATCCCCACTCGGGTGGAGGTCCATGCCACCACCTGAGGGTGAATATAACCCTGTGGCGACCAAAGGTCACTGCCGGGCCCATTGAGCGGCGAGCACAGCTAGTGCATGAAGGGACACACTGCGCTCATCGCCAGTATTTTGGCTGTCGGTATCCCGGTATTAGGTCTCCTGACCGCCGGGATCCTGACCGCCAGGATATCATACTGAATCCAATTCGACTAAGGTGTTCATTTACCAAATAGCGATTTTTAAAAATTGCCGATTCTCAGTAGATTTCCTAATGGTTTTTAAAATGGCTGTTTTATTAGAGGCAAAACACATCTGGTTTTGACTTTTATTAAATAGTTTTTTTCAAAATCAAGTGTAATAATGGTAAAATAAACGTATACAGTATTTATTTACTATGTACTAACTCTTAAGTTAGCTCATATTAATATTTTAAAAAATCACCCCTTCGCTGCTACCCCTTTCTTCTAGAGTAGTAGAGTTCCTTAGCGCTCAGTGAAGTCATGACACACTCTCTTGACTACAGCATTATCGTGCAGCTTTTTCCTATTTCATTGCAGACAACTAGAGGTATATGATAATTAGAGATGAGCGGGTTCGGTTCTCCGAGATCCGAACCCCCCCAAACTTCACCTATTTTACATGGTTCAGAGGCAGCCTCGGATCTTCCCGCCTTGCTCGGTTAACCCGAACGCGCCCAAACATCATCATCCCGCTGTCGGATTCTCGCGACATTCGTATTCTATATAAAGAGCCGCGCGTCACCGCCATTTTCACTCGTGCATTGGAGATTGAACAGAGAGGACGTGGCTGCGTTCTCTCCCTGAAAAGCTCTGTAATCTGTGCTCAGTGTGCTGCAAATATCTGTGCTCAGTGTGCTGCAAACATCTACGTTCTCTGCCTGAAAACGCTCCATATCTGTGCTCAGTGTGCTGCAAATATCTGTGCTCAGTGTGCTGCATTGTGGGGACTGGGGACCACCAGTATATAATTATAGTAGTACAGTAGAGTAGGCCATTGCTGTATCTTGCAGCTGTGTCAAGTATACTATCTCTGTGCTGCATTATTGTGAGCAGTATATAGTAGGACAGTGCAGCATTTTGGTGACCAGCAGTATACATATATAGAACAGTACAGTAGGCCATTGCTGTATCTTGCAGCTCTGTGTCAAGTATACTATCTCTGTGCTGCATTATTGTGAGCAGTATATAGTAGGACAGTGCAGCATTTTGGTGACCAGCAGTATACATATATAGTACAGTACAGTAGGCCATTGCTGTATCTTGCAGCTATGTCAAGTATGCTTTCTCTGTGCTGCATTATTGTGAGCAGTATATAGTAGGACAGTGCAGCATTTTGGTGACCAGCAGTATACATATATAATACAGTACAGTAGGCCATTGCTGTATCTTGCAGCTCTGTGTCAAGTATACTATCTCTGTGCTGCATTATTGTGAGCAGTATATAGTAGGACAGTGCAGCATTTTGGTGACCAGCAGTATACATATAGTACAGTACAGTAAGCCATTGCTGTATCTTGCAGCTCTGTGTCAAGTATACTATCTCTGTGCGGTATTATTGTGAGCAGTATATAGTAGGACAGTGCAGCATTTTGGGGACCAGCAGTATACATATATAGTACAGTACAGTAGGCAATTGCTATTGATATATTACTGGCATATAATTCCACACATTAAAAAATGGAGAACAAAAATGTGGAGGGTAAAATAGGGAAAGATCAAGATTTACTTCCACCTCGTGCTGAAGCTGCTGCCATTAGTCATGGCCGAGACGATGAAATGCCATCAACGTCGTCTGCCAAGGCCGATGCCCAATGTCATAGTAGAGAGCATGTAAAATTCAAAAAACAAAAGTTCAGTAAAATGACCCAAAAATCAAAATTAAAAGCGTCTGATGAGAAGCGTAAACTTGCCAATATGCCATTTACGACATGGAGTGGCACGGAATGGCTGAGGCCCTGGCCTATGTTCATGGCTAGTGGTTCAGCTTCAAATGAGGATGGAAGCACTCATCCTCCCACTAGAAAACTGAAAAGAGTTAAGATGGCAAAAGCACAGCAAAGAACTGCGTTCTTCTAAATCACAAGTCCCCAAGTAGAGTCCAATTGTGTCGGTTGCGATGCCTGACCTTCACAACATTGGACGGGAAGAGGTGGCGCCTTCCACCATCTGCAAGTGCTGGAAGGAGCACCCACAGTCCAGTTCCTGTTAGTCAAATTGAAGATGTCACTGTTGAAGTACACCAGGATGAGGATATGGGTGTTGCTGGCGCTGAGGAGGAAATTGACAAGGAGGATTCTGATGGTGAGGTGGTTTGTTTAAGTCAGGCACCCGGGGAGACACCTGTTGTCCATAGGATGAATATGGCCATTGACATGCCTGGTCAAATTACAAAAAAAAATCACCTCTTCGGTGTGGAATTATTTTAACAGAAATGCGGACAACAGGTGTCAAGCCGTGTGTTGCCTTTGTCAAGCTGTAATAAGTAGGGGTAAGGACGTTAACCACCTCGGAACATCCTCCCTTATACGTCACCTGGAGCGCATTCATCAGAAGTCATTGACAAGTTCAAAAACTTTGGGCGACAGCGGAAGCAGTCCACTGACAACTAAATCCCTTCTTCTTGTACCCAAGCTCTTGCAAACCACACCACCAACTCCCTCAGTGTCAATTTCCTCCTTAGAAAGGAATGCCAATAGTCCTGCAGGCCATGTCACTGGCAAGTCTGAAGAGTCCTCTCCTAACTGGGATTCCTCCGATGGATCCTTGAGTGTAATGCCTACTGCTGCTGGCGCTGCTGTTGTTGCTGCTGGGAGTTGATTGTCATCCCAGAGGGGAAGTCGGAAGACCACTTGTACTACTTCCAATAAGCAATTGACTGTCCAACAGTCCTTTGCGAGGAAGATGAAATATCACAGCAGTCATCCTGCTGCAAAGGTTTTGGCAGCTGTGTTTGTGTTAAACGTGTGTCCGGTATCCACCATTAATTCACAGGGAATTAGAGAATCGCTTGAGATACTGTGTACCCGGTACCAAATACCATCTAGGTTTCACTTCTCTAGGCAGGTGATACCGAGAATGTACACAGACATCAGAAAAAGAGTCACCAGTATCCTAAAAAATGTAGTTGTACCCAATGTCCACTAAACCATGGACATGTGGACAAGTGGAGCAGGGCAGACTCAGGACTATATGACTGTGACAGCCCACTGGGTAGATGTATTGCCTCCCGCAGCAAGAACAGCAGCGGTGGCACCAGTAGCAGCATTTTGCAAACGCCAACTCATTCCTAGGCAGGCTACGCTTGTATCACCGCTTTCCGTAAGAGGCACACAGCTGACAACCTCTTACGGAAACTGGGGAACATCATCGCAGAATGGCTTACCCCAATTGGACTCTCCTGGGGATTTGTGACATCGGACAACGCCACCAATATTGTGCGTGCATTACATGTGGGCAAATTCCAGCACGTCCCATGTTTTGCACATACATTGAATTTGGTAGTGCAGAATTTTTTTAAAAACGACAGGGGCGTGCGAGAGATGCTGTCGGTGTCCCGAAGAATTGCGGGCTACTTTCGGCATTCAGCCACCGCGTGCCGAAGACTGGAGCACCAGCAAACACTCCTGAACCTGGCCTCATCTGAAGCAAGAGGTGGTAACGAGGGGGAATTCAACCCTCTATATGCTTCAGAGGATGGAGGAGCAGCAAAAGGCCATTCAAGCCTATACATCTGCCTACGATATAGGCAAAGGAGGGGGAATGCACCTGACTCAAGTGCAGTGGAGAATGATTTCAATGTTGTGCAAGGTTCTGCAACCCTTTGAACTTGCCACACGTGAAGTCATTTCAGACACTGTCAGCCTGAGTCAGGTCATTCCCCTCATCAGGCTTTTGCAGAAGCAGCTGGCGAGATTGAAGGAGGAGCTAAAACAGAGCGATTCCGCTAGGCATGTGGGACTTGTGGATGGAGCCCTTAATTCGCTTAACCAGGATTCATGGGTGGTCAATCTGTTGAAATTAGAGCACTACATTTTGGCCACCGTGCTTGATCCTAGGTTTAAAGCCTACGTTGTATCTCTCTTTTCGGCAGACACAAGTCTGCACATGTTCAAAGACCTGCTGGTGAGACACTTGTTAAGTCAAGCGGAACGTGACCCGTCAACAGCTCCTCCTTCACATTCTCCCACAACTGGGGCTGCGAGGAAAAGGCTAAGAATTCCGAGCCCACCCACTGGCGGTGATGCAGGGCAGTCTGGAGCGAATGCTGACATCTGGTCCGGACTGAAGGACCTGCCAACGATTACTGACATGTCGTCTACTGTCACTGCATGTGATTCTGTCACCATTGAAAGAATGGTGGAGGATTATATGAGTGACCGCATCCAATTAGGCACGTCAGACAGTCCGTACGTATACTGGCAGGAAAAAGAGGCAATTTGGAGGCCCTTGCACAAACTGGCTTTATTTTACCTAAGTTGCCCCCCCTCCAGTGTGTACTCCGAAAGAGTGTTTAGTGCAGCCGCTCACCTTGTCAGCAATCGGCGTACGAGGTTACTTCCACAAAATGTGGAGAAGATGATGTTCATCAAAATGAATTATAATCAATTCCTCCGTGGAGACATTCACCAGCAATTGCCTCCAGAAAGTACACAGGGACCTGAGATGGTGGATTCCAGTGGTGACGAATTAATATTCTGTGAGGAGGGGGATGTACACAGTGAAAGGGGTGATGAATCGGACAATGAGGAGGAGGTGGACATCTTGTCTCTGTAGAGCCAGTTTGTGCAAGGAGAGATTGATTGCATCTTTTTTGGTGGGGTCCAAACCAACCAGTCATTTCAGCCACAGTCGTGTGGCAGACCCTGTGGCTGAAATGATGGGTTTGTTAAAGTGTGCATGTCCTGTTTATAAAACATAAGGGTGGGTGGGAGGGCCCAAGGACAATTCCATCTTGCACCTCTTTGTTTTATTTATCTCTGCATCATGTGATGTTTGGGGCTAATTTTTTTAAGTGCCATCCTGTCTGACACTGCAATGCCACTCCTAGATGGGCCAGGTGTTTGTGCCGCCCACTTGGGTCGCTTAGCTTAGTCATCCAGCGATCTCGGTGCAAATTATAGGACTAAAAATAATATTGTGAGGTGTGAGGTGTTCAGAATAGAGTGGAAATTAGAGGAAATGATGGTTATTGAGGTTAATAATACTATGGGATCAAAATTACCCCCAAATTATATGATTTAAACTGTTTTTGAGGGTTTTTTGAAAAAAAACACCCGAATCCGACAAAAAAATTTCAGGGAGGTTTTGCCAAAACGCATCCGAATCTAAAACACAGCCGCGGAACCGAATCCAAAACCAAAACACAAAACCCTAAAAATCTCCGGTGCACATCTCTAATGATAATATGGTGCAAGGGGCATTACTGTCTGTATATGGCATAATATGGTGCAAGGGGAATTACTGTCTGTGTGTGGTATAATATGTTAATATGGTGCAAGAGGCATTACTGTCCGTGTGGAGCATAATACGATAATATGGTGCAAGGGGCATTACTGTCTATTTTGGGAATAATATGATAATATCGTACAAGGGGCATTACTGTCTGTGTAAGGCATAATATGGTAATATGGTCAAAGAGGTATTACAGTCTGTGTGGGGCATAATATCTTAATATAGTGCAAGGGGCAACACTGTATGGGCATAATATGATAATATAGTGCAAGGGGCATTACTGTCTGGGGCATTATATGATAATACAGTACAAGGGGCATTACTGTCTGGGGAATAATAAATAAATATACATACATATATATATATATACACATATATATATATATATATATATATATATGTATATATATATATATATATATAAAGCAAGAAGCAAGTAAAGCCCGGCACTCCTCCAAATGTCAATGCGCCCGGTGACCTCAGTATGCAGAATGGTTAGGTAGATGAAAAACTGCGGCACTCCGGGTCTTGTGAAAAGGCAAACTGTATTAGAGATTCACAACATGGAACACCAACGTTTCGGGGTGTCTAGCCCCTTTGTCAAGATGTGAGAGTGTGTGGGTGAAGAAAGTGACTTACCTAAATAGAGACAGAGCCAACCAAACCTGAAAGGAGAAGCCACCCACGGTCCCGGCATGTGCGCTGTGCGGCGCCGTGAGATGACGTGTGGGCGTATCAGGAGAGTGTCTGTGCCGATCCGTTGCCTAGCAACGGTAGAAGCGCTTGAGTGCTGGGGACTGCGCGGCTGCGTGAAAGAACAGAGAATAATACTAAAAAGGCACCGCTGATTTATATGCTAAGCTATGAAACCAGCAGCAATGAATGTAAAAGATATATAACAACACATTAAAAATGAGATATACATAAGAAATACAAAGGGGCACATGTAGTATACATCCATACTATCACGGGGGGGATTAACCCTGTAAGGGCTAAACCCATAGATAAGTGACTACTGGTGGCAACGAGCTGAAAACAGTAAATATGGGATCTGGTGATGGGTCGGACTCCGGAGAACCCATACTATATAAATGCAGAACAGGGCATGATAGTTTGAGAATTGAAAAGGAAACACCCCAAAAAAGAGAAGAAGCAGCAAGGCAATACACAAAAGTTAGTAATGGATAAGCGTATAGATGCCTGCATTACTTCTGCAGTGGCTAAATAAAACAACTTGGAAGAAAATGTTCATAAATCCAAGAAAGTCCAATGCAGTACAGTGTAGCTGTTTGGTGACAGGCTATCGTGGTCCAGCGTCTTCACCCACTAGCGGGCACTATATTAATAAGGGTATACAGTTCCAGGTTACCCAAAGATACTCCATGCTATTCTTTCGTTGAGGCCAACTGGATATATGGTATTCAAATTAAATATCCAGGAGGCTTCTTTCCGGAGGAGTTGGCGCTCCCGATCGCCACCCCAAACGGATTTGGGTACGTGAGCTATAATAATGTGCTTGAGGTCGGAGAGCCGATGTCGGGCTTCCTACAGGTTGATCGGAGGATTTACCGGCAATGGCCGCCTTTATCGCGGAACGGTGTAAAGCCATGCGTTCGCGTAGAGATCTGATGGTTTTGCCTACGTAGCCCATACTGCACGGACAGATGATTAAGTAGATAATGTATGTGGATGTAATGTATGTGGATGTACATGATAGCGTGTGACAGATATAGATTTTCTTGCCCGTTGTTGATAATTCGTATACAGCACCCGTCAGCATATAGCTGCAAGTTGTGCAGCCTAAACACCGGTAGCAGCCAGGCTTTTTTCTCAAAAATGAGTCACCTTGAAGGGAAACAGGCCCACTGGGGAAGTTGGAGATATCGGTATGAACCAGCATGTCTTTGATATTACGACCCCTCTTGTAGCACATCATCGGGGTCTTGTACCTGAAGGGAAGACGAGTGTCCGTAGAGACTATGGGCCAGAGGGCCCTATTGGCTCTATTCAACACTGGGCTCGAGGTGTCATACGTCGTGGTCCATGTGATTCTGTTATCCATAGGTCTATCTTTCTTTTGCATTAGGCTACTCCGTGGCAGCTGCAGCACCTCATGCTTAGTGTTCTCCAAGGCGGTGCATTTATATCCCCTGGCAATAAATCTGAGAATCATTCTATCCAATTCGGCCTCTAATAGTTCAGGCTGGTTGTTAATACTAGCGACCCTAATCATTTGGGACCTCGGAAGTCCCAACTTTAGTGGTCGGGGGTAGTGGCTGTTGGCCCGCAGGAGGGTGTTTTTATCCGTAGGTTTATTGTAAACGCTTGTCTGTAATTTTCCAGAACGGACAGTGACCTGGACGTCAAGATACACACATATATATATTAGTGATGTGCACCGGAAATTTTTCAGGTTTTGTGTTTTGGTTTTGGGTTCGGTTCCGCAGACGTATTTTGGATTCGGACGCGTTTTGGCAAAACCTTACAGAAAAATTTTTGTCGGATTCGGGTGTGTTTTGGATTCGGGTGTTTTTTTCAAAAAACCCTCAAAAACAGCTAAAATCATAGAATTTGGGGGTCATTTTGATCCCATAGTAATATTAACCTCAATAACCATAATTTCCACTCATTTTCAGTCTATTCTGAACACCTCACACCTCACAATATTATTTTTAGTCCTAAAATTTGCCCCGAGGTCGCTGGATGGCTAAGCTAAGCGACCCAAGTGGCAGACACAAACACCTGGCCCATCTAGGAGTGGCACTGCAGTGCCAATCAAGACAGGATGGCCCTTCCAAAAAATAGTCCCCAAACAGCACATGATGCAAAGAAAAAAAAGAGGCGCACCAAGGTCGCTGTGTGACTAAGCTAAGCGACCCAAGTGGCCGACACAAACACCTGGCCCATCTAGGAGTGGCACTGCAGTGCCAATCAAGACAGGATGGCCCTTCCAAAAAATAGTCCCCAAACAGCACATGATGCAAAGAAAAAAAAGAGGCGCACCAAGGTCGCTGTGTGACTAAGCTAAGCGACCCAAGTGGCCGACACAAACACCTGGCCCATCTAGGAGTGGCACTGCAGTGTCAGACAGGAAGGCACTTCAAAAAAATAGTCCCCAAACAGCACATGATGCAAAGAAAAAAAGAGGCGTAATGAGGTAGCTGTGTGACTAAGCTAAGCGACCCAAGTGGCCGACACAAACACCTGGCCCATCTAGGAGTGGCACTGCAGTGTCAGGCAGGATGGCACTTCAAAAAAATAGTCCCCAAACAGCACATGATGCAAAGAAAAAAAGAGGCGCACCAAGGTGGCTGTGTGACTAAACTAAGCGACACAAGTGGCCGACACAAACACCTGGCCCATCTAGGAGTGGCACTGCAGTGTCAATCAAGACAGGATGGCCCTTCCAAAAAATACTCCCCAAACAGCACATGATGCAAAGAAAAAAAAGAGGCGCACCAAGGTTGCTGTGTGACTAAGCTAAGCGACCCAAGTGGCCGACACAAACACCTGGCCCATCTAGGAGTGGCACTGCAGTGCCAATCAAGACAGGATGGCCCTTCCAAAAAATAGTCCCCAAACAGCACATGATGCAAAGAAAAAAAAGAGGCGCACCAAGGTCGCTGTGTGACTAAGCTAAGCGACCCAAGTGGCCGACACAAACACCTGGCCCATCTAGGAGTGGCACTGCAGTGTCAGACAGGATGGCACTTCAAAAAAATAGTCCCCAAACAGCACATGATGCAAAGAAAAAAAGAGGGCACCAAGGTCGCTGTGTGACTAAGCTAAGCGACACAAGTGGCCGACACAAACACCTGTCCCATCTAGGAGTGGCACTGCAGTGTCAGACAGGATGGCACTTCAAAAAAATAGTCCCCAAACAGCACATGATGGAAAGAAAAAAAGAGGCGCAATGAGGTAGCTGTGTGACTAAGCTAAGCGACACAAGTGGCCGACACAAACACCTGGCCCATCTAGGAGTGGCACTGCAGTGTCAATCAAGACAGGATGGCCCTTCCAAAAAATACTCCCCAAACAGCACATGATGCAAAGAAAAAAAGAGGCGCACCAAGGTCGCTGTGTGACTATGCTAAGCGACCCAAGTGGCCGACACAAACACCTGGCCCATCTAGGAGTGGCACTGCAGTGTCAGACAGGATGGCACTTCAAAAAAATAGTCCCCAAACAGCACATGATGCAAAGAAAAAAAGAGGCGCAATGAGGTAGCTGTGTGACTAAGCTAAGCGACCCAAGTGGCCGACACAAACACCTGGCCCATCTAGGAGTGGCACTGCAGTGTCAGGCAGGATGGCACTTCAAAAAAATAGTCCCCGAACAGCACATGATGCAAAGAAAAAAAGAGGCGCACCAAGGTGGCTGTGTGACTAAGCTAAGCGACACAAGTGGCCGACACAAACACCTGGCCCATCAAGGAGTGGCACTGCAGTGTCAATCAAGACAGGATGGCCCTTCCAAAAAATACTCCCCAAACAGCACATGATGCAAAGAAATAAAAGAGGCGCACCAAGGTCGCTGTGTGACTAAGCTAAGCGACCCTAGTGGCCGACACAAACACCTGGCCCATCTAGGAGTGGCACTGCAGTGTCAGGCAGGATGGCCCTTCCAAAAAATACTCCCCAAACAGCACATGATGCAAAGAAAAAAAGAGGCGCACCAAGGTGGCTGTGTGACTAAGCTAAGCGACACAAGTGGCCGACACAAACACCTGGCCCATCTAGGAGTGGCACTGCAGTGTCAATCAAGACAGGATGGCCCTTCCAAAAAATACTCCCCAAACAGCACATGATGCAAAGAAAAATGAAAGAAAAAAGAGGTGCAAGATGGAATTGTCCTTGGGCCCTCCCACCCACCCTTATGTTGTATAAACAGGACATGCACACTTTAACGAACCCATCATTTCAGCGACAGGGTCTGCCACACGACTGTGACTGAAATGACTGGTTGGTTTGGGCCCCCACCAAAAAAGAAGCAATCAATCTCTCCTTGCACAAACTGGCTCTACAGAGGCAAGATGTCCACCTCATCTTCATCCTCCGATTCCTCATCCCTTTCACTGTGTACATCCCCCTCCTCATAGATTATTAATTCGTCCCCACTGGAATCCACCATCTCAGGTCCCCGTGTACTTTCTGGAGTCAATTGCTGCTGGTGAATGTCTCCACGGAGGAATTGATTATAATTAATTTTAATGAACATCATCTTCTCCACATTTTCTGGAAGTAACCTCGTACGCCGATTGCTGACAAGGTGAGCGGCTGCACTAAACACTCTTTCGGAGTACACACTGGAGGGAGGGCAACTTAGGTAGAATAAAGCCAGTTTGTGCAAGGGCCTCCAAATTGCCTCTTTTTCCTGCCAGTATACGTACGGACTGTCTGACGTGCCTACTTGGATGCGGTCACTCATATAATCCTCCACCATTCTTTCAATGGTGAGAGAATCATATGCAGTGACAGTAGACGACATGTCAGTAATCGTTGGCAGGTCCTTCAGTCCGGACCAGATGTCAGCACTCGCTCCAGACTGCCCTGCATCACCACCGGTGGGTGGGCTCGTAATTCTTAGCCTTTTCCTCGCACCCTCAGTTGCGGGAGAATGTGAAGGAGGAGCTGTTGACGGGTCACGTTCCGCTTGACTTGACAATTTTCTCACCAGCAGGTCTTTGAACCTCTGCAGACTTGTGTCTGCCGGAAAGAGAGATACAACGTAGGTTTTAAATCTAGGATCGAGCACGGTGGCCAAAATGTAGTGCTCTGATTTCAACAGATTGACCACCCGTGAATCCTGGTTAAGCGAATTAAGGGCTCCATCCACAAGTCCCACATGCCTAGCGGAATCGCTCTGTTTTAGCTCCTCCTTCAATGTCTCCAGCTTCTTCTGCAAAAGCCTGATGAGGGGAATGACCTGACTCAGGCTGACAGTGTCTGAAATGACTTCACGTGTGGCAAGTTCAAAGGGTTGCAGAACCTTGCACAATGTTGAAATCATTCTCCACTGCGCTTGAGTCAGGTGCATTCCACCTCCTTTGCCTATATCGTGGCCAGATGTATAGGCTTGAATGGCCTTTTGCTGCTCCTCCATCCTCTGAAGCATATAGAGGGTTGAATTCCACCTCGTTACCACCTCTTGCTTCAGATGATGGCAGGGCAGGTTCAGGAATGTTTGGTGGTGCTCCAGTCTTCGGTACGCAGTGCCTGAACGCCGAAAGTGGCCCGCAATTCTTCGGGCCACCGACAGCATCTCTTGCACGCCCCTGTCGTTTTTTTAAATAATTCTGCACCACCAAATTCAAGGTATGTGCAAAACATGGGACGTGATGGAATTTGCCCAGATGTAATGCATGCACAATATTGCTGGCGTTGTCCGATGTCACAAATCCCCAGGAGAGTCAAATTGGGGTAAGCCATTCTGCGATGATCTTCCTCAGTTGCCGTAAGAGGTTTTCAGCTGTGTGGCTATTCTGGAAAGCGGTGATACAAAGCGTAGCCTGCCTAGGAACGAGTTGGCGTTTGCGAGATGCTGCTACTGGTGCCGCCGCTGCTGTTCTTGCTGCGGGAGGCAATACATCTACCCAGTGGGCTGTCACAGTCATATAGTCCTGAGTCTGCCCTGCTCCACTTGTCCACATGTCCGTGGTTAAGTGGACATTGGGTACAACTGCATTTTTTAGGACACTGGTGAGTCTTTTTCTGAGGTCTGTGTACATTTTCGGTATCGCCTGCCTAGAGAAATGGAACCTAGATGGTATTTGGTACCGGGGACACAGTACCTCAATCAAGTCTCTAGTTGGCTCTGAATTAACGATGGATACCGGAACCATGTTTCTCACCGCCCAGGCTGCCAAGGCCTCAGTTATCCGCTTTGCAGCAGGATTACTGCTGTGATATTTCATCTTCCTCGCAAAGGACTGTTGGACAGTCAATTGCTTACTGGAAGTAGTACAAGTGGTCTTCCGACTTCCCCTCTGGGATGACGATCGACTCCCAGCAGCAACAACAGCAGCGCCAGCAGCAGTAGGCATTACACTCAAGGATGCATCAGAGGAATCCCAGGCAGGAGAGGACTCGTCAGACTTGACAGTGACATGGCCTGCAGGACTATTGGCTTTCCTGGGTAAGGAGGAAATTGACACTGAGGGAGTTGGTGGTGTGGTTTGCAGGAGCTTGGTTACAAGAGGAAGGGATTTAGTGGTCAGTGGACTGCTTCCACTGTCACCCAAAGTTTTTGAACTTGTCACTGACTTATGATGAATGCGCTGCAGGTGACATATAAGGGAGGATGTTCCGTGGTGGTTAACGTCCTTACCCCTACTTATTACAGCTTGACAAAGGCAACACACGGCTTGACACCTGTTGTCCGCATTTGTGTTGAAATAATTCCACACCGAAGAGCTGATTTTTTTAGTATTTTGACCAGGCATGTCAATGGCCATATTCCTCCCATGGACAACAGGTGTCTCCCCGGGTGCCTGACTTAAACAAACCACCTCACCATCAGAATCCTCCTTGTCAATTTCCTCCCCAGCGCCAGCAAAACCCATATCCTCATCCTGGTGTACTTCAACAGTGACATCTTCAATTTGACTATCAGGAACTGGACAGCGGGTGCTCCTTCCAGCACTTTCAGGGGGGCGTGCAAATGGTGGAAGGCGCAAGCTCTTCCCGTCCAGTGTTGGGCAGGTCAGGCATCGCAACCGACACAATTGGACTCTCCTTGGGGATTTGTGATTTTGAAGAACGCACAGTTCTTTGCTGTGCTTTTGCAGCTTAAGTCTTTTCTTTTTTTTTAGCGAGAGGATGAGTGCTTCCATCCTCATTTGAAGCTGAACCACTAGCCATGAACATAGGCCAGGGCCTCAGCCGTTCCTTGCCACTCCGTGTCGTAAATGGCATATTGGCAAGTTTACGCTTCTCCTCAGACGCTTTTAATTTTGATTTTTGGGTCATTTTACTGAACTTTTGTGTTTTGGTTTTTACATGCTCTCTACTATGACATTGGGCATCGGCCTTGGCAGACGACGTTGATGGCATTTCATCGTCTCGGCCATGACTAGTGGCTGCAGCTTCAGCACGAGGTGGAAGTGGATCTTGATCTTTCCCTTTAACCTCCACATTTTTGTTCTCCATTTTTTAATGTGTGGAATTATATGCCAGTATCAATAGCAATGGCCTACTACTATATTTACTGCGCACAACTAAAAGGCACCACAGGTATACAATGTAGATGGATGGATAGTATACTTAGTGGATGACGAGTGACGACACAGAGGTAGGTACACAGCAGTGGCCTACCGTACTGCTATACAGTATACTGGACCTGGTGGACACTGTCAGCAAACTGCTAAACTAGTCTAAAAAAAAGGCACCACAGGTATACAATGTAGATGGATGGATAGTATACTTAATGGATGACGAGTGACGACACAGAGGTAGGTACACAGCAGTGGCCTACCGTACTGCTATATACAGTATACTGGACCAGGTGGACACTGTCAGCAAACTGCTAAACTAGTCTAAAAAAAAGGCACCACAGGTATACAATGTAGATGGATGGATAGTATACTTAATGGATGACGAGTGACGGCACAGAGGTAGGTACACAGCAGTGGCCTACCGTACTGCTATATACAGTATACTGGACCTGGTGGACACTGTCAGCAAACTGCTAAACTAGTCTAAAAAAAAAGGCACCACAGGTATACAATGTAGATGGATGGATAGTATACTTAATGGATGACGAGTGACGACACAGAGGTAGGTACACAGCAGTGGCCTACTGTACTGCTATATACAGTATACTGGACCTGGTGGACACTGTCAGCAAACTGCTAAACTAGTCTAAAAAAAAGGCACCACAGGTATACAATGTAGATGGATGGATAGTATACTTAATGGATGACGAGTGACGACACAGAGGTAGGTACACAGCAGTGGCCTACCGTACTGCTATATACAGTATACTGGACCTGGTGGACACTGTCAGCAAACTGCTAAACTAGTCTAAAAAAAAGGCACCACAGGTATACAATGTAGATGGATGGATAGTATACTTAATGGATGACGAGTGACGACACAGATGTAGGTACAGCAGTGGCCTAACGTACTGCTATATACAGTATACTGGACCTGGTGGACACTGTCAGCAAACTGCTAAACTAGTCTAAAAAAAAGGCACAACAGGTATACAATGTAGATGGATGGATAGTATACTTAATGGATGACGAGTGATGACACAGAGGTAGGTACAGCAGTGGCCTACCGTACTGCTATATATAGTATACTGGACCTGGTGGACACTGTCAGCAAACTGCTAAACTAAAATGCACCACAGGTATAGGAATGTAGATGGATAGTATACTTAATGGATGACGACACAGAGGTAGGTACAGCAGTGCACTCTGCACTGTACTCCTCCTATATAATATTAATTAAACTGGTGGTCCTCAGTCCCCACAATAAAGCAGCACACTGTGAGCACAGATATGGAGTGTTTTTCAGGCAGACAAACGTATACTGGTGGTCACTGTCAGCAAAACTCTTCACTGTACTCCTGCTATAGCTGCTCCCCAGTCCCCACAATTAAGCAGTGTGAGCACTCAGCACAGATATATCATGCAGCACACTGAGCACAGATATGGTATGGAGCGTTTTTTTCAGGCAGAGAACGGATAAAAACTAAACTCTGCACTGTACTCCTCCTAACAGCTGCTCCCCAATCCTCCCCACAATTATAGTAATAAACAAGCACAAGCAATCAAATCAACTGTCTTCTACTAAATGGAGAGGACGCCAGCCACGTCCTCTCCCTATCATCTCCAATGCACGTGTGAAAATGGCGGCGACGCGCGGCTGCTTATAGAATCCAAATCTCGCGAGAATCCGACAGCGGGATGATGACGTTCGGGCGCGCTCGGGTTAACCGAGCCATACGGGAGAATCCGAGTATGGCTCGGACCCGTGTAAAAAAGGTAAAGCTCGGGGGGGGTTCGGTTTCTCGGAAACCGAACCCGCTCATCACTAATATATATATGCAAAAGCTCTCACTCACTCTCACTCACTCTCTCACTCACTCATCACTAATTCCCTTAATTCCTGGTACGTTAGAAAGCTGAAATTTAACATAGATATTCTTCAAATGGGAAATTGGAAAAATAGGTAATTCAAATTTTTCATAAACTTCCCCTAAGTGGATGAGAAGGTGGTTGACATAATGACGTAATTACCAATGCATGGCTTGCAGTGCAGGAAGGATAGAGCCCAAACTGATAATCGGATTAAAATTTGGATTGCACCTCCAGTGTGTAGAATTGACTAAACTACAAAAATATGAAAGCCTCACTCACTCACTCACTCACTCACTCACTCACTCATCACTAATTATCTTACTTCCCTACATGTTAGGAAGATGAAGCTTAACATAGGCATTCAGCAGGTGGGAAATAGGAAAACTACATAATTAGAATTTTAATAAACCTCCCCTAAGGAGATGAAAAAGGTGGTGAAATAATTAGAGATGTGCACTTGAAATTTTTCGGGTTTTGTGTTTTGGTTTTGGGTTCGGTTCCGCGGCCGTGTTTTGGGTTCGACCGCGTTTTGGCAAAACCTCACCGAATTTTTTTTGTCGGATTCGGGTGTGTTTTGGATTCGGGTGTTTTTTTCAAAAAACACTAAAAAACAGCTTAAATCATAGAATTTGGGGGTCATTTTGATCCCAAAGTATTATTAACCTCAAAAACCATAATTTCCACTCATTTTCAGTCTATTCTGAATACCTCACGCTTCACAATATTATTTTTAGTCCTAAAATTTGCACCGAGGTCGCTGGATGACTAAGCTAAGCGACCCTAGTGGCCGACACAAACACCTGGCCCATCTAGGAGTGGCACTGCAGTGTCACGCAGGATGGCCCTTCCAAAAAACACTCCCCAAACAGCACATGACGCAAAGAAAAAAAGAGGCGAAATGAGGTAGCTGTGTGAGTAAGATAAGCGACCCTAGTGGCCGACACAAACACCTGGCCCATCTAGGAGTGGCACTGCAGTGTCACGCAGGATGGCCCTTCCAAAAAACACTCCCCAAACAGCACATGACGCAAAGAAAAAAAGAGGCGCAATGAGGTAGCTGTGTGAGTAAGATAAGCGACCCTAGTTGCCGACACAAACACCTGGCCCATCTAGGAGTGGCACTGCAGTGTCACGCAGGATGGCCCTTCCAAAAAACACTCCCCAAACAGCACATGACGCAAAGAAAAAAAGAGGCGCAATGAGGTAGCTGTGTAAGTAAGATAAGCGACCCTAGTGGCCGACACAAACACCTGGCCCATCTAGGAGTGGCACTGCAGTGTCACGCAGGATGGCCCTTCCAAAAAACACTCCCCAAACAGCACATGACGCAAAGAAGAAAAAAAGAGGCGCAATGAGGTAGCTGTGTGAGTAAGCTAAGCGACCCTAGTGGCCGACACAAACACCTGGCCCATCTAGGAGTGGCACTGCAGTGTCACGCAGGATGGACCTTTCAAAAAACTCTCCCCAAACAGCACATGACGCAAAGAAAAAAAGAGGCGCAATGAGGTAGCTGTGTGAGTAAGATAAGCGACCCTAGTGGCCGACACAAACACCTGGCCCATCTAGGAGTGGCACTGCAGTGTCACGCAGGATGGCCCTTCCAAAAAACACTCCCCAAACAGCACATGACGCAAAGAAAAATGAAAGAAAAAAGAGGTGCAAGATGGAATTGTCCTTGGGCCCTCCCACCCACCCTTATGTTGTATAAACAGGACATGCACACTTTAACCAACCCATCATTTCAGTGACAGGGTCTGCCACACGACTGTGACTGAAATGACGGGTTGGTTTGGACCCCCACCGAAAAAGAAGCAATTAATCTCTCCTTGCACAAACTGGCTCTACAGAGGCAAGATGTCCACCTCATCATCATCCTCCGATATATCACCGTGTACATCCCGCTCCTCACAGATTATCAATTCGTCCCCACTGGAATCCACCATCTCAGCTCCCTGTGTACTTTGTGGAGGCAATTGCTGCTGGTCAATGTCTCCACAGAGGAATTGATTATAATTCATTTTAATGAACATCATCTTCTCCACATTTTATGGAAGTAACCTCGTACGCCGATTGCTGACAAGGTTAGCGGCAGCACTAAACACTCTTTCGGAGTACACACTTGTGGGAGGGCAACTTAGGTAGAATAAAGCCAGTTTGTGCAAGGGCCTCCAAATTGCCTCTTTTTCCTGCCAGTATAAGTACGGACTGTCTGACTTGCCTACTTGGATGCGGTCACTCATATAATCCTCCACCATTCTTTCAATGGGGAGAGAATCATATGCAGTGACAGTAGACGACATGTCCGTAATCGTTGTCAGGTCCTTCAGTCCGGACCAGATGTCAGCATCAGCAGTCGCTCCAGACTGCCCTGCATCACCGCCAGCGGGTGGGCTCGGAATTCTGAGCCTTTTCCTCGCACCCCCAGTTGCGGGAGAATGTGAAGGAGGAGATGTTGACAGGTCGCGTTCCGCTTGACTTGACAATTTTGTCACCAGCAGGTCTTTGAACCCCAGCAGACTTGTGTCTGCCGGAAAGAGAGATCCAAGGTAGGTTTTAAATCTAGGATCGAGCACGGTGGCCAAAATGTAGTGCTCTGATTTCAACAGATTGACCACCCGTGAATCCTTGTTAAGCGAATTAAGGGCTCCATCCACAAGTCCCACATGTCTAGCGGAATCGCTCCCTTTTAGCTCCTCCTTCAATGCCTCCAGCTTCTTCTGCAAAAGCCTGATGAGGGGAATGACCTGACTCAGGCTGGCAGTGTCTGAACTGACTTCACGTGTGGCAAGTTCAAAAGGTTGCAGAACCTTGCACAACGTTGAAATCATTCTCCACTGCGCTTGAGACAGGTACATTCCACCTCCTATATCGTGCTCAATTGTATAGGCTTGAATGGCCTTTTGCTGCTCCTCCAACCTCTGAAGCATATATAGGGTTGAATTCCACCTCGTTACCACTTCTAGCTTCAGATGATGGCAGGGCAGGTTCAGGCGTTTTTGGTGGTGCTCCAGTCTTTTGTACGTGGTGCCTGTACGCCGAAAGTGTCCCGCAATTCTTCTGGCCACCGACAGCATCTCTTGCACGCCCCTGTCGTTTTTTAAAAAATTCTGCACCACCAAATTCAAGGTATGTGCAAAACATGGGACGTGCTGGAATTTGACCATATTTAATGCACACACAATATTGCTGGCGTTGTCCGATGCCACAAATCCACAGGAGAGTCCAATTGGGGTAAGCCATTCCGCGACGATCTTCCTCAGTTGCCGTAAGAGGTTTTCAGCTGTGTGCGTATTCTGGAAACCGGTGATACAAAGCGTAGCCTGCCTAGGAAAGAGTTGGCGTTTGCGAGATGCTGCTACTGGTGCCGCCGCTGCTGTTCTTGTTGCGGGAGTCCATACATCTACCCAGTGGGCTGTCACAGTCATATAGTCCTGACCCTGCCCTGCTCCACTTGTCCACATGTCCGTGGTTAAGTGGACATTGGGTACAACTGCATTTTTTAGGACACTGGTGAGTCTTTTTCTGACGTCCGTGTACATTCTCGGTATCGCCTGCCTAGAGAAGTGGAACCTAGATGGTATTTGGTAACGGGGGCACACTACCTCAAGAAATTGTCTAGTTCCCTGTGAACTAACGGCGGATACCGGATGCACGTCTAACACCAACATAGTTGTCAAGGCCTCAGTTATCCGCTTTGCAACAGGATGACTGCTGTGATATTTCATCTTCCTCGCAAAGGACTGTTGGACAGTCAATTGCTTGGTGGAAGTAGTAAAAGTGGGCTTACGACTTCCCCTCTGGGATGACCATCGACTCCAAGCAGCAACAACAGCAGCGCCAGCAGCAGTAGGCGTTACACGCAAGGATGCATCGGAGGAATCCCAGGCAGGAGAGGACTCGTCAGAATTGCCAGTGACATGGCCTGCAGGACTATTGGCATTCCTGGGGAAGGAGGAAATTGACACTGAGGGAGTTGGTGGGGTGGTTTGCGTGAGCTTGGTTACAAGAGGAAGGGATTTACTGGTCAGTGGACTGCTTCCGCTGTCGCCCAAAGTTTTTGAACTTGTCACTGACTTATTATGAATGCGCTGCAGGTGACGTATAAGGGAGGATGTTCCGAGGTGGTTAACGTCCTTACCCCTACTTATTACAGCTTGACAAAGGCAACACACGGCTTGACAAATGTTGTCCGCATTTCTGGTGAAATACTTCCACACCGAAGAGCTGATTTTTTTGGTATTTTCACCAGGCATGTCAACGGCCCTATTCCTCCCACGGACAACAGGTGTCTCCCCGGGTGCCTGACTTAAACAAACCACCTCACCATCAGAATCCTCCTTGTCAATTTCCTCCCCAGCGCCAGCAACACCCATATCCTCCTCATCCTGGTGTACTTCAACACTGACATCTTCAATCTGACTATCAGGAACTGGACTGCGGGTGCTCCTTCCAGCACTTGCAGGGGGCGTGCAAATGGTGGAAGGCGCATGCTCTTCACGTCCAGTGTTGGGAAGGTCAGGCATCGCAACCGACACAATTGGACTCTCCTTGTGGATTTGGGATTTCGAAGAACGCACAGTTCTTTGCGGTGCTTTTGCCAGCTTGAGTCTTTTCAGTTTTCTAGCGAGAGGCTGAGTGCTTCCATCCTCATGTGAAGCTGAACCACTAGCCATGAACATAGGCCAGGGCCTCAGCCGTTCCTTGCCACTCCGTGTGGTAAATGGCATATTGGCAAGTTTACGCTTCTCCTCCGACAATTTTATTTTAGATTTTGGAGTCCTTTTTTTACTGATATTTGGTGTTTTGGATTTTACATGCTCTGTACTATGACATTGGGCATCGGCCTTGGCAGACGACGTTGCTGGCATTTCATCGTCTCGGCCATGACTAGTGGCAGCAGCTTCAGCACGAGGTGGAAGTGGATCTTGATCTTTCCCTAATTTTGGAACCTCAACATTTTTGTTCTCCATATTTTAATAGGCACAACTAAAAGACACAGAGGTAGCTACAGCCGTGGACTACCATACTGTGTCTGCTGCTAATATAGACTGGATGATAATGAGATGAAATCAATATATATTATATCACACTAGTACTGCAGCCGGACAGGTAGATATATTTATTATGTAATGACTGATGACGGACCTGCTGGACACTGTCAGCTCAGCAGCACCGCAGACTGCTACAGTAAGCTACTATAGTAGTATGTATAAAGAAGAAAAAAAAAAACCACGGGTAGGTGGTATACAATTATGGATGGACGAGCGACTGCCGACACAGAGGTAGCTACAGCCGTGGACTACCGTACTGTGTCTGCTGCTAATATAGACTGGATGATAATGAGATGAAATCAATATATATTATATCACACTAGTACTGCAGCCGGACAGGTAGCTATATTTATTATGTAATGACTGATGACGGACCTGCTGGACACTGTTAGCTCAGCAGCACCGCAGACTGCTACAGTAAGCTACTATAGTAGTATGTATAAAGAAGGAAAAAAAAAAAAAACACGGGTAGGTGGTATACAATTATGGATGGACGAGCGACTGCCGACACAGAGGTAGCTACAGCCGTGGACTACCGTACTGTGTCTGCTGCTAATATAGACTGGATGATAATGAGATGAAATCAATATATATATATATAATATCACTAGAACTGCAGCCGGACAGGTAGATATATTTATTATGTAATGACTGATGACGGACCTGCTGGACACTGTCAGCTCAGCAGCACCGCAGACTGCTACAGTAAGCTACTATAGTAGTATGTATAAAGAAGTAAGAAAAAAAAAAACCATGGGTTGGTGGTATACAATTATGGATGGACGAGCGACTGCCGACACAGAGGTAGCTACAGCCGTGGACTACCGTACTGTGTCTGCTGCTAATATAGACTGGATGATAATGAGATGAAATCAATATATATTATATCACACTAGTACTGCAGCCGGACAGGTAGCTATATTTATTATGTAATGACTGATGACGGACCTGCTGGACACTGTCAGCTCAGCAGCACCGCAGACTGCTACAGTAAGCTACTATAGTAGTATGTATAAAGAAGAAAGAAAAAAAAAAACCACGGGTAGGTGGTATACAATTATGGATGGACGAGCGACTGCCGACACAGAGGTAGCTACAGCCGTGGACTACCGTACTGTGTCTGCTGCTAATATAGACTGGATGATAATGAGATGAAATCAATATATATTATATCACACTAGTACTGCAGCCGGACAGGTAGATATATTTATTATGTAATGACTGATGACGGACCTGCTGGACACTGTCAGCTCAGCAGCACCGCAGACTGCTACAGTAAGCTACTATAGTAGTATGTAAAAAGAAGAAAAAAAAAAAAACACGGGTAGGTGGTATACAATTATGGATGGACGAGCGACTGCCGACACAGAGGTAGCTACAGCCGTGGACTACCGTACTGTGTCTGCTGCTAATATAGACTGGATGATAATGAGATGAAATCAATATATATATATATAATATCACTAGTACTGCAGCCGGACAGGTAGATATATTTATTATGTAATGACTGATGATGGACCTGCTGGACACTGTCAGCTCAGCAGCACCGCAGACTGCTACAGTAAGCTACTATAGTAGTATGTATAAAGAAGAAAGAAAAAAAAAACCACGGGTAGGTGGTATACAATTATGGATGGACGAGCGACAGCTGACACAGAGGTAGCTACAGCCGTGGACTACCGTACTGTGTCTGCTGCTAATATAGACTGGATGATAATGAGATGAAATCAATATATATATATATAATATCACTAGTACTGCAGCCGGACAGGTAGATATATTTATTATGTAATGACTGATGACGGACCTGCTGGACACTGTCAGCTCAGCAGCACCGCAGACTGCTACAGTAAGCTACTATAGTAGTATGTATAAAGAAGAAAGAAAAAAAAAAACCACGGGTAGGTGGTATACACTTATGGATGGACGAGCGACTGCCGACACAGAGGTAGCTACAGCCGTGGACTACCGTACTGTGTCTGCTGCTAATATAGACTGGATGATAATGAGATGAAATCAATATATATTATATCACACTAGTACTGCAGCCGGACAGGTAGCTATATTTATTATGTAATGACTGATGACGGACCTGCTGGACACTGTCAGCTCAGCAGCACCGCAGACTGCTACAGTAAGCTACTATAGTAGTATGTATAAAGAAGGAAAGAAAAAAAAAACCACGGGTAGGTGGTATACAATTATGGATGGACGAGCGACTGCCGACACAGAGGTAGCTACAGCCGTGGACTACCATACTGTGTCTGCTGCTAATATAGACTGGATGATAATGAGATGAAATCAATATATATTATATCACACTAGCACTGCAGCCGGACAGGTAGATATATTTATTCTGTAATGACTGATGACGGACCTGCTGGACACTGTCAGCTCAGCAGCACCGCAGACTGCTACAGTAAGCTACTATAGTAGTATGTATAAAGAAGAAAGAAAGAAAAAAACACGGGTAGGTGGTATACAATTATGGATGGACGAGCGACTGCCGACACAGAGGTAGCTACAGCCGTGGACTACCGTACTGTGTCTGCTGCTAATATAGACTGGATGATAATGAGATGAAATCAATATATATATATATAATATCACTAGTACTGCAGCCGGACAGGTAGATATATTTATTATGTAATGACTGATGACGGACCTGCTGGACACTGTCAGCTCAGCAGCACCGCAGACTGCTACAGTAAGCTACTATAGTAGTATGTATAAAGAAGAAAGAAAAAAAAAACCACGGGTAGGTGGTATACAATTATGGATGGACGAGCGACTGCCGACACAGAGGTAGCTACAGCCGTGGACTACCGTACTGTGTCTGCTGCTAATATAGACTGGATGATAATGAGATGAAATCAATATATATATATATATATATATATATATATAATATCACTAGTACTGCAGCCGGACAGGTATATATATTTATTATGTAATGACTGATGACGGACCTGCTGGACACTGTCAGCTCAGCAGCACCGCAGACTGCTACAGTAAGCTACTATAGTAGTATGTATAAAGAAGAAAGAAAAAAAAAAACCACGGGTAGGTGGTATACAATATTATATATATATTATATACAATTATATATATATATATATATATATATATATTAAACTCACTGGTGGTGATTATTAAACTGGTGGTCAGGTCACTGGTCACACTATCAGCAACTTGCAAGTAGTACTCCTAAGCAGACAATCACAATATATATTATACTGGTGGTCAGTGTGGTCACAATGGCAGTGTGGCACTCTGGCAGCAAAAGTGTGCACTGTACGTTATATGTACTCCTGAGTCCTGCTCTCAGACTCTAACTGCTCCCCACTGCCAGTGTCTCCCCCACAAGTCAGATAATACAGTCACACTATCTATCACTTCAGCAAGTAACTACTAGTACTCCTCCTAATGCTCCCCAAAATTACTACTGTGTCTCTCTCTACTGTCTCACTCTCTTCTCTATAAACGGAGAGGACGCCAGCCACGTACTCTCCCTATGAATCTCAATGCACGTGTGAAAATGGCGGCGACGCGCGGCTCCTTATATAGAATCCGAGTCTCGCGATAGAATCCGAGCCTCGCGAGAATCCGACAGCGGGATGATGACGTTCGGGCGCGCTCGGGTTAACCGAGCAAGGCGGGAAGATCCGAGTCGCTCGGCCCCGTGTAAAAAAAACTGATTCCGAGGAACCGAACCCGCTCATCTCTAGAAATAATGACACCATTACTGATGCTTGGTTTGCATTGCGGGAATGATAATGCCCAAAGAGATGGTTGGATCAAAATTTGGATTGCACCTCCAGTGTGTAGAATTTAATAAACTACAAAAATGGTCCTATCACTTTTTACTCTATCTGATACGGGTGCTCCTCGGGTAACGGCAAGAACCATGGATTAATATTTACTTACATTAAGACGTCTTAAATTTACAGCTCTATAGATATACCAAATATTTAACACTCATTTATATGTACAACCATGAAAATCAGAAACTCCTGTGCGAAAAACAGGTAGAACAGCTGATAATATGAACCGTATGATAATATGGTACAAAGGGCATTACTGTCTGTGTGAGGCATAGTATGATAATATGCTGCAAGGGGCATTACTGTCTGTGTGGGGCATAATATGGTGTCAGTGGCATTACTGTGTGTGGCATAATATGGTGTAAAGGGCACTATTGTGTCTATTGTAAAGTAGTCTTTTCCTGCAAGTCCATGCTCATTGCAATGAGGCCACACCCCTACAGAAAGGCAATATCCCCTTTTTGGTGTGTGCGTGCAGATACTTTATTTATAAAATGTCTATTAGTGTTCGCACTGGAAGCCAAATTGGCCCTGCTTAACGCTTAACATGTATAGTTTGGAGCAGAGAAGTGAAAGTGGAGGCATAATAGAAACTCTCACACATACCAAGAGTATTTTAAACAAAGGTACAGGAGGGAAACATTCTTCAAAGGAAGAGAAGTATTAGAACACAAGGACACAAGGCGCTTAGTCTGGAGAGAGATACTGTAGGTTCATGGCAAATTTAATGAAAAATTACTTCACAGAAAGGGTAGTGGACAAGTGGAATAGCCTCACGTCAGAGGTGGTAGAGGCTAAATCAGTAGAGCAATTCAAATATGCTTGGGATAGGCTTGAGGATATCCTTACAAAGAACTAAGGGGAACATTTACTAAGCAGCGATAAGAGCGGAGAAGTGAGCCAGTGGAGAAATTGCCCCATCAACCAATCAGCAGCTCTTTCTCATTAAAGATGTTACTTCAGTGCTGATTGGTTGCCATGGGCAACTTCTCCACTGGCTCACTTCTCCGCTCTTATCACTGCTTAGTAAATGTCCTCCTAAAGGTTAGTACCCACGGGCCGATGCATGAGAGATGTGTGCTGAGCGAACCGCTCAGCACACATCTCTCCCGCCGCTCAGCACAGCGCGATCTGGCTGAGCGTGCGGGGAGAGACGGGGGGCCGCTCACTTCACCCAGCGGGTGAAGTGAGCGACCCGCTAGATTGGCCTGAATGCAGGCCAATCTAGCAGCAGCGATAGCGATGCACGGGGCTGCGCATCGCTATCGCTGTAAGGGGTACTCACGGAGCGATCAGGCTGATATTCTAAGCAATCTAGTCAGATTGCTTAGAATATCGCTCCGTGAGTAGTACCCCCCTTTAGTTCTTTGTAAGGATATCCTCATGCCTATCCCAAGCATATTTGAATTGCTAACTGAGACCTCTGAATTTCAATAGTGTGTGGGATTTAAATCTGGTTACTGTTATCATTCAGGGTGTTGGGGGAAACAAAATGCCTTTTTTTCTTGCCTAGTAAATGTCCCCTTAAGGATCGAATAGGGTTCAGGTTACCTAGAGGATAAATAAAATAAACAGACTAGATGGGCCAAGTGGTTCTTATCTACCGTCAAATTCTATTTCTCTGACGTCCTAGTGGATGCTGGGAACTCCGTAAGGACCATGGGGAATAGACGGGCTCCGCAGGAGACTGGGCACTCTAAAAGAAAGATTAGGTACTATCTGGTGTGCACTGGCTCCTCCCACTATGACCCTCCTCCAGACCTCAGTTAGATTTCTGTGCCCGGCCGAGTTGGATGCACACTAGGGGCTCTCCTGAGCTCCTAGAAAGAAAGTTTATTTTAGTTTTTTTATTTTACAGTGAGACCTGCTGGAAACAGGCTCACTGCATCGAGGGACTAAGGGGAGAAGAAGCAAACCTACCTGCTTGCAGCTAGCTTGGGCTTCTTAGGCTACTGGACACCATTAGCTCCAGAGGGATCGACCGCATGGAACTGGCCTTGGTGTTCGTTCCCGGAGCCGCGCCGCCGTCCCCCTTACAGAGCCAGAAGCAAGAAGAGGTCCGGAAAATCGGCGGCAGAAGACTTCGGTCTTCACCAAGGTAGCGCACAGCACTGCTGCTGTGCGCCATTGCTCCTCATGCACACTTCACACTCCGGTCACTGAGGGTGCAGGGCGCTGGGGGGGGGCGCCCTGAGGGCAATATATGACACCTTGGCTGGCAAATCTACATCATATATAGTCCTAGAGGCTATATAGATGTAAAATTACCCCTGCCAGTATTCCAGAAAAAGCGGGAGAAAGTCAGTTGAAAAAGGGGCGGGGCTTCTCCCTCAGCACACTGGCGCCATTTTCTCTTCACAGTGCAGCTGGAAGACAGCTCCCCAGGCTCTCCCCTGTAGTTTTCAGGCTCAAAGGGTTAAAAAGAGAGGGGGGGCACTAAATTTAGGCGCAATATATGTATACAAGCAGCTATTTGGGGAAAAATCACTCAGTTATAGTGTTAATCCCTGCATTATATAGCGCTCTGGTGTGTGCTGGCATACTCTCTCTCTGTCTCCCCAAAGGACTTTGTGGGGTCCTGTCCTCAGTCAGAGCATTCCCTGTGTGTGTGCGGTGTGTCGGTACGGCTGTGTTGACATGTTGGATGAGGAAGGTTACGTGGAGGCGGAGCAGATGCCGATAAATGTGATGTCGCCCCCTGTGGGGCCGACACCAGAGTGGATGGATAGGTGGAAGGTATAAACCGACAGTGTCAACTCCTTACATAAAAGGCTGGATGACGTAACAGCTATGGGACAGCCGGCTTCTCAGCCCGCGCCTGCCCAGGCGTCTCAAAGGCCATCAGGGGCTCAAAAACGCCCGCTCCCTCAGATGGCAGACACAGATGTCGACACGGAGTCTGACTCCAGTGTCGACGAGGTTGAGACATATACAGAATCCACTAGGAACATCCGTTACATGATCCCGGCAATAAAAAATGCGTTACACATTTCTGACATTAACCCAAGTACCACTAAAAAGGGTTTTATGTTTGGGGAGAAAAAGCAGGCAGTGTTTTGTTCCCCCATCAAATGAGTTAATGAAGTGTGAAAAAGCGTGGGTTCCCCCGATAAGAAACTGGTAATTTCTAAAAAGTTACTGATGGCGTACCCTTTCCCGCCAGAGGATAAGTTACGCTGGGAGATATCCCCTAGGGTGGATAAGGCGCTCACACGTTTGTCAAAAAAGGTGGCACTGCCGTCTTAGGATACGGCCACTTTGAAGGTACCTGCTGATAAAAAGCAGGAGGCTATCCTGAAGTCTGTATTTACACACTCAGGTACTAGACTGAGACCTGCAGATAGTGCTGCTGCAGCGTAGTCTGTAACCCTGTCAAACAGGGATACTATTTTGCGAACATAAGACGTCGTCTTATATATGAGGGATGCACCGAGGGATATTTTGCCGGCTGGCATCCAGAATTAATGCAATGTCCATTCTGTCAGGAGGGTATTAGAGACCCGACACTGGACAGGTGATGCTGACTTTAAAAGGCACATAGAGCCTTATAAGGGTGAGGAATTGTTTGGGGATGGTCTCTGGGACCTCGTATCCACAGCAACAGCTGGGAAGAAACATTTTTACCTCAGGTTTCCTCACAGCCTAAGAAAGCACTGTATTATCAGGTACAGTCCTTTCGGCTTCAGAAAAGCAAGCGGGTCAAAGGCGCTTCCTTTCTGCACAGAGACGAGGGAAGAGGGAAAAAGCTGCACCAGTCAGCCAGTTCCCAGAATCAAAATTCTTCCCCCGCTTCCTCTGAGTCCACCGCATGACGCGGGGGCTCCACAGGTGTAGCCAGGTACGGTGGGGGGCCGCCTCAAAAATTTCAGCGATCAGTGGGCTCGCTCACAGGTGGATCCCTGGATCCTTCAAGTAGTATCTCAGGGGTACAAGCTGGAATTCGAGGCGTCTCCCCCCCGCCGTTTCCTCAAATCTGCCTTGCCGACAACTCCCTCAGGCAGGGAGGCTGTGCTAGAGGCAATTCACAAGCTGTATTCCCAGCAGGTGATAGTCAAGGTGCCCCTACTTCAACAAGGACGGGGTTACTATTCCACACTGTTTGTGGTACCGTAACCGGACGGTTCGGTGAGACCCATTTTAAATTTGAAATCCTTGAAAACATACATAAAAAAATTCAAGTTCAAGATGGAATCGCTCAGGGCGGTTATTGCAAGCCTGGAGGAGGGGGATTACATGGTATCCCTGGACATCAAGGATGCTTACCTACATGTCCCCATTTACCATCCTCACTAGGAGTACCTCAGATTTGTGGTACAGGATTGCCATTACCAATTCCAAACACTGCCGTTTGGACTGTCCACGGCACCGAGGGTCTTTACCAAGGTAATGGCAGAAATGATGATACTCCTTCGAAAAAAGGGAGTTTTAATTATCCCGTACTTGGACGATCTCCTTATAAAGGCGAGGTCCAAGGAGCAGTTGTTGGTCGGAGTAGCACTATCTCGGGAAGTGCTACAACAGCACGGATAGATTCTATACATTCCAAAGTCACAGCTGGTTCCCACCACACGCCTTCTGTTCCTGGGGATGGTTCTGGACACAGAACAGTAAAAAGTGTTTCTCCCGCAGGAGAAAGCCAAGGAGCTGTCATCTCTAGTCAGAGACCTCCTGAAACCAAAACAGGTATCGGTGCATCACTGCACATGAGTCCTGGGAAAAATGGTAGCTTCTACGAAGCAAAATTCCATTCGGCAGGTTCCATGCAAGAACCTTTCAGTGGGACCTCTTGGACAAGTGGTCGGGATCGCATCTTCAGATGCATCGGCTGATAACCCTGTCTCCAAGGACCAGGGTATCTCTACTGTGGTGGCTGCAGAGTGCTCATCTTCAAGAGGGCCGCAGATTCTGCATACAGGACTGGGTCCTGGTAACCACGGATGCCAGCCTTCGAGGCTGGGGGGCAGTCACACAGGGAAGAAATTTCCAAGGACTTTGGTCAAGTCAGGAGTCGTCCCTACACATAAATATTCTGGAACTGAGGGCCATTTACAATGCCCTAAGTCTGGCAAGGCCTCTGCTTCAAAACCAGCCGGTACTGATCCAATCAGACAACATCACGACAGTCGCCCATGTAAACCGACAGGGCGGCACAAGAAGCAAGATGGCGATGGCAGAAGCCACAAGGATTCTCCGATGGGCGGAAAATCACGTCTTAGCACTGTCAGCAGTGTTCATTCCGGGAGTGGACAACTGGGAAGCAGACTTCCTCAGCAGACACGACCTACACCCGGGAGAGTGGGGACTTCATCCAGAAGTCTTCCAACTGTTGGTAAACCGTTGGGAAAGGCCACAGGTGGACATGATGGCGTCCCGCCTAAACAAAAAACTAGATATTGCGCCAGGTCAAGAGACCCTCAGGCAATAGCTGTGGACGCTCTAGTGACACCGTGGGTGTACCAGTCGGTTTATGTATTCCCTCCTCTGACTCTCATACCAAAGGTACTTAGAATAATAAGAAAACGAGGAGTAAGAACGATACTCGTGGTTCCGGATAGGCCAAGAAGAGCTTGGTACCCAGAACTTCAAGAAATGATATCAGAGGACCCATGGCCTCTACCGCTCAGACAGGATCTGCTACAGCAGGGGTCCTGTCTGTTCCAAGACTTACCGTGGCTGCGTTTGACGGCATGGCGGTTGA